>NC_090021.1:272927303-273567928 GCF_037176765.1 Anolis sagrei
AGCAGATGTGTCTCATAGATCTTAGTACCCATCAATCTTGAAGTGTTATAACCAGTGAAATATAATGTTAATATAAAGTTAGCATGGGTTCGCTCTTTTCAGAGAGTGTGATTGACATACAGTAGCATCTGTTTTTTTTGCTGTAATGTATATCTGCCAAGCACCTGCATCCATTCATCTGCACTCAAATGAACCACAATCATTGCCAGTTACAGGGCCAGCACATCTTGATGTTACACAAAATTGCTCATGCAGCACACTGAAAATAGCTAACCCAACTTTCAGTGTTTGGGTCATAACAGACCAAAACATGCTTTTAACAAGCCCAATTGTTTCTGGAAGCAGAAACCACAATAACAAATTCCAACCTGATCTGTGCAGTTCAGGAAATGGAGACATATGGAGAGGTCGAGACCAAAGGAGAATACTCTCTCTCTCTCTCTCTCTCTCTCTCTCTCTCTCTCTCTCTCTCTCCCTCCCTCCCTCCCTCCCCTTCTCCCTCCCTCCCTCCCCTTCTCCCTCCCTCCCTCCCTCCCCTTCTCCCTTCCTCCCTCCCTCCCTCTCTCTCTCTCTCTCTCTCTCTCTCACACACACACACACACTCACACAATTGAATTATTTCATTTCTTCTGCAGAAAAATCCTGCTAAGTCTGGAAACTAGTTTACTTCACATGGTGAATACAGCAGATTTACTTCACATGGTGAACACAGCCACAACAGATGGGTCTCGCAGTTCTTACAGTTGCTCTTGAAATATCATGACAAGCAAATGTAATTTTAGTATTTGTTTTCTTAAACTGTGATTGATATTCAACAACCTTATCTTGCATGGTTGCTTGGGAAATACACAATGTGAGAGGGAGGAAATCTTAAAGACAACAGGAAAAAGGTGAAGGGCCAATTGCGTAATAAGAAAACATGATTATAAATCCTACAATAACCAATATTAAACAGGCTGTATAAATAGTAAATTAGCAAAGCTCCCATTATTCCCTCGATTTGAAAGAAGAGGGTGTGGCATATTTTATATATTTATATTACACAACACCTTCTACTTTTAATGGGTTTAGGAGCACCTCACAAAGGTGGGGTGCCTGTTAATAAAACACTCACGATTTTTACCAGAAAGAAGCAGTAATCTTTTTGTCCTCCAGGGCAACTTTATGGTCAAATTCTGCAAGGGTCACCCTGGAGGATTTTCTGATTCTAAGGGAGAAAATATTTACCAAATCTGCAAATAATCAAATTTGCAAAATGTAGAGGATTGAGTGGACATAGATCCAGAAAAATTATATGATGGCAGAAGAACCAACACATTGAGAAATACCTAGGCAACAATAATAAAGCAATATTGAAAAACAAGCAAACATGTAATATGCTAATGAAAATATTATATAATGCTATGTTACTTCATGTATTTGTATATTTGCAGCCTGGTATTTTTGTGTGTATAATATTTTCATATGTGCTTGTCATTTAATGTTCTTCTGTTTTTGTGTCTCATTTATTTTTCAATGTATTCTTAGCTAGTTTAGTACTAATATAGCCTATTTAATAATGGTTGGCCCACTGTCTGTGATTAATTTGCTTTCCTATTACTAGATTGGTCTTTTACCTCTTTTTCTACTCTGGAAATAACCCAAACATGGTGATGTTCCCAGATGTTGTATATTCACCTTTGATGCACATATAGCTACCAAAATGTTTACTTACCAGGGGTCCTCAAACTAAGGCCAAGGGGCTGGATACGGTCCTCCAAGGTCATTTACCCGGCCCTCGCTCAGGATCAACTTAAGACTGAAACAACTTAAAAGCACACAACAACAACATCCTATCTCATCAGCCAAAGCAGGTCCACACTTCCTGTTGAAATACTAATAAGTTTATATTTGTTAAAATTGTTATTCATTTTAATTATTGTATTGTTTTAAAGTGTTTTTTTCTTTTGCACTACAAATAAGATATGGCAGTGTGCATAGCAATTCATTCATTTTTTTCAAATTATAATCCAGCCCTCCAACAGTTTGAGGGACTGTGACCTGGCCCTCTGTTTAAAAAGTTTGAGGACCCCTGACTTACACAGTCAAACAAATGTTTCTTTTATGTTCTGGAAATAAATTACCTCTTAGGGAAGGTCAGTATGCCAGTAGGAAAGCTATCTATGCATGAAGAATGTCCTAGGGTCCTTCCACACAGCCCTATATCCCAGAATATCAAGGCAGAAAGTCCCACGTTATCTGAGTGTGGACTCAGATTACCCAGATTTTCTGCCTCGATATTCTGGGATATAGGGCTGTGTGGAAGGGCCCTTAGATACAGTAACCACCATGTTTAGTTAAATTAACTTGACTAGAAAATATTGGGGAATATGAAAAACAGTAATGTAGCTCACAAACAGAATTAAAAGTATATAAGAAGGTGAACAACAATCAACCCCACAAACACCAACCCACAATTCCCATGGAGGGTTTAGCAGATAAATAAAGAAAATCAATGAGAAGTATCAGTATGCAAATACTATGACATTTTACAGTGAGAAATCTCTGTAACAACAACATACCAGAATGAACACCCTAACTATTCTACCTCTCTGTATTTGCGTAACTGTGCCAATTTTACAACCTATGGTTGCACAATCATACTTCCTTATAACATCACAATTACACCCTCCCACACTTTAAAAAACAATATAAAATAATGTTGCAATTCCAGGTAAGGCTATTTTAAAAATTACAAATAAAATTAAAAATCAAAGAATTACTGCTTCAGAAATAGCAAAGGGGAGAGTGGGAGAAGAGGAGAATCCCATCGTCTGACATCACTTCAGTGTTAGCATAGCAGCATAGAAGCAGAACCAAACTCACTGCATCAGATAAGTGATGGGAACATGACATGTTTTGTGGCTTTTGAGGGGTTTTTCTGTCAGTGAGAAGATGGGCTTATCATGGGAGGAGGCAGACAGGCAAGGGATGCAGATGGTGTCATGCCAGTTTGTGCTTGTTGGGCAATGAAGTCCTGATGCAGAAAGAAAGAGGATGAGGACTAAGATCACAAAACAGAAAATGATATGAACATGTACTATATCTAAACATGCAAACTAACAAATATGTGAACTAGCAACTACAGAGGGTAGTCATGGCTAGGTTGCTGGTTCTAATAACAAATATTTGTGTCTCTATCCTCAGAGAGATGCTGACACTAGGAGTAGAACATCTTTGGTTAAACGGACTAGTAATCTGATCTACTTTAAGAAGTTTCATGTGTCTATCTGTCTTTTCACTTTTGCCAAAGAGAAAAGTACTTCCTTGAGAAATTTTCTATGGGAAATTTAAGTTAAAACAACATAAATTACAGGAAGATGCAGAGATGTATGAAGAAATCTGCACTGTCACAATGTATTTCTATTTGTGTATGTCCATGTGTGTGTGAGCATATATTTCTTGTCTGTATCACCCAGAAACAGACATGAAAAAATATTTTTTGTGGTTAGAAATGTACATTTTCTGGGTCTTGAAGAAACCTATATAATAAAATGTGGAAAGCACACAGAAAACTGCACACTTTAAAAAAATATGTAGTCTTTAGTAAGTCAGTGGATACACACAAAACAATATGTGTGTGTGTGTAGCTGGTACTAATTGTGAATTGTCACCCTACTGAAATGAGGAAGTCAGGTGAGAATTTGAGCTGAAGGGTAACAGCTTTTATTAACAAAGCTCTGCAGTGAATTAGTCAAGGGCAGAGTGTGTCCTACCTTTTTTAAAAAAATATTTATTTATATATTATTATTTTTTGCTGAAAGATTGAATATCACCTTGGCTAGAGGAGCCCCTGGCGGCACAATGGGTTAAACCCTTGTGCCAGCAGAACAGCCGACCGACAGGACAGCCCTTTGAATCTGGGGAGAGTGGCTTGAGCTCCCTATGTCAGCTCAGGATCCCCATGTGGGGATATGAGAAAAGCCTCCCACAAAGATGGTAAAACATCAATCATGTGAGTGTCCCCTGGGCAACGTCCTTGCAGACAGACAATTCTCTCACACCAGAAGTGTCTTGCAGATTCTCAAGTCGCTCCTGGCACAAATAAAACCATTGGCTTGAGAACTTCTTGGTGTTAGATCAGGACTCTACATGAAATACTTTTGTCACTTGCTTCACATAAAGCCAATCTAAGGAATATCTGATGATTGCATCCCAGCTTTGCTGGACATAATTCAAAAGGGGGGAAATATTCTAGGACTCTGACATGGAAAATAATTTTCCTGAATGTCCAAAAATGCCAACCTGCTTTCCTGTTTTTCCCGTTCTCAAAGAGACAGAAACACTACTCCCATTCCCATAATCCACACTATCTCTTGTCCCTCAGAGAGAAGAGAGAGGGAATATCGTAGCAAGAAAGATGGTTGTGGACTGTTTTCTGATGGCTGGTGCATGACAACAATATCTGCATTGTTGTAAACCAACTATCCGAATACAGGCAAGATTAAGACATGCTTCCCAACGCATCAGTTTCCTTGCTCCCTCATGAAATAGGGGTTCAAGATTTGAACAAATACCAGAAGATTACAGTTTCTACAGTCCTTACTCCGCCCCCTCACTTTCCTGATGCCACATAGGGGTTGAGAGTAGGTTTGGGAAACAGTGATTGTGAAAGGATGTAGCCTCCATGATCTTTGCTTAGCTTCATCATATTAGTATTATAAATGCAGGTGAGAACATGGTTGGTGGAAGACTATAGCATCCAGAATCCTCACTACATTTTTCCCTCCAATATTCCTGATGCCATGCAGAAGGGAGAAAATTAATTTAAATTATTTCTTCTCCCCTGCCAGACCAAATAAATAGTATATCCCCAGATTAGAGTCCTGAAAGTCGTCAATGAACCTCCATTATTACCTCAAGAGTGTAGCTTGGATGCCCCACTGGTCAGGGAAGACAACTGACTTCCTTCTTAGGGTCCTTTCAGACAGGCCCTATATGCTAGGATCTGATCCAGGTTTTCTGTTTATCCCAGATTATCTGGCAGTGGATATGCGTATAATCTAGTTTAAAGGAGAAAACCTGGGATTCTGAAATATGGGGCCTGTTTGGAAGGGCCCTTAGAAATCGAGGCAAAAACAAAACAGCCAACACCCGCCTGCATGCTTTTGTGGGCTTCTGAGGCATATATGTTACTCAGAAATCCTTACTAAGTATTTTTCTACATCAAAGAAAGCCACTTTTCATACTATCACTTCATCCAATGTCAGATCACTGAAGCTTGTATATTTGAGAAGGGGTAAATTGCCTAAATACTCTGAAGGTCTCTGACTTTGGAACCTAAGCTGGGTCAGACTTGACTAGTGGCTGCTAGGGAATACCAAATCCTCAGAGGAATGTAATTGTAAACCACCCATGAATATTCCTTGCCTTAGAAAACTCTAGAAATTATGAGAACATCATAATTTTATGGGAGACTTGGAAGGTATATAATTTCTCTATTTTACTTTGCAAGAGGATCTGGCAACATATGGGTCATGAAGTTAATGTTGCTCCCTGCATGGTTTGGAGCAGAGATGTAAATTATCACCTATTTTGTTCTCACATGTAAAAAACTCAAAACATTCCTAATGTATTCTTAATTCCCTAGAAAACACAACAAAGCATAAATATCCCAAATACAGAGAACTTGCCATTATGTTATTTTTCTTAAATAGGTTCCCTAACATTTCATTACTTAGCCTGGAAATGAATAAAAGTGAATATTCCTTTCAACCCTAGTTTTAAGGCCTCTACTGTCCCACTGCTACTAAATTTACTGCCAAGGCAGTGAAAAACATCTTCCAAAACCTCTTTAAAAATGTCCAACTCCAACAATAAAACAAGAGGTTTTCTGGAAGTACAATTCAGTTTTAATCCTGCAGTACTTTAATAAAAATATACAGGGAGGGGGTTTGTGCTCACAGCAGTGATGGTGGCAAATTCAGCAACACCAGAGGTCTCCATTGGGGTTTGGGGGGAGTCAATGTGCCCATTACTACCTCCCCAAAGTAATCAGTACTGGTTGTGTATGTGCGATCTGTGTATATGCATGTGTGGGCATGGAGAAAGAAGTGGAGAGAAAGAGAGAAAGAGAATGAATCAAGAGACATCAAGAATAAAAGAACTTGAAAGCATTTTAGCAAAATAGAAGACTTTTTTGTCCTCTACTTTAGAAGATGTTTCTCAGAAGGAAAGTCTTGAAATAATCATTTTAGGTTGCTTTTACTAAAATAAATGCTTGTTCTTTCTTGATCAATATAAAAATGAACGATAACTTAGTAATCAAGAGAGAAAACTGATGAAATAGTGAAGTGGGTGGGTTAAGAAATAACAATGCCACCACTGTAAAGAAAAGGATCTTACTGCTTAGGTGGGAAATTGCCTGGGGTCTGGCGGTTATTTCCACCTGGAGATACTTTTAATACCCAGCATACCCCTCCAAATACCCTTCAGACACTTGGGGGGGGGGGGGCAATTTCACTTTGTTTGTAGTCCCTAGGAAGATTTCTAGGCAAGAGGTGTTTTTTCTAATGGAGAATTAACAATTTAATTTAATGAAAATTAAGAATTAATGAGAGACACAGAGAGATTTTTTTTTAAGTATTAGAATACTGGGGGCCTAAGGACCTCATAAACACTCATGGGCCCATTCCAATTTAATGGCTAGAATTGCCAGAGTGAAAATTGGATTGGGCTGTTGTACCTTTAAAGGTTCTCTAGAAGAGACAATTTCAGCAGGTGACTGTTTGTCATGCAACCAAGTAAGCAGCAAACAATTGTGTCCACCAAAGGTCCAAGAGCTCTCTCCAGTTTTGACTCTGGCAAGCTTAACTAACAAGTAAAAAAAATGTCAGAAGAATGTATAAGCTTTCAAACTCTCCAGGCTAAGTGGTATAAAAAGGTCAAAGCTGGAGGAAATCCACCCACTTTTCTGGCATTTCGGCTCACAGTGGTGGCATGAGGATGATGGCTTGCATCTCCATTTCACCTAGATATTATAATGAAACTGTCTCAAAATAGACATCACCTTTGGTATGTAATTCAAAGAAAAACCTTTCACTGTTCAGGATAAATCCAATGATTTTGATGAACAGTACCTCTGAGAGGAACTAGTTATGCTAAACAATATATGAATTCTGAGTATAATTCGAAATGATTGAAAGAGTAGGTTAGTGCAGTTCCTGTATAGAGTACATTACCATGTCCTATTGATTTTGACTGGGACTGGGGGGCGGGGGGGATGTAGCAGTGATTTCTTTTTTCCCTTTTTAAAATTTATATTTTTAATGATGAAGCAAAAAATAGGTAAGTTATTTGAAAGTTTTGTATTAAAGTTTTAAATAAATGCATTCAAAATCTTGAAATATATGTCCGCTTAAATTCCCTTGGAAGTAGTTTCCAGGAAGCAGAACAAACACTGACATTTGTAACATACTCCTGGCAGACTATTAAATATTATATTTATTGTAGGTTTTGACAGAACATGATAGTAACTGAGATCACATGCCCTTCAGAGTCGACCTCCTGTTGTAATAGTGACTTCCCATGCCTAAAAAGGAACCTATTCTACCACATAATGCCATGTACATATGTAGCTTATCTGCTAAAGAAGAAACAGGCGATATTTTTCAATTGAATTTTGGTTTTCTTCAAGCTATTATGAAATACTATATATTAACCAATCTTCCCTCTAAAACAAAACACCAAAACATAAACAAAACAAAACAACCAAATAAGAACTGAAAAATCATAGGTTAGATAATGAATTATTCAGAGGGCTGATAAAAATCTAATTCACTTAAAGGCGAGTTTACACAGGCAAAAACAAACAGACAGACAGACTCACTCTGAATAGATTGCTGCCTGTCCCCACACAGTTAGACTATTTCTGGAGAGTATTACACATTACAGTGTCAAAACAGCTTTGTCTTGCTTTGGGAAAATTTGGGGGATATTTTGAAGTTTGATAGAAACTCTGGATTATCCAGCAGCTTCGAAACAGCCTGGACAGCTGGGTTGAGTCCAATTTGGACCAGTATGATGTCTAGTTGGAACACAACTGGACAGCCATCATCTTTTCCCGGCACTCATCAGCACAAGCTTCTAATTATTGCATGCACCATGTTCTGATATTAGCAGGTTCCTGCATAACCAGGAAGAATGGGGGGAGTCTTGTGGGTTCCTTTGTTGATGTCAAAACAGAATGTTTGCAATAGTTAGGAGGTCTGTGTCCACTGAAGAACAGCAGCAATGGAGAGATTTGATGGTCCCAAGGGGCTGATGCGGTCATGGCCTGGGTGGATACCAACATGCTACCTCAGCAGATTCAACCAGGTGCATCTGACTAACTATAGGGTCACTGGATAATTTCTCATCCAGACTGGCTGTAGATTTAACGATCAGTGTAGACTCACTTTTACATTAATATAACATACAAAAGATGCTCTACCCTTTCTTTTCTGTTTGCTAAAAAAATGAAATAATATATGTTGAAGATAAAAGGGAACAATGAAGACATCACCCACCAGGAATATATTTTCATCTTAATGTCTGGATAACTAAAAAGGATGCATATTTAGAAATTTAAAGTGCAAATGGTGACCAGTACCAATGGTTTCACTTACCTACATCCAAGAAAATAGGTCCTCTCCATGAATTTTCTAGGTTCTCCAGTTAATTTTATGGTTTGCTTTTTTGGGGGAAGATATCATAAAGTCACACTGGAATACCTAAAAAATTCCTAGGGAGGAATTTTCTAGGGCCTCCAGGGTAACTATGGTAATTCCAAACAGAAGTCATTCATTTTAATAGGGTTCTCTATTATCCACTGTTAGTTGTTTTTATGATATGTCCAAAAAATATTCCCCAGGTATGAGTTTGTACTATAAGTGTGTGTTGTAGTTTTGCACCACGCACCATCCAGAATTTCAGTGCTTCAAAAGGTGGTCTATAAAATAGCATATAGTACCACATGAAGACATGGGAGTGAAATTAATTTGCTAAACTTTTGACAGTATTCAAAATATCATACTTCTTGTTTGTACACTTTGTGCTACTCACTGGTAAGTTCAGTTTATGAACACAGAACTAATTAACTTTTTCAAATCAATCCTTGTTAGTTGGGACAGTGAAATGGACAAAAGGCGCTAATAACAGATGAAAAGCAAAAATGTGGCCAAGACCCTATATCTGGGAGGCTCCTGACAGAGCCTATGTCACTTCTCCTCTGTTATACCCCACCGCTGACATAACAATCTACCCTTTAATGGCTGGAGAAGCATCCAACTATGTCAATGGAATTGGACACATAGTGAGAAGGCATGCTTTGTTAATTTTCTAGGGGATCACATAAGTGCAATGATAGAACATAAATGGCCACGTTGATGGATGGGGCTGCAGCAGGTTAAAAGTGCCTTTAGGCCCATTGGACAAATTCAGTGGAAAATTCTGATTTCCATAATGATAAAACAATGAGTTATACAGATGTAAGTTGGACAGCAAAGTACGCGGGTGTCTCTTTCTGTTTCCCATCTCCTTTGCTGACATTCGCTCTTCGCCATTTTCACATTTCTCATAATCAAATATATGGATAAGGACTCAATCCACAATCATACCTGCACAGACATATTCAACAGTCTGACAACATCAAGTAATCCACTTGCTTTCTGCCATATTTACTTCACATCAAGCACAGTGGAACCTATAGTGTTGGCCCAGACATAAAGCTGAAAAGAGCAGCTGCTTCATGGAGATATTTCAAAGGAGCAGTGGATTCAGAGTCTTCCACTCTGAACTTTAAACGAGTTATTCAGTTTTGGGGATGATGTCCAGCACCTTGACGTTCTTTGAAAACTGGAACCTAGAGCTATTCACCAACCCAGGCATGAAAACTACTAGCACCAATTTTTACTGTTTTAATAGTTATTTCCCCCTTACTGCTACTTTCCTAGAACAATTCATACCCTCTTTTGATTAGAAATTAACAGTGATTCCCAAATTATAGTTCTTCAGATATTTTGGGCTTCAGCTCCCAGAAGCCACAACTGCCTTTGCCAATGATCAGAGGTTTTGGGAGCTGAAGATCAAAACATTTGGAAGACCAGACTTTGGGAAACAATGATCTAAAGGGGTTTTTCCTGTTTGCATCCACATTCTTAATAGTAGATCAAGCCTACATCATTTCACTGTAATTTTAATGGTGAATTTTAAACTTCCACTCTGTCTAGCTTTTGTTTTGTGTATTTTAATATGTATTTTATGTAAATATTTTTATATATATATTCTACTGAGTGTTTTTAAATGATTGTGTGTTTTGATTATGTGTTTAAGCAATTTTGTAACCCACGAGATGCAGAACCAACCTCAAGAAATGGGGCTACAACGTGGAATCCACAACATGCGAGTGTGGAGAAGAGCAAACCACAGACCACCTGCTGCAATGCAACCTGAGCCCCGCCACATGCACAATGGAGGACCTCCTTGCAGCAACATCAGAGGCACTCCAAGTGGCCAGCTACTGGTCAAAGGACATTTAATCAACTACCAAGCTTGCAAACTCTGTTTTGTCTGTTTGTTAAAAATTTGTTAAAAATGTAATACAATTTTCTGGTTGATACTGACATGATAAATAAATACCCGCATTGAGCATGTAAGAAATAACATTATTATTATTATTATTATTATTATTATTATTATTATTATTATTGTACACTTTCCCCCCTGTGACTTGTGTTTCATTAATTTTCTTGTCTGAAAGCATCTAGAGTTTCTTTGGTGGTCACTGATGCTGAACGGTGAATCTTGACATATGTGAAACTATGGCTCTCCTTCCATAAAAAAAAACCCTACAACACATTGAAAAGGAGACTGAAAATCCAATTAGTCACGCACAACAACAAGAACAGAATTCTGACCAAAAATGAAAAGAAAAAGAGGGTTCTCTATTGTTCTTCAGTTTAGAATGACTATTCAGAATTGGAGACTATTTCTGCACAAAATTCGCACATGAATCTTTTACATAGTATACAGTTTGTGTGTGTGGAAATTAGTTTTTCTGCACAGGAAATATTTCTGAGTTAGAAATATTATTATACATGAATAAATAGTTTTCTGTGGAGAAAAGGCTGGTCCCTGCAGAACATTGCCATTTTGAGCAGAATTAAATACTGAATTGCAAATAACCTTCAGAAACTGTTGATTGTGAAGACTTTCACACAATGAAAATTGCTGAAACTACCCTATTGAAACTTTTAATAATAACATTAGTGAATAAGTACATCCCCAGTTTGTTTCTTGTGTAAATCCAGGGAAAAGGTTCGAATGAAAATGTTAATGCCAGCTCTTGCTTCTACATGCTTATCAAATTTGCATATGACACCAAATTTGAAGATAACCAAACTGTCTGCCACGGAGTCTACCCCTCACAACTATTGTGACAATACTGTCTCATTATGTGTGAAAGTTAAACAAAACTATTTGGTTGGCCTTTGTTTGCTTGTTCTTCACCACGAGTTGTGAATTGCCTTGGGACAGCTATGCTCAAAGTACTCTTTCATATCCCCAACCCTTTCAATTTAAAGACTTTTCCAACCAAGAAGCAATGGCAGTATCTTTAGGACAGATTTTTCGCTCTTCTTTAACATAGTACTTGGAATCTAAGTATGGTGACTCGCTGACCAATACCAATACCATTGTCAAGTCACTGTAACTGTATCCATTCACATTTGTGCATGTTTATTTGAAAAGATGTTTATTTGAAAAGTTCTACCCAGTTCTGATTTCTTCCTCATCACAAATATTAAGTAGATCCACAGCCACCCTGACAAAGAATTAAACTTTTTTTTAAAGAGCAAAACAAAACATGGGCTTCTTTAAATTGGGTCTCTGGCTGCTACTACTGCAATGGATGTACCCAACACTCATGATTAATATTTTCTGGTAGAAATGTTCTATTAAGGTTGGCTTCCCACTTCATAGAAAGCAAGGATTCAGATATTAACAACATATTTCCCACATCTTTGTGGCAATGTTGGAAGAGAGGACATTGCAAAGATATAATGTAGAATAGAATAACTATAGGCAGGCCCCAAGTTATGAACAAGGTAGGTTCTGTAGGTCTGTTCTTAAGTTGAATTTGTATGTAAGTCAGAATAGGTACAATATATATGAGTGTTTTCGTTTTCTGTACCCCTGGTCAGAAGATGTCACCTCACTTCCTGTCCCTGTGATAGCTGAACTTTGAAAGATTTGGCTTGATGTGGAAACAAGGATTGGTCATAAAGCTTCAATGGAGACAACTTTCTTCCTTGGTAATTCTTTCAGGAATGAATTTTCCTTTTGAGGGATAAATGTCACTCATTTCCCATTGTCTCACCACCATTCTTTACCATGGACTATTTGTAAGTAAGTTTGTAACTCGGGGACTGCCTGTATTCCATAGCAGAGACACATGAGAGCTTGTCTTTACCTATAATATGAAAATAATCTCCAAATAGTAGACCTTTTTCCGTTAGTTTATTTCTAGTGTATTCTCACTGGAGAACTGTGTTCCTTATAGCCATTCTTTTTCTTACCTGTCTGGCTCAGAACAACATAATTCACTTACCTTTAATTCTTCATTAACAGCTCACTAAAAGTTTTCAGTAATTTGTATTTCTTGGCTCCATCTCCTTTCAATTGAGCTGGAAAGTTAACTTTCAGATTTGCAATTTCCATAGATCCAAAATCAACACATTTATTAAATATTATTAATTCTATATCAGCAATAACACAAAATGATTTATAATCACTTAATATTATATACCCAACTTTATGAAATCTGAACCATATTCTCATTCTGGAAGATATCACCCAATCCAGAGAGAAGAAACGAGGATTTACCACATGATTAGTTATCTTTATTCATAGGAGAAGTGCCATGAATCTTAATTTTCAAGGGAGGAGATTGCTTGCGGAAAGTGATATTATATTTAAAGATGCAGCTGACATAATTTCTTCTCGTTTTTTAACAATTAAAAAAGGCTTCTCTGCCTCTTTAAGCAGGAACTCAGTTGCCTTTAGCAGCTTGGTGCCATTTTCTTTTGAACATGGGACATTCTAGTAAATTTCATATTCTTTGATCTCACTACATTTTGAATATGTTGATATACTTCCTTCCCTCTCTTTTCAAGAGGAATATCCTGATCCATAAAATGGGAAGGATATTTGACCCTAGTTGTCTTGAGATCCCTTCTCGTGATCTTCTGCTTACATGTAATTAAACTGCACTATGTCTCCCTTCTGCAGTATTTCAGTAATGTAAAAAATACAGGGTGAGGCAGCATAACTTCCTTTTTTAAAATGCGCGCTATTCAGTCGGTTGAAGACATAGTGAAACGCTAGTGGTCCTGTTTGAGAGGCGACAGTATAAAGTTTTGTCCTGACACAGTTCAGTCACCATCATGCGTTGGAACAGTGGGGGAGCATGCTTTTGCCATTGAGGCCTACTTTTCGAGCGGATTTGGAGTGGCCAGCCCACTCTCCAGATTTGGCCCCTTGTGATTTTTTTTCTAAGGGTTTTTTTTTTAAATCCCGTGTTTATGTGAACCATCCAAAGACCCTACAAGATTTGAAGACCAACATCCAGGAAGAAATTGCCAACATAACGCCTGCTATGCTGGCAAGTCATGACAAATGCCAGAAATCGGTTTACTCAGTCTATGGAGAATGGGGGACAACAGCTACCTAATTTGATCTTCAAAACTACATAAAACAAAACTTTAGGTATGCACCTACATTATAAAAAAATAAAAATTTCTGGTTCATACAATGGGTTTTATTAAGTTTTGAAAAAAGGAAGTTATGCTGCCTCACCCTGTATATATCATGTTACATGGTAAACCTCCTCCAGTAGCAACTGGGGCCTTCCATGTCATCAGGGCAATGGATCAAGGTTATAATTCAAACTTGTAACCTCTTCCAAAGATGTTCAGCACCTTATGTAACTCCTTTAAAGTGTGGGGAAAAATCCAGAAGGGATACATTACTCTACTGACATAGAAACCATCATCTATCTACCAGTGATCTCTTTCCACATAATCCAGAAAATTTCCAGGGCAATGCAACCATATGGAAGATGTCAATACTTTTCACATTATCTAAGAAGACTGATAGACTTCCTATAGCAGGTCTCATGTCACCATTTGAATGTGTACAGTTTACATGAAATGCATTTAAAGCTTGATGGTATCTATGGATTTTGACCAATAAGATGATCTCAATATGACCAAAAATAAACATAAAACTGATTTTCATTTAAAATCCAAACATTGCAACAATAATGTTGTTCTTAAGCTTCTTTCCTTCTTTTGCTGTGAAAAGATGCAGGGAAAATGCAAAATGTTGAACCACTTTTTTGACATTTTAGAACCACATTAAAAATGAGTTGTTTCCAAATACAGAAAAAAACCAACAATATTTTATTTATAATCTTATTTTAGTGTTTGAACTACAAATCCTGGTTCTAGAATTGTTTAAAAGATCATGGGTTTTATAGATGCTCACATGAAAATTAATTTCTTGGATTTCCCGCCCCCCATCTTCCACAGAATGGTCCCTTTAGGAAATACAGAGTAGGTCATTATGTGGAAAAAAATTAAAAGGAAAGTATTTTGTTATTTTTTTGTGTTGTTGTTCCTTGATTGTTCTTATGAGTCTACCACTAACATCCATTCCCCTGTTGAACCATTTCAAAAAGGGCATGAGAAGAAAATGAAATGAGAAAAGACAAAATAGACCGAATCTCACCACTAGAATTCACCATAAAAATTCCCAAAGCGTTAACAGAATTCTTACAAAAATTCCTAGACCAGTTTTTTTTAGAGAATCAAGTTGTTCTATGAAAAATATGGCAAATGGGATTGGGAAAGTGGGAGGGAGGGGGAGAAGAAAGGGGAGGGAAAGAAGTAGGGTAAATAAGTGCAGCAAAAAGAGGTTCTGAGGAATACACATAATTTTGTCTGCTTTCGCTCACAATAGAATTTTTAATAAATAAATTTCTTTTTTGTAAAGACACTTTTTTGAAACAGTAGATTTAGCCCAGTCATTTGTGTCATTTTTTTAATAAACTGTCTTTTGTTTTAAATTCCCCCTTAAATTTGTAAATGTTTTAGATCTGAGTCTCTTGCACATTGTCTTTTGAGTTCATTCGGATCAATAATGGTTCATGCACTGAACTGTGTATTGAATTTATTGTGTTAACTGTTGTTGTGTGGTTGAAAGGAGACTTATAAGAGTTATAGTGATTTAGGTGCTCATGCTCTATTGCTGGCATGGGCAAATGACTTTCTATGGGTGTGTCACCTGTAAGCTCATCATCCACATTAATGATCTCTACAGTTCGCGTTGGAGCATGGTGGTTTTGCCGATGATGTTGTTTCCGCATTTTGTAGAAAATGACCAACATCACAGCAGCCATAAGAGTGATTGCCACAAAACAACCAATAATGATTTTGGTAGTCTTCATAACCTCATCTATGCCTGGGATTCCATTGCTTGGATCTGTCACAGGGAGAGTAAATGTTTTTTCCGTTGACCTTGTGCTCTGTGGAGTGAGAGAGGTTGTTGCATTGGTGGTGTCCCATTCAGTGACTGGTGTGGGCCAAACCTGCTCTGTGGTCCGCGCCTCATCCTGAGAAGGTTCCACAGTTTCTACTGTGATAGTTGAAAAATAAGTAATACACTCCTGTGCAGTTACATTGAGTGTTGCAGAAGCTGTGGTATTCCCAACAGAGTTACTCACCAAGCATGTATACAAGCCCGTGTCTTGAGCGGTCACCCTTGTAAAATTTAATGTGCCATCACTGAGCACAGAAATCCGAACCCTATAAGCCCCATGTGTTATAACAGACCCATTTGGAGTAATCCAAGATATAGAGGTCAGGGATGTTGATGCTCGACATTTCAGCTCCGCAGCCATGCCTTCAGTGACGTTGAGGTCTGTAGGTGGCTCCACAATCACAGGAGCGTAGCACGTGAAGTAATTCAGGTCCAGCTCACCAATATACCTTCCTTTCAGGCTTGGAGGTGTATTGCAACGGGCACAGCATGCAGTGTTTGAGGGCGCTTTGTCCTTAATCCACCAGCTGAGCCACAGGATGTCACAATTGCAGTTCCAAGGGTTATGATGTAGGTGGATTCTTTCAAGACGGAGAGGTGTGAAGAGGTCATGAGGCAGTAGTGTTAGATTGTTGTGGGCCAAGTTGATCTCTACTAGTGACTGAAGGTTATCAAAGGCATTCCTTTCAATCACTTGAATCTGGGATTGGATGAGCCACAATTTTTGAAGGTGCATTAAGCCTTGAAAGGATCCTGGCTTGATAGAATTTAAGTGATTCCCAGAAAGATCTAGTTCATCCAGTTTTATGAGTGGTGTGAGGTTAGGAATCTCCCGAAGGTTACACATAGCAAGGTTCAAATACCTTAAATTGGACAGACCTTCAAAGGCACCTTCTGAGATATATGAAAGCCTTTTTAATTCCCCCAAATCCAACCTTCGCAGGGAGGGGATTCTATTAAAAGCATAAGAAGGAATGCTCTCAATGGGGTTGTTTCGCAGCCAAAGCTCCTTCAGTTTTGACAAATACACAAAAGCCCCATTTGGGATGGTGCTAAGACGATTGTCAAAGAGTTCCAAAGTATTAAGATTAGCCAGACCATTGAAGGCCCCTATTTCAATTGTTCTAATGTGATTCCTGCTCAGTTGCAATACTTCTAAATGCCTCAGGTGTTTGAAGCTATTCACCTTAATTATTTGGATCTGGTTTTCATGGAGATTCAATAACCGGGTGTTGGTTGAGATGGCGTCAGGGACCTCTCTCAGATTCTTCCTTACACAAATTACTTTGCTAAACTGATTGCTACAGGAACAGACAGAAGGACAGGTCTGAGCTCTGACCAAACCAGCAACCACAAGAAGTTGAAGAGCTAATAGCACCACAAGCAAGGGGTCAAATAGGGCCCTGTTAAACCTAGGACCTATCATTATCTGCTGTGGATGTAAGGTCATCTTGTTCAACATTCATAATTTATTTGGTGTTGGTCCTTCAGGAGTCTAATAGTCTGAAATGAGAGAAAGAGAGAGAGAGAGAGAGAGAGAGGAATTAGTCTCGAATGACAGATGATAATTTATTTATGTATTTATTTGTAGATAAATGTCTACAGTTCCCTGACTATATAATTTAAAAAATGCAATTATGATGAACAATAATGCATTTAATTTCCCATACCTAGATACAACTAGTAATCTCAAGAAATCTTTTGAGACTGATATCTTAAAATATTAATATTAAAACATAAAAAAATAAAATATATGTTAAATAGAAAGTATAAACTGACTCGTAATCTATATAAATAAAAATGTAATGTTCGTTTGTGATACCATCAGAACTCAAAAACCACTGGAGGAATTGACACCAAATTTGGACACTATGTCCCTAACAACCCAATGTATGTTCTCTACTCAAAAAAACAACAAAAACAAAAAGCAGAAAGGACTTCTAAACTGCATGTCCACAAAGGGGAAACTGCATGTCTACAGAGACCCATGGCCACGCCCCCTCCTCCTCGCGGGGAAACAGCCAGCCATTAAAGCCAGGTGCACGTGCATGGCCACACACACACACACACACAAGCGAGTGGAGGTGGAGGGGCGCCACATGCAGCCCCTTCTCTTTCCCTCCTATGTCAGGAGAGCAGTCCCCTCCTCCTCCTCCTTTTCCTGTTGGGAAAGCAGCAGCAACGGCAGCAGCAACGAAGCATCCATGCAAGGAAGAAGGGGAGGAGGAGGGGGGAGGAGGAGGGGGAGGGGGTGAGGAAGGTCCACGGTGCTTGAATGAAGGACGTTCCTTCTCTCCCTCCCTTTCCTTCCTTCCTTCCTTTCCTTTTTTCCTCCCTTCTCCTTCCTTTCCTTCTTTCCCTCCTTCCCTTCTTTCCTCTCCCTCCTTCCTCCTTCCTTTCCTTCTTTTCCTTCCTCCCTCCCTCCCTTTTCTTCTTTTTTCCCTTTCTTCATTTCCTTTCCCTTCATTTCCTTCCCTCCCTCCTTTCTTCATACCCCTCCTTACTTTCCCTCCTTCCTTCTTCCTTCCTTTTTCTTCCTCCCTCCCGCCCTTCCTGTCCCTCCTCTTTTCCCTTCCTTCCCTTCTTTCCCTCCCTCCCCCCTTTTTCCTTCCTTCCTCTCCCTCCTTCCTTCTTCCTTTCCTTTTTTTCCTCCCTCCCTCCCTTTCCTCCTTCTTTCCCTTTCTTCATTCCCTTCCTCTTCATTTCCTTCCCTCCCTCCTTTCTTCATCCCCCTCCTTTCTTTCCTTCCTCCCTCCCTCCCTCCCTCCCTCCCTCCCTCCCTTCCTGTCCCTCTTTCTTTCTTTTCCTTCCTTCCTGTTCCTCCTTCCTCCCTTCTTCCTTTCCTTCTTTCTAAGATATAAATACAATATTAAATGGAAAGGGACAGTCAAGAAGTAACGAGAGAAGGAGGGGAAAAGGGAAGGAAGGAGAAAAGCAGGGAGGGAAAGAAGAAAAGAAAGAAAGATAGAAAAGCAAGGAAGGAGAGAAGGAAATAAAAAAGTGAAAGGAAAAAGTGAGGGAAGGAAGGAGAGAAGGAACAAAAGATAGGGAAGGAAGGAAGGACGTAACCAAAGAACAAAGAAAGGGAGGAAAGAAACAGGTAGAGATGAAAGAAAGATGAGAGATAGGGAAAGAAAAAGAGGAAAGGAAGGAAAGAGGGAGGGAAGGTTGGACACAGCAACGTGTGGCGGGTACAGCTAGTTAATTTATAAAATACAACATTGCAATATTGGATTATCACTCTTATTATGAATATATTTAAAGAATTTCCAGAGAACCTTACATGATAACAATCCTATAATGCATTTCATTCTTATCATCCAGTTTGAGTTTCCTTTTATTTGACACAGAAACCAATAGCTGAAATTCATATCATTTTTAGCAGAATATTTTAAAAATTTAAACAGAGTCCCACAAAATCTATCTTCAGACATAATCAAAATTTAAAAACAAATTTGCTGAATCAAAAAGTATCCCCCCCCCCCTAATTTTGGAGCTTTTGACTCAATAAAGCATAAAAAGAAGCAGGAAAAGAAACCACGTGGCATCTTCTAGATTAATTTATTCCAGAATGGGTTTCAATAGAATGTAATCCACTTCCTAAAATCTTCTGACTACACAAGTGTTATCCAATAAATATGGCAAGTCCTCAAGACAAGGGTTAAACATTTATAGGAGTTTCCTATATGGATCATTATTTTCGGAAGAATTTCTATACAACTCCAAGATAAACTATCAGGCCTACATCACTCTTTGACAGCTTGATCCTGTCTCCAAAATGTTTAGGACAGAAGGTGCTTTGGATTTTAGATTCCCCCCCCCACCCCCACCCTGGATTTTGGAATACCTGTATTTGAACATGAGATATTCTGGAGATGGGGCTCAAGTCTGACATTTATATTTCAGATAAATCTTACAGAGATAGCCTGAAGATATTTTTTAATAATTATTTTGATAATTTTGTACATGAAACAAAAATTATGTATATTGAACCATCAGAGAACAAGGGTGTTACTATTTCAGCCACCCATGTGGACAGTTTTGGATTTTAGAGGGTTTGGGAATTTGCAATTCCAGATAATAATAATAATAATAATAATAATAATAATAATAATAATCGTCGTCGTCGTCGTCGTCGTCGTCATCATCATCATCATCATCTTTATTTATACCCCGCTACCATCTCCCCAAGGGGAATCAGGGCGGCTAACATGAGGCCAAAGCAAATATAAAAACATATAGAATCATAGAGTTGGAAGAGACTTCATGGGCCATCCAGTCCAACCCCCCACCAAGAAGCAGGAATATTGCATTCAAAGCACCCCTGACAGATGGCCATCCAGCCTCTGTTTAAAAGCTTCCAAAGAAGAAGCCTCCACTATAGTCCGGGGCAGAGAGTTCCACTGCTGAATGGCTCTCACAGTCAGGAAGTTCTTCCTCATGTTCAGATGGAATCTCCTTTCTTGTAGTTTGAAGCTATTGTTCCATGTCCTAGTCTCCAGGGCAGCAGAAAACAAGCTTGCTCCCACCCCCCTGAGACTTACTCTCACATATTTATACATGGCTATCATATCTCCTCTCAGCCTTCTCTTCTTCAGGCTAAACATGCCCAGCTCTTTAAACTGCTCTTCATAGGGCTTGTTCTCCAGACCCTTGATCATTTTAGTCACCCTCCTCTGGACACATTCCAGCTTGTCAATATCTCCTTTCAATTGTGGTGCCCAGAATTGGAAACAATATTCCAGGTATATATATATGATAATACGTCAAATAAAAATATAATAAAAACAATAAAAGAACAATACAAAATACACATAAGTTACAAGGGATATTCTGCCGGTGTAAGAGAGAGATGTAGACAAAGAGAGATATACAGGGAGGCACAGCCTACATGCACCTTATTACAATAACATAAAACAATTAAAGTATTTCTCGGTAGTTTGAAAGCTATCCTTGAGAAAAACTGCAAAGGTTAATGCACAAGATTACAATAAAAAATGGAAAGCAGCACTAGAAATAGAAAAAAAAACAAATACTGGAAAATAATATGAGTGCCTAATCCTTTTCTCAAGTGTGCCACAAGTGAAATGCAAAGCATTAAACCAGGTCACATACATACTCCCACTAGGCTTTGGAGTGACTTTGACTCTACTTTGCTAAGCCTGAGAGCAGGTAATGATACTAAGCTGGAGGGGACTGTTAAAATTATGTTATTTTTGAACTCCAGGACTCAGAGTCTCCCAGCTAGTATGGCCTGGTCACCTATTTTAACCCATAGCCAGATCCATTAACCTGTGGCCTCACTTTTGTTCCCTTTACTACTTGTACCACAGGATACTCAAAGTGGGATACAATGTAAAAGTGAGCAGTAGTTCAAGAACAGTCTTCTACTACTTGAAAACAAATGCTGACAAAATGCTTATTGTTTGCTTATTTCAGGAAAGTAGATAAAATAGAAGCTTCAACAAACTGCTGAGCTGAGCATCAACTCTCTTCCCCTATTAAGCAAACTCATCTGATTTCCTGATACACTTTCTACCCTTCTATTTGGCCATAGCAGCAGAGAAACTCTCATTAGTAAATGTGTGCTGAACACAGGAATAAAAAATGGCTATTTAAATCTCTCTCACACATATGAAAACACATACACACACACACACATAGCTGTAGGGTTAGAATTTCAGAGGGATGCCCCAAAAATGTTTCTTACAGATCCTAATATAATAAGTGGGGAGGGGGGGGGGGAGAGAACTTTCGACTTGGTAAATGATCATAACCATTCAGAGTCTTTCTGTGCTGATTCATTCGTGGTAGCTCTTTTTTTTTTTTAAACCCAGCCCTGGATTCATTTTCAATCTGCTGCTCACTGCAAAGTCCTTGTGCTGTAGAGATTAATGAAATTTCCTATAAATCAGCCAAAAGTGAAGCCTTATAAATTACAGCAAGCTCCAAGCACATTTATAACCCTGAGCACACAGATACATAATACATGCATTTAGGAGAACAGATATACCATCAGCCAAAGGTTTTCCATTCTGGGCTTCAAATTGTTTCATTTTCTAGTAAGGAAGAGAGAAAGGGGAAAAACCCTTGTACAGCATGAAAATATATTATTTTTCACATTGGCGTCCATTTAGGAAAAAAGCCTATATTTATAATCAGATAATATATATTTATGAATTTACTTATGCATGTTTGACACTAGCTTATTGCAATAACAGAAAACCATTAAGGCTTTCTTGGCAGCTTGAAGGCTCTGAGGAAAACTGCAAAGACTAGAGGTTAAAGCTTAGAATAACCCTCTCCACCCAAAAAAAGACCAGCACCAACAGAGAGTGTGCAGTGGGGGGGGGGGGGGGGGAGAAATAGATGAAGTAGGTGTCAGGAAACTGCTCACTGAAATGAACACAACATGTTCCGTGTATAATACTCTTCTTCAGAGTCAACATTATTGGATTCTTTCACAGATTAATGCTTCTTGTACTATTTCCCAGTGCATGCTGATATTTCCTCTCTATTTTCTTATAAGTATTGGTTTTCAGTCCAGTCCCTACACTGCCATGCAATGCAGTTTGAAATGACACTACATGGTCTATGTAGACTCATATAATGCAGTTCAATAATTTAAGTTGCATTATATGAATCTACACGGACCTTATAATGCAGACTCAAACTGCATTAGACGAGTCCACATAGACCATATAATACTGTTTCAAAAGGCATTATATGGCAATGTCGATGGGGTTTTAGTCATGGGCTTAAAACACATGTGTTATGTCAATCTATTTTACTCAACTTTGTGTCCCATAGATGGGTGTATACATGGAGGCTGTTTTTTGACAATGGAACTAATGACAATGGAACAAATGCTCAGCTCATACATTACATACATTAAACCCACTTCGGTGAAAGTTTAAGAAACCCGCTCCAAAGGAGGTTTAAATCCACACAGGCAGGGGAAAAATGGGCTTTCCCCTTTGGCTGTCCACATGCTATCCTGAATACTTTCAGGATAATATGTGGCCATCCAACCTCCCACCCCCAACCCCCCCTTAAAATAAAAAGGAAATTCACTTCAGGCATTCGGCTTCTCTTCCTCCCTGAGGGAACATACTAAGGATGCCCAAAAACATAGGGGAAGGCAGAAGCAACCCCCCTCCACCTTTTTGTGTGACATTGGTATGTTCCATCAGAAAAGAGAAGCCAAATGGCTCCCAGTAACTTTTCTTTTTCTTTTTCTTTTTTAGGGTTTTGTGAGGGGTTTGACGGAGGGGATTGGTGCCCTCACAATTTTCCAGGATGAATCAGACTGGAAAACACTGGACTACTGTCTGGACTGCCTCTTTAAAAGTCCAGAACTTTTGAGGGAGCAGTCCAGACAGTTGAAGTAGTGGGTTTATGGCAAATTAATTCAGGTTTGTCCAGCACATCGTCTGGACAGCCCCCTTTTTATCGCGGAAATTTCTGCAATAAAGTGGCTGTCTAGATGCACCCTCAGTCTTAAAAGTGGAAGAAATGTTCACCACTTGAAAAACTATCATGTCCACCACAAAATCATTTGGGCAGAATTCATGGACTGCTTCCATTAAACATTTATGCTTAAGGAGATATTTCGGTAAATATTAAAACCTTCCTAGGTCTTTTTAAAAATCTTCTAAGGATATTTCAGTCAATATTTGCCCTCTGGTTGTTTCCAAACCCTTCAGATCAGAGTGGACAAGTGCAGGGAAATCAGATTTACTGGAGATATTTTCAGATGAAAGACAAAAAGGGTTTGATCCTTTGTAGTTGCTGATCTTGATGATTTGACATATGACCAAATAATCAATATGAATGTGTAAAATCATCAAAGTAACAGATTACAAAAAGTAATAAGATGACCTGTAACATATTGCTTTTAAAAATGAGATGCCACTATTCTGCTTTTTGTATGCAATTCAATGGCATGTACTATCATTAAAATTTTATTTAACAGGTAATGGTTGTTCCTTTAACATTTTCAAGTTGTTTCAGTGCCATTTTATTGAGATGGTTTTGCTGAAAGAATTAAAATACTGGAGGGGGGGGGGCAGACATAATGTATCACACTGTGATTAACTACCAAAATGGTGGTGAGGGGGAGAGCTAGGGAACAATGCCAAGAAATTTCATTTTTTTAAAAGTAGATGAATACACTGAAAAACCCCCCAATGTTATCAGCACTGATTATCAAGGGAACTGTCACCTGCCAATTCAAAATGTATTTTTAAAACCTCAGTTGCAAACTATATGTATTTTAAGCAGAAGTTCCTTAGTTTGGGTAGCACCTTTTGATGTCAAAGAGAAACATAGTAAATCAATGTAGGCAATACTGAACTACACAATCTTGTAGTTCACAATGATATAATAGCAGCTTTGAGTCTCCTTGTAGGTGAGAAAAAGCAGGGTACAAATAAACATAATAATAATAATAATAATAATAATAATAATACAAAAGTGTTTTTGACAATCAAAGATACAAAGAATAGCAATCAAGGCATAGTACTCAAGGCAACTTCCTATAATCCTAGGCATCAAGGACCACACACACACAAATAATTAATTATCTAGGTACTTTTTCTGGACAATAGCAATGATACAGCAATAACCTACCTCCAGCAGAAAATAATTGAATTTGAGTTTGATTAACTGCAGCAAGCTATTATGAGCCTAAGTAAAATTCATATTATTGCCCTTCAGGGATATAATAAAATATCCCATAAAGTTCTACAAGCCACCACCACCAAATATAAGTTCTTAGAAAACAATAATTTAATTTGCCACTCCAAGAACACATTCAATGCAATTCACATCCTAGCCTGTAGCATTATCTACAGAATGCTTGTCAAGACCCAGAAGCCTCAATAACGCGAAACACAGTGTAAAAGGTCCAAACACACATTTATTAGATACAAAAAAGGATTCGAGACACTTACTTCAGTGTCTCTAGCAAGAACTAAGAGTTTGTAGCAAACGCAGAGCGAAAAAACCAACTTAAATATAATCCGGATTATCCTGGCATATAATCCGGTATAACAAAAATATGCAGCAATCCGCTTGAAATTCACAGTGTCCAAAGAACATATAAAAATGAGTGGAAAGGAGCAAAAATAGTGTCCATAGGCAGTCCGTAGTCTAAGCACGTTCAAACAAGTTGAGTTAGTCCAAAAAACGTAGTCGTCGTCAAGCATGGTCCGGAGTCAAAAGAAGGATTCAAGAAGGAATCACGGTAACACGGAGATCTGTAGTCCAAGGACCCAAACTTGAAAGTAATGGCAGGAACAAAGATTCACACCCAAAAAGACACTTTGCCTTCTGCAAAGACCCATTGAAACCCAACCAACTTATATCCTAAAGTTCCTCATGAGAAGATGAGCTGCTCCCCACCCTTTCATCATCACTCACAGCTGCCCCATTCCCTGCAGCTGAACCCAGCCTCCCATCTCTCCACCGTTGCCAGTGCCTGTCAAGACTTAGATCTTGCCAAGTGTTCCATATTGGCACTCTTCTGTAAACCCCTCAAAGTTATCACTGGAGGCAGGCTGAGTACAGATATCCCTAATCTCCTGTACACAGGTCCAGTCAAGATCATCCTCCTCCCCTATGTCACTCTCAGACCCATCACTCCTTTCGAAACTCATAAAGTCTTCATCCTCTGTTGGAGCGCTAAGTATATCACGGATACGCTTCCTTTGAATCTCCTCATCAGATTCTTGTTCGCGAGTAGCCTGCTTGACTCCCCTGCTTTCCTCTCTTTCCCCCATTTCGCAGTCTGAAAAACCCTCGAAGGACTCGGAATCAGATGGGGCTAATCCGCTTTCGCTGCTGCTCCTCCTCTAACACCTGCGCAACCCTCTTCTCCCTTCTACCAGTAGTAGAAACGTTACTATCACGCTGTACTACAACAATGCTGGTAGAGTCCAACATCACAACTTTTGATTGAACAGAATGAATATGTACAATGGAAACAAATCAGTGACACTATTCACAGTTTTTATTTCCACCGTATAAAATGCAGTGATCCAGATGATTTCCAAATTGAAACTTAGAAACTATTCCGATAGCCATGCTTATTGAGAGACAATGGTCAAGATCCACCTTGAGAGTCATACAGGAGCAATGATGATGTAGCTACAATCTGTCCCCTGATTTGAAACTTCCCTCAATCCACTTTAAAAGCTAAACAGCCTCACCAACCGTTCTATAACATTGGAAAACTGGGCATTGAAACATGACATATCTAGCCCCTTCCCACCAGTGAGTTGTATCATGTTAAGTCAGCCCTGAACACCATAGTGTACATGAAATGTTAGTGGTGTCAAATTAAGCTGTATTGTTTACTTTTAGTTCTTCAAAATGATATTCTAGTAATAACATAATAAAAATGGGTTGTCTAGAATGGATCCATGCTTGTTCTTTTCTGCCTTACAGTCATTTAATACACTGCTGAATCCAATATTGATAAAAGCATATTGGAGAAATAACTGCTATTTTTGCAGTAACACAAACCATTGTTTGAACAAAAGATAGGGCTACGTAGTTATACACCTCATGTGATGAGAGGACCTATGAGTGTAGAAAATATTTGAGCGGGGTTTGGTCCAGAACAGGGCTTGCTTTAAAGATACTGCAGAAGGAGAGACATCCATTAACTCCTTGTGAAATATCTCCGAGTCAGGTATGTAAGGGCAGTTAGAAGCTGGAATATTTTTGGTTAACTCCAAATAGAAGTGACCCATTGAATTGATTGCATAGATCCTATTCCATTCAAAAGTTCTACTCTAGTTGGGACTAAGAATGGATTTGGGCCACAATCTCCCAGGCATAGATTTTGCTTCCTTGGCCACTAATTTTGGTGTATATCAAAGGCTGTCCTGTGCAGCTTTGGGAAAAAAAAGTTCTGCCCAATCAAATGCCAGGTGAAAGAGCAGATAGCTCAGCCTGTGAACTACAGTTTTGCAACTAGGAAAGAAGCACTAGCTACCAGCACTATTATTGGATCTTGGCCTAAGACTTAGCACTTTAGAAAACACATTAATGGCACATTAAGACTGTTATTCAAACACACTATTAAGAGGCATGCCTCACTGAATACCCTGAGGCAGGCATGTAGCCGGGGGGGGGGGGGGGGGAGGGGGGCTTGGGGGACTTCAGCCCCCCCCCCCGAAATTCTCATGGTGATCCGCGAGAAGGCCTTACTGGTACATTATTTAAACTGTTACATTTATTCATATCATGATCTGATCACCATGCTCAATATAGCTCATATGCATGGGGGTATTGGGGTAACGAAACAAAAGGTTTGCTAGGGTAGACCCTCTTTCACTCAGACTCAGTCCCCCCCCCCCAACCCAACCAAACTCACCCCCCCCCCCCCCCGAAACAAAATCCTGGCTATGGGCCTGCCCTGAGGTTTACTTACAGGTAAATATGTTCAGGATTATGTTGCACAACTTTTATTCTGAAATAACAATGACTATCAACTAAAGAATGTTGCTCATTTGTCTTTTTGTTTTTCTCTGTTTACTTTTTAATCCTCCAAGGAGTGTACCTGAATAATGGATCACATTAAGCTGTGATAAAAAGATAAAAGGAACACTAAACAAAAGTCCTCTTTCAATTATGCTCTTCTATTTAAAAACAATGGAAAACCTACCCCCTCAAAACCCTACCATGCAACCAAATCCAAAATCCAGTGTACCATAGTTAATATTTAAAGCTGAAAAGTAGCAATTGTGCAAGTTATCCAGTAGAGCTTCAAGGATGCCCTTAAAACCTCTCTATCATGCATCAATAATTATGAGTTTGTTAAGATTCTCTTTTACCTCTGGGAAATTTGGACAATAGGGTGAGGAACTTGATTCCTCAAAAAGCTAAAAGTCTTTGAATGAGTGTGTTTCACATAACATTAGCTGTCAGGTGAATACATTTTAAGTAGGGAAGGAGAAAAATGATTACACGAAATTATTTACAAATGTCTGATTTGTGTTTTGCAAGTCCATTTATGATTGGCTTGTTGTGTGTTTCCCAGGCTGCATGGCCATGTTCCAGAAGCATTTTTTTTACTGCTAATCACTGGGAGTGAAGATGAATGTCTGATTTTTACCTTAAACTCTTTTTAAAAAACCTGTGACTAAAAGGTAAGATCAAGAAACCAAGCACACTTGTCAACATTTTAAAAAGTTAGATCACAAAGAAAATCTTGTAAACATAGAATAGGAAAAATGCATATCAAAATGCACACATGTGTCTGTGTGGGAAGGAAACACAATGTTTACTATTTGATATAACACTTAGATGAAATAAGAATGGTTGTGGGGTTTTAAGGAACATTATGAAAATTTCCTCTTTATAGTTGGAAACGACAGCATGCAGTACTGGTTTGAGTGCTGAACTAGGGGTTCTTACACACAGCCCCGTGTGTTCTTAGCTAGTTTAGTACCTATATAGCCTATTTAATATTGGTTGACTCACTGTCTGTGATTAATTTGCTTTCCTATTACTAGATTGGTCTTTTACTTCTTTTTCTACTCTGGAAATAACTCAAACACGGTGATGTTCCCAGATGTGCTATGTTCACCTTCAATGCACATATAGCTACCAAAATGTTTACTTACACCGTCAAATAAATGTTTCTTTTATGTTCTGGAAATAAAATACCTCTTACAAAAGGGCAGTATGCCAGCAGGAAAGCTATGTATGCATGAAGAATGTTCTAAGGCCCTTCCACAGAGTCCTATATCCCAGAATATCAAGGCAGAAAATCCAACATTATCTGAGTATGGTTTCAGATACAACCCAGTTCAAAGCAGATATTGTGGGATTTTCTGCCTTGCTATTCTGGGATATAGGTCTTGAAAGGGGCCTAGGCCTCTGAGGGCCCTTCCACATGGCCCTATAATCCAGAATATCAAGACAGAAAATCCCACAATATCTGCTTTCAACTGGAATACATGGCAGTGTGGACTCAGATCACCCTATTCAAAGCAGATATTGTGAGATTTTCTGTCTTGATATTCTGGAAGGGCCCTGAGAAACTAGAGTTATTCAAACTCCACTCAGCCAGGGAAATCCACTGGAAGTACCCTGGGTGAGTCACATTCTCTCAGTGCTACAATAAGGAAATAGCAAACCCTCTCTGAGCTAATTTTGCCAGGAAAAATGCCATGATAGACTTTCCTTGGGTTGCTATGAATCAGAAATGAATTGAAGGCACAAAACTACAACAGTTTGAAGTAGGTTCCACGTGAGCGTGTTAATAGTTATACTGCATTTATTTTTGTAATTTTTTTTCTTGTGTCAGGAGCAACTTGAGAAACTGCAAGTTGCTTCTGGTGGGAGAGAACTGGCCATCTTCAAGGACATTGCCCAGGGGACACCAGGATGTTTTGATGTTTTATCATCCTTGTGGGAGGCTTCTCTCATGTCCCCGCATGAGGAACTGGAGCTGATAGAGGGAGTTCATCCGCGCTCTCCCCAGATTCGAACCTGCGACCTGTCGGTCTTCAGTCCTGCTGGCACAGGGGTTTAACCCCCTATGCCACCGGGGGCTCCTTATTTTTGTAATTTTTGTAATTACAAATCAGTTATTAACCATCTGTGTAAAGTGTAGAAAGTACTGTGTTGAGAATGTGTACTACCCAAATATATAAGGACTTTTCCTATCTCTGGATAGATCTACACTGACTTATTATCCTGGGGCCAATTAGTCCATGGATGTCTCTCCAACTGCTGCAGAGGCAGGAGGGAGTACTCACTACTCAGCAGTACCAAACTGAATTTGGCACTACTGAACGGGATTCCTTTCCATATCCTCATTGTTGTGGTCTCTGAGCATGACATGAGTCCTATCAGTCACTTAGACAGGGTGCCGGAATGACAAAAGAAGGGGAAGGAGGAGAGGAGTAATTGTCCCTTCATCTCCCCTCTCTCTTCCCCAATTGCCCCATCACCCCGACTGACATTGCTGTGGACAATGAGTGACCAGCATAACTCATGTCATACCCACAGATAAAGAAAATGGGAGGGGACAGTAAGTGCTCTGGGAACATGAGTAGCAGTATGCAGCTGGTTCTGACCTGGAACCAGCCCAACTGTTTACATGGGTCCAAAGTCACACGTTGCTTCAAATTTTGGGGTTAAATTTGGAGCACTCCACAACTTTGGTTAATGAGGATCAAGGCCATGTTAAGGTGAATTTGTCCCACATTACCCTGGATCAACTCTGTGTGCAGTTTGGCTGCAATGAAGCTGATTCAAGGCCCTTCACGTAACAACATCATGAGACTGGCTGATTTACTCATCCTATGTCACTTCTTCTTCCCTTTCACCATAGAGCTCTTCCCATGGTGTACACCAACTTCCAGCCAGGCTCCATGGTGAAAGAGGAGAGGAATCAGTGCACGTCACCACAGCAGCTTCCTGTGTTGCCTTAGGAGCAATGGGGGGGGAGGGGGAGGGAGCCAGGTGCTGTCACTTCCCCCCCATGGGATGGGGGTTGGGGTAAGTTATGCCATGTAGGGCATGGAGCAACAGGTTCACAACCCACTTGTGAATGCGACATGATGCATGGAGAATCCTCAGTCCAATGTGATAAGGTCATAAGTGATAAGTGTTGATGTTTACTTTAACAGAAAGTATAACAGCATTACAAAACAAAAGTAATTTAAGACTAATGACTTCCATTAGGAACAGAAAGTTTCAGAGGTTTACTGGAGAACATGCTTTCAGTACAAAAGTCTAACCTTGTGACTTAACAACAATATTTCACACTATATCTCTGTTCCTCTGCAGAGTATATGTGTACAATAGTGAAGAGCCACAGCCATATATTTTAGGTCAGACATCCTCAAACTGTGGCCTTCCAGCTATTTGGACCTCCAACTCCTAGAAGCCCTATCCAGCGTGTTCAATGGTTAGGAATTCTGGGAGTTGGAGGCCCAAACAGCTGGAGGGCCGCAGTCTGAGGATGCCTCTCTTAGGTAAAGGACTGTGGTTCCTAGGCTAGAGAACATGATCTTGAAGTGCATTTTAATATCCATGCTCAAAAATCAATGCAATCAAGTTAGAATTTTTTAACATTTTTGCAGTCCTTTAGAGACATCCTTGAAGAAAACTACTGATTGTATGGTGTCAGGTAGCCTAAAATGAACTAGAGAAGATTTGCTCTTTAAAGTGTTTGCACAGGACAGTCTAACTTGACATATTTAATTACGGCTCCAAATTCGATGGCAGGAAATTAAAAACTAGATGTCACACAGATCACAGACACTGCTCCTCACGATCATTTCAGACACTGCTCCTCACGATCATTTCAGAAAACAGTAATGCATACCTATAGAAAGAATGGATTAAAGTCATTTTGTGAATTCTCTGCTACTTGTGGTTTTGATCATTATCTTAACTCCCTTTGAAATCTAGAGCATACATGAAGGGTTTCTGACATTGCCTTTGTACTTTGGCAATATTTAGTGCTGTCCCTTCTGCCACTCTCACCTCCAAAGGTTGCTATAAAATTCCTTGTTGCACAGATATTCATCTTTTTGACCAACAGAACTTTAATAGATAGAAATCAGAGCTTTAATGACAGAGACATAGTGAAAGGTATATGATCTAGTTTCAAATTCTGAGGCTGTTGAGCCTATTTGATTTCAATTGATGTGATCTAAATTGTTTTTAAATTTTATTGTGAATATGTTTCAAATGCTTTGGAAGCCACCTTGGGTCTCACTCTGGGGAAAAGGCATCATTCAAATAAACTAACTAAATTTTCTGTTTATTTAAAATGGAAATCTCAAATGATTGTTGTTATATCTAAATGCATTGAAATAAGGAACAGTTTATTTCTTTCTAAATGACCTTTCACATTATACAATCATAGCAATTTGATTCCACTTTAATTGCCATGTTTCTAGTGGTGAGCTACTAGCACTCTCTGGCTGCGAATTTACAATGTAGCCTCCCTAAATTACAAGTCTCAGCATTCCATAAGATGGAACCTTGACAATTAAAAGTGAAACTCAATTAAATTATTGATGAAATATAGCAGTAGGTGGGAATCATGAATACTTTGGAATTCTCTTCCTAAGTTTTACATTATTTTGCCTCATTATGATTTTTATCACAAAACTATACTGTTACATTCACTGTTAGTTTATTTTGAAACCCTATTCAGCACCCCTCCTCAAGAATGACGATCTCTAATTCAAGTGTCATAAGAAGGGTCATAGAAACAAAGGTGGGGGTAGCTCACAATACCAAAGCTACGCTGAGATGCAAGTAAAGGTTAGTGGAAATATATTGAAATCCACATCTAAAACATGAGGATTATTTCCCTGTGAGGTAGGCCAATGGGAACCAGGTAACATTTTTCAGTTATTGTTTTTCTTTTACTACCACTATTTTTTTGATCTCTGCAACACTAATATTTTTCAGATATCCATGAGCCATAATAACATACGATGTGTGATAAATTATTTCATGCATTGTTTCCAATTTGCTATGGATGTCTCTGAATTCAGTGTACAGACTGCATCCTCCTTATTATTCCATTCTTCAGCTCTTAACATAAAAACATTAAATATCATATAATAGATTTTCAAAGTTCTTGGGCAGTATGTCATACATTAGCATTGAAAATAGAAATAAATAGTACACAAACACTCATGGAAGAGAATGAAGAATAAAATCAATGAATAAAATCAGTTCATAAAATTTGAGAATAGTAGCAAAATAAACAATCACCGGATAAACTAGTTAAAAAGTCTGAGAGAACCCGATCTTTATAGATCAAAAGGTATAAAAATCACATTGTGTGGAAGGGGCCTACATTATATGGATTATATGGCAGTGTGGACTCAGATAATCCAGTTGAAAGAAGATACTGTGGATTATATGCCTTGATATTCTGAGTTATAGGGATGTGTGGAAGGGCGCTTAGACACCAGATGGATCCCTTTGCCATGTGCATTTCACAGATCCCTACTCTGAAAAAGGTTGTCTTTTTGTAGACACCTGCCTTGCTTCCTTTGGTGTAGAAACAAGAAGAAAAGCCTTGAAATCACTGTCACAAGGCCAAACAGATGGGATGATAGGACCAAACAAGCTTGGAATGAGAAAACTGGTCACATTTGTTAAGTGGCTGTTGAGTGTGACATAGCATAGATCACAATTTCCTAGCCTCATGATGTTATCAACTGATGACATGTAATTATGATTTAGAATGATACATTATTTTTCCAAGAGTTTCCACCCCTTACACTCCAAAGAATTTCACAAAATGACAATGACCACGAATGCAATGTATCATGAATGATTGATTTATTTATTAATTTCAGTCATTTGAATGCACTAATGCAAAAAAAGAAAGAAAAGAACACCCATATATAGAGTTGTACTTATCCATTTTAAAGAGAGAAGATATAGATTAGACTCAGTGACAAAGGCCAAAGAATTTTATAAATGAAAGATATTTGAATGGGAAGAACTGGGAACCATTTTCTTTTGTTTCATCCATTCTTTCATTACTTTGGGAGCATGTAATGGGAAGGCCTTTCCTGGTATGAAAATCAGCTCGACATGAAAGCAAGTGGGAGACAATCTCGGTTCCTTGTCTGCTTTTTGTGAGCACGTGGTGCTCCATGCCTCCTTGTCTTGAAAAGCGTGTGTGTGTGTGTTTGCGTGGCATGAAGACCAAGAAAGACCATGCACCTGCCTGCAGCTAAGTGCCCCCTCTGGAGTAAGAATGAGAACTTGCCTGTTTCTCATTCTTGCTGAAACAGCTAAGTCTCCAGTTTTCCTTGGATTCACTACTCAATAAAACTGTACATGATTTTAGACTGTTTGTATTCATTTTTAAAGCAATATTGTATACCTGAAGTTGCTGCTTCTCTTGGGGATAGAAACATTATTTGAAAATATTTTTTTAAAAAAACAAATTTTAAAACCTGTTTTGTTCGTGTTCAGAAACGCTAATGACAAGAATCCCAGACTGACAAGAACCATCTCAGTTCAGGTTGCTTTGTATAAGAAACAGCTGTTTTCCTGTGTCAATAAGCAGGTTTTGTTCCTCTCCAGAAATGGTAGAAAATGTTTTCTATTCAGAATATTGAGTCCCTTCTGGGGTGAGAAAGGCAGGATATAAATATGGTAAATAAATAAATGCATAAACCCTGTGCAAATTTTACACAGAATCAGTCCACAATTAATGCATGTTTTGTGCAGGAAACAGCATTCTCTGTGCAGAAAATAATATTTCTTCATAGAATATTATTTTTCTGCACAAAATGCTGTTTCCTAGAAAGGAATTGCAATGGTTATGCAAAACAACTATGTACAATTTTGTGCAGAAGTTCCAAATTGCTAAGGATTCAAAAACTATGTGGTTTTCAAATAATTTCTTACAGTGGGATGAATATTGCTAAAATTATTGTTGCTTTGAGAAGGAAATTTCTTTCATTGATAAGTCTGTCCCACTTCCATCTGTTCCATCTGTTCCCTACCCAGGAAAAAGACCTTCCCAGTCCTCTTGTTTTCTTCCATTAGTCCCACCTGCTTGTAAAAGCAGGATATCATTTTGTTCAGCAACAGCATTGGTTATTTGGGGGACCAGTGAAAATTATATAAAGATAACAGGAATAATTCCTCTGTTCTTTTGAAGTTTATAGTTTTAAAAGATGAGACAAGAATTAAAAATGACCCAAGTAAAGTTACATACCAGTTTCTGTCACATGTTTTTTCATTTCTACTCCATAGAAAACTGTTTCAAGAAGTAAAATGGATTCAGCATATCTTCTACTATTGCCTATAAAATGCTATTACTTCAACTATGTATTAAAATAATGATATTAAGGCATTTCTTTTGCTTATATCAGCAGACCAAGCTGCTTTTCTTTTACTTGGCTGATTTAGAAAACTCCATTCAACACTATACATCCAACCATTTCTATATATACAATTTGATAAACATATGTGTGGATTGAACACTTGAAAAGAAATGTGTGAACAATCCTTTTTCTATGTAAATCAATCCCGTGCAAATTTTGCTCAAAATAAATTCATAATGACAAGATTTTCTATACAGGAAATATAGGCAGTCCTCAAGTTATGAACAAGTTAGTTTGTAAGTCAGAACAGATATATCTTTAAATTGTGACTCCAGCCAAATATATATATATATATATATATATATATATATATATGCTTTGGATAGCATAGGGAAGGGCTAACACCCCATGGTGTTTGTTTTCCTGTCTGTGCCCCTGTTCAGATTTATGTGTGTGTGTGTCAGGAGTGACTTGTGACTTGAGAAACTGCAAGTTGCTTCTGGTGTGAGAACATGGGCCATCTGCAAGTACATTGCCCAGAGGACACCTGGATGTTTTGCTGTTTTACCATTCTTTTGGGAGGCTTCTCTCATGTCCCCACACAGAGAGCTGGAGCTGACAGAGGGAGCTCATCCATGCCCCCCCCCCCCGATTTGAACCTCTGACCTGTCGGTCTTCAGTCCTGCCGGCACAAGTGTTTAACCCACTGCGCCACTGGGGGCTCCTGTTCACATGATGTCACCTCACTTTCTGTCCTTGTGATAACTGGATTTTGAAAAGTTTGGTTTGTTGTGGAAACAAGGATTGGTCATAAAGCTTCAGTGGATATACCTTTCTCTCAAGATGACTCCTTCAGGAGTGGCTTTTCCTTCCAAGGGGTAGATGTCTCTCACGTCCCATTGTCTCGCCCCATTCTTAACTATGAGTTGGATGTTTGTAACTTGGGGACTTCCTGTAATGCTAGTTTGCAAGCAGGTAGCCCTCTGAATAAAATAATTGATCTTTAACCCCCCCTCCCAAAAAAACCCCCCTGATATCTGTCTCCATTTACTATTGCCATTTTTCAACACCAGATAAAAAAGTCTTACTGGTCCTGACAAAATCTGCCCCCCTCCCCCCAAAAAATATCTTCATTCAAAAACCTTGACCACCAAATAGCAAGATAATGACTGATGATCAAGTAAACTTTCTAACTGAGTGAAGATATGAACCTAGTTTTCAGAATCTTATGACAGGATGGGAAGTGTGCAACCTATAGGCTGCATGTGGCCCCTACAGCCCTTTGAGTCACCCATCATCATTTTTAAGAACAATGGACAAATGTTTCTCTGGAAGTCTCTAAAAGAAGAGATGCTTGGATAAAAGAAAGCATCATTCCATTGCAACCTTCCTAGTCCTCAAACCAATGTAAAATAAAACTTGAAGAGACTCTCATTCATTCCAGTTTTGCCAGACGCCTGAAATGTGGCTGTGAGAAAAGAAGAATATGAGGTGGAAATAGCCTGTTTTCCCAGAAGCTTCCCCCTCCATCATGGAGCTTTCTGAAAACCAAACAACACCATTTCCTGACTGATTGTAATTATTTGACTCGTATCCCACCCTTTGGCAGGACTGGGATTCAAGAAAGATCATGACAAGATAAAAACTGGCACAGATAAAACGAGACAGAATGCTATAGCACTAATGTACAAACAAATTGCAGCAGTAAACACTATGGTGTTAAAAAGAGTTAAACAGCCCATTGAAAAAAATAATTGGGCACCAAAAATCTGAGAACTGCATTTTCAATAGCCAGCCATTTGCCGAAAGCCTTCCTAAAAACAAAAGGCCATTACCTACCTGTGGAATCATAGCAAAGAAGGAACAACCCACACTCCCTTGGCAGGGAGTTCCATCATTATCTTTCATTAGAGGAATAATCAATTCTACTAGCAGTGCAGCTTAAAAGGGCCTCCATGTGGTGCCATTTCCCCCCATGGGCAGCCTCTCTTAGATATTTAAAGAGCTATGCAGCATCTGATTTCAAGTTACTTGTAGTAAAATAACAAGGACACTCTTGTGATCATTCTACTACTCTATTATTGAATCTTTGTATAATTTTAAAAACTACATAACCTCAATAAAGCCTCAGAACTAAAACTCAGGGCACTTTCTCATTATTTAAATTGACAGGAAATGTGTTTTTTTTTCCAGGGAAAATAGCCTGGCTCTCCAACTTCTCTGACTACTGGCCATGTTAACTAGATATACTGGGAGATGAATGCAAACAACATGCAAAGAGACACGTAGAGCTTCCTATTAAGTAGTGCATGCTAACAACTGGGTGGAGGGTTGGTCTGGCTATCCATATGCTGTTTTGAGACACCTTCCAAAATCTCTCGCCATTGGTAGGGATGGTAGGAAATGGATTAAGACAACATTCAGGGAGTCAAAGGTTCTCCATCCCTGCTTTAGGGACAGATTGGATTTCTGATTATGGAGTATGTGGCAACACTAACATGCACGGGAATAAACTGGAAGCTTCCCATGTTCTCATTTCCTACAAAGAGGTGAGTGCAGGGGGAATCTGGGCAGCAACGCTTTCCCCCATGGGATGGGGAAGGCATTGCTGCGGGTGATGCAGCGTATGGGGAGATGGATTCCGCCATTGCCTGCCAGATTCACCATGCTGCTTGGCAAATCCGCCCACTGTCGCCTGTGTTGGGTGACTGAGTGTGATAAGATCTCTACACCATGGGTTCTCAAACGTTTTCAACTGTGAAGTCCTTTTTGAATTGGATGTTTCTTGTGGAGCCCCCAAAATGTTTATATATTATATTACATATATATTACACATGGAACGGGCCAACATAAATATTGGAAGACCCCAGGAGGCACCCAGTCCACCCCCTTCTGCCATGCAGGAAAAAATAATCAAAGCACCCCCAATAGCTGACCATCCAGCCTTTGTAGTAGTAGTAGTAGTAGTAGTAGTACTTTTACTTAGGCAATCCCTCATTGTCTGAGTAGGATAGTGGGATAATAGTAGTAGTAGCAGTAGCAGTAGCAGAAATTCCAAAGGCCACCCAATCCAACCACTTCTGCCATGCAGAAAAAAATACAATCAAAGCATCCCAAGGGCAATGGGAGAGAAATAGAGTTTTGGAACCAAAGAAAGCAGTGTGCTTGTCTGTGCCTCAGAAGGATGCTGCTGCTGCTTCTGCTCTTTCTGGCAGCTCAAAACCTTAATTTTCCTGCATTTCTCACAAGGAGGAAAGAGGATGAGGCAGGAAGCAGGATTGTGCTGTGGAGCCCCTCACTTTCATCCATGGAGCCCCAAGGATTCAGAGGAGCACTGTTTGAGAACCCCATGCTCTAGACAATATATAACAAAAACACTATGTTAGATAGAAGACCACAAGTGGGAATGCAGTCTAGCAAATGGTAACAATAGCTCTTGTATTTGGTAACTAAGGTAACCCTTTGAAGGTGAGAGTATAACATAGACATTTTGTGGTTTACAATCTCCATGCTATTCACGTAATTGTAGATGGGCTTTAGATTGTTTTGAAGAATAAATTTATTATGCTGCTATGATATGTTGGATTCAACTAATAGGAAGGAGATATATATATATATATATATATATATATATATATATATATATGGTTTATTGATGTAACCACAAAGCACTGTTTTTGCATTGGGATTTGGGGCTTTTCCTTCTGTAGGAGGGACTTGTAAAGCCAAAATTAGCAATATGACATTTTGAAATAATGTCTCTCAGCAGCTTTGTGGCAATTAAGTCCTTTCTATGCCCAGTGAACAAAACCAAGGTCAGAGTGTATTTTCAATTAAACTCCGGGTGTTACGAAGAACAGCACAGCCAGAATTGCAAGCACATTATTACCAGATCTATCACTGCTGAGCAATGAATAGGTCACAGGCACTCCTGCGTACAATATTTGTACACGTTAGAATATTACAACCAGGGGAACAGCTGAAGTTCTTTTTAGAGGCAGCAAGTAACATAAGATGAAAAAGAAGGAGGAGGAGGAGGAGGAGGAGAGGAAGAGGAGGAAGAGGAGGAAGGGGAGGAGGAGGAGGAGGAGGAAGAGGAAGAGGAGGAGGAGGAGGAGGAGGAGGAAGAGGAGAAGGAGGAAGAGGAGAAGGAGGAGGAGGAGGATGGCAGCAGCAGCAACAACACTAACAGATGCCAGCACAAATTTTATGACTTGAAGATTGGTCAGGTCCATGCACCGTCCTGAGGGTTACGAAAGAGACAACTTCAGCCACCAGAGTTAACAGGATCTGACTTGACTGTCCAAAACCAAATTAACAAGAAGGAAAAAAACAATGGTTTTACATTTTCTAAATAGAGAGAAAAGGTATAATTTTAAGATATAAGCCAACTGTAAATCTAGTGCTACATTATTACAATGATATGAATATTCAATTGCATATTTAAAGTAGACCAAAAGACTAAGAGAGAAGATAAGTCTATGGGACCAAGAACACAAGAAGAAGAAACTGGGTAGGAAGTAACTGAAACAACAACAACAACAACAAATACTTTTGATCATTCTGCTTTTGTTACACACATTATGTCCTAGGCTAAAAAGAAGAAACATTATGGAATATAAGCCCAGTATATTTAAAATTGGATACTGTTCAGTTATCATAAATCACAATATTAAAAAGGCAAGCTTCATTCCAGTTCATACTGCCTTACTTAGCAGTCAATTTCTTTCCCTCTCACAAAGGCATGACAGTGCAGCTTATAGTTTGTAAGGACCTCAAGAGACTATGGAAAGGCCACATTATTTATTACTTTAATCTACAATTATATGATGTATACAATAAAAATGCAGAACATTAACACCCAGCTCTTTAGTTCTTGTCACTTATAAAAATGTTTTTAATGGCTTGGGAGTGGTAGATTTTCCTTTTATAGATATTAGTATTGAGGCAATTTTTAAAATAAAAGGTTTTAAAGATTAACAATAAATTGTAATTGGAAAGAATACGTTAATTTATACAGAGCATATTTTCTCGTACCAGGCCTTCACATGATATTCTCCGCTTGTAATCCTCCTTTGCTTTCCCAATATTTCTGTTTTTATTCCTTATATAGATATAGCCTTATGCTAAGTTGGAAAAGAGCCATACAACAATACTGCTTTTTGCCTCTTTAAAATAATGGGGCTAGATATCCCTTTCAGTATTTAAATGGAGTAATACAAAGCATTGTTCATGAGCACATTTATGGATAAGGTGGGATGGGATTGGGAGGGGGGAAAGCCCACAATTATATGCAGGGTGTGAAGATTACCATCTGAATGGATGCATACTGTCACAGACATTTTTAGAAAAGGAGAAAGTAAAGGCAGTATTATGGACTATACTTTTTAAAAATCCCCACCCCAAATCTTATAAATAGGAATTTTTTCCTTGAAAAGGGGCAACTTCACTAGATTTTTTCCATTAATTGACCTGCAATTTCAATATTAAATATTCTCCATAAATAAATCATCACATAATTAATGACTGGACCCACAGTGCCAGAAGGTCAACTCAATTCAGTTGGTGCTTTATCTAAAGCCTAATTCTTTGGGATTTTTATGAAACTATGACTTGGTTTTTGCATGGTTAAAGAACTGCAGTTTTGTCCACAAAACACAAACCACCTACTCAAGAATAGTTTAAATTAGACAGCTTTTTATACTTTTGAGCTTCTATGTTGGGTGATCAGAACAAGAATACGGGGAAAACAGTTGCTGTTTCCACTTATGATAAAACATTATTTGCTCCACTGAATACGCAGACAGCAGATCCCTCGTCCCATAACGGCTTCAATATGGCTTGCATTTCTTTCAATGTTATTACACCAGGACTTTAAAGCAGGTAGCCCTGCATTTCTGCTGACTGAAGAATTCTGGGAATTGTAGTTTAGGGCAGGACTTTTGAATTCTCAGCTACAGAGGTCCTTGCCTTCCCAAATTACATTTCCCAGAATTCTGCAGGTGGCAGAAATGCAGGGCTGTCCACTTTAAAGCCTTGGTGTGATAGCGTGGAAAGTCTCTTGAAACCTTTCCATGCAAATCAAACCTTGCACGGCAAATTGTCCACATGGGTGACTGAGACAGTGCCAGCTTGGCCTCCTGATAGTTCAGTGTACACAAACTTTATCTCATGCACAAAGTTATTAAAGAATTGTGTATAAAATTACTTTTAGGCTATGTGTACAAGGCATATATAAAACATAAATGAATTTCATGTTTAGATTTAGGCCCCGTCTTCAAGGTTTTTCATTATGTATATGCAGATATTCTGCAATCCAAATATATATGGTACACATTTGGTCCCAAGTATTTTGGATAAGGGATATGTAACCTGTACCTCCAAACTGCTTTGCAAGTTTTTCCTGTTCTCTCTCTCTCTTTTTTTTTTTTGTCCTTAAAAAAAACTTTCTCCACTTTATTCCTTTTACAAGGGGCTTCCCTTTTGCCAGAATCAATTTTTCTGTCTTACTAATATTCTTTCCTACCTATACATGCCCCTTTTCTTATAATCTCACATATCTTTTGGAATTTCACTTGCATTATTTTCATTGATGCTTGAAACACTTTTATGCTCTTGCGATTTTTAAGGTCTTTTCTAGAATCAGCCCTACAATGATTTTACCTTGGATTTCTTATGATTTGGCTCTCATTAGTATTCTGCCCTCCACAATTTAATGACACTCATGAAAAGATATGAAATAAGAGACCCACTGAAATTAATGGGTTTGACTTGATTACAGCGGGTCAACAGAAGACACAGCTTTCTTGGGAAACAACTCACAATCTTTAGCTTTAAGATAGAACAGTATAACCCTCTCCCCCCCCCCCCCCCACACACACACAGAGAAGACTGGTTCTAATGGTTGTACACTGGCCATTTGCTAGAACCTCAACTCTAAAATGGTCTTTCAAATATCTCTGAAATGAGGAAGTGAATTATGAAAAAGGACAAGAAAATATATCAATTTACATATGCTAATGTATACATATCGATGCAATTTCAATAGTAACTACTAGAATTTAAATTAAATTTCAATACAGCTCATTCTATTAAGAAAGTGTTAAAAGGATCTATTCACTGACACTCCAGATGCTAACTGCTGCAGATGAATAACTTCCTTCTTATGATTATGTTATCTTGGATTTGATGACCCTTCAATATGGTGGCTTCTCCCCTAACAATTATTGAAACAAAGTCTACATATTTATGTTTCATACAGCATATAAGAAGATCTGAAATAACTAGAGATAACTGTGAATTTATCTGCCCCACGTTTTTCATGCTACGAGGGTTGCTGTGCCTAAGGGCATTTGAAATCCTGGAGCTAGCACTACATTCATCTAATGCATCTGTTGTCCCTTGATAGTTTCCAAAAAACAGATTGTTTTGCCTAGGTGTGCAGGCAAGGTAATCTGTACAAAGACCAGAATCATATTGTGTTAAATTGTTTGTGTAATGGACCATAGTGTGAGTGACTTGACAGTCTCTCTGCTCATGCCAGGAGATTAGAAAAATCTCCATGCACAAATGGATGAGCAGCAGTGATGATAACAGCATTGGGAGGAGAATAAAAAACAATTTACATCCAGTCTTTGAGTATTTTGCTTATATCTATCCATAGACCTCCGGAAGCCAACCTGGGGGTTTCTTCAGAGTAGGGCACTAAGGTGTCCTCAGAGCTAAGTGCTATGGGATGGACAGCTTGAAAAATATTTTGTAGATAACCACCACATCTATTCACCATCTTGCTTTGGCTATAATAGATCTCTCAAAAGTCAGGCTCAGGACAGACTGTAAGTGGCCCATTTATTTTATTTGCTGACTGTCATCATTACTGACCATGTCAAGATGTTATCTTTCTTCCCCCTCCACTGTCATTTGTAACCTCATTGTTGGAGTTTTCCAACATTCACAGAATTTTAGCCTAGACATTTATTTTCATCTTCCAACAATAGTTTTGCTACTAGGCTCTGCAGATATCTCTGCCTTTCTCCTCAGTGATGATCTAGAAATGATGATGATTTTGTTCTTAGGACTTTTTGTCTGCAGAGATTACTCTCATGACGTTCAGGTTCAATTTTCAGTAATATCCCCATTATCAAAATTCACTGGAGGTACTTGTTACTAGAAGCCACCTCTTTCTACACGGTGGTAGGTTCAGTTTTCAGCTCTGTTTCTATGTTCTCCAACCACTTCCAATTCCATATTCATTCTCTGGTATTCTTTCAAACTATTTTTATTTGAGCTTCCAGCACTTTATTTTCAACAGTTTAAAATAAATTCTCTTTCTTCTCTGGTAATATAAAATAATGCATTTTTGGCTAGTTCTATATATTACAATTGCCACATTTTCCATTAGGAGCTGGAGGAAGAGGTGAATAGGAAGTAGAAATATTTTAACCTGAGTTAGTTATCTACATGGCTTACCTGCATGGACAAAAATGCAGACAAATGGAAGAAACTGCATATACATCAGTTAAATATTAATTACATAGGCAGAGTAGATAGCAATGCTCCACCTATGCATGGGAGATTTTAAATATTGAAGGTGGAAAATCTATCTACCTTTATTTGACATACAATTAGATACATAAATCAACATATTATCTTTTAAAAAGTAAAAACAAACCCTGATGCTGTTTTTATCTTACTAAATTGTTGGGAAAAAAGACTTATATGACTAAAATGCTGGATGGGAGCACACATACATGTTTAGTTTATTAATACAAATATTGCAATGGATTTTGCCACTTGGATAAGATAGCTGCGAAGATGCCTCATTCAGACATGTTGAACATATGCTGTGTATGTGTCTCTTCAAATTATAAGAAATGTGCTGTCTGTTGTTTCTAACTTCCTTTCATCTAGTATGTTCTGAATTTAAGTTTTGATCTGTACAATCTCATTCATTTCTACATAGAAGTAAGCCCCACTTAATGCAACAGATCTGATATTATAACCATTAGATAAATAGCTATATTATAATTTAGAGGACTACATTATAATCATGGTTTCATTTACTGGGCAATATACACCTGAATGCGTATAGAAGCTAGATACATGAATACCAAACTACAGCAATCTGAGAGAAGAATTGTGCTCACCAATCGTATAAAAGAGCATGACAAGATTTGATTAAAAACATAATTCATCACAAATGTAATAAATGGCTTGAAGTGTTAAGGACATTGCTTTTGGGTCTCATTCAAAGAAGTAGCCTTTATATTGGCACAGTGCTATTTGGCACCAAGTTACGATGCTGGCTAGCAAACAGAGAGGGAAAAAAGTGGTGCTTAATGAATCAACAAAGTCATTTCCTGCAACTCTCTGCATTTCCCTGGAAGTTTTTGCAGCCAATTGCTGACCAAACACAAAGTTGCTGCTCAGTGTATGACAGATAGAAGTGGCAGAATTCAAGGTTTTGTGTCTGTCCACAGTTCTATTACACAGAAACCAAAGCAACATGCACACCTACTGGTACCTAATCAATCCATCAGGATGTGCAAGGATATGTGATAGGTAGTCTTTTCTATTACGACATTTGTCTTCATGAGTCAGGAGATGAGGAATTAGTGGGAAGTGGTTTAGCTTTGAGTTATTCTTTCCATTATCCCAAAGTGAAGATAAATCGGGTAGCATGTCAGCTATCATGTAGTATATGTATTGTGGGCCTTACTAAAATTACTATCCCTGGTTACCTTGAACAGTTGCACACTCTGCTTTTAAGTGATCCTGATGGGATCTCTGTTTAAACTACTGCAGTTGACCAATAAATCATAACAGAACACACTTAAAAGAAGATTTTGCTCTGTACGACTGCCTCCTTTTTATCATATGCATTTGCAAAAAGTTGTGTGGTCCTCTTGTCTATACTGCTGTAGGTTACAGTTAGTGTTGCACTGGCCAGGGTGTCAGCTTGCCTGATGGCAAATGGACCCACTTGAACATTAGACATGACCTTTAGTGACATGAAAATATAATAGAAGTTTCAGTATTATAACTGCATGCAATTAACATTTACATTGTATTACCATTTAAAAAATAATGTTAATTGGACCTTTATTCCCACACAAGTATTGTTAAAAAATAGCCTTATAGTCCCGTCACCCACCCCCCCATCCCCCGCTTTGTCTCCTGGCAACCAATATTTTTGGACCCTGTCTGCCACTGGTTACAGGAATTCATTGGTTTTACAATGAGGGAAGCTATTTTTTTTTTTGTTCTTTTGGCCAGACCCTTGGGACATCTTACATGCAATGATGGGCCAGAAGCTGTTGTTGCAGCAATGTAAGGTGATCATTTACAGTAGGCACATAAATTTAGTGGCTTCCTTGTAAAGTATTAGAGTAGTACAGGAATGCACTTTTCAGTGTAATTAATGATATGTCAGGCATTTCTAATCTAAAACCTCATTTTTCCCCCCTGAGGGATACTAAATCTGCTGGTTTAAATTGCATTTACCTGCAGTTTGGTGTCCAATCTGTCGTCTCTACTGCAATTTATTTTTCCCTCTCTAAACACTACAAATTGCCAAGCCATTTTAAAATTATATAGCAGCAGGAATCAACTTTAAAAAAAAACCCCTCTGTTTTTTTAACCTTCAAGTTTTACTTACACATATTCTATTTCTCAAAGTGAGATTTAACAGGCAAGACATAACAGCCAGAAAAAATGCCAATAAGACTAAATCATACTTTGCCTATTCTGCTTTCTTCCAGCTAGACACGAAGAGAGAATGAAGGGGAAAGTAAGAACAAAACTCTTGGGATTGAGAATATCCAGATATATTTAGAAAATTGTTTGTAGGGGACTTCAGTTTTGGGAAACTCCCATAAAAAACATCTTGTATTAACAACAATCGTCATAGTTCAAGAATTAAGTCTGTGGAGAAATTTGCATATGGTTGTTTGATGCATTTACCAACAGCCTTTTCTACAGAAAAGAATATTTCTATACTGGTACAATAATGCTGTTTTCTGCAGAGAAAATGCCATAGTTTGGGATTTATTCTTTTAAATCAGCCACACATATTTAATTTTTCAAAGAAAATTACTGTACAGTTGTCTGAAAACAGGACTCTGTTTTCTGAGCAGAAAATGCTGAAATTGGGAATTTATTGTGTGCAAAGTTCGCATGTGGTAGATTTGCATAAAAATAACATTTTCTGTATATGAAAATGTTTTTTTTTCTGTGCAGGAAATAAAATTTCAGTATGGGAATGGTTTCTGTGAAGAAAGTCTTTTTTCTCCACATTTTAAAATCAAGGTCCTTGCTTTATGTCTTCATTAAAATTAAGCTAATTTTGGTACACTGAACAAAAGAGCATATGTTTAATTAGTGGTGCCACATAAGGAATAAAAGCAAATCCCATTTATAGATTTCATCAGAATCTCCAGCCAATATGTCTAATGTTTGCTGTTAGTTTGTTGCAAGTGATTGACAAACGGATATTTCATGAAAATGAGACAATTAAAGCATTAGGACCACATCAATTGGGAAATTTACTCATCGTAGAACACTTCTCTGACACAGCCAGCACAGAGCCCACTGGATCCCATCACATGATGCACAGCTACTTGTGGCAGTGCTCTGTGTTGGCTGCATTAGCAAAGTGTTCTACAATGAGGAACCGAACATGGGAGTCTACCCATGTTGATTAGAAATGCTGGGGACAACTGGGGAGCTGAAAAGGTGTGATTTTTGGCATGTGATAGACAAGTGGATGATGTGGGGTGCTGGGCAACAACTTTGTCCTGCTGCCCAATGATTTGCCTTACTGCCTTATGGATTCCTCCACTGTCCCTCACATCAAGGACCTCCATATGATGAGGTCCCTAGTTATTGCCGCCAATGTGCATCATAACACAAGTAAGATAACATATGATAATATTTCACCATCAACTACCTTTCTTTTTTGTCTCTAGATTATGGCAAAAAAGGAAAATTATATTACAAGAAAAGGTAGATACTCTCCTTTTCTCATCCTTCACTGTTATAAGACTTGGTGGAACATTTAAATGAATGTTTTATAACTGATTTTAACTGTTGTTTTAACTGTAACTGTTTATTTTATAATTTATGCGCTGACATCTAATGGTTGCCTGTTGTGAAGCCGCTCTCGTCCCCCTCCGGGGGTGAGAAGGACAGTGTACAAATGCATTAAATAAATAAATAAATAAATAAATAAATACATTCTTGGCAACATTTATTCAGAGGTTTGCCATTGCTTTTGCCTAAGATTGAAAAACTGCAAGGATACTCTATGGGTTTCTATGGCAGAGTAAAAATGTGTACCTTGGTCTACTGGAGTCCCAGTCAAATACAAACCATGATGGTTCTCAGTCATTGTAAAGTCTTTGTGTGATATGTGATCTTATTTTATGTGCTGTGTTTAATAATGTTTAATCAGAGGAGGGTCAATCTTGATGTTTTATACTGTTTTTTATCGATAGTATTGAATTGTTGTCAACACTGTGAATTGCCCTGAGTCCCCTTTGGGGTTGAAAAGGACGGTATATAAATAGAGCAAATAATAAATAAATAAATAAATAAATAAATAAAGTCCACTATTTACAGTTTTGAAACTATGTTCAGGTTTATATCACATCCTATATTCCTCAGTCTGGCCATCGTAATACTAGTCATTGAAACATAACTGAACTAATTGAGGACTATATCAAGATTTAGTAAATTAGGGTTACACATATTCTTACAAAGGTTGAAACAATATATTTCCTATATCAATTACATTTGTTTTATGTGCTCTAAATCCTAATCTCCTTTGTCTGTCAGATGGAATACATACCCGGGCCTGTGTGGTAAACTGTGCAAAGAGAGACTGCAATTTTTTGTGTACTCCATGGGCAGAGGCTAGAGATTATTGTGTGTGGCTAGGAAATGACCAATGGATTGACAGAAACTCCCTAAAGCCTAGCTGCCATCATGCATGCCTCTTTGGATTGACACCTATTCTCCCAAACTCAGTGCAGTATCAGTTTTACAGGTTGCTTTGGGCACAGATTGGAATTTTCACCTCTTTACCTGGGATTTTTGTCAGGTAAATTTATCTGAAGAACTTTGTAGATTGGCTCAGAGTCTGTAAATAGGCTGGAATTTGGCTGGGAGGGGAGAATTTAAGAGTTTGGCACACACCTGAGCATACTTTTGGTGAAGAGTAGGACTCTAGAAACATCCTGGGATCGGTTTTTTTTTTTGGGGGGGGGGGGGAGGGAGTCTAGATTTGAGACTGACCTGGGGATATTTGTCTCACTTATAAGGTCACAAAAATGTTATGAATGCCCAGTGTTAATGATGTTATTATAATTGTGAGTAATTTCTACTTCTGATTTTCCACTGGAAAAAAAATCTACATACTGAATATACATGGAATTCTGCCTGGTAAAGTGTACCATCTTCATGAAAGGTTGTGCTCTAATAAATTTGTTTGCATTTAAGATGCTAAAAATAGCGTTTATATTATTTTTCTGCAACACACTAAGACAGTTTTCCCTTTGGAAATTCTTTAAAGATATGATTAGTCATATATGGGTGTCTGATGGTGCATTCAAACAGGTTTAATGGCCCAGAGTGAAGCCCTTTTAGGAACATTTGTGTAATTTAATAGTTATTAAACTACATGTAATTAAATCTATATTTCCCGTCCCTAATACCTGCTCTTGGAAGCTAAATTTATGCAGTATCTGAGAGGTTACATCATTAGTAATGATTACAACTCATCCAACATATTCCCATTAAAGCAGTAACATTCTATTTTCTCACCCAAGGAAGGCCCTGGACTTCCCCATTATTATTTTCTACAGTGCAATAGAAAGTCTTAACTTCACAAATTAATCTCAAACATCAATTAGCAACACATTGGGGGGGGGGGGGATCACAGTCCCCTATTATCTAGAAAGCTTGATCTTAATAGGGTCTGATTACACATCAAATGAACCAGAACAAAGAGCACAAAGCAATCAGTGCTGCATTAAAATCTGATAACTGAAATCTTTGATGTTTTGATTCCTTTATTAATCATGCAAAATCCAGAATAAGTTAATAAAATTGTCTGTTGTTCATATGAAATTGCATGATTTGGTGGGAAAACAAAATACAGAAGCAATTTACTAAAGTACAACAAGAATCCTGTGTCCCTGTATACAACAGACAGGTTTTTGAACATTTTTCGTTAAAAAAATAAAGAGATGTTTACAAATAAACCTTGCAATATATAACAAAACAAAACTTGTAGTAGTTGACTATTTTCTTGATGGGTTGTCAATATGTTTCTAGACAACTTTCCTTCAGGCTCGTATTCTTTCAGGACACAAGAGCCTGCTATCCTGCCACAAACATGGTAGTTTAATTACAGAAACATACTGTTTTAGCATCACAATCTATTACACTTACTCCACATTAGTACTTCAGTGCTGCTTTGGTGATTCATGGTCACCTTTTCCACATATCATGACAATTATTACATCTTCTAACCCCTGCATGCCCTACCTTGTGCATGTGTGCCATTAGAAAGTCGGTTTCTTCCGAGTAGCAATGGGCGTTCATCTTCAGAAAGAGAAGTTCCCTTGTGCAAAAAGAGTGTCATCATTTCTTTGGAGGTGGGGAGAATCACTTCACCTCCCACTCCAAGAAGCAATGAGAATTCTTCCTCATGAGTATTCCCACAAGAAAGAACTGTCATTGTTTATTGTAATGAGAAGCCAATTTTTCCCATTAAAGAAGGAATGACCATTCTTCTTCATGAGTCTCCCCATAATTAAGGACTGTCATCGTTACTGGAGAAGGGAGAGAATCTGCAACCAGCAAGAAGAAGGGCACTTTCAGACATACATTAAAACCGCTTCAGAGCAGATTTTAAAAACCCACTCCGAAACAGCTTTAAGTCCACACAACCCAAGGGGAAAATGGGCTTTCTTGTGGGTTGTCCCCACTGCAGTGTGGTAACTATTGTGCTGAAATGGGGCCACCCAAATCCCCCTCTAAAAGCCTTACAAATGCAGGGAAACTTACCTGAGCAGCACTAGGCTTCTGGAGTGTTTCTTGAATGTACCAATGTTCCACAAGGAGCTGGGGGGGGGGGGGGAGCGGCATCCAAGAGTAATTTGCTCTTCCCACCTCGTAGTTATTTATTTCTCGTGTCAGGGCAGCCAGTCAATTATATTACATTTCTAACAGAACAAAGCAAACAAACAGAGAAAATACAAAATGTGTGAGTTTGGTAGTTGATTAAATGTCCTTTGACCAGTATCTGGCCACTTGGAGTGCTTCTGGTGTTGCTGCAAGAAGATCCTCCATTGTGCATGTGGCTGGGCTCAGGTTGCATTGCAGCAGGTGGTCTGTGGTTTGCTCCTCTCCGCACTCGCATGGCGAGGATTCCACTTTGTAGCCCCATTTCTGAAGGTTGGCTCTGCATCTCGTGGTGCCAGAGCGCAGTCTGTTCAGCGCCTTCCAAGTCGCCCAGTCCTGTGTGTGCCCAGGGGGGAGTCTCTCATTTGGTATCAGCCATTGATTGAGGTTCTGGGTTTGAGCCTGCCACTTTTGGACTCTCGCTTGCTGAAGCGTTCCAGCGAGTGTCTCTGTAGATCTTAGAAAACTATGTCTGGATTTAAGTCGTTGACGTGCTGGCTGATATCCAAACAGGGAATGAGCTGGAGATGTCTCTGCCTTGGTCCTTTCACTATTGGCTGCCACTTCCTGGCGGATGTCAGGTGTTGCGATACCAGCTAGACAGTGTAATTTCTCCAGTGGTGTGGGGCGCAGACACCCTGTGATAATGCGGCATGTCTCATTAACAGCCACATCCACTGTTTTAGTGTGGTGAGATGTGTTCCACACCGAGCATGCATACTCAGCAGCGGAGTAGCACAGTGCAAGGGCAGATGTCTTCACTGTATCTGGTTGTGATCCCCAGGTTGTGCCAGTCAGCTTTCATATGATATTGTTTCTTTTTGCTTTATGTTCAGGCAATGCTTCTTATAGGTAAGAGCATGGTCCAGAGTGACTCTCAAGTATTTGGGTGCGCTGCAATGCTCCACTGGGATTCCTTCCCAGGTGATCTTTAGAGCTCGGGATGCTTCTCTTCTTCTTGAGATGAAAGGCACATGTCTGTGTTTTAGATGGGTTGGGGATCAGCTGGTTTTCCCTGTAATAGGCAGTAAGAGCACCTAGAGCTTCGGAGAGCTTCTGTTCTACCATCTCAAAGCTCCCTGCTTGAGCAGTAATTGCACGGTCATCAGCATAGATGAAACCTCGTAGTGCAACACTGGTACATTCCAGGAGCCCTCCGGAGGTCCAATGGTGGCTCAGTAAGTTTAAGGCTTTTAGAGGGGGATTTGGGGAGGGGGTGACTGCTCTCTACATGTCTTTGGGCTCATCAAGCCCAAAGAAGTGAATTGGACTGTATGGACAGTTTGGACAGTGTGGACAGCTCATAGCCCATTAGAATCTGACCTTTCAGGAAGACCTGAACCTAATGTGTTATCTAATTACTTTGGGATAAAACAGGTTTTTTTTCCTGCTTTTTCTCTTTCTAGAGAGAGAGGGGGGAGAGAGAGAGAGAGAGAAGAGAGAATATAGAATAAAAAGGAGAACAAGTGTTTTTATGAGTAAATTGAGCTCCACTTAGCCCAACATGTAAAGGTATAGGGGAAATGAAAGTATATAAAAAAGAAAAAACTAAAAAAACTAAAAAAATTGGAAAAAGAACGGGAGAGATAGAAAAAATAAGAAGGGAGTGGTTGACTTCCAATCTCTTCCATCAAGGTGGTGTAACATTATTGATGTTCAGTCTTTATTAAAATGTTCCATTCCCTCTCTCAGTAAGGAGAAGTTATATTTAAATCATCATTTTCATTGTTTTTGTTTCAAATAATATTTAAATAAAGTCCTGTGAGTTATTTTTTTTCTGGATATCCTTGGTGGTGTCAGAATATTTGTGTGTTTTGATCAACTGTATTGTAGTTTTCAAAGTTAGTGTTTGTGTGCTTAGAAATGTAATGCAATGTGCTGGAGTGTAATTCCTGTGTGGTAAGGGTTAACTGTATCATGAAGAGGAGCAGCATTCCTAGAGAGTCTTAAATCTTAGTGTGGAGAGCTATGTACACTGCCTCTTACATCATACGTCATCACATCACTGTGTAATGTAACGAGGTGCCTAAGTATAGATAACAATGTGTTGATGAATCATGTAGCCACCTGAGAGATAGAAGCAAGCTTTTGTTCTGCTTAGCTTTTAGTGTAAATATTCTTTTTGTGTGTTTAATAAATTAGCTTTTAGACAAGAAGATGTGTTTCAGTGCCTTGCTGTACTGAGATCATTACAATGACAGGTGGTTCTTCAATTGGTGTCCATACTCATAATGTCTGCAATTTTCAGTAGCCAATCCTCTATTGTTGGGATTTCCTTGGTCTTCCATTTTCTTGCATAGGTTATTCTTGCTGCCGTGGTTAAATAGGATATCTTGATTCTAGTCCAAGTTTATATCTGTCATTCCCAGATGGGGATTCTGGTTTCATTGGAAATCTTAAATTCAACATTTTCTGTATCTTTTCGTGTATATTTCTCCATAAGGTGTTTGCAATTCCACAGGACCACCACATGTGTTAAAAAGTACCCATATGGTTTTCACATTTCCAACATTCTTCCTGGAAATTTTATAGCACTTTGCCAACGTTTGGGGTGTAATACACAATGGATACATCACCCTGTACCAATTTTCTTTCAGTTCATATGAATATGTATATCTTAGTTTTTTGTTCCAAATTTTTCCCATTCTTCCATTGTTATATTGTGCCTAATGTTGGTGGCCCATTTGATTAATATATTGCTTGTTCAGTTTTCATGGACCATTTGTTTCCAGTTGTAATATTTTGTCCCAGATAGAGTCCTTTTCTGAGAATCCTATTTTCTTATTTTTATTATAACATTCTTTCAGTTGTCTATACTGAAAACATTATTTTCTATATTCTTTTAGTCATACAACATATTTGTATGCCGGTCGCTTCTCAAGTCAAAGCCTTCCAAAATAAGGGTTTTTTTTTTTATTTACTCAGGCTGGACCAGTCTATTAACCAAAATAATCCACTTGCTTCATAGTACAGTTTAGCCACCTATCTCCCTCTTTTATTCAAAAATATTCCCGTTGTTGTTTTTTGTTGTTATAGACCAAATAATCAGCTATATGTAGGACCACAGCACAGTCAGATCAGAAGATGGATTAGCTTCTGGCTTTTGCATCCTGCTGTTCAATGAACTTCCCCTAATAATGGGTCAGAAGGAGCTTAATTGTTAAACTTAATTGTTACAGATAAAGCTGACTCATTAGAGACATTGGCTCATGCGGAGTGAAAGCACTCTCATAAAGATTTTCATACACTCTTTGAATATATGGAACAAAGTGTTATTTAATAATTTTGAATGAAATAGAAATTTTGATTTATTGTTAATTATATAGTGCTTTATTTCAAGACAGATAACAATTGAAAAATCCTAATGCCTGAAAGAGAATTTTAAAATGGTTTGACTGCCATTCTACTGGTGCTTTGCTAATCTGAAAGATAGCTTTATCTTTTTTTCCTGTTCCATGTGCTTCTCTCCTCATCAAGTCCGCAAGGGAGTTCACACAGCTGAGCGACAGGCTGGACCTTCTGTTCTCCCACTCCGGGCAGATGCTCCATTCAGATCTCCATCATCTCCACGTGACTGCGTGGCACATCAGGGCCCACAGCTCTCTGCGGTGGTGACAACTATTCTTAATGCGGCCCATTGGGATTCCATCAAGACTTCCTATGCCACCAAGTGGAAGCGTTACTCTGATTTCCTCAAACAGCACAATGCAGATCCTTTGTTCACCTCTATTCCGCTGCTGTTGGAATTCCTGGCATCCCTAGCAGTGGCTGGGCTAGCTTACTCTTCTATCAAGTGTTATATAGCAGCCATTTCGGCATATCGGAAGAGGGCAAGCCTTCCATCTTGTTTTCGAGATCCACTCGTTCAACTTTTTTTGCAGGGCTATAAGAGCATTCGCCCACAGGTCAGACCTCCACCTTCGGTTTGCCAGCTCGACCTGGTCCTCTCGACTCTGCAAAGACCACCTTTTGAGCCTATGTCCTCAACTGATTTAGTTTACCTTTAGTGGAAGAATGCTTTTCTTGTTGCTATCACGTCAGCTCGCAGAGCTGGTGAACTGTGTGTGCTACGCGCAGACACACCTTATATTAGGTTCCATGCAGACAAAGTCGTTCTGTGTACGGACATTTCTTTTTTGCCAAAAGTGCCTACGCTTTTTCATATGTCTCAAGACATCATTTTGCCCGCTTTTTTTCCTAACCCTTCTACGGGCCTGGAACAATCCCTTCACCTCCTTGATGTTAGGAGGGCTCTTGCTTTCTATTTGCATAGGACAGAATCCATTCGGAAGTCCCCGAGACTTTTTCTTCAGGCCTTCCTGTTTTGTCCCAGTGCCTTTCGGCCTGGATTAAGTTTACTATACTCTTGGCATATCAGATGGCCGGGAAAGATCCTCCAGTCACAATCAAAGGCCACTCCACAAGGGCCATGGCCTCGACAATGGCGTATCTCAGTGGTGTACCACTAGATGAAGTATGCAAGGTGGCGACCTGGGCAACTCCATTGACATTTGCCACCCATTACAAGTTGGACATCTTCTCCAAGTGGCACACCTCCTTTGGAAGAGCTGTCCTGTTCTCAGCAGTGGCATGACACCCGCCATCCAGGGTATGTAGCTTGTCAAGCTACCATATGTGCGATTTCACAGAGACCACGAATAGAAATATAGGTTGCTTACCTGTAACCTTGTTTCTTTGAGTGGTCATCTGTGAAATCCACACATCCTCACCCTGCCTCCCAGCTGAGTGTCATGCCCCAGTGAATCTGCCACTGCACAGCGGAGGAACTGGTGCTACTTCCCCATCTGTGTCCTTTATGTATTATGGGGAGTACAGGTGGGGCCATAGCCTTAAAGGTATAGAGAGCTTGTTATAGGGTCCAAGCTGCTACGCATGTGTGAGAATTGCTACTATATGTGCGATTTCACAGAGACCACAAAGTAGAAATGAATTTCTTGCCATTCACTGCTCTATTCAAAGAAGGGGTGGTTACTTTTTTGGTAAGAGTGAAGGTACAATACTAACAGTGATCTCTGGAGAAGTTGATCCAAGTTTTTTTGAATTGATCTTTTTTACTAATTTTTTCATGAGTATGTAGGGTAGTTTCTTAATGGCTGTATTTCCCATTGCTACCTGCTTGAAAATCAATGGGGCTGGCAAAGCAGAGACAGTTTTCTGTTTCACTAGACATAAATACGTAATCATATTTATATGACTGAAATAAAATTCCCATTGCTCTTTGCTGCTGCACAAATAAGCAGGCAGGAGAGGACTGTGGAAAGGGGGCACTTAACCCTCTCTGATCAGGGGTGTAGCATGAGAGAAGAGGGGATAAAATGTGGGCATTGTCTTTTGTCACAAGAAATCTTATCTTCCCATATTTGCTATATTCACATTTCTTTGGCAACTTTGCTTGCCTCCTTCATGCGATTCTGAGCAATAGCAAAAATTGAAATATCTCTGTATATATGTGAGGCAATCAGAAAGAGATGGTATTTGCCTGCATGACTGAAATAAATGAATATATAAATGAAACAAAACCCAAATCATTCCAAGTCCTAAAGCTAGAGAATGAAAAGGGGAGCAATTAATCCAAATCAGAAAAAAACTGACACCACACAGGTTTTATATTGTGACCAAAACTTTTTCTATAAAGGAAGGTCATGAATTAAGCAGTTTCTCAATGCAACCTTTTCAAAACACACACATCTGCCTCCTTTAGCAATGTGAAGTTCTTTAAAATAGATGGTATCTTCATGCAGAGAGGATGACAGTATCATCAGTTCAGTCTTCTGTTACTGATTTGGTGAGCTAATATACCCACATTTCAGATACATTTATTGGCAGAAGCATGCACACAATATCTCAGAAATTGGAACTGTGGCCTCACAGAGAGAGAGGAAAAGCACTTACCTATTGAATCACCACAGGCTAGCTTTGTTCCAAGATAATCATATGTAACCCATTAATTTTAAATATAATTATGCTCCACTGCTAAATACAGATGAACAAAACCTTATAGATATTTCAAAGCATTTTCCTTTACAGAAACATCTGCAGTACCTATTTTTAAATCAAGGCCCTAGCATTATGTCTTCATTGAAATTAAGCTAATCTTGGTACACTGAACCAAAAGAGCATATTTCTAATTAGTGGTGCTGCATAAGGAAAGAAAATGAATCCCATTCAACTCCCCAGGTATCATCAGAATCTCTACTCAACATATCTAATGTTTGCTGTGAGTGACAAACGGATATTTTATGAAAATGAGACAATTAAAGCCTTTGTTATTGCAGTCAATGCGCATCATAACATGAGTGTTCACCTTTTCTACTGCCACAGAATGGGTGTTTTGAAAGGCAGAGAGGATGAGTGAGAAAGAAAAATACCACACAATACAAAAGAATTCATCACCATAAAATAAAAATCTAAATACATGCCATGGATTTTGCTGCTCAAGACAAAAGCATTTTAGCTATGAATTAATACTTCTTCCCAGGCCCGTAGCCAGGATTTTGTTTTTTTTTTTTTTTGGGGGGGGGGGCTGAGTTATTTCAGGGGGGGTTCAGGGGGGGGCTGAGTTTTGGAGGGGGGGCTGAGTCTGAGTGAAAGAGGATCTACCCTAGCAAACCTTTTGTATCATTACCCCAATACCCCCATGCATATGGGATATATTGAGTATGGTGATCAGATCATGATATGAATAAACATAACAGTTTAAATAATGCACCAGTAAGGCCTTTTCGCGAACCACCATGAGAATTTCGCGGGGGGGGGGGGGGCTGAAGCCCCTCAAGCCCCCCCCCCCCCCCCCCGGCTACATGCCTGCTTCTTCCGTATTGGCCAGTTGATGAAGAGAGTTCTTAAATCTATATCACTGTACAACCGGGAAGGCAGACCATGGGATATTTAGACCCAGGCATTGTTAAACAGCATTAATTTATCAGAAAAAATATCTGTGGTGAAAGCAGAGGCAAGCATAATATTTACAATGGACTATCAAACAATGTGGAAGGAAACACAGCGTGCAGTGTTTTGTAATTTCTCCCAAAAATAGACAGTAGGAGGTCTTAACTAGAATCTAAGATTTACTTTGAACTATTTGCAATGACAGTGGGTGTATTGGCACATGCTTTTATTATCATGGCATCTTCCCATGACATCTGGATTTTGTAGTTTAGGGAGCTACTGCTAGAGACTGCCACTCTTTAGAAGAGACCTCTGAGAGCCCACCAAATTACAAAACCCAGAATTCCATGAGATGGGAGTAGTATCAATTAACCATGTGGGATATGAAGACCACCCAATCACTCCCAAAATGGTTTCCATTCTGGCCTATGTCTGTTCAGTTTAACATCTTCACTCTTAAATATACAGTTACATATTTCAATTGCAATCCATTTTCTTTACACGAAGTAATGAATACAAAGTTTAAAACTGACTACAATTGAATGGCTTAGTCCTGCACTAATATCAAATGGTTAAATCAAATGTAACACCTAGACCTTTTTATAACAACATATGAAAGGCACTATATCCTGCGTGGTTTCGGAAGCTAAGCAGGGTCAGCTCTGGTTGGTACTTGGATGGGAGACTACCAATGACTATCAAGTGCTGTTGGCTATATTATTGAGGAAGGAACTGGCAAAACCACCTATGAATATTCCTTGCCTAAGAAAACCCCATGAAATGTATGGGATTGCCGTAAGTTGACTTGAAGGCACATCTGGTCTAAACATGGAAAATGCCAACAGCTGTATGTATCTGCAGATGAAAGGGAACCATCCTTTGGATTCCTTGCAGTCCAAACTAAAGCCAACCGCTAATGCACTACAAAACCTATGCTAAGAAAAGACAATTAGTTAGAGCAACAAAGGAGAAAAAAATGTCATGAGACTATGACATCTTTTATCTTAAAGTAAAGATCTTAAAGTAAAGATCACAACGCTTTAGATCATAGGTTGCTTGAGTAAAATGGTGGTTTGATATAATCTCTGAAGTTCCCAAGCATTGCATACTGCAAGATGGAAGCTCATTTTCTTGATGACCCCCAGACCAAGACCCGTGACATTTGTTGCCTGAGGCAGAGGACAAATCTGTGTCTTTTATAAAGAAAAAGTTCAGAAATGCCCAGCGACCAAAAGGAAGGAGGAAGTCCTGATGGCTCTTCATCATAGAGGATGGAGCGACAGCACCTCCCTGTGGCTGGATTCGAGCACAATCTCCAAACACGTCAAAAAAGTTGGACACCGACACAACATACCTCCTTTCTGCTCTGTCTGTCTCTGTCCTGCCTATCCAAAATGGCATTGAATGTTTGTCATGTATGTGTACTGTGATCCGCCCTGGGTCCCCTTGGGGAGATAGGGCAGAATATAAATAAAGATTATTATTATTATTATTATTATTATTATTATTATTATTCTGGTCCATCAGAGGTTTGCTTGCAGTTGAATTCTACTTCAACACTGGCAATGGAACAGTATCATTGACCACATCCAAAAGAGCAGTTAATTTAGGGGCTCCAAGGATGTTTGTCTTATTTATTTATTTTAAACATTTATGTCCTGTCCTTCTCAACCCCCCAAAGGGGAACTCAGGGTGGCTTACAACTGGCAATAATTAGATGCCAACAAACAAACAATTGCAGTACAGACAATTAACATTAAGTAAACCAACAAGATTATAAAAGTACATTAAAATATTGACCATTAAGTATTAAAGCAAAACTGAGCCTTGGTCTTTCATACCAAATTATTTCCTCTAACAAGAGAACACCTGGAAGTTCATGAGATACAGCCACATTTGTTTTTGTTGCCTCAAAAATCTGCTTCCTGGGGTAGTTATTTGATTGCAACCAATGGAAGGAACATCTGTTCCTGGACTGCTCATCACCTTTCCTAAAACCAGACATATTGGAAGGAGTGTTCACAAGCCATTGAGATGACTGAGCTTAAAATCTGAACACATGATCTTTCTCTGCTGATTAATAAAATCTTTCTCTGCTGATTAATAAAACAAAGGAAAGGCTAAGAACCTGATTTAAAAACAAAAGGTTGAAAGAGCAGAAGTGTGATTCTCAAGGCTTCTCTCTCCCTCTCTGAAATAGTTAACTTCCTACAATGTGATAGATCATTGAGCTGCTACTTTGAATGTTCTTCCCATGAGGGCAACACCTGTCTTTTACATTTTTCTTCCTACCTCCTCTCTAAGAAACTATTCATTAAATGAAGCAAGAGTTATATAGAAATATTATAGTTGGATTCACTTGACAAAAACATCCTCATTGCGAGGCACTTCTGAATCAAACTTAGAAAAGCTGAAAAAGCGATCAACATTTTCTGAAAAGCCAAAACCATACATGCATAGAAGTCATCCATTTTCAAGAACAGCCTCAGGGTGGGCAGTGCTATTATAACCCATTACACTATCTTAAACTTCTACATCCTTATCAAGTTAGACAATTTCCATAAACTGGTCCTGCAGCAATACTTGATTTGAACAACCAGTCCAAATACTATTGGACTTGAAATTAATAATAATACATAAAAATAATCTATGTTAATAACACAGACAGTTCCCTTTTGGTAATTTAATCAGAACAATATGTTTCTTAGATTTTCCCCCTAAGACAGGTAATGTCAATTTCACTATTTTCATCTCATTAGACAATGCCATCTCATCTTTTTAAAGCTGCCTGTTTTCTACTTGTATAGAATCTGAAGTAAAATAGAGTTTAAAATTACAGATTTTTCTCCATAGTATGCTTATTTGGTTAGATCTTTCAATATAGTTTTGCTGATTTTAGACAAAATGGAAAGCAGGTATTTCAAGCTCAAATGAGAATTAATATTACCTAAATGTGGGTTCCTCATCCCTCAAGATTGCCACAACCTCTAGAAATGTAGTATAACAGTATCTGTCTCAGAATTACTGTGAAATTCACAATAAATATATCAATTTTAAGGCATATATTTACACTCACTACCTACAGTCACAATAGGAGTGGAAACTTTGTAGCATAAAGATGTATTTGAACTTGAATTCTAAGAAGCCCTACTCAATATAGACAATGATGAGCAAGACTGGGAGTTGCAGTCCAACATCTAGACAACTATATGATGCTCAGCTCCATCTACAGTTTTTGCAATTTTATTCATTTATTTAAAATATTTATATTATTTATATTTGCAAAAGCTAGAGGATGCAACAGGGGAATCAGCTATTTTAGATCTGATCCTATCTAACAGTGTTGATCTGGTTAATGGGGATGATGATGATGCTTTAATTGTTATTACCTCACATTTTTCTCTTAAACAAGACTCAACCTGGGTTCCAGAAGTGGCATGATCCTTGGGTGGGAGGGATCATTTCCTACTGGAATTTGATATAGGGTAGAAAGGGAAAGCCTGCTGCCATCAGGCATGCATTGCTTCTGGCCCCCCCACCCACCCCCAACCCCGGTCTCCTGGAGGGTCATTTCTTTGTGCCAGGATGCATGGAGCACCTTAATGGTGGACAGGTAAATTTAAAAAAAAACCTTTAAGGATTGTTTTGGGGGCTGCATGCTATCCTGGAAGTTAATGGGATGGCATGTAGCCACCCTCCCTAGGAAAGCCCAGAGTGTTTTGGGGGGAGTGGGGGTGGGAATCTGCACTAAAGCTTTGGTGCAGATTTTGGGCACTGTCTGTAAGAGCCCTTAGAGAAATACTTAGCGTGATTCTGTGGTCAAAAATACTAAAAAAGGGAAGTTCATGATGGATGTTAGTTTCTTAAAAGTGAAATATATAAGGCACAATATGAAACAGATTTAGTGAAGAGGAAAAATGGGAGTTAACTAAAGAAACAAGGATGGATGATGAAAAAATATTCAATACAGCTATGATTTAAAAGGTGCATACACAACAAATGGAAAAAGGAGAACTCTCACAAGATGAATTCAGTTGATTAGCCAGCATATGCTTGGAAGAAGTCAGAAAAGCTAAAATGCAGACTGAGTTCAGGATTGCTAGAGAGGTAAAAATTAAAAAGGTTTTTTTTGTTATATCTATAGCATAACTCCTCAAAAGAGAAACTAACAAAACAACTAGGAAATGGCAGGACCATTGCATAGAGAAGATGGTAACATGCTAATAGAGAAGTCAGAAAAGGCATAACTACTTAACACCTTTAAAAACTTGATCTTCTCAAAGAAAAACAGTGTCCAAATCATGTTTAATCTGGGGGAAATGCAATAGATAAGCAGTAGAAATGCAGCATAGAATAGACACAGCGGTAAAATAGGAATGAGATCCAAGAATATTTTTTTTTAAACTGGCAGAAGTGACCAAAGTGGCAGATGTAACACAATATCTGAGGGCAACATACTAATCCTGTTCTTTGACTTGTGCCATAAAGAGGGAAAACACAGTCCAAAACCTCTATCAATCAATGTAATATTGTAGTCAGAGTCAAACAATCTGAAGAGACTTCTCTCATACCATAGTCTTTCTTCTTAAGAAAGCTGCCCTGAGTCCCTACGGGGAGAGAGGGCAGGTTAAAAATAAACTTTTTTTACAAACTTCTTCACTTTCCACATGAGCAAATCAATGAGGATATTAAATGAGGATATTAAAAGAGGATGTGATGTTGCCCTTTTATTATTATGCAATAATTTACAGGGAGCAGTGGATCATAAGTACTAACTTTCTTGAAACTAAGTCTCGCTTTGACGATTAATCCTCAGTATCTTCTTGAAAACAGCTTTTTGGCTTCACTTCTCAGATTAGCTACTGTTTTCCATTGCTGTGCATCTTTCTTCCTTTTCACCCTTCCTGCATATCTCATTTAGCTACATTAAGTGATGGCAACTGGGAAGATTGCAAAGATGCCCATTATAAAAGCAAAACACTTATCAGAGGACTTTTTTGTTCCTAAAGCAGTCATTAAACTGCATTACAACCATAGCAGATCAGCCGTGGGCTGCTGAAAAGCAAATTGGACATTAATTGCTACATTTGAGTGCCTTCTCCTGCACAATTATCTATAATAATATTACCATAAAGGCCTCATAAAAGGTGCAATCCACTGTCTTTCCCCTACTAAGAAAATAAACATTTTCACCTGCAAGTCGCATCCAATTATGGGGTACGGAACACTTCATATTACCTCCAGGGGATAAAAATAGGATAACTGATCTCAGTGAAGATTTTTATTTTATTATATTTTATTTTGGCATATATACGAGTTTTCTGAGACAAACTACAAAGCACTGAAGTAGCCCCATCAACTAACTTTCCCCTGGCTGAAGCGGGCCCTGTAACTATGTAATACGAGTTACTAAGTTATTCATAAATCTTTTTATTCCATAATAAGGTCTTCTGGTACGCCATAACATAATCATATCCATGTTGCATATTATCTAACCTCTGGAGTACAAGTATGACATACTTTAGAAAGTTCATTCTTCCCTATAACATATGACAATAGATTAAAAAACGAGCAAAAAACCCCTCAAGTCATTGGTTACTCAAGGTTAAAGTACATGTTAAAGATAAAATGTATTCCCCTTTATTTGGGAGCACACCTTCCAGGATATGTCTGAATAGGCCTCTTGAATAGCCCTCATGTATGTCCCACCATTTCAAGCAATACACTGCAACAGACAGAACCTTCTCTACTGTAGCACCACAGTTACAGAACAGCCTTAGAGACCAGAGCTACAAGTAGCATCAATGTTTGTGTCATTCCAGTGTTGCCTCTTGGGCATAACTGATTTTATCTAATTTATACATGTTGCTATGCTCAACATTATTTTAAATTGCAATCAGATGTGGGAACAGCAATGACAAAATCATAGTATTGTACTAGGACCACTTTATTAATTGAACTACCAATAACGGAAAAAGAATGAATATATGGGAAATCTATTATTATTATTATTATTATTATTATTATTATTATTATTTGCATTTATTGACCGCCCCTCTCAGCCCGAAGGCGACTCGGGGCGGTGAACAGCCACATAAAGGACAGTGTACAAAATCAAGACAATACAAACCAGACAATACAACATGACATATACTTATACTAAAAAATCCGCTTCGTCAAGTCCTGGGGTCATAGCCAAATTTCATAATCCTAGTCCATTCCAGTGTCGTTCAAGATACTCTCAGTTGAAGGCCTGCTCGAAGAGCCATGTTTTCAGGCCCCTACGAAAGGCCAACAAGGAGGGCGCCTGTCTAACTTCAACCGGGAGGGTGTTCCACAGCCGGGGGGCCACCACCGAGAAGGCCCGCTCTCTCGTCCCCGCCAGACGTGCCTGTGAGGCAGGCGGGACCGAGAGAAGGGCCTCCCCGGAAGATCTCAAGGCCCTCGTGGGCTCATAGGCCGAGATGCGGTCTGCAAGGTATTTTGGGCCGGAACCGTTTAGGGCTTTGTAGGATAATACCAGCACCTTAAATTGGGCCCGGTAGCAAATCGGCAGCCAGTGGAGCTGGGACAGCAGGGGCGTTGTATGCTCTCTGCGTCCTGCTCCCGTTAACACCAAGGCTGCCGCGCGTTGGACTAGCTGTAGCTTCCGGGCCGTCTTCAAGGGCAGCCCCACGTAGAGAGCGTTGCAGTAGTCGAGGCGGGATGTGACCAAAGCGTGTACCACCGTGGCCAAGTCAGACTTCCCAAGATACGGGCGCAGCTGGCGCACGAGCCTAAGCTGTGCAAATGCTCCCCTGGTCACCGCTGAAACCTGAGGCTCCAGGCTCAGCGATGAGTCCAGGGTCACACCCAAGCTGCGAACCTGTGCCTTCAAGGGGAGTGCGACCCCGTCCAGCACAGGCTGTAACCCTATACCCTGTTCGGCCTTGCGACTGACCAGGAGTACCTCTGTCTTGTCTGGATTTAGTTTCAGTTTGTTCGCCCTCATCCAGACCATTACAGCGGCCAGGCACCGGTTCAGGACTTCGACGGCCTCCTTAGTAGCAGGTGGGAAGGAGTGACAGAGTTGGACATCATCTGCGTACAGGTGACACCGCACCCCGAAACTCCGGATGATCTGACCCAGCGGCTTCATGTAGATGTTAAACAGCAAGGGGGACAAGATGGAACCCTGAGGAACGCCACAGATCAACGGCTGTGGCGCTGAACAGGAGTCCCCCAGCAACACCTTCTGAGTACGACCCTCCAGAAATGACCGGAGCCACTGCAAAGCAGTGCCCCCAAGCCCCATCTCTGCAAGGCGCCCCAGAAGAATACCGTGGTCGACGGTATCGAAGGCCGCTGAGAGGTCCAGGAGCACCAACAGGGACACACTCCCCCTGTCTAGCTCCCGGCGCAGATCATCCACTAAGGCGACCAAGACCGTCTCGGTACCATGTCCCGGTCTGAAACCAGACTGTGCCGGATCCAGAATATCCGTGTCTCTCAAGAATACCTGGAGTTGTGAGGCCACCACGCTTTCCATGACTTTGCCCAAGAAGGGAAGATTGGAAACAGGCCGAAAGTTGTCCAATTTAGTGGGGTCGAGTGATGGTTTCTTCAACAGCGGCTTTACAACAGCCTGTTTTAGGCTCGCTGGAATCTTGCCTTCCCGAAGGGAGGCATTAACCACCACCGTTACCCACTCGGCCAATCCCCCTCTGGCCTCTTTCAGAAGCCAGGATGGGCAGGGGTCTAGGATGGACGTGGTGGGTCTCATTCCTCCAAGTATCTTGTCCACATCCTCGGGTTTCACAAACTGAAAAGAATCCAACAAAATCGGACAAGCAGGTGCTTGTGTCACATCCACTGAGACTGCATCTAATGCGGCGTCCAGCCCAGAGCGGATCGAAGCGACTTTGTCTGTAAAGAACCGAGCAAATGCTTCACAGCGTGCTGTCGAGTTGTCAGGGCTCCCACCTGAGGTAGGGGGAGTTAAAAGACCTCTGACAACCCGAAACAACTCCGCCGGACGGTTCTTTGCAGACGCAATAGTGGCCGCAAAGAAAGTTTTCTTTGCGGCTTTTATTGCCGCGGCATATGCCCTTAAAAAGGACACAAACCGTGTTCGGTTTGACTCGCTTGGGTCTGAGCGCCACACGCTCTCTAGAACCCTCTTCTTTCGCTTCATCGCTGCCAGCTCCTCAGTAAACCAAGGGGCTGGTTTAGCTCGGTTACTCGAGAGGGGACGTTCCGGAGCGATCCTGTCAATAGCCCTGGTCATCTCCCCATTCCAGAGAGCGACCAAGGCCTCGACATGATCACCTACCGCGGCGGCGGGAAACTCCCCAAGAGCCGTCAGGAATCCACTCGGATCCATTAGCCTCCTGGGGCGGACCATCTTAATGGGTCCTCCACCCTTGCGGAGGTTAGGGGGCGCAGTGAGTCTAAATCTAATCAGGAAGTGGTCGGACCATGGCAACGGAGAGCTAGACAACTCCTCCACACCGCCACCCTGCTCCCATCCCTGACAGAAAACCAAGTCCAATGTGTGTCCAGCACAGTGGGTGGGGCCAGTTATACGTTGGGACAGCCCCATGGTTGCCATGGCGGACATGAAGTCCTGAGCCGCACCTGTGAGGGTTGCCTCGGCGTGGATGTTGAAGTCCCCCAGCACAAGGAGCCGCTGGGACTCCACCGCCAGGCTCGAGACCACCCCCGCTAGCTCAGGTAGGGAGACTGTAGTGCAGCGAGGTGGACGGTACACTAGCAGAATCCCTATTCTGTCCCGGTCACCCACCCTCAGGTGGACGCATTCAAAATTTGTGGTCTGCGGGATGGGGCTCCTGGTTAGATGGATGGAATCTCTATAGACCACTGCGACACCGCCTCCCCGTCCTCCGGCTCTTGGTTGGTGTTGCACGGAGAAACCTGGAGGACAGAGCTGGGAGAGGTTTACGCCCCCCGCTTCATCCAGCCAGGTTTCCGTGATGCACGCCAGATCTGCCCGCTCCTCCAGGATTAAATCCTGGATCCAAGTTGTTTTTCCGTTGACAGATCTGGCGTTCAACAACACCACCTTCAAGCCAGAGGGCCCGCTCACCTGGTTACACCAATTTACCTTAGGAGACCGATTGGGAATAGTCAATTTGGCTAAGCGGTCCGAATTAAGCCGAATTCGAGGTCTCCTTCTCCCGCATCTCCTCCTTCCCACCACGACCTCTATGGGGGCCCCTCGGCTAGTGGGACACCTCCCCCCCCCCTATGCCGCAGTTCCGAACCATAAGATTACTTTCTCCTGCGTTTGTTGTTATACTTATAGGCTCTTGCCAACTTCCCCTCTCCCCCCCCTCCCCCCTCCCCCCCACATCTTCAATCGCAGGCTCCAGAACTCCACCCCTTTTGCCCCCTCCGCTACAGTAAAGCAACAGGAACAATACACAAAGGGGGGCAGGGGGCCACATGGGTAGCAGCAATACAGATGGTGGTTGATGTTCCGACTCTTACAACGGAGCAGTTCTTAAAGTGCATAGAGTTAGGAGCAGTTCGTCAATGATCGTAATAACCGTAGTTAGTTAGCAGCAGCACACATTCATAAAAGCACATTAACAAGGTGCAAGGACTGAAGACACATTAATAAAGTGCAGGTCTAGATAAGGTGCTAGGTCTAAAGTGCTCTACTTAACGATAATAAAGTGCGGCACAGAGGGATAAGGAAGGGGAGTAAGTGCTGGTGCAATCTGGAGTTGATATCAGGCGCCTAAGTGATCTATTCTATTACAGATGGCAAATGACAGTAGTTGACTACCAGGAATGAACTGGTTGATGTTATACGACTCCCCCCGTTATGGGTGGTATGGTGGTAATTAGCTAAATATTGCTATGACCCCAGAGTCTCTCGACGGATTGTAAGCCAGCGGATGGGCTTCCGGAGTTGGTAACTCGGTGAAAGGGCCGCGCAGACAGTCAATCACACTCTTGCTCAGCGAGAAGCCAGGAGATGGAGGGTAGGGGCGGGCTCACCCGAAGATGGACGGCAGTGGCGAACTCGCCCCAAGATGGAGAACAGCTTCCCGGCCCAGCAGCGGCCCAGCGTCGGAAATTTCCCACCGGCAGCGGCTGTGGAGGCCAGGGAGCGCCCGGCCTCCCCACCCAGCGACCGGCGGCACCCAATAGCCCAGTAGCCCCACGAAGGTCTCCTTACGGTGGTCTTCTCGTCGGTAGCCGCGGCGGGGCCAGGCTACACCCGGCCTCCCTCTCGGCGGTCGGCGGCTAGGGTGGTCCGGCGGGGCTGCCGAGCGACAGCTAGGCAGCGCTCAGCTACTCCTTGGTGACTGGTGGTGATGGTATTGAACCGGTGGCTGTAGCTCCGCGGCGGCCCCGAAGGAGCGGCGATGGTTCGGCGATGGTTCGGCCCCGGCTGAAGCTGAAGGAGCGGCGATGACTCGGCCTCCTCGGCCTCCTCCTTAGCCCCCTCGGTCCACTCAGCGGCGGCAGCCGCGGCGGCTCAGGTTAGCAATGGCAGCCCAGTGAAAAGCGACGGCGGCGGGGGCCCCAGCAGCCGCGGTTATGGTCCGGCCCACTGGCTCAGCTGGCCCAGCCGGCTGGGCTTAAGGTCTTGTGGCCGCGGTGAGGCGGCAGGGCCCAGCCAGCAGCCAGACAGCGAGGAGGTAGTGCCGCCGCGATGGAATGGCGGCGGCGTTTCTTCCTTCTCCTTCCTTCCTCCGCCTCCTCTAGGCGGGCGGCGAGGCGGCAGGGCGAGCGGCAAAGCGGCAGGGCCCGGCCAGCAGCCAGACGGCGAGGAGGTAGTGCCGCCGCGAAGGAATGGCGGCGGCGTTTCTTGCCTTCTCCTTCCTTCCTCCGCCTCCTCTGGCAAGCGGCGAAGCGGCAAGGCGAGCGGCGAAGCAGCCAGCCGGCCAGCAGCCAGACGGCGAGGAGGTAGTGCCGCCGCCGCGATGAAATGGCGGCGGCGTTTCTTTCCTTCTCCTTCCTTCCTCCGCCTCCTCTGGCAAGCAGCGAAGTGGCAGGGCGAGCGGCGAAGCGGCAGGGCGAGCGGCAAAGCAGCAGGGCGAGCGGCGAAGCAGCCGGACGGCCAACAGCCAAACGGCGAGGAGGTAGTGCCGCCGCCGCGATGAAATGGCGGCGGCGTTTCTTTCTTTCTTCCTTCCTACCTCCGCCTCCTCTAGGCCTCCTCTAGGCCTCCCCGGTTCTACTCCATTCCACAAGACTAATGTTTGTTTTCACGGAGATTGGGAAGGAAAATCATGTTCACCCTGTCCCATATATCCATACTCACTCTGATGGAAAGAAGCAGAAGTCTATCATAACCATATGACTCCACACATTCCGCCCAGTATTAGTCAGTTTAACCTACTTAACAACAACCACAGCAACAACAATAATAATAACAACACTTTGTTTATAATCCACTCTCTCTCTCCAAAATCAGATGACATCTGTGCAGAGTTTGGGGGAGGGAGGAACAGACAAGTAAGAAGGTGAAAATTCCTGCTTGGCCTCTGCACAGATGTCTAGCTATTTCTGCATACATCAAGGGTAATGGGAAAAAGCAACAGATGAAGTGTGTGGGCTGAACATCTCAAAGATTCACTGGAGTGAAATGGCTGCCCCACTTGCCAGTTCTGTAAAATTTGACCAGCAACCAAAGTGAGCAGGTAGGGAATGCTATTTTTTTCTTAGGCAGTGAAGACAAATACAATCCAGTCCAAAGCAGATAATCTGCCTTTTATATGGTAATGATAATATGTAATTATTCATAGGTAGATGGGGTCTTAAACTGATTTCATTGTATGCTGTCTTGAGATGTTTGGGTATGTGGTTACAAATATTCTCATAATATAAAATGAATAAAATACATCTGATTACCCCCTTTCCTAACTCATAGTGGGATTTTTTTTCTGCTAGTGGACTTGCAAAATAAATACAAATTTACTTTCTACTGACCAATCGCAAAAGCAAACATCCTAAATGCCAACAGCATATATGCAAAGGCAGACATCTGTCATTATCTGAAGAACAACTTTAAAAAAACAACGACAATCTAGTCTGATTCTTAGTGGCAAAGGGGGAAAACCAGGAGGTAGTCATGGTGACCACTTGCAACAAATTACCTATGAAAAGGTAATTTGAAGAGCTGCAAGACCAAGAACAAGCCACAAGAGTAAAGATGAATATCCACCCAGAGGAAAAGTGTTCCTGCCATACATCAAGGGAACCACTGATCGCATAGGGAAGCTGATGAGGAAACACAACATACAAACAATCTACAAACCCACCAAGAAAATCCAACAAATGCTACGTTCAGCAAAGGACAAGAGGGATCCTCTCACCTCTGCAGGAGTCTACCGTATACCATGCAGCTGTGGACAAGTCTACATAGGGACCACCAAACGCAGCGCCCAAACAAGAATCCAGGAACATGAAAGGCACTGCAGACTACTCCAACCAGAGAAATCAGCCATAGCAGAGCACCTGATGAACCAGCCTGGACACAGCATTTTATTTGAGAACACAAAAATGCTGGACCACTCTCACAACCACCATGTCAGACTACACAGAGAAGCCATTGAAATCCACAAACATGTGGACAATTTCAACAGAAAGGAAGAAACCATGAAAATGAACAAAGTCTGGCTACCAGTATTAAAAAATTCTAAAATTAAAACAGCAGAGAGAAAAACAGGCAGGGACATCTAATCACCTTTCAAGAAGAGTTTGCTCCAGGCACAGTCAGCCCATTGTATGCTAATCAAGGTGGTCAGTTGAAAAGATTCACACCTAGCCCAACTTACAAAAGCCTTTTGTCTCACCCTGGTCATTCCACAGATATATAAACCCCTTTTTTCCCAGCTCCAGCAGACCTCACCCTCTGAGGAAGCTTGCCATAGATGCAGGCGAAACGTCAGGAGAAATGCCTCTAGAACATGGCCATATAGCCCGAAAAAACCCACAAGAACTGAGCAATAATTGACCTTCTGTCTCTATATCCAAGCCTTCAAAGAGATTGGCCCTCTCCTTCTGGTAACCTTGTTTAGCCACAACTTCAACTTTGGTGCTTATAGGAATCCAGTTTACATTCTACTAGAAGCTCTGGCAGTATAAAACTTATACTCTCTTTTTGCATTGATTTTGCCTTTGGTACCAGAAGACTACTCATGGAGGAATACAAATTAGTGGGGAATGGAAAACGTTTCCTTCCTAAACAAACTGTGGCCTTTATGTCATCTGAGGAAGAAGCTCTAATTGACACATTTAATTTGTTATCTCTTTAAAAACAACAGTATGTAATTGGTCGCATGGAAGGCCTGGTAAATAAGTTAGCTGGTTATAGTATTATTTATACTTGCATCCTTCCAAGGATGTACCTTTAAGATCTGATGACTATTTTCTTCTGGAGGAACGTAAACCTTTTATCTTTCATACCTCCTAAACTACTTTGCCAATAATCATTTAGTAACTTGATGCTCATGTGGAATAATTTTGTTAGCCTCTCACATTATAGAGGCTGCTAAGCTGGTTATTAAAACAAAGTCTTAGCTCAGTTAGTCTTGTTTTGTAAGTTACAAAATACTGTAGCAGAATGTAACCCATTACCTTTTATATCTGCACTGAAAAATATTGCCACAATCTGACATTACTACTCCTCATGCTGCACAAAACTGTGCAGTTTTTAAAGAACATCTGTCAGGGTTAAATTCTGTACATTAATTCTCTCTGATTCTTTCTGACCAGATTCTTACAAACAAATTAGAATAACACCGAAGGAGACCAGTTGGAAGGAATATATTTTCTAGATCTATTAATGGATCACACAAAAAGGGAAGTCAGTATCAACTAATTGCTTATTCTTTGCACCATAATTCAAGAGGGATATTGACAAGCTGGAGTGTATCCAGAGGAGGGTAACTAAAATGATCAGTGCTCTGGAGGCCATGCCCTATCAGGAGTGGTTTAAAGAGCTGGGCGTGTTTAGCTTGCAGAAGAAAAGGTTGAGAAGAGACATGATAAACACATTTTAAAAATTGAAAGGATGCCATAAGGAAGAGAGAGCAGGCTTGTTTCCTGCTTCTCTGGAGACTCAAAGCAATGGTTAGAATCACAGGAAAGAAGATTCCACCTGAACATTAGGAAGAACTTCCTGACCATAAGAGCTGTTCAGGGGTGGGACTCTCTGCCTCAGAGTGTGGTGGAAGCTCCTTCTTTGGAGACTTTTAAACCAAGGCTGGATGGCCATCTGTTGGGGTAGGGGGTTAGACTAGATGGCCCATGTAGTCTCTTCCAATTCTAGGATTCTAAAGTATCCCTTATACCATTAGAACTATTTCTATTAAAGTCCTTCCTAGAAAAATAAAGAGAGTAACTAATTAATCTGGCATATAAAAACTGTAAAGATTTTGGCATCCTGTTTGTTCAAGAAATCTAAGTTGTTTCACTAACCTTTCCTTCCCTGGGTATGTAGTACAGAAAGTGAACTTGACAGTGAAGGATTGCCACAGGGTGGCTTAGCAATTTTGATCTCATTTAACCATATGTCAGTTCAACTGTTTCTTTCCAATTAGGGCTATGCCTTCAGTGTCAGGCTCTACCGGCAAATAATTATTAGTTCCAAAAGTTTTTAGTTCTGGAATGGGGATGTGAAAGAAGAAACACAGGATATTGTCCCTTAAAAAACCAATATTTATCCCATTTAGATTATCTGGTAGACTGGGATGGTCTTGAACAAGAAACCAGACTTTTTGCAGTAAGCCCCAAAGCTCCCAACCCATATGAACAAACTCACCAAGAATAGTTTGATGTGCAGTGTAATCTTCTAAAGAGGCAAGCAGACTCTACAGAGAATTTGCATTCCTTTCTATATCAGAACAAAAACTATAAAAACATATTGTGCTTTTAAAAAAGAGCTCATTTGTGAAAACTTTGGATGGAATTGGGTCTAGAAATTACAGAAAGGGAGTCTAGATTCTAGACTTTGGAAGTAAAATGGATTAGAACAGTGGCTCTCAGCCTGTGGGTCCCCAGATGTTTTGGCCTATAATTCCCAGAAATCCCAGCTAGTTTACCAGGCCAAAACATGTGGAGACTGGATTACAAAATATAATGGGTTTTTCAATAATCAAGTTACTTCAAGTTACTAGTGCATTTTTCCTCTATTTGCAAAGACCCCTGTAATGGTAATACTTGTATGCCTCTTCCCTATATTGATACATCAGCTCTTTCTTCCTATCCTGAGGGGGGACCAGTAACCTAGATGAAACAATAAAGATGATGCATTGTCTGCCTTCCAAATAAGCCACTGGAGAGGACATATCCTTAGGAGAACTATTAAAATCAAATCTGGATTAGTGGTGTCCACTCCTTGCCATATTGTTCACTTGGGGCTCTTCCTGCCATGGAGCCTGGCGATCATGTTGACACCCTGGTCGATTGCTACAATAGCGAGATGGCCAGGGTGACAGACCTGATTGCTCTCGACCACCCCCTCTCGTTGCACAGAGACACACCGTCTCCTTGGTTCACTGGGGAGCTGGCTGTGATGAAGCGCACGAGAAGGAAGCTAGAGTGCAAAGGGAGGAAATCTCAGGATGTGTCTGACCAAGCATGGGCTACGGCCTCACTTAGGGCATATTCCGTGGCCATACGGGTAGCCAAGTAGACCTTTACAACTGCCCGTATAGCGTTTGCTTCAAGTAGATCTTCGGAGTTGTTCCGAGTCATTAGGGAACTTCTTTACCCTCCTGAGGTGGAGGAGTCCTTCGATGACCCGGTAACCGGGTGCTGCAAATTTGCGCAGCACTTTGCAGACAGAGTTGGTCAGATACGTCTTGAGCTGGATTCCAGTTTGATCGCAGTTCCAAGAGAAGTGACCGAGGCATCTGTCTGTCCAGTTTTGTGGGATTCTTTTCGGCTTGTTCATTCTGAGGGCATGGAGGTGGTCCTTGGGGCAGTGAGAGTTACCACATCGGCTCTTGACCCTTGCCCGTCCTGGCTAATTAAATCGGCCAAGGATGGTCTGATCAATTGGTTTATATTAATCATTAATACATCATTGGAGCAAGGAATTTTTCCATCAGGCCTAAAACAGGCAGTGGTTAGACCACTCCTGAAGAAGACTTCCCTTGACTCCATGGTTCTGAATAACTATAGACCAATCTCAAACGTCCCTTTTCTGGGCTAGGTATTGGAGTGGGTGGTCGCCTCTCAGCTCCAGGGCTTCCTTGATGACATCAATTACCTAGATCAGTCACAGTCTGGCCTGGCCATGGCACCGAGACGGCTTTGGTCACCTTGGTGGATGATCTCCGTAGGGAGCTGGACAGGGGGAGTGTGACCCTGTTGGTTCTCTTGGACATCTCAGCGGCTTTCAATACTATCGATCATGGTATCCTTCTGGGACAACTCTCCGGGATGGGCCTTGGAGGTACGGCTCTGTTGTGGCTCCGGTCCTTCCTGGAGGGTCAATCTCAGATGGTGAAGCTGGGAGACGCCTGCTCGGACCCCTGGCCTTTGACCTGTGGGGTCCCGCAAGGCTCCATTCTGTCTCCCATGCTTTTTAACATCTACATGAAACTGCTGGGAGAGGTCATCTGGAGTTTTGAAGTTGGGTGCCATCTCTATGCAGATGACACAAAACTCTACTACTCTTTTCCGCCAAATTCCAAGGAAGCCCCTCGAGTGCTGGGCGAGTGCCTGACCGCTGTGGCTGTCTGGATGAGGACGAGCAAGCTGAAGATTAATCCCAACAAGACAGAGGTCCTCCTGGTCGATCGTAAACCAGACTGGGGTATAGGGTGGCAACCTGTGCTGGACGGGGTTGCACTTCCCCCTGAAATCACAGGTCCACAGTTTGGGGGTCCTCTTGGATTCTTCACTTATGTTTGAGGCTCAGGCGTTGGTGGTGGCCGGGAGGGCCTTTGCACAATTAAGACTCATGCACCAACTGTGACCATACCTCGGGAAGGCGGATCTGGCCAAGGTGGTTCACGCCTTAGTCACCTCTAGACTGGATTACTGCAATGCACTCTATGTGGGGCTGCCCTTGAAAATGGCCCGGAAATTTCAGATGATCCAACGGGCGGCAGCCAGGTTGTTAACTGGGGCTCCTTACAGGGAGCGGTCAACCCTCCTGTTCAAGGAGCTCCACTGGCTGCCATTCATTTACCAGACCCAATTCAAGGTGCAGGTTCTTACCTACAAAGCCCTGAACGATTTGGGACCCACCTACCTACATGACCACATATCTGTATATGAACCCACACAATCTCTTCATTCATCTGGAGAGGCCCTGCTCTGAAGCCCACCAGCATTGCAGGCGCGATTGGTGGAGATGAGAGGGGGGGCTTTTCGGTGGTGGCCCCTCGACTCTGGAACTCACTCCCTAAGGACATCAGGCAGGCCCCAATCCTGGCAGTTTTCAGGAGGAGCTTGAAGATGTGGTTGTTCCAGTGTGCCTTCCCGGATTAATTATCCCATAGCACCTTGTCCCTCTAAAGCACTTTACATTTTTTAGGTCTGCTCATATGTCTCTCCACAAACACTACTATCACCTGTTCATCCATGTTCAGCAATATTTCCAATTTTAATTTTACATTTGGCCTTTCCATAGTTTTAATTATATGTTGTCTTATTGATAACGTTATATGTTTATGTTTTATTTTAATTGCTTGTATTGTTGTTTGTTGTGATTATTGCTTGTATTGTTGTGTTTGGGCTCGGCCTCATGTAAGTGCACCGAGTCCCTTGGGGAGATGGTAGCGGGGTACAAATAAAGTGTTGTTGTTGTTATTATTATTATTATTACTATCCTGGGAAAATTATTCAAGCTCAAAAGTTACTATTGTAAAATCCACACCTAAAAGTGGCTTGAATGAACATTGTAAAAAATAAACTATGTAAACTGGAGTCCTGAGCTTTTATTTGAACAACTACTGATCGCAGGCAGGATTTATAAATGGTAAATCCACACTAGATCATTGCTTTATCCTTCAACATTTGAGCCACAAAATACTCCCTTTAAAAGAACTGGACAAGAACTATATGGTTTGGAATATTTCCCAGTTCAATATTAGATGTAAAACGTATAACTTGTATGCTGATGACACAAGTATGATATGCAGATGCTATTCATAAAATTAAGAAAGTACAGCAAACAGAGCAACATCTGGTTCTTAGCTATGCTAAAACAAAAGTAATTGTTTTGGGGAAGAAGAGAAAAATCCACCCAGGAAACTTGGATAAGAAAAACTTACTGAACAAAAATACAGTATAATTTTAATAACTTAGTAATGTATATCAGACTGTCATGGATATCACAATTTGATGCAGTTCTTGATTTGTTTTTCTCAATTCATAGATGGTAGTTTAGTTGTATGACTACAGAAAATATGTTCAAGGAAGACCATCTACAATTTGAGGGCACCTAAAGAACCCCTTTTTGGAGGTTGTGCAGAGCTCTTTTATAAGATTTTTGTTTGCTGTTCCTAAAGATATATTTGTGGATCTTGTATTGTTGAAGGCTTTCATGGTCGGAATCACTGGGGTGTTGTGTCGTTTTGGGGCTATATGGCCATGTTCTAGCAGCATTTTCTCCTGATGTTTTACCTGCATTTGTGGCTCACATCTTCAGAGGATCTGATGGTGGTAAAGCTAGAACATGGCCATACAGTCCAGAATCTAAACAACACGTTTGTGGATTTGTTTTCAAAGAGTCCAAATCCATATGAACACATTCTATAGGGATCAGGAAAAAAAGTGCTGATTGTGTGAATTCTTTTGCTATACAATGCAATTTTCAAAGCCCTTTAGTGAAGTAATTTGATATATTTTGATAGTTTTGTTCTGCACATAATATTTGATTCCTAGCCAACAATGCTGCCACCAGACAACTCATTTTTCAGGTTTTGTTTTAATATGGTACCTTTTGGAAACAAACTATATTTATTGTCTGAAGTTAATCTGCCTGGATGAATCTTATTTGCTAATTTTTTAAAAATGAAAAAAAAAACCCACCCTGCAAATTTCATCACAACCTCATTGTTAAATTCTACTGAAACAGTGGTTCTCAATCTGTGGGTCCCCAGATGTTTTGGCCTTCAATTCCCAGAAATCTTAACGGCTGGTAAACTAGCTGGGATTTCTCAGAGTTGTAGGCCAAAACACCTGAGGACCCACAGGTTGAGAACCACTGTATTAAAGGTTTTGCACGCCTATGGAATTAATACTGAGTTAGTAGAGTTAAATCTTTATTTGAAACTGTGGGATGTACTGTCAATCACAGAAACAGTGTATCTTTTATATAACTTGGCATTTGGTTTAGAACTACACTTCACATTACTCACTGCAGGTACCCTAAGAAAATCTTTAACAGCTTTGCAGCCCAATGTTTATTGTCTTTTGGATATGTAGTTTAATAATTCCTCAGAACACTACATAATTTGCAGCTATAGGTCTGGTGAAATTTGTATCTTCTATTATGCCCACTATTAAAGTTGCTACGGCATAATTTCTTTGCCTACAATCTGTGTTCCTTGGTAAATACATCTCCCTTTAAACTGATATGTATAATGCTGGGAGGTAGTTGGGAAGGTGTCAGGGCATCGATACTGAAGGACCACATTGAGGCCCAGAGGATGCATATGTCCTACCCATCCCTTTCTTATATATTCAGGAGTTAAATAAGATGTGGAAAGACACTCAAACAATATGCACAGAAACAAGTAAGGTGTTATATAGTTTGTGGTAATTAAGCCCTATTTTCAGTAACAAAGATGTAACTGAACTGTTAGTACTATCAAATTGGCTTTGACTTGATAACAGCCTCTTCAGTGAGAGACTTCCGGGTTATCTTGGTTTTGTTTGTTTGTTGTGTCAGGAGCAACTTGAAAAACTGCAAGTCGCTTCTGGTGTGAGAGAATTAGCCGTCTGCAAGGACGTTGCCCAGGGGACGCCTGGATGTTTTGATGTTTTACCATCCTTGTGGGAGGCTTCTCTCATGTCCCCGCATGAGGAGCTGGAGCTGACAGAGGGAGCTCATCTGCGCTTTCCCTGGATTCGAACCTGCGACCTGTCAGTCTTCACTCCTGCCGGCACAGGGATTTAACCTACTGCGCCACTGGGGGCTCCACATCTTGTTGTTATGTCAAGTACTTACAACTCAGACCTGTGTTCTTCCTTACTGAATCAATCCAGTTGTTCCCTCCATTTTCCCATTGTTGCAACCTTTATCATTTCTTCCAAACAGTAGTGTTGCTTCATGACATAACAAAACTACATCATCTCACAATTATAATTTGATGGTTGATGAGGTCTCCCTCTTAACCTTTAATTGTAACTTGAGTAATTTTTATATTACAGGAGTTACTTTTAAGAATGGGAAAGCAAATATTTACTTTTTAAAATGTTTACATCAATTACTTACTGTTAGTTGGGGCCTTTGGTTCTATGACTAGGCTAGTTACTGTTGTATCTTTGTTGAAATTTTCCCACACTCCAAAGGATGTCTTTTAGGTGTCCCCTTGCAGATTAAATAGAGGCTTGGACTTTGAAAACACATGCTGTTCTTTTAACACCAAAGATTATTTCCTTCAGTTGTGACATTTAGTGCAGGAAACACACACCAGCACTCCCTTCACCCCCATCCCAAACCATAACTTGGTATATACAGAACTATTCCATGTTTGTTTGTCTAAGTTTGACATGCACAATTTTATTTGGAAGCTGTTTATTAATACCATAGGAAGTAACTCACCTTTGGTTTGCATGAAAGCACTACTATGTTTGCCAGGCACCTATCTGGCTTCATATTTGAAGCATCAGTAATATGGCCAGAGGCAATATCTGAGGCTTAATGGTCCAATGGACCAATATGATACAGGAAAAAATCTATCCTCCTGTGCAGTATCCTGTGAGATCTCTCTATCTCACCAGCAGCTGCTGCAGTACAAATCATATTGTGTGTAATGGCATGTCTGCCTCGGGGATTTATGGGTATGCACTGTGGGCAATGGTGGTGTGGAGATGACGACAGATCAGGCAGGAATGCATACACATTTCCAATTGCTGGAAATCCCCGCTGGGCTATACTGCAAGGGAGGGGAAAATGAGAAAGCCTCCTTGCTGCTGTCAGCCCACACACTGAATGATCTGTTTTTCTCTGCAACGAGGAAAGTAAAACAACACTCGGCTATGATGAAAAGAGGTAAAATAGTAGCCTTGAACCATCACTTTCTCTGCTATTTCAAAGGATGGCTTAGGGCTGATGGAAATAATCATCATCATCTGAACTCTCTCAGAGTAACTGAGAGAGAAATGCATTTCAGAGTGGGTGGAAACATTCAGAGCCGGATGGCCCACACTTCTGTTACATTAAGAGCTCAGAGTTCAACACAGTCATTATCACTCTAGAAATATCACAGGCCCATGCATTTCACTAATCATAGGTGTGCTGTGACAAATTCATTTTATCTGCTACAAATGGGGAGTGACATAAGCAGAAGTCACAAGGCTAATTCATAGTACATTTTTTCAGACACAGGAGCAGTCCTGTGGCTGATATCCAGCCTATGAATTCTTTGAAGCTGCACGAACATGTTATGCAACTGAACTGTTTCCCATCTAATAAGAGAACAGAAGGTCTCTGGTTCTGCAGATTGTAGGTTGGTAGGGAATGTCATTCATTTGTGTGGTATAATCATACATTTAGGTTCCCATGGGGATATTTTACACTCACAGAAAAAGTCTTTTGCCTGAATGTGGGACATGTGCATTCATTCTTAAGTCATTGCCATCTGTAGCATATAATAAGCAGGCCTGTTATTTGCTCAATATTTGTAATAAACATAAATGCAATCAACTGACTTAAGATGTCTATATACTTTAGACATGTCCTACTTTTAGGATTTTATTACACAAACTTGCTACTCCACTACAATCACATTATCGTTGATAATGGATACAAACCATGTTAAGCACCTTTAATATCACATATCTCTTCAGCAGTACAATTATGCCAATTTGCCAGTCTGAACTCTTGTAATCTGCACATCCTTGTAACCCACCTTCCTGTATGACTCCTGTTCCATTATTACTAGTATCATTATCATCATTATGTGCTGGAGAGGGTGGTCGCCTCTCAGCTCCAGGGTTTCCTAGACGATACCAACTACCTAGATCAGTCACAGTCTGGTTTCAGGCCTGGTCATGGTACCGAGACAGCCTTGGTCGCCTTGGTGGATGACCTCCGCAGAGAGCTGGACAGGGGGAGTGTGACTCTGCTGGTTCTCTTGGACATCTCAGCGGCTTTCGATACCATCGATCATGGTATCCTTCTGGGTCGTCTCTCCGGGATGGGCCTTGGGGGCACGGTTCTGTCGTGGCTCCAGTCCTTCCTGGAGGGACGAACTCAGATGGTGAAGCTGGGAGATGCCTGCTCTGACCCCTGGCCTTTGACCTGTGGGGTCCCGCAAGGCTCTATTTTGTCTCCCATGCTTTTTAACATCTACATGAAACCGCTGGGAGAGGTCATCCGGGGTTTTGGAGTTGGGTGCCATCTCTATGCAGATGACACGCAACTCTACTACTCTTTTCCACCTAATTCCAAGGAGGCTTCTCAGGTGCTAGGTGAGTGCCTGGCCGCTGTGTCGATCTGGATGAGGAAGAACAAGCTGAAGATCAATCCCGACAAGACAGAGGTCCTCCTGGTCGATCGTAAACCGGATCGGGGTATAGGGTGGTTACCTGTGTTGGACGGGGTTACACTCCCCCTGAAGCCACAGGTCCGCAGTTTGGGTGTCCTCTTGGATTCCTCGCTTACACTTGAGGCTCAGGTGTCGGCGGTATCCGGGAGGGCCTTTGCGCAACTGAGACTTGTGCGCCAACTGCGACCATACTTCGTGAAGGCTGATCTGGCCGGGGTGGTCCACGCCTTGGTCACCTCTAGAATGGATTACTGCAATGCGCTCTACGTGGGGCTGCCCTTGAAGACGGCTCGGAAACTTCAATTGGTCCAGCGGGCAGCAGCCAGGATGCTAACCGGGGCTCATTATCAAGAGAGGTCTACCCCTCTGTTTAAGGAGCTCCACTGGCTGCCTTTTATTTTCCGAGCCCAATTCAAGGTGCAGGTGCTTACCTACAAAGCCCTAAACGGTTCGGGACCACCCTACCTGCGTGACCGCATCACCATCTACGAACCCACACGCTCGTTACGGTCATCCGGAGAGGCCCTGCTCGTGATCCCACCCACGTCGCAAGCGCGCTTGGTGGGGACGCGGGACAGGGCCTTTTCTGTGGCGGCCCCCAGACTTTGGAACGCCCTCCCAAAAGATCTCAGACAGGCCCCCACTCTAGCCGTTTTCAGAAGGAATTTAAAAACTTGGCTGTTCCGTTGTGCCTTCCCAGACTAGAAATCCCCACCCAAGTCCTAGTAGCACCTTAGCAGAATAAATTGTCGCTGCACACTGCACTTTCAACCTTACGTGCCTCCTACCATTTCAGCACTTTTAACCCTTGTACCCCATTGCGCCGGCCGAACCTGTTTTAATAATGTCCTGACGTTCTGCCATTGTCGTTATTTGCTTATTTGCTTACTGTTGATTTGCTTAGTTATTGTGGAGTTTTGTTATTTTGTTTATTGTTTGATTTGCTTTGTTATTGCGATGTTACGTCCTTTATTGTATTGTGTTTTGAGGCTTCGGCCTGTGTAAGCCGCATCGAGTCCTTCGGGAGATGCTAGCGGGGTACAAATAAAGTTAATAATAATAATAATAATAATAATCATTATGGAATTTCAGTATTAAAAACCAAAAAGACAAAATTATGTATAAAATAAAAAGCCACCTTGGGAATAGCTACAAGGAAAAGAGAATCCTGTTTCCTGTTGTCATATTACTGCTGGTATGCAGGGACACAAATGGAAGGGACTCATCACACTAATGTTAATAATAATACTGTTGCAGTATTAGAAGCTATTGTTGGATTTAACCCATTAATAGCTGGGGACAGAAGAATCATGATGTGAAGGCAAATCAGTAGCAAGGTGCACACATGCCATGCTGCAAAGCTGCTTTGCCTGCCTCATGTGATAAATGTCCTTGAACTGAAAGTAAAGTTAATCAAAATGTCACTTTGAAAGGCTCCATCTTTCTCAAAATGTGAATCATACTTTATAGCTATTGGGAGGTGGGGAAGCAGATTATTTAAATAGGGATTGTGTTTATATTTGATCACAACAAAGATAACATCCACAGTTATATGGAGAATACACACACACACACACACAATACACACACACATACTAGCTGTACCCTGCCGTGAGTTGCTGTGGCTCTCAGAAAACAAAGGAATTCCAGTTGAAGCAATAGATAGAAGGGACAGGTGGAAGGGAATTGACAGATGGAACAGAAGGTAGATGGATAGAACATAGATAGATAGATAGATAGATAGATAGATAGTATGCTAGATGGAGTGATTGATGGATGGATGGATGGATGGATGGAAGGATGGACAGACAGACAGCTTTACAGCCAAAGGGGGTTGGACTGGGTGGCCTCTGGGACTCCCTTCCAAGTGGCTGACCATCTGTTGGGAGGGTTTTGATTGTGTCTTCCTCTACTGTAAAATGAGGTTGGACTGGGTGGCCTTAGGGGCTGCCCTCCAAATGGATGGCCATCTGTCGGGAGGACTTTCCTATACTCCAAAGGGTTTCCTGCAACCGTCCTTCCATGCATGACATCAAAGGGCCTCTTCCCTGGCGATCTCCCACCCAGCCACATGTTGCTGTGGCCTATCCTGGTGATATGGAAAATATTTTCAAAGTAAACTACTAAATACTTTTTCAATAACAATACTAATAGTAAAATATTTTTAAGTTAATTAAATATTTTTAGATTTAAATATTGTAAAGTTAAACAATTACATATTTTAAAATTAAATAATTACTTTGTAAACAAAGTATTAAGTAACTAAATATTTCATAAATAAAGCAAATAAAATAAAATATTAAAATAAACTATTATAAAATTTAACTATGAAATATGTATAAATTATAATATTATAATTAAAGGAATATTTTAAAATAAAATTTTAATATAAAATACTTTAAATTAAACAATTTTTATTTTAAATTTGAAATATTAAAATTAATTAATAATATGCAAAATCAAAATATTAAAAAGAAATATTAGAACTAAAGAATTAAATACTTTAAAATAAAAATATTATAATTAAAATATGTTAAAATTAAACATTTAAAATATTTTAAAACTAAGCAATTAAATATTTTAAAATTAAAATATTAAAATATTTTAAAATTAAACAAATATTTTATATTTAAAATATCTAAACTAAATATTCAAAAGACATGAGATTGTTTTAGGTTTTAGGATTTTATTATGTACTGATGTTTTAATTTAAGTGTTGAATTGTTATTTTTTGTATTACTTGTTATGTGTTCGGGCATCTAATTGTGCCCTCCCCTGTAAGCCGCCCTGAGTCCCCCCCGGGGTGAGAAGGGCGGGGTATAAGTGAATGAAATAAATAAATAAATAAATAAATGTTAAATATTTTAAATGAAAATAGGAAATATTTAAATATTTTAAAATTAAATAAGTATTTTATAATTAACATGTTATCCAAATTATTTTAAAAGGCTTATATACATTTGTAGATATATATTGCCAATTGTGACGTAGTTGTATGGATTTGTTGGGCCAGTTCAATATTTTGTAGTTTTTGGGATAGATTTTTGTGTGTCATATCATTGACTTAAAATCTTTTATAGTTGATTTATTTATTATTTTGGATTATTATTATTATTATTATTATTATTATTGCACTGTATCATCTGTACTGCTGTATAAAGCCATATGATTTGGGTGCTATACTGTAAAAAATATAATAATAATAATAATAATAATAATAATAATAATAATAATAATAATAATATTTATTATTATTATTATTATTATTATTATTATTATTATTACACTGTATCATCTTTACTGCTATTTGATCCTCTATGCTTGGGCTGGTATATTTATAGAATGAATGGTGTCATCCTGCCTGGCAGGATGGAGTTGGAATTCGATGGCCATCTGTTGGGAGGGTTTGGATGGGGTCTTCTTGCCTGACCTGAATAGGATTGGGGTTTCTCTATTCTGAGTCTGTGTTATTGATGGAGCTGCTCTGAGCTCGATTGCTTTTGCATAATAGATTAGCCAGGTCTTGATAGATAACCTCCTCGGGAGAGGCAGAGTAACCTGGGCAGCATGTAAGGGATAGCGACAGGGAGGCAGGCCTGCGAGGATGAGGGCTTTACCTCCATGGAAGCCTGCTGGCACCTGCTCTCCTTCCCTCCCCCCTCCCCGAGGTGTACGGTTGAATGTCTAAGGGGAGAGGAGAGGGAGGAGGGAGGGGGCAGCTCTGTATCCTGTTATAGCATTTGTGGGGTTTTAAGCGTTACTTAGAAAAGGGGAGGGGGAAGGAGGAGAAAGTGTTTTTCTGTGTTTTTGTGAGTGGAGGACATATATTGCATTGTTAGTTGTCTTGTGTCCAAATTTGGTGTCATTTTGCTCAGTGGTTTTTGAGTTCTGTTAATCCCACAAACGAACATATATATATATATATATATATATATATATATATATATCCCTAATACTGGTTCAATGAGAAAACTGCAGACTACTGAAAGATACAGCTGACATGATTAAAAAATAGATGATGCTGAATAATCCATTCCCTCCTTTTTAAAATGTGAATGTTATCTGTTATTGTTATGAAACAAGAGGGAAAACAATTAAAATAGATTCTGAAACAAACATGCTAGTCATCTAGTCTGACATTTACTGAAGTCTTCCTTTTGTTTCCTGAATTGATGTGATTTAGAAGAAACAGTGACACAAAAGCTTCATGAGTGCCAGGTCCTTTATGAACCTCCAACTCTGCTCAAAATGTGAAATAGAGATTATAAGTGATCATTCTCTCTCCAAATCAACTATGTGGTTGCTTGAACTGCAAAGATATTGACTTGCACAATATTGCCTGTGAGTTTCATAGCTGTGGAGTGGAGGAGTTTAAGTTTAGGACTCCTATTTCTGGATGTTAAACAAATTATTATTATTATTATTATTATTATTATTATTATTAAACTTTATTTGTACCCCGCTAGCATCTCCTGAAGGACTCGATGCGGCTTACAAAGGCCAAGGCCTCAACACACAATATAACAATACAAAACCTAAAGCAAATTAAAAACAATTAAAGCAATATAAACAACAAGCAATAAACAATACACTAAGACACAATAAACCTGGGCCGGGCCAGAGTAAAGGGTACAGGATTAAAAGTGCTGATGTGACAGGAGGTATGTAGGATTATAGGGCAAGTGCAGTGTGCGGTGTGCAGCAATCTTGGTTTTAATAAAGTGCTTCTGGGACTTGGTATTGGAGATTTCCTAATCTGGGAAGGCACATCGGAACAGCCAGGTCTTCAAGTTCTTTCTGAAGACTACCAGTGTAGGGGCCTGTCTAAGATTTTGGGGAGAGTGTTCAAGAGTCGGGGGGCCACCACAGAAAAGGCCCTGTCTTGTGTCCCCACCAATCGTGCTTGCGACGCAGGCGGGATCACGAGCAGGACCTCTCCAGATGACCGAAGTGAACACGTGGGTTCGTACACGTAGATGCGGTCACGCAGGTAGGATGGTCCCAAACCATTCAGGGCTTTGTAGATAAGCACCTGCACCTTAAATTGGGCTCGGAAAATAAACGGCAGCCAGTGGAGCTTCTTGAACAGGAGGGTTGACCTCTCTCTGTAAGGGGCCCCAGTTAACATCCTGGCTGCTGCCTGTTGGACCAGTTGAAATTTCCAAGCCGTTTTCAAGGGCAGCCCCACGTAGAGCGCATTGCAGTAGTCTAATCTGGAGGTGACCAAGGCATGGACCACCCCGGCCAGATCAGCCTTTGCGAGGTACGGTCGCAGTTGGCGCACGAGTCTAAATTGTGCAAAAGCCCTCCCAGACACCGCCGACGGCTGAGCCTCAAGCGTAAGCGATGAATCCAAGAGGATTCCCAAACTGCGGACCTGTGGCTTCAGGGGGAGTGTAACCCCGTCCAGCACAGGTTGCCACCCTATAACCCGGTCAGGTTTACGATTGACCAGGAGGACATGTGTCCTGTCGGGATTGATCTTCAGCTTGTTCCTCCTCATCCAGATAGACACAGCGGCCAGGCACTCATCCAGCACCTGAGAGGCCTCCTTGGAATTAGGTGGAAATGAGTAATAGAGTTGTGTGTCATCTACATAGAGGTGGCACCTAACTCCAAAACTCCGGATGACCTCTCCCAGAGGTTTCATGTAGATGTTAAAAAGCATGGGAGACAGAATAGAGCCTTGCGGGACCCCACAGGTCAAAGGTCAGGGGTCCGAGCAGGCGTCTCCCAGCTTCACCATCTGGGATCGACCCTCGAGGAAGGATCGGAGCCACGACAAAACCATGCCCCCAAGACCCATCCCAGAGAGTCGCCCCAGAAGGATACCATGATCAATGGTATTGAAAGCCGCTGAGATGTCCAAGAGAACCAACAAGGTCACACTCCCCCTGTCCAGCTCTCTACGGAGGTCATCCACCAAGGCGACCAAGGCTGTCTCAGTTCCGTGACCAGGCCTGAAACCAAACTGTGACTGATCTAGGTAGTTGATGTCATCTAAAAAGCCCTGGAGCTGAGAGGCAACCATCCGCTCCAGCATCTTACCCAAAAAAGGGAGATTGGAGAATGGTCTGAAATTGTTCAGCACCGTGGAGTCAAGGGAAACCTTTTTAAGGAGTGGATGAACCACAGCTTGTTTCAGGTGAGATGGAAAAACCCCCTGCTCCAACGATGTATTAATGATCAACACAAACCAATCAACCAACCCCTCCCTGGCCGATTTAATTAGCCAAGATGGGCAAGGGTCCAGAGCCGACGTGGTTGCCCTCACAGCTCCAAGGACCTCTTCCACGGTCTCAGGAAGAACAAGCCTAAAAGAATCCCACAAAATCGGACAAGCAGATACCTCAATCACCTCCTCTGGCATTGTGATGAAATTGGAGTCGAGCCCAAGGCGTATCTGAGAGACTTTGTCTGCAAAATGGTGTGCGAAATCGCGACACCGAGTTGCTGGGTCATCAGAAGTCTCCTCCACCACAGGTGGGTGAAGGAGTTCCCCGACGACCCGGAACAATCCGATGATCTATTTGCTGCAGACGCTATACAGGTAGTCGTATAGGACTCCTTGGCTACCTGTATAGCCACGGTATATGCCCTAAGAGAGGCTGTAGCCCGTGCTCGGTCAGACACGTCCCGAGAACTCCTCCAAGTGAGCTCTAGCCCCCTTCTCGTATGCTTCATCACAGCCAGCTCCCCGGTGAACCAGGGAGATGGCTTGTCATGACGCAACGTGATGGGGCGTTCGGGAGCGATCGTATCTATCGTCCTGGTCATTTCCCTGTTATAGAGATCGACCAAAACATCGACAGGATCGCCAGGTTCCATGGCAGGAAGAACCTCAAGATTCCTCAGGAATCCCTCCGGAAAATGTTCTGTATGGATTAGGCACCCCTGAAGAAGAACATGTGTGAGCAAATTCTAACACTGACGTACATCTATTGAGCTCTCAAAACATAATGGATGTCTCTTAGCTATATTTGTGAAGAAGGTGTCCTGACTTTAAATATCATTTGAAGATATTGAAGCTCTACTGGGTTTATGAAGACTTCATGCAAATCATCACTTGATGCTGCAGTGAGGTAGTGACTCTAACATGCTGTATAGGTTGTCTAATCTAATGGCCCTTGTGAAATTTTGAGAAATGTATATGGATTCTAATTGCTCATTTTCCATTCAAAAGAAAAAGAAGAGGAGGGAAATGCTGTATAAAATACTTCATTTTTTTATGTTTGTTTGGAAAGGAAGCCGAGGGCTTGCAGATGAGAGAGAGATTTGCAGTTACCCTTTGCCTTCCCCCATAGCTTGTGGGTCTCTGCTATCTCCAAGAATCCATCATGGTTTCCACTTTTCCTGTCTCCTTCTATTCCTTCCTAAACTTTAGCTACCAATGCTGATTTAAAATTATGCCAATTATGCAGATGCTGTTAAAATAAAAGGCAATGGTTAAAACTGAATGACCTAGATACGTATCTACCAAACAAATGGATACTCTATTTGCCAGAGATAGGATTGCTCTTTTTTGTAATTCCTCTTGGAAGAATGCAATTGTTACTGAAACAATAATATCTCCTAAATATGTTGATGGATTTTGATGTTTTGTTTTGTGATAAATCCTAATCAAAACCAAGAAAATGAAATAAACATATAGGCAGTCCCCAAGTTACGAACAAGATAAGTTCTGTAGGTTTGTTTTTAAGTTGAATGGTCTGTAAGTTTGGAACAGATACCTTTTAAGTGCAACTCCAGCCACGTGTGTGTGTGTGTGTGTGTGTGTGTGTGTGTGTGTGTGCGTGTGTGCGTGCACACACTTTGTTTTGCTGTCTGTGTCCTTGTGCAGAAGATTTTGTCTCACTTTCTGTCTTTGTAATAATTGGATTTTGAAAAATTTGGCTTGTTGTGTAAATGAGGATTGGTGATAAAGCTTCAATTGAGACACCTTTTCCCCATGATAACTCCTTCATGAGTGAATTTCTCTTCCTAGAGGTAGATTTCTCTCACTTCCTGTTGTCTCACCCCCATTCTTAACTATGAGTCATTTGTACAATGGATGTTTGTAACTCAGGGACTTCTTGTATACTGTACATACAAAGGAGGGAAGACCTTGAAAAAGTCATAAGAGAGTCATGATTCACAATAAAGATCCTGCAATATGGATCATCATGTGGAATTTCCGACCAAATTTTTTCATTATCTTTAATCATTAAAATTCAGCAATATAATTGTTTCAGTTTTGTCACTGTTCTTGCCAATATACCAGAATAAGTCAGAGATTCATCATTTTTATTGCAGAAGTTATAGCAGAAAATGGCAAGAGGTTTATTTCAAGGGCACTGTAAATGGCAACCAGCTTTTTCAGAAACAGCATCATACATAGTATAGATAGAGTCCTTGGCAGTAAGGAGAGTAAAAAATGCACAGATACATTGTTGCTCTCAGTCCACCTAGTTTCACTCACCAACTAAAACATCAGGTTCATTTTCTTTATTTTATTTGATCTTTCTATAGTATTCAAGACGTTGCTGTCTGTGTAGCTTGATAACAAGAATTCATTACTCTATAATGACATTTTGCTGCTTGTTTTAATCATTTCAAGTGATATTATTTCTTGTGGGAAGGACTGATTTAAATACCAGAAGGTGCACTATCAGGGTTAGGGCTTTCTTTTTTATATATCAATATATGCAAAACAGCGATAACCTGCAAGTGAGTAACGGCACAGAAAAATTAAAGGCTGTAAAACTGTAAGATTGTTAATAAATCAGTGAATAACAGTGAATAGATTTATCCAGATGTTGACGTATGAAAACAAAGTCACTGAATACTTAAATGAAATATGATTACATATGATAACCTAGTATTCTAGTAATTATAGATACAACAAAGTAAGTATAGCAATCATATAAGAGTTCAATTGGCTTTTCCTAACAAAGAACAAGTCTAATTTTATCAGAAAGTTAGACCTATGATAACATGTCAGAAACCAACTGTTTGGCATGTGGGTTCATTAAGTGAGGGCAACTGTCTGATGGATGGGTGCATCACATTAGAGTGAAACTTATTGCTGCTATTGCAGGTAACTGGTATGGGAACACATTTACCTAAATCTTTGATGTTATATTGTATTTTGGTGATACTGAAATTTAATAGGCAAGATCTATATGCCAATTTTTATGTTGTTTGTTGTTGTTCATTCATTCAGTCACTTCTGACTCTTTGTGACCTCATGGACCAACCCACACCAGAACTCCCTATCATAATTGTTTTATGCAGTACTTTTATAATGTTTTATACTATTGCCCTTTATACTGTTTTATATTGTTGCTTTTCACATTGTTTTATATCACTGCCTTTTAGATATTGTTTTGTCTTTGTGAATGTGAATGACCTTTGGTCTAGGCATTAATAAACAGAAACAAGTGAGTACATGGACAGAAGTTAATGGAATACCAGGAGCACTGAAGCCAGGATAGCATTTTTTCTATCAGTTCTGGTAAGAATGATAAAATATTAAAATGTCCATTTTCTGCAGTATCAATTGTCCATTTAAGCAGCAAATACTATGCAATTTCCTCCTTACATCCTTTCTTGTAATCTGTTCTGTTCTTATAGGTTAGACCATGAAAGCCATGGAATCAGAATGACACCAGTTTGTAAAACGTCTGGAAGCCAAGTCCTTTGAAGAGCAGTTCAGGGAGTTGGATATGTTTAGTTTGGAGAAGAGAAGGCTAAGAGGGGACATGATAACCATGTTTACATATTTTGAAATAATGCCATACTGAGGAGGGAACAAGTTTGCTTTATGTTGCTCTATGACACAGAGCAATGGATTCAAATTGCAGGAAAGGGGATTTTGCCTAAACATTAGGAAGAACTTTTTGATGGTAAGAGATGTTTGAGAGTGGTGTATCTTGCCTTAGAGTGTGGTAGAGTCTCCACTGGAGCTTTTAAAGCAAATCTGCCAAGGGTTCTTTTAGTTGTGTGTTCCTGCATGGCAGAACATTGGACTGGCCCTTGTGATCGCTTCCAATTCTTTGAAGGTTGTAGGGCACATCTTCATAGACCATTAAGGTCGATATAGATCAGCCTTGCAGCAGCTACACATCATATGGGTCTGATTTGAGGTAGGCAGGAGCAAGGTCAACTCAATACAATCTTGCCCTAAAGTAGGGGAAAAGTTTGAATGCTGCCCAAAACTGGCTGCAACTGTCCTGACTTACATCCTCTGTTCTCTGGGACTGGGTGGCCCAGGGACACAGGATGAAAGCCCTTCATCCTCCCCAACCCCCATGTTGTGGTAGTGCCCAGTCATGACATGACACCTTCAATGCTCACTCTGACATCAGCCGTGGCAATGGGGAATGTGATAAGGGAGTGGTAATCCTCTCCTTGGCACCATGTCACCACAGCTAATTTCAGTAAAGTGATGGGCAAAAGGTTGATGCCATGGTCAAAGACTGCCACAACATAAGTGATGGAAATTTAGTGTGGTCATCTAGTAGTGCTGAACCATGCTTGGTGGTGCTAGGTGATGGGGGACTCCCTCCTATCTCCATGGCAACTGAGGAACTTCCTGTCATACTCAATTCAGTACTTGGCATGGCCCACTGGGCCCAAATAATGAGCATGTGTAGATGAGGCCCAAGAGTATAGAAAAGAAGCTTGTTTCTGTAAGTGTAGTCAACACAATCTCTGGCACAAGGATTCAGGGAAATTTGGACACTGGGACATTTAGGAAATGGGGGATATGATATGTGGGAAACTTGGGTTGTTCAAGATTGTTGTTCTGGATTGACACTGCTACTGGATATATTATGAAAGAAGGGAAGGAACAGCTACACACACATGGAGGATTCTCAGTCAGTTTTGTCTGTGTGGGGGTGCATGGGCCACAGTACTCTCCAGTAAGATCATTGGAGACATGTTACTATTAGGGCTTCCAGATTTTAAAGCTAGGCTTAGAAAGAAAAAAAAACAGGGCTACATACTTCCTTGAAAGAAACCTCAACCCTAAATTAGCAAGAGAAACCTATACCTCTAACCTGTGGACACCAGGGGGACAACAGATCTAAAACAGTTTTTATCCTTTCAGAAGTATCCAAGAGTCCTTTAATATTAAGTGAGAGCTATCAATTATAAAACTATACTTTTAAGTAGATTATATTATTTAACTTATTAGATGGTACTTTTTACCTGTAAATTTAAAATGTTTTTCCCAAAGGAAGATAAAAAAATCCTTAAAGGTATATTCTTTTAACCTTTCAAAAAATTGGAAACAGCAAGACTGTTCTTATATTCTACATCAGACTCTGCTGTAACTTCAATATAGTTCTATAGAACTATATTGAGACAGAACTATAGTTCTACAGAACTATATAACTACATTTTATTTATTTATTTATTTATTTATTTATTTGACTTGTATACCGTTACTCCCAATTTGGCTCGGAGCGGTTTACAGCAGTAGATTAAAACAATACAATTAACTTTAAAATACAATAAAAACAAGAACAGACATAGTCCCGAGTTATTCACCCATTGAAAGCTTGTCGGAAGAGAAAGGTTTTACAGGCTTTCCGAAAAGCAAGTAGGTCTCGGATAGATCGGGTTTCAACTGGCAAGGCATTCCATAAATAAGGGGCTACAATCGAGAAGGCTCTCTACCTAGTAGAGGACAGATGATAAGTCCGGATGTTGGGGACTTCAAGCAAATTTTGGTCTTCGGACCGAAGTAATCTCTGGGGTTGGTAGGGGGATAAGCGGGCCCCAGACCATATAAGGCCTTAAAGGTTAATACCAGCACCTTGAAAGTAAACTCAATCGGTAGCCAGTGCAGCTGTTGTAGAATTGGGCAGTGAGCGCTGTAATGAATCCCTTACCTTAGCTAGCTGGCAAAAGCCTAAGGGAGTGGGCCTGGCGAAGCCACGGCATCCATTTTAGGAAAGAGAGACAGGGAGAAGCCATCTTAGGTTAGGTTTGCCTTGAGGGGGTGTATTCTAGTCTAGGAGGGAAAATCAGAAGGCTAGGATTGATTAGAAAGATGGGGCAGAGCCTAAGTGATCTAAAGGAAAAAATGTCTTTTAAACTGAGGTTTGAGGTCCCAGTTTGCCAGTTGAAAATTTGGAATGGGTAGAGAGAAGAAGCGTGGGTATTAGCAAGAGCAGTTTGGGTTTTGAAGAAGTAGTTTGGGTCAGTCTTTTGAGTAGTATTCAGAACAGTTATTGAGTAAATAGCTGGAATACTGTGTGGAGCAGCACCCTGTTAGTGGTCTGTTCATTTCCTAAGGAAGTCTAGTTCAGGGTTTTGGCTAGATTCCTAAGGGGGATTTTTGGGAGTTACTTTCAGAGATTCATTTCCTGAAGTAATTTTTCTGTGTTGTAACTTTTAAGACTTGTAACCCAGAAGTTTTTAAAATCTTTACTCAAATGCAACCACAACCTTTTTATGCCAGTATTTTACTGAAACCATTAAGCATTTGTACCTGAATATTTCAAGCCTGTTCAATAAACGTTTTTGTTATTTTTATCAACTTATACCAGCCTCAGTGTGAATACCTTTGTGGTCAAAGCTTTATTCAACTCAGCTTTTAACAGCCTCTAAGAAAACTATAGTGACACAGAATGTGTTACTGAACAACCTCTCAATAATACCTCAGCCTGTTTATTATTAATATGGTGGCAGCGGGAATCTTTTGAAGAATCATTTTAAGTCTCTCAGTTCCAGTGGTTCCCAGTTCCTAGCTTTTAAATATACAGTTGGTTTCAACAACCATACTTCCTCTATATTTTGTTGAGCTAGTCTGTAGTGCAGGTGTCATCGTTATAATTTGGCTGAGCAGCGTTTGGGTTATTTTAGATATATTTCCCTGTATATAAATTTAATTTTAAATCTTCTCTACTACTTGGCTGCATCATTATAAGCACCCTTCCACACAAGTCAAAAATATGATAGAAACCAGCATTTAAAATGCCATTTTTAACCAGGTTTGTAGCCAGACTGCCTCCCAAACCACCACAACTTCTCGGGGGGGGGGGGGGTGGCAACCTCAGAGGTATCACTGCCAGCTCCTCCCCCACCCCTTTTAAAACAATTTCCAGACAGGTCTGCAAATAGTGGCAGGCCTCTTCAACGTGAGGAGCTTTGGAGAGGGAAGGGGAAAAATCTCTTTTCCTCTCCAAAGCTCATTTGTGTCATTTTGATGTGACATCAGCTCTGTAGAAGAGGCCTGTCTCTGTTTGCAGATCTCTCCAGTAAGCATATTAGAAAAATGGGGGGTCTCACAGGGAAGGTGGCAGTGCCATCCTAGGTTTTTGGGCTCCTGGATGATGGTTGTGGGGATTGATCCTCATAATTGTGAAAAACAATCTTGAGAGTCAATCCCCATAGGCCCCATGCCTGAAAAGGTGTGGATCTTCCTTTAAAGTCCACACCTTCCCAGGTTTTTTTAACCCAGAGTAAATCTGGAAATCCAGGTTTACTCCAGATTAAACAGGATTCACCTGGTGTGCATTTATGGTTTTCTTTAATGTGTTTTTGTGGCTGATTGTTGCCTGGCTACTATGGTTTAAAGTTATTTTAAATTGTATTAAATGGTCAGTGCAGATTGGGCCTGAGAATGTGTAACTTGCCCAAGATCATGCTGAGTGGGGAGTCAAACCACTTGCCACAGTTGTAGTCCAGCACTCAAACTGCTATACAAATTTATCACCTCAGTTTTATTCTAATTACAGTGATTTTTTTCATCTTAGATGAGTTTCTGATTTCACTGAAGTGTCTTCGCTTCCACAACCAAGAGTGATTTTTATAACCTTCGGGTCACAAAGAAGTTGAATACTGTTCAGAATGACTTAGAATTCTGATAAGTCTTTTCCCTGGAGAAGACTCATATGAAATAAAGGAGAAGGAAGGGAAAGGTCAAGAAAATTAGAAACGGTTGTGAACTGGGCAAGAGACTATCAATAAAATGCTCAACAAGAAACACTGGACTCCCTTCCTTACAGAGTACAAGGCAGATGCAGAAAAAAAGAGTTTGTCACAGGAGACCAATATTAGGTTTTTAAAAAGTGAAAAAAAGAAGTGCTGGATTCCTTTTTATTCTGCCCCTGCCTTGCTTCAGCAGCCCACACAAGACATATGCTCATTCTCCTGCTGACTACTCCATATGCATCTCAAGATGGCTAGCTTTGATTAATTAATCTGATTAATCTGCAAGTAAATGATGGACCAATTAATCACACTCTTTAATCTGTTAATGCATTTAGCCCTGAAAAAACAACAACAACCTGTAATTCTGTCTACCATCGTCTACCTCTGGTTGCTTGTCATTTTGTTTTCAGAACTCAGGAGTGACATTTGAGAAAGGGACATAACTGGTATTTTGCAGTTAGAGGTTACTCCTCTGACCTACTGACAGCAAAATCAAGAGCTATGCCTGGGTTTGAATATTCAGATAAAACACTAATAATCACACAGAGGTAAAAAAATTTAGTCCTCTATGACCAGTTTCCTTTTAGGTTAAAAAGAAAACAGCACTAGCCATCAGCTGTATCCCATAAACACTAAGATGTCATATGCTGCAGGTGGAAGAGACAAGGAGGTGCATTTTGATCAGTGCAGATGTTTTTCATTAGGACACAGGAGGGGGGGAATAATCAGTTTGACTGTGCTTCTCAAAAGGGAAGGCAATTGAAGGAGGAACTAGATCAAATTCCTTCAATGAAATGGTGCCTCTCAAAATCCTGCCCACTGCAACAATCATTTGAGCAACAAAGGCAATGCTCTCTATCTATACCAAAGCCTCACAAAGAGAGGCAATTTTATTTTTCTGTTGTTGAGCAGCTGATAATCTCCTAAGACTCCGTTGCAAATTATGCACAGAGGTTGAAAATTAGAAACCAAACAGAGTTACATAGAAAATATAAAGGAGGAAATTATCAATTGTTTTGCTATGTGCATGCAAACGCATGCAGGAGAGTAGGAAGAAAGGATTTTAAAAATCCAACTTGTATTTGCATTAATCATGCCACTCTCCAATCATATTATCCATTTCTGAGGTAAGCACTAGTCTAAGGTATTTTTTAACCTAATACAGAACAGCAAAATCTTGAGTATTCTGTAGCCAAGCTAATTTGGCATATAGGCAGAAATTGCTATCAGTAACTGTCTCTCTCTCCCCCACTCTCTCTGGGTAGAAAAATGGTGAAATTTGTAAGTTAAATTTCCAATATTTGGTGTTCTTTCAGGACACTCCAAATCATCGGCCTAAGGCAGTCACCCCCTCTATCTAACTGTAGGGATGTGCACAGTGACATCTTTTCTATTTAGTCTTGGGATATTATCTTAATTTGGTCTAGGTGATTAAAAAACATGGGAGAAAAATCTCCCTTAAAAACCTCTTATTTGATTTAGTAACTGTAATGTTCAATAGTAATTTAGCAAGCTGATTGTTCCAGCTTCTTCTTCCATTCTGATCAAATCCATAACATCACCTGAAAAGGAAGGTTTGGGGATGATTGGGAGGAAAAACAACACAGACCTTAGACCAGACCTTTGAACATAGTCCAAAATGACTGTGACATGGCTTCATGTGACCCTGTGCTTTAGAACAGTGCAATAGGATAGCTCCCAATAAGTACAGTCCTACTTAACCTTCCAGTATTAAGGTGATGATATTGGTTGGTTCAAGGGACTCTCTTCCATACTGGTAGTTGTCATCTATCTATCTATCTATCATCTATCTATCTATCATCTATCTATCTATCTATCTATCTATCTATCTATCTATCTATCTCTATTTGGCATGGGATTTGAATAACAAAACTACTTTGTGCAGAAGTTCTTGCACTATTGATCATAGACTGGCAATCCAGAAGCTTCATGTTATCTGCCAGTTCCAGGAACAGATGTTGCACGGCTCTGTCCCCTTTTTAAAGCGACTCTGAAACTTCAATGCACAGCCTCTATGGTTCACTAACGTAGCCCTGCTATCTTTGGCAGTAGTACTACTGCCAGTTTCATCCCTGTACATGAAATGCTTCTTCCTTGATACATTATATGTTTCAGCTAACATTCCTCAGACCTGAAACAGTGTTTCTTGTCTTGTCTATAGTGTTATCTATGATCTAAGTGCATCTGCTTCTTCAACTTGGCAGCAGAAAGCTATTCACTCTAGAGGACGAAGAAGCACTTACTCTAGACACACTTTCAGGGGCAGTACAGGGCAATATTTACAGACAGTCTTTGCCACTTTCAAGTTCTGGGAAAATAAAAACACCAGCTTAATAAAATGCTCTAACCACTCAAATATGGGATATTATTACTTGTTATTCACAAGAGAAAACTAACAGCATCAGAGTTGCAATAAATTTGTGGGGAGGGAGGAAGCTAGGGAGAGACAAAGTTCAGCTAAGTTGGTTTCATATACAGTGATACCTAGCATTAAGAGTTCAATTCATTCTGTGACCAAGCTCTTAACTTAAATCAATCTTATCTCAAAGCAAAATTTCCCACTGAAATGTTATTAATTTGTTCGGGCCTTCCAATCCCCATCCTATTTGTTTTGTTATGTGTTTTTAAATAATAAAATGTACCTTATAAATAACAAATAATGTATAAAAATAATGCCACATAATAAAAGAGAATGTAAACAAATAAACTTGTTTGGTTCCATCCAGCCACCGTGGTAAGGAAGCACATTTGAGGCAACAAAATGTGTGTTGGCCAGTGTAACAGGAAAGAAAAATCTGCACATTCACATGGAACAATAACAGCAGAAAGATCAACTTTTAAATGGTAGAAGCACAGAATTGTGGCAAGGAAGCACAAAGTGAAGAGACATGAGGCACAGAGGCCCTGAATTTTTGTGCTAGTGTTCCATCTGGTGCTAGTGTGCCCTCTGGATGCTCCTATATTAAAACACAGCTTGTATGTAAAAACAAAAGCAGGACCATGCAACAGTTTGTAATTTGAAAAGCTTGTAAGTAGGGATGCTCATAAGTCGAGGTTCCACTGTACTATTAAGTAAAGTGCAAGCAGTACTTCAGCAAATAGTATTTGCATAATCATTTTTCTGTAAGATTTATTTCTTGTCTTTGAAACAGAATATTCACTTTGCTTTAAACCACTTGATTTAAACTTCCACCCTTTCAGTTTTACTACTACAAAACTCATAACTCATATCACAGGATTGAAGAGAAGGCAATGAGAAGGAATATATTCTTCAAGTAATGGTAAGGATGTTACCTTCCATATTCAAATCATGTATATTGTATCTCTTCCTCCAGCTCAGAGTGGACTATGCTGTGTTTTCACTGCTTTAAATACCAGAAATTGTTCTTTGAGGGAAAGGACAACAATGAGATCCTCGTCTAGTAGCACTACTCCTTTATGTAGAGTGTTTAATTTGCAAACTGCTTGTTATTTATTCAGTCCCTGTATCTGTCCTTTTCAACAGGTATTTTCAGGGTGATTGAAATGAGAAAAGAGTAAATAACATCCAGAAGACACATAATGCAATACTTACAGCATACAAAGTAGCTAAATAAAAAAAACTTTTGGAAAGTAAAATCATTATCAAGTTTTTTAATATCCTTGAAAATAAAAGGGAAATAGACGCCACCTTCATCTGGTGAAAAAAAGACTTTGGTCAATACAAGAGATGAGGCTTCCCGAGGGGAAGGCAGGGCATTCAGGAGTGAAGGTCTATTACTGAAGATGCTTTCTACACAGTCACGATCCTTCTCCTTGTAAAGACAACCTGAAATCCACCCAGTGTTGTCAGGGTGATACAGAAGCTTCCATTCCTTCAGACCAGCAATTTTCAGTGTGCTCCACGGAGTTCTTGGGGCTCCAGGAAACATACTGAGGAGCTCTGCAGTTGCCTCTGCCATCTAGGGTTGGACTGGATGGCATTTGAAATACTGTTAAGTTTATGTTGGTCAAAATTTTTCTTCATTTTAAATATTGTGTTGTTCTTTCTTTCCTTTTTTTTCACTACAAACAAGATATGTGCAATGTGCATATTAATTAGTTCATTTTTTCACACAAACACTCTCTATCCTTCTGCCACTGGCCCAGCCTGTCAAATTTTAAAACACAATATATTAAAATGTTTGCCTATGCCTGATTTACACACACACATACATATACACACGCATACACGCACGCACACACACACAATATAATGTATAATATAATATATAAACTTTTCTTGGGGCTCCATGATAAACTTTTGCTTCAATAAGAGCTCCGTGGCTGAAAAAGTTTGAGAACTCTTGCTTCAGACAACCCCATGTCTTAAAGAACAATGTTATGCTCCTTCAAAATGGACTAGAAGCAGTGCAGTTATAAACTTAGCAAACAACCAAATGCGTTATAATCCCTATAGTCCTTTTTTCTCTTTTTAATGTTTTACTGAAGAAATTGAAACACATGAATTGCTCCAGATTCATCTTTTTATTACATTTTGTTTACATGCCACCCTATTACCAGAGCTTGGCTTGAATCTATACATTAATTATACATCTCTAATACGTATTTGCAGTCCTTCTTGCTCTAGCTGTGGCAATCCCATTTACATTTCTAAAAATTGAGTTCTGTTTTTCAAAGACAACTAAGTAGTTTTTTTTGACAGTTTCTGCAGGAAGCAATTGGGGTTATCCTGTCTCAAAAAGAGAAAACCCAATGCCAGGTACAATCGAATATCTTAATTATTTACATTTTAAGTAGCAAAAGAATAAAGTATTGCCTGAAGGGCTGGGTGTCAACTTGAACCTCTTTTTAACATGAATGTTATATATTGATAGGCATGAGAAGCTGGGATGCTACATCAAATTCTGTAGTAATATAGTAATGATGTTTATGCCAGATGGCATTTTCAAGAGCACTCAGATATTGATATACCTCTGCTCCAGTGGTGCAGTCAATGGGTATTCACAATTGATTTCAGAAGGAGGAGAGAAAATCAATACCTAGCACTTGTGAAAATTTCACAGTTGGTCATTACTGACTGAGAGAATATTCAAACAACTAATGATGGTTTGTGTGTGTGTTATGTTTAGAGCTTCATATCCCATTGTGCACCTCATGAGCCACTTGACTCTCTGTTCTGTTTTGAAATCTATACAGTTAGCGTTTAAGGCTATTTTACTTTCCTTGCTTCACACCTAGCAAAGGCTTTCCCCCCATGTGCTAATGGTTTAATTATATTCTTTCCCCTTCATTTCTTTAGGAGTCATCACTAAGATTAAAATCCTTGTTCAAAGCAGATCTAAGCAAGTAGGTGACTTTAGGGTTCATTTTCTAATTGATCAAACAAACTGCTAATTAAATGCATCTGTGCCTAATCAAAACATGGCTACATAAGCACAGTGTATCATTTAACTGGGTGCATGAGATTGTATTCATCAAGGGGAATGAAGACTCAGCTTGATTAGCAAGTGGTGTAACACATTCAGATCCTTTATTTAGGCCAAGTTATACCAGAAGCCATGTTTAATTATTTATACAGCTTAAAATAAATAAATAAAATACATTTTTGTTTCTATTGCTGTGATATGGTATAAGCCCAACAATGCTTCTAATGATGTTCTTGTCATCTCTTAATTAGAATAAAGATCTTTGCCATGGCAAAATATATTTTTTATGTTTATATGTGTCACCGATAGGATAGAAAGAGAGATATCCCCAGTTTTTGCTCTGGAAGACATTCTGGTGTCTTGAATGTCTTACGAGAGACAACAGATGTATGGGGGAGCCAATTCCATTCCTTATATATCCCTCTACTGTGTCTATAATTTTTCTGCAGGGACAGATCTCCTGCAGTGCAGGGGAAGTTTGGAAATAGAAACAGCCTCCTTTTCTTCCATCATTTCATCTTGTACTTAAATTTCTCACAATGTTGTATCTCTTTTTTTATATATTCCAGCTACTTTCAAACAACATGACCAAATGGCTAGTTTCCCGTGCCTTCTTCTTCAGTTCCTCTATCTCTACTTGTCCTTTCTCAGTCTTTTCTCTTTTTAAAAATTTCCTATGAATACACACTATACAGAGAACATGAGCAAAACAATCTCCCCCTAAAACAGACAGACTGGTTAGAGTTACCATGAATTATAAACAGTTGGACAATTTCATATCATTCAAAAGTAAAATGGGGAACTTGTTAGCAACTCTAGCAAGTCCTTTGTTCTTCCCATCTTTGCTTTCATCCCTTGGTTCTAGCAACCATGGCTTTCATTTTCATCAGGTTAGCTTTCCAATGAAGAGCACATAATTTCTCTTGCTCTTGAAAAATGAAATTTCTTTCTGAATCATTTAGAGCATTTATACCTCACCCTTCAACCAGAAGGACTCCCTGAGTGGCTTAAAATGTTCAGTTTGACAATCGTTTGTATTTGGGGTGATAATCTTTAAAAACACACACAAAACACCAGGAAAAGAAGATGAAAAGGGGAGAATATTAAGCCCAATAAATGCTGTCTGCTGTTCTCTCACTCTGAGTTAAGAACAATGGCAGTTAGGCATGGAGAGAACATTGAATATTTATATATATTTAAAAAAACACGTTAGTGAATTAACAAGAATCTTTGCAGTTTGGGATTTATTCTGTGCAAAATTCAGATGTGGTTATTTTGTGTACAAAAATATTTTTTCATGCAAAAATTTTAATTTGTGTATAAAAGATTTTGCAACTGGAGATTTCTTTGGCAAAAGAAATCACACATGGTTGGTTTGCATAGAAAACAGCCTTTTATACAGAGAGAACAACATTTTTATGAACAGAAATTAAGAAGTCATTTTTTTCCTAGAAAATGTGATTTCCTGCACAGAAAATGTTAGGTTTTGCACAAATCAATTACATAGGAGTTTTACAAATTTAATTTCAAATTTTAAATAGCCTCCAAAAGCTGCATGGTTTTCTAAGGCTTGCTAAGGTGCTCTGGACATCAGCTCCCTGACTTCCTGACCAGTGGACAAGCAGGCTAGGGCTTCTGGGAGTCAGAGTCCCAAGTACCTAGAAGGTCACAGGTTCTACAGCAGCAGCTGACCATAAAGTTGAATTGGAGGACCTAGAGATTCCCAAAGAGAACATTTTAATCAAATCCACAAATGCTCAAACTCCCAAATGTGAAGTTCCAACTGTATAAATAAAGTAATGCCCAGAATACTAAAACTGATGATTTAGGAAGTATACTTGTGTTGTAGCCTGCTGTAGTGGAAATATGCACTCTAATACCTCAAAATAGTATGTTGTTATTTGGCAATCCAAAACATGAGAGCCAAAAGCGGGGAAACCAAAACCAACAGGTTGTGTGTGTGCAGAAGAGCACTCTAGATTAAAGAACAGGGCTAAGCCTCTGAGCTGACTTGGGTGTCTCTCAAAGAGGTGGGAGTCAACATTGTTTCTGGTAGATGTAGTACTTTTACTATCTGCCTTATCTAGGGAAATGGCAGGGGCTGGACCAGTGGAGTTCTATTTGTGATAAGCCTCTCCCCAAATGCTTCAGTCCTGCTAGCATCACTGCAGGAGACCCAACACAATAAATCTAAAGACACCAAATCTTTCTTTTTGTTTTCACTGCCCATTCTATTCCTGAAACCATTATGGCATGAGTGCTACTTAGAAATGCATATGTTGACTCATGTCTTCATGATATACATCTCAATTTTATTTATCCATCCTCTTTTTAATCTCTTCATTTATCTTCTCTTACTTTTGATATTCTTTAAATGTATCTCTTCTACATTGGATTTCCAAATAGAACATGGATTATGAACACACACCACATTAGTTGTTTAAATATTACCTTAGTAATCACTGACAGTGAAATTTTCACAAGTGCTAGGTATTGATTTTATAGTAATAGCATTCAAATATTAATATAACACTATTCAAATATTAATATACCACTATTAATATAAAATCACAAGTGCTGGGTATTGATTTTATATTAATAGTGGTATATTAATATTTGAATGCTTTTGAAAGACCTTTCCAAATCCCAACAGTTAATCCCAGCGAGAGGAGATCTGTTGAATCAATTGTTGACTAGAAGTTAACATATAGACAATTCTCACTGAGTCAATGGGTTTGCTTTATTTAGAACTAAGAATAGCACACAGCCCTAAATGTTTTTCCCTTGTTTCTTTAAAAATATTATTTTTTCAATGCATAAAATACAATACTAACTATAACAAAAAGATAATACAAAAAAGATAGACACAAAAAGAAGAAATGAAAAGAAAGAGAAAACAAAGAAAAAATGGCTTCCAGTCTTGTGGACAGCAATTAATTGTATATTAATATACAAAAAACAAAATTTCAATGCTTCCTTAGTACATTATTTCATCAACCTCCTTTCTACGGAATAGAATTATTAATAAACTCAGGAGCTCAACTGATGATACATACAGAAAAATATCTAAGTTATTTTAATGAGCATTTTAAGCATTATCCCACCCAACAATCTAATATAATTTTAAAAACATCTAAAATTAATACTAAAATTCCAGTATTTATTATTAATCTTTCTGTTCTGTAATCCTCCTGTACCATTTTACCTCTTAGCTATACCTATTTCAATTACATTAATCAGATTACTTCCTTCATTTTTCTCATTTAACAAACATCTTGCATAGCATTGATTATGCTTTTTTCTCCTTTATTTCCTCCTCCTTAATTATATCAACTCTAATAATAATATTGCTTTTATCTGTAAAAATATTTCCAATAATCTATTAACATTAATTTCAAAATCAATCCTCTTTATTTTATTCACTTTTTCCTCAACAGATATTTCAGTACTAGACCACTTTTTAGATATCTTGAACCAGAGAGCCAGATCCAATTTCAATTTCCTTAAATAGCCCTAAATGTCTTTTGGAATAGATTAACCATTCTGACTTCTGTTGAATGAGGAAATAGCTAAGAAACTCAGTTATCAGTAGCTTTTAATAAATATGGCAGTAAATTTAATAGTGTTGTAATAACAACACAAAAACAAATAAGGCAAGGCACAGCAAAAATGATGACAAACATATTGCAGCAGAGATGTTTTCTTGCAGATATATCCAGAGGCTGGAAAACAAATTCAGATTACTAAATTAACCTTAATGTGGTGGGAGTCTGTATTTTTTCTGTTTGGCCTACCAATCTTTAATCAAAATTATGGATCAGCAGTGCAATCTTGTGGGAATAAACATGATATAGTGATTTGAGTGTTGGATTATGACTTTGGAAAATGAGGTTCAAATTTCTGCTCAGCCACGGAAACCTAAGAGGAAGAGAATGGCAACCCACCTCTGAAGAAATCATCCCGAGAAAACCCTGTACAGGCAGTCTCCAAGTTGTGAACATTCAATATGTATGACTCACAGGATCTCACAGGTTATAACTATACAGTAGGCCGGAACCTAAGTGTAGAGAGGGAGGAAGGCAGGAAGGGTCCACAGAACAGCTGTGGTGGCCGCTAAAAGGCTGCAAGATGAACAGGAGAGTGTTGTCTGTCCCAGGGGCTTATCTCACTTCAGCAGTGGCGACAGGCAGGTATATGAGTGACCACACTAGCCAGCAGTGCACCCCAGGGCTTTTGCTTATGGCAACGGGGAGGGAAAGCAGTGGGCACCCCTGGACACCATAATTATGGGCATGCCAGTTAGTTACACTTAAAAAAGATTCCTGTTCCAACTTACATACAAATTCAACTTAAAAACAAACCTACAGAACCTATTTTGTTTGTAACACAAATATTGCCTGTTGTTTCTCCTTATGACCACAGGAAGTCAGAAATTAATTGAATTACACACAAGCTGCAACTTTAACTCAATGATATTACACAATTGCAATCCTTACAAGCCTCTTCTAGCAGCTGATCACAGATATGTAGAAAGAAAGCAATTTGCTTTCAAAACTATGATGTTATAGTTAAACTAAAAATAGGGAGAAGGTGGCTTGTGAGTGGGGGGGGGGGGCATCAGTTATATAAAACCCAAACCTTCCCCAAATAAGGCAAGAATACAAGAATACATATGCTGGGAGCTGGATTCAGCAAATGTTTGCCAAATTATAATAGTTTTATGTCTATGCTTTAAATGGCTACTCTGTTTCTGAGTTGCTTTGCTTATGTGGAAACCACCCTGAGTCCCCTAGGGGAGATAGAGCGGTATAAAGTTGTTATTATTATTATAAATTAGAGGCAAATCTATACTGTAGAATGCAGTTTGACACCAATTGACTGAGAAGGCCTAACACCTTGTGAAACTACAACTCCCATGATTCCATAGCATGGACCTCTGATAGTTTAAATTGTATCAAAGTGAATTAAGTTACAGTGAAAATACACCACTAGGGCATAGTTTTCTCTACAGGGAAAGGAAATACCATATCCAAGCATCTTAATGCAACTGCAGTACATTCACACCTTTTTTTATGTCATCATATACTCTAGTGCAATGGATTTTCTTTGTATTTATTTCCATGATATTGAAAAATGTAATTAAAGTACACATCAACTACCCACTCACATTTCCATAAGAAAGCATAAGGTTTTATATTACTTAACATTCAACTGTGGAACATCATTATAAGTATGTGAGCTTAACACAGGAATATCTCAGAACTGATCTGAAAACAAAATGGGAGGAAGAAAACCATGCACACTGTCCTGAGAAATGAAAGGTAAAATAAAAATGTAAAAAATGTGGCCAGGATTGGATCTCACTGGCCTTGACACAGGACTCTGTGGAGTACAAGCTGTAGGGCACGTTTCACATAAAGGCAGAGAAACTCAAAATTTCTTTGATTCACAGAAGTATGTGTGAGATTATTTGCATGATAACATAAATAACTAGCAGAGAGGCTTTGCTCTCTAGTGAAGACAGTAAATGAGGTCTGTTAAATTTTACAGAAAGCATTCATGTTATATTGTCCTACTGTTTCATCTCTATCAATTTATGATACTATTTCTCAAAAGGAGGGAAAATAATAAGTAGGAGATTGAAAATATGTTATTAATGTTTTAAAAAGCACTGTAGAAGAAAGGATTGTGGTGTTCAAGTTATCCTTTCATGCGTTTGCAAGCCCCTTAATGACTTCCTGATGTTCTGGCTAGCATTCAGAGCTGCAGAGACACCCTGTACTATATGGTTGGTTTTAGAAGCTCTCCCTTAGTAAAATTAAATATTTCTGGATTTGAAAAGCTGTATAAAAGCTGTTGCCATAGCAATTACAGAAGGAGAAACTACAGTAGGCTCTCTGTATCCATGGATTCTGCATCCATGCATTTAACCATTCACAGCTTTACAATATTCCCCTCCCCCAAACAAACAAAAAACCAAAGGCAAATCTTGATTTTGCCATTCTAAATAAGGGACATCATTATACTATGCCACTGTATATAATGAGATTTGGGCATCCACAGGAGGTCCTGGAACCAAACCCTAGCATTTACCAAGGACACACTGCATACTGTATGTACTGTTTCTTATCTTTACATACCAGCTGAAAATGTTTTTTGAAAAAAAAATACAAGTCATTTGGAAATTATTGTATTTTCCTTTACTCTAAAAATGCAGAATTATTACATCACTGTATCTATAAAACAAGATTCACATTACTGGATGCTATTTAGTTTTCCTTGCCACCTTTGGATTTTATTGATATTAAAGAAAAGTAACCGGTTTGCATTAGACAAAGTGCGCAATTGTTGAAGAAATTGCGATATTTCCAGTAGTATATGAAAGCCAATTTCAACTTTGAAATTAATCCACTGCATGACTTAACTGTTCTTAGTATTGGAATTAATGAAAAATAAGAGGAATGAGAAAAAAAATAAGAAACATTAATATTCTTGGTGCAATCATGATTGGATTTCATGTTTTTGGAATTATTTCAAGCAATCATTTTTTTTTCTTATTTGGTTCAATATAATATACAAAATATGGAAACAAACTGCATACAGAGCATGCATGCACAAAAATATGCAGTATAGCAAGATAAATAAAACTATATGCTCCAATAACCAGAGTGGATTAAAACATTTTTTGGTCCTGTCATTCCCATTTATTTATTTATGACATTCCTACCCTGCCTTTCTCAACCCCAGAGGGGACTCAAGGCAGCTTTACACATAGGCAACTATTCAATGCCTTAAAACAATGTACAATTAAAATAAACTTTTAAAATAAATTTGGGTAGTGGAGCTACCCAAACACTTTCCTCCCTGTAGTGGAAGAGAAAGCACCTTTCAGAAGGTGGGGCCTGCTGTGTGTCATGTGGTGGCACACAGCAGGCCCCATCCTTGTCATGCATAAAAGCAGCAAAATGGGACAGAATGGACCTTAGTGTGTTTGGAGGGAGGGAAAAAAAGAAGAGAGAAGAGAGATGCAAGAGTAGGTGAGAAACAGATGTAGAATTATTTGGTTGACAGGCTGGCTTGTCCAGATTAATAACTAGTGCCAATTCAACATGATCCATTTAATGTCATGCATGCCACAGTGGACTGCTTCTTCCCATTTCCGCATCTACACACTCTTTTCAGTGTGTTGTTTGTCAGATTGACTGAGATCACCCCTACCGATTCCATGCACATTGAATTAAATAGGAAATCTTACACTCTCTTCCCCTCAGCTTCCTTCCTTCTCTCTACTATTTCTTACTCTTTTCACAAAACAATGTAAAATCATGGGGAGAGATAGGCACAGTCACTTCCTCCACCCTGGTTTCTTCTCTCCTCTGTCTGTACAGGTACATGCAGATCTAAATTGAAATCTGTTTTGGTGTGAATGAAGGGATCAAAGTAATACAATACATATACTACAGAATGTAATTTAGTGCAGGGATAGACAATATGCAAGTCATAGGCTGTATGTGCACCCAAGATCTTTTTTAAGGCACTAGTGTTCCAATCTTAGTGTTCCAGGAATTTTTCATTAAAAAATGATTTACAGTTTGCCACCAAACCTCATACCATTGGTACATTTATTACTCATTTATATACCTAATTAAATTCAATAAAAAGTATGTGATTCAAATCCTGGTCTCCAGAGGAACTATACCATGCTGGCTCTCATTTAAGGATAACTAGGGAAACAAGATTTAATGAAGAGTTAATCTTTCCCAGTTTTCATCATTTACACAACACATATCAAATGTTTGAACCTTTATTATTGGGATGACCCTATGTTCACAGGGCTATTTCTGTCTGAAAGAGCTGGTTTCCCCCATCAATCTATTTTCAATTTCTGCAGAATTCTTATTCAACAGGTATATTTTTAAAAAAGAGGAATTTCAAAAAAAAAATCCAAAAAACTCTCCATTATGATAATGGTTATCTTACACATTGTGCCTGATTTTCACTACTCAAAAATAGAGGTATGTGTATCTCTTCTTTAGCTTAGATAAATTTCCTCTAACTCCATGCCTATTTAGAATTATCTGTAAGTAATACATTCAAAAGTTATTAAGTATAGCAGAAGTTGGCAACCTGAAGTCACAGGGTCACATGCAGGTCTTCAGCGTAATTAGAAGAGCTTCAATGGAAGTTATTAGCTTGGGCTAAACAAGAACAATATCTCCTTTTTTGAAGCAACCAATTTGATGAAGAACATCAAGGAAAGGATGGATTTATCTACTTTTGGTTCTGACAATACCCACTGTTGAAATCCGTGTATTTTCAATCTTCCATGCTGCTAAAATCTTTAAAGTAGTTTGCGCATTTTAAAACTCATTTTCTTGTGCCCTCCTGTTCTTCACAGATCAGACTGTAATGGTTTTCATCCTTCCAGGTGTCTGAACTGCAACTGCATTATCACACCAAATAGGTGCTGATGCTAGAACTCTAGCAGTAGTCATACTACTCAAAGACATTACTAATGCTGTGCAAACATGCCCTTGGAATGGTACAAATGGAGCTGCCAATTCCAAATTATCTAAGATCTGTAACAAATAGCATCCAGATCCTGGTATGTATCTTCGACAGATGAGACTGTTTTACTGTTTTAATGATTGTTTTGCTGTTTATGGATGTATTTTAATTTGATTTATATCTAACTGTAATTGTATAATTGTAATTGTGTGTGCTGGCATTGAATTTTGCCATTACCTATGTGGAAACTGCTTTGAGTCCCCTTCGGGGTAAGAAAAGCGGTATACAAATGTGGTAAATCAATCAATCAATCAATCAATAATAGGCTTCCCAGCTTTCCAAGTATTTTACAATCTACTTTCCAATGCTGTTACTTTACCTATTATTTTCCATATTGCAGACATAGCCGAAGGGCAAATGAGCTATGTTTTTCAAAAAGTCTTATTTTGTAATTAAAGACTCAAGTGCTTTATGTGGAACATTAATAATGTATCTTATAAATCTTGTTTGATGTATGTATATACAATGCAGAAACATTATGTTGTTGTAAAACTAAAACTTGAAATAAGTAATATTTAAGTTGAAATGGATAAGTATGAATAGTGGGAGAAAATAAACACCCAGAATATGGGGATAAAACTCATGAAACAATAAGTTATTAGACAGATAATTTTACAGAATCTTTCATATTCATTCTGTATTTGAAAGCCATTTCAAGAAATTCATTAGATATTTCAGTGAATCAGAATTCCAGGTACACGATCTCACAGGCCAAGATCCAGTAAACATGTTGGCACAGTAAAAGTTTCCTCCACCATGTTTATATTGATGCCTAAGCATGAGGGCTATCCCCTTTTTCCTGCTTCTCCAGATGTGCAGCAGTCAACAAAATATTATATACATGAAGACACTCCATATGAACTAGAACCCTGGAAGATGAGAATTGTGGTGAAAATCAGCAATATATTGAGAAGGATCTCTGTTTCAGACTCATACCTTTTCATGTGAGCAAAGTGATAATGGGAGGTTTTGTTAATTCCTATTTAGAATGCTTGATGAGGACTCAAGTCACAATGTGATCAATACTCATGCAGTGTATATGCTGTGATATACCATGTTTAAACCATAGCCTAGTTTTTGGTGTGTAGTTTCAATGGCACTGCAATTTAAAATTAAATGGAATTTAAAATGATCAGCAACAACAACAACAACAATAAACATGGGTGTGATTCACAAATGGAACTTTGAAAAAGGAGACAGAGGGCCTGATTCTGGCAGCCCAAGAACAAGTCATTAGAACAAATGCCATCAAAGCCAGAATTGAAAAGTCGACGAAAGATCCCAAGTGTAGACTCTGCAAGGAAGCAGATGAAACAATAGATCATATCCTCAGCTGCTGCAAGAAGATCGCACAGACAGGCTACAAGCAGAGAAATAACACCGTTGTTGCTCAGATGATTCATTGGAACTTGTGCCACAAATACCATCTGCCTGCGACAAAGAACTGGTGGGATTACAAGCCTGAAAAAGTTACAGAAAATTAAACACATCAAATTACTCTGGGACTTCCAAATTCAGACTAACAGAGTTTTGGAGCACAATACTTCTGACCACACGATCATGTTAAAAAACAAAGTATGGATCATTGATGTTACAATCCCAGGTGACAGCAGAATTGAAGAGAAACAACTGGAAAAGCTGACACAATATGAGGATTTAAAGATCGAACTGCAAAGACTCTGGCACAAGCCAGTCAGGGTGATCCCAGTGGTGATTGGCACACTGGGTGCAGTGCCTAAAGACCTTGGCCTGCACTTAAACACAATCGGCGCTGACAAATTTACCATCTGCCAGCTGCAAAAGGCCACCTTACTGGGATCTGCACAAATTATTCCCTGATACATCACACAGTCCTAGACACTTGGGAAGTGTCCAATGTGTGATCCAATACAACAGCCAGCAGAGTGATCTTGTTTGCTGTGGACTCATCTTATTGTGTTTCAAATTCTATTACTACTACTACTACTAATAATAATAATAATAATAATAATAATAAGTGATGCAATACAGCAGTCTGTTGTGGACTCATCTTGTTGTGTTTATAATAATAATAATAATAATAACAACAACAACAACAACAACAACAACAACAACAACAACAACAATAATAATAATTCCATGTGAAATGGTGCCAGGTTAAGTGTGAAAATTCTAAGAAAACTTTCAGTTGTTTTGCAGAATCTTATTGTGGATTTCAAATGATTCATCTCAAATTAATCTTGTTGCAGGGTTCCCACTCACCAATGAGTTGGAAAAGAATCTGTACTTGACCTCAAGGCTTTTTGAAATGTCTCAGTGATTTGACACAGAGGGAAAATAGTTGCCCAATTGCTGTATATATGAACATTCATCCCACTTCTACCCTTTTGGCTGCATACACTTCCTGATGTGAAAATGTAGCAGATGCTCAAAAGGACGTTTTTCACCATCCCGTGAATGTTTTTAAGGCAAAAAATTAAGGACAGTATAAAACTAGTCTGTTGGCTTTAACCATGTTGGATTGGAAATTTCAAACAAGTTCCACTGCCAATCACCACAGTAAAAAAGCAATGATTTCATTGTATAAAATATTGTTTTTACAAACTCAAACTCCCTGTGCATTGGGGCTCATGCCTTCTGCTTAAAAATGAAAAAAGCATCACATTCTTCATTCCTTTTTAAATTAATCATGAGTTAAGCATCTACAGTGTAACTGAATGGAGAAAACATACTGTGGTGTTCCTTTCCTTAGCTTTCCTATAATAACATATACAGGTTCATTAACAAATGTGAAACACTGGTCAATATTCAGAATAGTTTCAAATAGAATAATTGATTGAACCTTCAAACTGCTCTTACTGAAAACTGACCTTTTCAAAATCCTGGATTGAAACACAGTTTGCCCACTTTGGGATTTAATGTTCTGTTAAGAGTGATAATGGAATATTTTCAAAGGAAATCAGTAAAATTAAATCTAAACTTCACTGGAAAATACATAAAATAATGTTTTCAGTTACTGTAGTCATGATGTCTTCATATGCCCCCAAATATCAATTACTGAGGAATCTGGGGAGAGGGTTATCTAATGTCCATGTTCTATTTATGGTTTTCTCCTTGGCAGCTGGTAAACAACTGTATACAGACCAAAATGGTAAACTAGAAAGGCCTTTGGTCTGCATATGTATATTCAAAGGCTTTATTTTTATTGTCCTCATTAAATCATCAACCTATTTTCTGAGTGCATATGAAAATATATATGCAAAAGCAGAGTCTAGAAATAAGATTTTATCTTTTAAGAAACCACAACTTATAATAAGCTAGAATATCCTACATATCCAAATCTGAAAATTCTCGGAGTCTCTGTAGAATATCTTGCTTTCTATAATTATGTTTAGATGTTTGCAGTCTTACTATATCTTGATGTATATTTATAATTGTTTTACTTGTGCTAATCGTATTTTATGCTATGTTTTATTTTGGGTTGGCACTGAATAGTGCCAGTTGGTAGCCGTCCTGAGTCCCTCTTCCGAGATCGAGAAGGACGGGATACAAATGCCCCAAATAAATAAATAAATAATCATGATTTAGCCTTGCCAAATCCTCTAATATCCTGTAAAATAGGTTAGATCTTTTATATAAAGCAGCCTCAATTCCCACATGAAAAATGCATACATTAAATCAACAAACTGTATATAGCCTAAACTTAGTGTCTTATAGTGCAGATGTAGCTGAGAACAAACTGTGCATTCATGGAAAATAATGGGGCTTAATGAAGTATGGCACAATAACATAGCAGCAGTGCAAAGAAAACCAGCTAAAACTGCATAACATACATATGATTCCAGTAATCAATAACAGGTAACTGTTGGAATTTATTAATGTGTTTCAGTCTATTCATCTTCTCCTAATTTCAACAAGTCACATAGAATAACAGAATCAGAGAACTCAGTATAGTTTAAACATTCTACAAGAATTATCCCCATGATATTTCCAAACTGCAGATCAAGGGTGGGAAAAGTCTGCTTCTGTGTCTCTTGACTCAACCAGACTATCCTTTTATGGAAAGGATAATTACTTCTGAAGAAAAAATGAGACTTCTGAATTTTGTTAATCTTTGTGCAGATCACAAAGAGGAGATCACAAATTGCATAAATTAAGAAAAACAGTTTAAATCTCCGTTAATATGAATTCCTTTTCCGAGCCCGCAAGAAAATAAAAATATATCCCTTTTATGTATACTTTAAGGCAACAAATTTTAATCTCCTACAATTGTGCCCATCATTGATGTGCCCTCTGTTGAACTTAAGATAGTTATGGATGCTGCTTTACCAATCCTTGATAATAGAGGCAGGAAGATGCACATGTAATGTATACTCAATCTACATCATACCTTTTAAAAGAAATAGCAAACATTGTACTAAAAGAATGTTAGGTCAGAAGAATTAGGTGACCTGTAATGATAGATACAGACATATTGGCAAGGGACATAAGGTTGCCTTGCCTTTAGCCTCTCCAGGTAATAGCTCATTAGACTGGCTCTTAGTAATGGAATCAAGGCCTAAGTGTGTGCATGTTAGCTAGAGCATAAAAAGCAAGCAGGAAACTCCCGCTGGGTGCTCAGGGAGAAAAGCTCTTAGATTTTTGTGCATAGGGCTAGTGAAGTATTTAAGGATAAGTTCCCCCATGGAGTTCTATAGCAAGGTTGCGACTGAACAGCTAAAAGAATACCACCATCCAATGAGAAGAATGAAGGAATGAAACCAGTTGCTGGTAGGAGAGCAGAATGCCTGCTGCTAATAGCAATAAGGACAATCCTAGGTAACATGGCCATTAAAAGAAATGCAGGAATGCCAAACCTATTATACAAAATATCATGAAGGAAAGAAAAAAATGACATAATTCAAGAGAAGTCTCTTAATAAAATGGTTCTATTTGAATCCGAGTGCCTTTTAGTTTTATAAGATGGAGATGAAATGGAAGGATTGCTTTTGCAAAGGGTGAAAAGTGAGAAATCCCACCTCCCCAAGGGCAATTTTTCAAAGAATTGGACAAAAGACAGTCATTTAGTCACAGCTACATTATTGAGACAATTAGATCTTACATTACAATATTGCTAAGGCAAATGTTCTGCAGAATGAGAAAAATGCTTATTCTATTGCTTGGCTTTCACTCTATATTTTACTATATTCAAAAAGAGACAAATCTCAGTATTTAAATATTAGCACTTTTACAATATGATCAAGATTGGCTTGAGTGATAGAGACAACCTTTAAAATTCTGCAAAATCATTGGCAGACAAATGAAAAAAATGGCAATAAGAATTATATGTGCATTTATAATGTTTCAAAGTGAAGCTGAGAGGAATTGATTTACTTAGCAATATTGGCTGCTATCCTATTTAGCAATTCCGACATCAAAAGTCTGATTTGTGGCATCACAGTTATCCCAATTCACTTGTGGATAATGACAACAACCAAACATTATCTCCAAAATCCAAAAATCTTAGCTTTGAAGATTTGTGGGTTTTGCCCAGACATATCTGAAATGTTGGAGAGCAAGATGGTAATGATCTGTTGGCCTTCTCACCATCCTAAGACATACTGAAATGGAAAGTTGTGACAAGATCATTCAATTTCTCTGTTGCTGCCTATATTAGTACCTCCCGCCACCCAATAACTGTTGTATGGCAGTTCTAGGATTTCAAAGGTAAGATTTGTTTTGTGGGGAGGGGGGATAATGATAAATGTCCTACCTATGCCTCTGTGGCCATATCACCCAAGGCAGGATCTCAGTTCCAATTTTTAATTTATAATGTGAATGAAAGATCTTAGTTAATGCAGATTTCTTTTTCCAATTAAAAAAATGAAAATGTAATCACATTTCTACATGTAGTTAAGATATATCTAGGTAAAAGAATGGACAGAATAGTGGGGCTGCTAATGTGTAGTAAAGTTGAGTTTTTTTTCTGCTGTCCATGCAGGTTAAATTTTTGTTCAATTGGAATTGGACTTCAGATGTCATTCTGGCAAATATGAGTGCATGGATTATTTGAATGGTCAAACTTCTTGAGTGAACAAATGCAATAATGAACTATGACAGGAATATTTTAGATCTATATTGAAAAGAGGAATGGATTAAGAAAAGGAAAAGAGAACACCACCAAGTCTTTGCCAAAATGGAAAAAGAACATAGCCACAAGGCAAGTTAGAACCAAACAGATATCATTGGATGTGAAAAAATATTTTTAATTAATGATTTTTTAAACCTCATCCTAGCAAATGGGCATCTCAATAACCTCTGAGTCACATTCTGTTGCAGACTTCACAATGAACTAGACCTAGAGAGTTAGCATGTCACAACATTGTCACTTGAACAAGTGCAAATCATGTCACCAAGTTTCAACCATCTGCCATGCAGATATATTTTTTAATGTTCATAAAACAGCTGGGACAAAATGATGCAATAAATGTGTTGTGTGTTGCTAGTTGCTGTTGCATGCCCTCAGGCCCCTTCCAACATATGTTGACCCTAAGTCAAATCTATTATGGGGTTTTCTTGGCAAAATTTGTTTGCTGTGCGTGTGTGTGTGTGGGGGGGGGGGTTGCTTTGTCTTCCACTGAGGTTTAAAGAGTATGACTGGCTCAAATGTGTTTTCCTGAACAAGGTGAATTTGTACCTTGGTCTCCAGAATTGTTGAGATGGCCTTGCCCTGCTATTGGCATACTTTTTGTATTTGGTAATGTGATTACACTGGAATTAAAAAAAACAATTGTCCTGTGCTTTTTGCGGGTGAAAAATTATGTAGTGAAGTTGGTGTGCATACCTGAGTAACCTTCCCTTGGCTGTAATACAGCAATACCTTCCAATATTTCATAGATGAAAACTGAAACACGTCATCAAACAACATCCGAGTATGGTCAAGATGAGAAAAAGGATTATGGTGATTACAATGATTATGTAAGTTGTGGATGCATGAAATGGCCCTTGTGGTCCTTTCGAACTCTGATTTTATGAATAAAAATACAAAGTAGGAGAGGCTTTAGTATATTGTTTTTCTCAGTTCTTGTGGGTTTTTTCGGGCTATATGGCCATGTTCTAGAGGCATTTCTCCTGACGTTTCGCCTGCATCTATGGCAAGCATCATCAGAGGTGAGGTCTGCTGGAAATGGGAAAAAAGGGGTTTATATATCTGTGGAATGACCAGGGTGAGACAAAGGGCTTTTGTAAGTTGGGCTGGGTGTGAGTCTTTCCACTGACCACCTTGATTAGCATACAATGGGCTGACAGTGCCTGGAGCAAACTCTTCTTGAAAGGAGATTAGATGTCCCTGCCTGTTTTTCTCCCTGCTGTTTTGCTGTTGCAGTTTTAGAATTTTTTAATACTGGTAGACAGATTTTGTTCATTTTCATGGTTTGTTCCTTTCTGTTGAAATTGTCCACATGTTTGTGGATTTCAATGGCTTCTCTGTGTAGTCTGACATGGTGGTTGTGAGAGTGGTCGAGCAATTTTGTGTTCTCAAATAAAATGCTGTGTCCAGGCTGGTTCATCAGGTGCTCTGCTATGGCTGATTTCTCTGGTTGGAGTAGTCTGCAGTGCCTTTCATGTTCCTGGATTCTTGTTTGGGCGCTGCATTTGGTGGTCCCTATGTAGACTTGTCCACAGCTGCATGGTATACGGTAGACTCCTGCAGAGGTGAGAGGATCCCTCTTGTCCTTTGCTGAACATAGCATTTGTTGGATTTTCTTGGTGGGTTTGTAGATTGTTTGTATGTTGTGTTTCCTCATCAGCTTCCCTATGTGGTCAGTGGTTCCCTTGATGTATGGCAGGAACACTTTTCCTCTGGGTGGATCTTCATCTTTACTCTCGTGGCTTGTTCTTGGTCTTGAAGCTCTTCTGATGTCTGAGGTGGAGTATCCATTGGCCTGGAGAGCCCAGTTTAGGTGGTTCAGTTCATCTTGGAGGAGGTGGGGTTCGCAGCCCTCTCAGCCCAGTCATAGCTAACTTCTACATGGAACACTTTGAAAAACAAGCTCTTGAAACAGCAACCAAAAAGCCCACTATATGGTTCAGATATGTGGATGACACTTTCACCATTTGGAGCCATGGAGAAGAAGAACTCAACAGGTTCCTGGAACATCTTAACAGCATCCACCCAAACATCCAGTTCACTATGGAAAAAGAAAAGGAAGGAAGACTGCCTTTTCTAGATGTCCTAGTCATCCGTAAACCAGATCAACAATTGGGTCACACCGTTTACAGAAAACCCACACACACAGATAGATATCTACATAAAAACTCCAACCATCACCCAAGTCAAAAGAGAAGCACCATTAAAGCCTTGGCAGACAGTGCAAAAAGAATCTGCGAACCCCACCTCCTCCAAGATGAACTGAATTTTTTTCAGTACAAAATTTGCAAAAAAATATTGATTTACATAGAAATTAATATTTCTGCATTGAATTATTATTTTTTCTGCAGAAAATTGTGTTTTCTGTGCAAAACAAGCATGGATTTTGCACAGAATAAATTCTGAATTGTAAAATCTGTGTGAGAAAACAGCTCACACAGATAGAAATATCTGTGATAGAAAACAGCTAGAATTATTTGCCATTACATTAAAAAATAACTTAGAGAATTACTACATAATGAGAGCATTCTTTGCCTAAGTAAATTCTATAAAATGCATGGTCCTCCATAATTTGAAATGCAACTTGAAGGCAATCATGCGCACATACACACATACATGATCTATGACCTTGTTATTTTTTTCTTTTCACAGTCATAGTGGCACAATTTACATAATCACAAATGCACCCTAAATCATGCCTTAAAACAGGCATCTTCAAACTGTGTCCCTCAAGCTGTTTTGGCTTCCAACTCTCAGAAGCCCTAGTCATCTTGTTCAATGGTCAAGAATTCTAGCTTATTAATCCTAATGATTCTCACTGCCTTTGAAGAGTGTCAGTAAGTAATGGAAAATAATGAGCAGTGCAAAAAGTAACTCAAAAAGAGGTTACTTCTTCATTGCTAAGTAATGGCAACATGTTAACTTTTAAACATTTACATTTTAAGAAGTATCAAAACCATTAAAATATGCTTTATGTAGCTGTTCCTAAACAAGAGCTAGATTACAGAAATGTTAGTTCTTGCTATCTGCTAGGCCTGTTTGATCAAGAAAAAAATTGTTTCTAAAATCGATTTGTAATTGGGGTGTTTTTTTGTTTCGATATTTAAAATATTTACAAAACTTTCCAAAAAAATGTTTTGTTATTTACGAAATTTCGTAAATATTTACAAAACATTTTGTAAGTGTGAATGTTGCAGTAATGGTCACCTTGATTAGCATTGAATGGCTTTCATTTCTCCCACCCTGGACATTCCATAGATAAACTCCATTTGCCTAGTTTCCAACAGACCTCTGAGGATGCCTGCCATAGATGTGGGCAAAATGTCAGGAGAGAATGCTTCTGGAACATGGTCATACACTCATACAGCCCTGAAAACTCACAGCAAAAGAGCCTGGATGGATGCAGCCTTCAATTTGTGGCAATCAGATGGTATTGGTCTCATCTCAGGTGGGCCACGGAGGCAGAGCCGGCGCTGCAGGAATCCCCTCCCCGGCTCCTGCGCTCCGGCTCCGGTTCCTGCGCCCTCCTCCTCCTCCTCCTCCCAGCTGTGTTGCAGGAAGTGCCAGGAGGAGGAGGAGGAGGAGGAGGGCGCAGGAGCCGGAGCCGATTGGATGGCGCGCGGAGGCCGGTTGTAAGGGTGAGCGCGCGCGCGCGCCATCCAATCGGCTCCGGCTCCTGCGCCCTCCTCCTCCTCCTCCCAGCTGTGTTGCAGGAAGTGCCAGGAGGAGGAGGAGGAGGAGGAGGGCGCAGGAGCCGGAGCCGATTGGATGGCGCGCGGAGGCCGGTTGTAAGGGTGAGCGCGCGCGCGCGCCATCCAATCGGCTCCGGCTCCTGCGCCCTCCTCCTCCTCCTCCTCCTCCTCCCAGCTGTGTTGCAGGAAGTGTCAGGAGGAGGAGGAGGAGGAGGAGGGCGCAGGAGCCGGAGCCGATTGGATGGCGCGCGGAGGCCGGTTGTAAGGGTGAGCGCGCGCGCGCCATCCAATCGGCTCCGGCTCCTGCGCCCTCCTCCTCCTCCTCCCAGCTGTGTTGCAGGAAGTGCCAGGAGGAGGAGGAGGAGGGCGCAGGAGCCGGAGCCGATTGGATGGCGCGCGGAGGCCGGTTGTAAGGGTGAGCGCGCGCGGGCCGGGCGCCCAACAGGCAGGGGCGGTGCTTGGCTCACTGGGTGTGCGCTCGCGCCGCCCCTTCGCCCCGCCCACCCCATTTACAAAACGGGCGAAAGCTCGTAAATACTGTGGGAGTTGCTGTTTCGATATTTAAAAACCCTTCCGGGTTTGAAAATATGTTTTGTTATCGTACCGTAAATGCAAAAATTAACGAATGTTTTACGAATTACGAAATTAACGAACGAAACCGCACAGGCCTACTATCTGCCACTAAGCTTCAATTTCCAAAAGTCTATGAAATAGAGACCTTCATGCATTCTAATTATCACCACTCCTGCTCAGGACTTTTAAACTCAGGGTAGTGGTCTTCTTTATTAAATTAATCAATTTGTAATGTTGTCTTCCTTTTCTCTTAATAATATTTTAAAATAAATATGTCAAATTTCTTTATCTGAAATAAAATGGCATGACAATCAATACAAAACAGATGTGCTCCTGATATTTCTTATGACCTTTATTTCTGTTTTTACTCGTTTACTTATATATCTTCACATATTTAAGATGTATGTCCTATGTGACTTTCGATCATAAATGCAGTTTACTTTATAAAATGTTGCCCTATGTAAACCAACTTCTGACAATTAATATATCCAGATTGGGGAAGGTAATTCAACAAATACCTCTTATTAGCAAGTGTACAAAGTCCAAGTGACAACAGCAGGTTTCTGATATGAGGCGTGCACCTAGAATCTTACAAGTGATCTTCTTGGACAGAGCAATAGGAACCTATTAAATATGCTTTCATTCTGATTGAAATATATGAAAAATAATGATTTCTTGATTCTATAGAAAATGATTGCGGTATTTTGGAAAAGGACACTTGATATGGATCTTCTCCATCTGTTCTGATTCTTCCTGGATGGCTGAACAATGGAATCAGCACAACACAGCTGCTTCTTTAATACAAACTACAAAGGAAAAAATCAGTTTTTTGCATCTGGAGCCCACATCTTGATCTCAGCAGCTAAATGCCAAGAGAAGGATTGAGAAGGAGTCACAGCACTGTTGGATCAGAACTGATGATGGGATAAGGAGGACAGACAAAACCTTTTGCGCACTTCAAATATCTATGTATCTCCGCATGCAGCCTGTCCCCTTCAAACCTTCCAAAAAAATCTATCCTTATCTCTTCATACCACAGGATGAAGCATGAAATACTGCAGAGGACCCCCCTGTGCTTAGGAGAAGACAGAAGGAAAATGGGATGTTCTTCTTGCTTGTTATATGGCTCCTGTACAAAATATGTGCAAAATGTAATTGCAGTCAAAATAGTTACTACACTGGTTTACTCACAACATTTTACATGCCAAACTTCTTGAGCTGAAAAGTAGAAGAAATATTTTATTTTGTTCAACATTACAGCTCTGAAAATCAAACCAGTTTTCATCTATGCTGTCTTCAGAAGGCCTGCAAAATACAAGGAAAGAAAAAAACTGAACTGTGATTGTTCCTTATAGAACGAAATAGTTGTTTGCAACTTTAGTCTGGAAAATGCATTTAATTTAATTTATCTGGCTTAGGAAAAAGATCTGAAAATTTTAAACTCTATGATAATTTTTTAGAATTAAAGGTGAAAGAAACAGGTTTGTCAGCCTGCCCTGTTTGTCAGGGCAAGCTGACAAACACATTACACAAGCAACCCTGGCACATCACTGGGATCCAGAGAATACTTGAATCTTAGCTTCTTTAGTAAACAGGTGATCATTATTCCCTTTAGACCCACATCTTCCAGTCAGGGCTAAGAAGAGGGCATCAAGCTAGAACACTTCTATGTTAGATGTGGGGAGTTTACTAGAACATTTTCCTAAATGCAACCCATAGTGACAGTATTATAAATAGTCCTTGACACTTTTGCCCATTTTTTTGTGACTTATAGTGTACATGAGTTGAGAAATATAATTTTAAAAGTGAGTGGGAATAGAGAGATAGAGAAAGCAGAAGTGAGAAGAGAGCAGGAGTAGAGGAAAAGAGGAGAGAGGAAAGAAACAAGAAAAAAAAAAGTAAAGTAGAATATAGGGATAGTGACATTTTTAAAAACAGTGGAGACAGATGGTATACGTCTCCCTCGTTGACTTCCTTTGTATCTTCCAAGTGGGTTTTCCTTTTCTTTCTTCCGTCTGTATTTTCTTTCTATTTTCTCTTCTACTTATGTTGCTGTGTTTCTATTTCCTTGGTTTAAATAATTTGTACATTTGTCCAGTCAGTTTCTTTTATTTGGGGTTCCTTTATTTTTTGAAATCAGACATGATAGTCTGTCCATATTTCTAATGTCTAAGACTTTTTCTGTCCAGTTCTTAATTTCTGGAGTATCTTCTTTCTTCCAGAGTTTTGCGTAGCAAATTCTTGCTGCTCTATTCAATAAGAAAAGAAGTTTATCTGTGTTTTTATCTATCTTTGGATCTGTTATGCCTAATAAGAATATCTCTGGCTTAAATGGGATTCTTATGTGTAATATTTCCTGTACATCTTCGTGGATTTTTTTCCAATATAATTTCGCTCTTGAACACAACCACCACATGTGGAAGTAAGAACCTTCTATCCTTCCACACTTCCAGCATTTTATATTTATATTTTTATAAGAATTACTTATTTTTTGAGGGGTCATGTACCACCTATGTGCCACCTTCAACCAATTTTCTTTTAGATCTGTTGCGTACATATATTTGATTTATATTCTCCAATTTTTTTCCCAATCTTCTTTTCTTATTGTTTTTCCCAGGTTTTCATTTTATCTTTTCATATTTTTTTTCTCCTTCTGTTTCTAAGCTCCATCCTAATAATTTCTTATATAGTTTGGTTATTATCTTTCTTTCAGTTTTTAGTATATTATCCCACATGCACGATGGAGGACCTTCTTGCGGCAACACCAGAGGCACTCCAAGTGGCCAGATACTGGTCAAAGGACATTTAATCAGCTACCAAGTTTGCAAAATTTGTGTTTTTTTATCTGTTTGTTTATTTTGTTCTGTTAGAAATGTAATACAATGTTCTGGTTGCAGATGACACGATAAATAAAATAAATCCCAAAACGTGTCTTGCTCTTGAAAGCCTTTTCTTTTATCTTTCTTGAAGCATTCATTTATTTGTCTGTGTTGAAACCACGATTTTTTTATTTATCATGTTCATTTCCTGTTGAGTTTTTATTACTACCTCACCTTCTTCTCTTTTTAATAGTTCTTTATATTTTGGCCAATTATTCCATCCCATTTCTCTTCTTTGTGTGGCCTCTAATGGGGACAGCCATAATGGAGTTTTCTCACATATTTTTAATTTATATTTCTGCCAGATTTTCATAATAGCCGATCTAGTGAAATGATTCTTTTTTTTCTTTTTTTCCCTTTTTTTTGTGCCTTCATACCACATATAGTGGTGCCAACCAGTTCTTAAGTCAATTCCTTCTAAATTTAGCAATTTTTCTTTCTTCAATTCTGCCCAGTCCTTAGACCACATCAGTGCACTGGCTTCAAAATATAATTTCAGGTCTGGAACTGCAAAGCCTCCTCTTTTTGTTTCTTCTGTCATGTTTTTGAAGTTAATTCTTGCTTTTTTGCCTTGCCAAATGTATTTCATTATGTCTTTATTCCACTCTTTTAATAAGTTTTGATTTCTAATTATTATTTATTTATTTATATTTATTTATTTATTTATTTGCTTTATTTCTATACCGCATTTTTCAGCCTAATTCGGCGACTCAATGCGGTTTACACAATACAAATTATCACAACAATAGCAAGTAGTTAAAATACATCATATACAACAGACAAAACAACAATCAATTATCATATCGACGCCTCGATAAAAAATCAGAATCCGTTCTCATAATCCTTATAACATTTCCTATGTTCGATTTTACCGTCTTCTTGTGTTCAGTTGCACCGTTTAGCCAAATGCTTGTTCGTAGAGCAATTATTGGGAGATTTTGAAAGAGGAAAATAATTTTGGGTAATATTTTCATTTTTACGCTAGCAATTCTTCCTAAGAGTGATAAATTCAGGTTTTTCCAATTTTCTAATTCTTTTTTCATTTTTTCCCCCATCCTTCTATATAGTTGTTCTGTAGTAATTGTAAGTTCTTGGCCGTCAATATTATGCCTAAATATTTTAATTTAGTTACAATCTGGATGTTCCATTTCTCTCCTAATTTCTCCTTTTCTTTTTGTGTAATATTCTTTGTCAGGACTTTTGTTTTTTCTAGATTTAGTTTATTTGGTAAGAATCCTGATTGTTCCTCCTTAATTCTTTTCTTAAGTAAATTTTTGAGTCTCTCCGCGATTACAAAGCTAAATATTTTGTAGTCTAGGTTCAACAACGAGATAGGTCTGTAATTTTTAACTCTTTCTGGGTTGGTATTTTCTTTATGTATTACTGATATGTTTGCTTGCCTCTATGAGTTTGGAATTTCCTTAGATTCTCTAACTTTGTTCATAATTTGTTTATGTACGGAGTTAATTCATCCTGGAATGTCTTATAGTATATGGCTGAGAATCCGTCCGGTCCTTGTCTACTTTCAGATTTTTAATTGCTTTTTTTTATCTCCGAATCTGTAAACTCTTTGATTAGGTCTTCTCTTTCTTCTTCTGATATTCATTCTATTTTCCTTTCTCCCAGATATTGTGAATTTTTTTCTTCTTCTAGTTGATCTTTTTTATATAAATTTTTATAATATTCCATGAATTGCCTTTTTATTTCTTCTTCTTGTGTATACGAGTTATGTTCTTCTCTCAATTTTGTCACATATGTTGTTTCTCCCCCCCCCCCTTAATTTCCTTGCCAACCATTTTCCTGGCTTGTTTGCATTCATGAAGTAGTTTTGTTTCAAATATTTCAATTCTTTGGGTCTTTCGTCTAATTCCAAATATCCTCTCTATTTGTGGAGCAATTTTAAATTTTCTATAGTTTTGTTGTTTTGGATTTTGTTTTTGTTTTTTTGCCTATTGAGTTGCCACATACCACCTAACTTTGTTGATTAAGCTTTAAAAAAATATCTCAAAGGGAAGAGACTTAGAGTTGCAAAAGATAGAAGGATAAAACAATGAAGATGTTTAGAAAAGGCTGCTTCTGGGGTGTCCATTTCCTGTGACTACCATTGGTAGACTAGAAATGATTAATGAGCCACTTGCACAATTTTAATGCAGCCAAATATACTTATATTAATTGCTATACTATTTAATAAATGCTACACTATTTATTTACACTATTTCTATCCTGCCCACATCAGCCCGAAGGCGATTCAGGCCGGAAATTAATTGCTCTCATGGAAACATAGACAGCAGCAGAATACTCAATAACTGGTTTTGTTAAACTGGAAAGGGGGCATTGTATTGTTAAACTGGAAAGGGGGCGATGCATAACAAGAGAAAATATAAGTTGCTGGAAGGAGGAAAGCATGGGATACCCACATTAAACCTGACAATAGTTTCCTAGTTTTTTACTTTAGATCAATGTTTCTCAACCTTCCTGATGCCATGACCTCTTAATCCAGTTCCTCATATTGTGGTGACCCACAACCATAAAATTATTTTCATTGCTACTTCATAATTGTAATTTTGCTACTATTATGATTTATAATGTAAATATCTGATCTGCTGAATGTATTTTCATTAACTGGACCAAATTTGGCACAAATACCCAATATGGCCAAATTTGAATACTGGTGGGGTTGACAGGGGGATTGATTTTGTCATTTGGGAGTTGTAGTTACTGGGATTTATATTTAACCTACAAGCAAACAGCATTCTGAACACCAACAATGAAATTGAACCAAACATGGCATAAAGAACTCCCATGACCAGCAGAAAATACTGGAAAGGTTTGGTGGGCATTCACTTTGAGTTCTGGAGTTATAGTTCACCTACATCCAGAGAGCACTGTGGACTCAAACAATGATAGATCTGGACCACATTTTACATGAATACTCAATATGCCCAAATGTGAACACTGGTGGAGTTTGGAGAAAATAGACCTTGACATTTGGGAATTGTAGTTGTTAGGATTTATAGATCACCTACAATCAAAGAGCATTCCACCAACCATAGATTAGGGCCAGTCTTCCCACACAGAACCCCCATGCCTTGAAGGGACACTGCTTTAGATTATCTGTAAAGGATCGATACAGGCCTCATTTTCTTGGGAAATCTTTTCTGGATGAACTTATCAAACAGCTCAGTTTCTTTCAAAAAGCAATTTGCTTACAGAATCACAATGTGACAAAGCAGAATAGACTGCTTACAGAGAGGCAAGCATGGAAGGGGAATAGGAGGTCTGAGATAAAGATATATACAAGTCAAGAAGGTAAGATAAAGAAGCAATATGGCACAAGGGAAACACAGTGAGAAGGATAAAAATCACCAACAAACACATGTCAGTCTCAAATACAAGATATTTTTAAACAGAGAAGAGGATTTCCTATGTTACACAGAGGAGCAATATTTGTCAGAAAAGAAGTAAAACAAAATCCATGGTTTATTCAACACTAATCAATGAGATTGCTGCAAATTCAGACCTAAGCAAGCAATTTCCCTGCATTCTCAGAAAGCCCTTCAGTAGGACACAAATATGATGAGATTTCCAGTTCAAGTAGGATAGATCTAAAAGACCAAATTAATACATCAGCATTGATTAATTGCTGAGAGAGGAAGGGAGAGAGAATTTCAAAGGAGATCAAGAGATAAACTCCAAAGATGAAAAAGACAGCCTATAAAGGGGTAATGAATTTTCCTTTTCACTTGAATAAATAATCTCAAGTTTAAATAGAAAAAGGGTACTTCTGAAAAATGCCACATGTATATGACAACCACAGGAAAAGAAAAGGATTGAAGGTTATGAATCAATTTCACAGAATCATAGAATCATAGAGTTGGAAGAGACCATCCAGTCCAACCTCCTGCCAAGAAGCAGGAATATTGCATTCAAAGCACTCCTGACAGATGGCCCTCTAGCCTCTGTTTAAAAACATCCAAAGAAGGAGCCTCCACCACACTCCAGGGCAGAGAGTTCCACTGCTGAACAGCTCTCACAATCAGGAAGTTCTTCCTCATGTTTGGATGGAATCTCCTTTCTTGTAGTTTGAAGCCATTGTTCCACATCCTAGTCTCCAGGGAACAGGAAAACAAGCTTGCTCCCTCCTCCCTGTGACTTCCTCTCACATATTTATACATGGCTATCATATCTCCTCTCAGCCTTCTCTTCTTCAGGTTAAACATGCCCAGCTCCTTAAGCCTCTCCTCATAGGACTTGTTCTCCAGACCCTTGATCATTTTAGTCGCCCTCCTCTGGACACATTACAGCTTGTCAACATCTCTCTTCAATTGTGGTGCCCAGAATTGGACAAAATATTCCAGGTGTGGTCTAACCAAGGCGGAATAGAGGGGTAGCATGACTTCCCCGGATGTAGACACTATGCTCCTATTGATGCAGCCCAAAATCCCATTGGCTTTTTTTGCCGCCACATCACATTGTTGGCTCATGTTTAACTGGTTATCCACGAGGACTCCAAGATCTTTTTCACACATACTGCTTTCAAGCCAGGAACCCTCCATTCTGTATCTTTGCATTTAGTTTTTTTCTGTATAAGTGGAGTATCTTGCATTTGTCCCTGTCAAACTTCATTTTGTTAGTTTTGGCCCATCCCTCTAATCTGTCAAGATCGTTTTGAATTCTGCTCCTGTCCTCTGGAGTATTGGCTACCCCTCCCAATTTGGTGTCGTCTGCAAACTTGATGATCATGCCTTCTAGCCCTTCATCTAAGTCATTAATAAAGATGTTGGATAGGACCGGGCCCAGGATGGAACCCTGTGGCACTCCACTTGTCACTTCTATCCAAGATGAAGAGGAAGCATTGGTGGGCACCCTCTGGGTTCGTCCATTTAACCAATTGCAGATCCACCTAACCGTAGTTTTGCCTAGCCCACATTGGACTAGTTTGTTTGCCAGAAGGTCATGAGGGACCTTGTCGAAGGCCTCACTGAAATCCAGGTACGCTACATCCCCGGCATTCCCCGCATCTACCCAGCTTGTAACTCTATCGAAAAAGGAGATCAGATTAGTTTGGCATGACTTGTTTTAGATAAATCCATGTTGACTATTAGCGATGACCACATTTGTTTCTAAGTGTTTGCAGACCACTTCCTTAACAATTTTTTCCCCCAGAATCTTTCCTGGTATCGATGTGAGGCTGACCAGACAGTAATTGCTTGGGTCATCATTTTTTCCCTTCTTGAAGATTAGGACCACATTGGCCCTCCTCCAATCTGCTGGAACTTCTCCCGTTCTCCAAGAACTCTCAAAGATTATTGCCAATGGTTCCGAAATAACTTCCGTTAATTCCTTCAATACTCTTGGTTGTAGTTGATCTGGCCCTGGGGACTTGAACTCATTTAGAGTGGCCAGGTATCCCTGGATGACTTGTTTCCCAATTTGGGGTTCGATGTAATCTAATCCCTCATCCACTCCATCTTGCTGAGGTTGAAGATGACTTTCTTTTTGTGTGAAGACTGAGGCAAAGAAGGCATTAAATAGTTCTGCATTTTCCCTCTCCCCTGTCAGCATTGCCCCATCTTCTCCTCGAAGAGGCCCTATCTTCTTCTTGTTCTTCCTTTTTCTACTGACATAAGAAAAGAAGCCCTTTTTATTGTTTTTAAAGTCCCTGGCAAGCCTGAGGTCATTTTGTGATTTAGCCTTACGGACCTTTTCCTTACAGGAGTTGGCTATTTGTTTGAATTCTTCTTCGATGATTTCTCCCTTTTTCCACTTCTTGTGCATGTCTCTTTTGTGTCTTAGCACAGTTAGAAGTTCTTCTAACATCCATTCTGGCTTCTTTGCACTTGTCCTATTTTTTCTCTTTGTTGGCACTGTTTGCATTTGTGCCTTGAATATTTCACTCTTGAGAAACTCCCATCCATCCGTAACTCCCTTTTCTTTTAGTATCTGTGTCCATGGAATGCTGCTCAGTGTTTCCTTCATTTTTCGGAAATCAACTCTCCTAAAGTCCAAAATGCGGGTTTGACTTGTCTTAGTTTCGGCCTTCCTTTGTACCTCAAATTGCAGTAGTACATGGTCACTTGTCCCTAAGGTTCCAACCACTTCAACCACATCGATCAGGTCCTCCGCATTTGTTAGGATGAGATCAAGAGTAGCCGGCCCCCTTGTTGTCTCTTCTACCTTCTGGACCAATTTGTTGTTTTATAGTAAAATGCACTGAAATGCTTAAACACCAGCTCAAAAAGGTTACTGTACAACTACAACAGGAATAAGCATCACCCTTAAATTCTCTCTATTGATCATGTAGGAGGAGACATAAGATAGAAAAGAGCCAGCATATATACAGTAGATAGAGGCAATGTTAGTTCATGCTTTAAGTAGCCCATTCAAGTAATCCATGGAATGTGTCAGCTTTTAAAAATGAACAAATTATGAATATACTAAAATTATTGCTGATATCAGCACAAGCATAATATTATATTGCTTCTTTATAAAGAGTTCATACAACAGCAAAAAAAAAAAAAAACAACTTCAATTAACTTTTAAACAATCTATCCCTAGTATGATGTCAAAACAGGAATCATGCAGAATAGATATGATATATATGTTATTAGCCTGAAAACTTTGATTCCCTTTTCAAGCACCCTAGTCTATGGGAGAACTGCAAGCCTCATTTGATCATAAAAGGTTTTTCAAGACTGGAGAATGCACTGCACTTGTCAGAAGCAGACTGGAGAGGCATCAGACTGAAAGATAATGCAAGAATCAATTTGTCTCTGCAAGTCCTGGCATTTGTTTTGTTTATTCATTTATTCATTCATTTGTTTTAGACTAGAAAAATGAGTGTGCAGCAGTCACCAACTCATATAGGAAGAGGTAAACAGGCAGTTTGGGCTGGTGAGTGTGGGTAACCTCAATGTCAAGAGATGGGTCACATTTTGCCTCCTCTCTGAACAATTTCCCAGAGTGATTGTTATTATAATACGATGTTAAACCTTTATGCTAGCAGTCCCCATTGATTCCTACTTGTCTGAATCAATGGAAGGGGCTCTCTTGTTTTCAATTATCTCTTTGGAAAAAAAACCCAGATATTAGAGGGAAACAGAGACAAAGAGTTACAAAAGTCACTGTTGCAGTTACTGAAGCATCCTCCTCGACTTGTGATTTTTTTTAAAATGGTGAAAGCCATTTTAAGAAATTTGATCTTCTTTTCTATGTATTCTGAACTCAGGTGTGGGTTGATGAACAAAATGTCTAATTTGCTTTTAGAGTCTTCTAAGTAGCATACTAATGTATGTTGGTTAATTGGTTGATTGATTGAGTGAGTAACGGATTGAGTGACCTTTTTGTGAGTACTTGGGTTAATCAGTTAAAGTAATAATTCAGTCCTAGCTAGAATCACATACATGGATTAGGCAGATTTATGCCACAGGAACGTAAAATGTATCATGACATTTACAGGTCCCTAGAAAAGCAATCTAGAGCCAGTGTAATCTAGGGCCAGTAGAAGCTAACAGCAGTGGTGAGATACAAGCAGGAACAGAAGAATGAATAAAGTCAAATACATATATGATGAATTATAACTGAGATGTAGTCAACATTGTAGCAATCCTATACTTTCGTGGCCTTGGTGCTGCCTGTCTCTTACACTGACAAAACATCAAACATTAAAAAATTGATTCCTGAACTAGAACAGCAATTCATAGTCTTATGGCGAACAGCTTGGTTCACAGATTATGATAGCTAGCCAGACAATGGAAATATACTTGCCCAGTAATTTAGAACCGTTATAAGATAATCTATCAATATGAGTAGCATTATTCTATGCCATTCTGTTCCTTCTCAAGTAAACCTAGAGATTTGATTATTCATAATTTTATTAAAAATGTAGTATCTAGGAATTTCTAGGTGTTCCAGTGTGCTTCCTCCAGCCATAATTGCAAGGACCTACAGAGTTTTCTGAATGAATACCTTTCTAGGAACCTCTAGGTCCTCCAACGCAATTCTGTGACCAGCTTCCAGTGGAGGTGACCACAGACATACTGGAAGACTTATACATTCTTAGAGAAGTATTATCTCAAGTTTTTTAAAAAAGATTTTTTGTTTTTGTTTTCAGTTTTTCACTTTTATGGTGATCCTTTGGCCATAACCCCAGTAAATGTAGAGGGCAGACAAAAATCATGGTTTTCCAAGATTCTGAATCAGCTGAGCATTGACAAGGATACATGAAGCCTTTCTGTTCAGAAACTCCCCCTCCATGTACTTTGGTTTTCCAAGGTTATAAATCAGCTGACTAGGAAGTAGAAATGTTTTAATGTCATTTTTATGGTGATCTAAGAGCCATTTTCACCAAATCTAAGGCCTATAGTCCACCATTCTGTTCACACAATGGCCAGCCAGTTACCTATAAATAGTCCACAAGTACTGTAAGTGCAACAGTGTACTACTGCTTCTATTCCACAACAAAAATACACAACACATTCTGATCCTGGAATGAATCAAGATCCACCATGATGAGAAGCCTGCAATAGCCCCATTCTGCATGTATATGTCAAATTCCTTTTTAAAACTCCCCAAGTTGATGGCCAACACTGCAGCTTTGGAAAAAAGTAAGACCACCTTGGTAAAACCAAATTTCACAGTTTTAGTATGTGAAAAAGTACTTTCTTTGATCTGTCCTGAATATCCCACCAGTTCAATTTCATCAGGAAACTTTAGGTTCTGGTATTATTGAATTAACTTAATGATTAAATGTATGTAAAATAACAAGACAGAAAAGAAACCACGAGAAACCACCCAGAGATTTTGCTACCATGCCTAACTTGCTTAACTTGTGCCCAACTTGCTTAACTTGATATGGTTGTTCCTTAGTGCCTATGTGCATAAGCTTATTTGCTTCTTAATACATACGTGGTATAAGCTGACTGCTTGAGGTAAACATGTACTGAGCATGAGCCAATAGAATAGGTGCACATGATTTCTTGTAAAACAGGTGTTTTCTAGGAAATAGAAACTTAAATTTAGAAAAGAGTATAAAAAGGCCAACACAGGGTGTGACAGTTTGTTTTACCAGCAAGAGTTGGGCTATCACCTGTCTCTGGCCAGAAATAAACTGCTGACTTCACCTGATCCTGTAGTCTGTCTGTTTTACTTTTCCTTCGCCTCCATGAATTCACTACATTATGAAAAGAAGGAGGAAGATTGTTTCCCTTTCCACTATTTCTAAGCTATGCAAAATTTTATACACTTCTACCATTTCTTCGCTTATGCATGTTCCTATTAACAGAATAGCCACAGGCATTGTGACTGTTTTTCACATGGAAGCTGCACATGCAGATCCAACATTTGCACATGTAGAATTTGTTCTTTGGTCATTTTGGAGGCATAATAACATCCTAAAGCAACAGATTTAGCCAGTTATAGTACAGTCATTTGTTGATCTGAAATTATAGATTTGAACTCCCAATTCAACATTCAGATATGGAAGTATAAATCAGCATGAGTCGAACTGTTTTCAAAATAACCATGTTATGGCAAGACAAAGCCAGCTCATGCAACCTGCCTTCTGGTAATATTTGTCACTTCTGCGTACAAGCTTTATGGAAATTAATATCCAAAATGTAACTAAGAAAAAAAATCTCCTTAAAATAATCAAATGCCTGAAAACATGCTATAACAAATCTGAAATCCACAAAACCTGTCATACCTTTATTTGGACAACTGAAAAGTACAAAATACTTCATACAAGCTTTCAAAGCTTATTCATCAGGCAAAAATGTTAAAAATCATACAGGAAAAATATGATAATATTAGAACAGCAGGCCTACATTTTGCCTCATAACCCTGAATATGTTTCCTGCACATATACTGTATCTTCATTGGTATATTGGTATATGACACAAGCTCTTAAAATACCTCTACAGATATATGAGATTACAAGGTTACATCAATGCAGATATTTGGCAATCCTCAGCAAATTACTCATCCTTAGAAAAAAGAATAGATATTTAAACAAAAGACAGGCATCTTATTATAATATGCATGTTTTTTCCATTTTAGAAAATTTTGCATTTTTTAAAAAAATGTCTAAATGTACATGCTTGAAACAAGATTTAAATGAGTAATTGATGGTTTCACTTTGTGACCTTGAAAGAGAGCAAAGCTTTCATGTACTTTGCATTCATTATTGCTAACACAGTTCAGGGTCATTCAGCATTCTAAGAAGCATCATTTTTCACTAAGATACTTCTGTCCAGTATGATCCATGTCAGACTGAAATCTCATTTACAAAAAGCCAGCTGAATCCAAAATTGTTCTACTCTAAATGTACTGTTTAAGCCCTTCAGCTCTAGAGATTTGGCCCATTATGTGGCCTAATAAAGATAATCGAGCAAAATTAATTTGGTGGGTCTTAGCCCAGACGCTTGTGGAGTCCTGCCAACTTTGTATATCCTGTCATTCCATTCATTTTGATAGCCCCTCTTTGCTCAGAATGTTTGATCAAGAATAGTAGGGAAAGTTGTAGGTCATGTAACTATTACCCATTGGAAAAACTCTCTATGTTAACAGAACAGCATTGGGAGATATAATGCATAGCATATGTATCCTCTGCCATTGACTTTTGCTCTTAGCCCATGGATCTTAGCATTATCACAATCTTCTTAATTTGAAACAATATGTAAAAAAATATCCAAACGTGCACACATTATAGCTGTCTGATAAGATGAAACAGACTGCCTACAGAGAATATACAAAAGCTGCCCTACTTTTCCATTTCTTGGGACAAAAAAAATGACTATGGCTTTTTTGCCATGTTACAATTTGATACAAATTGATCACTGAAGATAACTGAATTATCTTTAGAAGAGGCACAATATATTGTTCAAAATTCTGAAAGTCTAGTAGTACTAGTACAGGTTGATCTTATTCTGTATTATTAAGGGTTTGTCCCCACTTTATATTCTGTGATATTCATTCATTCACTGCATTTTATCACAAAATCTTAGGTGAGGGCATAGACAATAAAGTGAATTTAAAAACTTTTAAAAGGTCCACAACAATTGAAGGCAAACAAAAAACAATTGAAAAGAAATTAACGGACATATTGACAATGATTTCCAATTTATTTAAGCTAAGATCCTAAGATCCCAACAGATTTTGAGGACCTTATACACTGCTGGCTCAATCCAGTATCCAGGATGTGATCTGCTGTCCAGGATCCCCCATGTTGTGGCAGTCCCCAGCCATGATATGCCACCTACCGGCTTCTCAGTATTCTGGCCGATGTCAGCCAGAGTGCCAGAACACCGGGGTTGAGGAAGATGGGAGTGGGAGGGAAAAGCCCCCCTTTGTCAGTATTCATGATGTCAGCCTAAGCACTGAGAACAAGGCATGTGTATGTTACGCCATGGGACCACTGTGACACAGGGGACTGCCACCATGTGTTCCCTGACTGCCCAGGCCCAAGAAACATAGGATTGCAATTAAGACATTTGTGGATGGTTCTGGTTCAGAACTGGCCAAACCATCTTCAATTCCCTTAAGTCAGAGGGCAATCCAAATTCTGGGTCAGAGTTCAGACTTTCCTCCTGCCTTAACCCATTAAGGCAGCCTTGTCCCAGGTTTACCTGAGTTCCCTTGGGGAGATAGAGTGGGATGTCAATAAAGATTATTATTATTATTATTATTATTATTATTATTATTATTATTATCAGCTTCATGGAAGATTTATCCACTGCAAACCTGATCCAGTTACACACCAGTGTAGATGAACTCTTGGAAAATTCAATCAGGGAAGTCATGGCCCTCAATCTGCAAGAGCAAAGCAGAACTGTTTATAGAGTGGCTTGAGGTCTCTCATTCACAAAGTTGCCATAAGTCAAAGTTAGCTTGACAGAAGTTAACAACAGCAATTAGAACAACAAACCAAAATGAAGTCAATGCAAGTGTTAATCAAAATTCTAAGAGGACATTTCACAATTTTGTTATTTGCATTTGCTTTTGTTTGTAAAACATAGCCAAAAATTAAGCAAGTTACATTGAAGTAAAAAAGATAATAAGAAAAAAAAACTTCATTCCCGACTTCTGAAAGTAATGATGAGTCAAGACGACACACACCATTGCCCTCCAGTACCAAACACACTCGCTCACATTTATCTCACCACCCACAACAGAACATGAGGCAGCTGGGGACACAGCATGAGAACGTATTTGAACCATGATTACTCCTTCACTATTTAGTGATACCAAACCCTTGTAACTATAAAGGAAACTAAAATATACAGTTACAAACCAAAAGGAGGAAAATCCCTCATTAATTTGCAAACATGACTTAACTATTTATAGTGGAAAAGGAAGAAATTATAATTGCCTATTTATTGTAAAATGATTTGTTCATATGAAAACATGAATACAAATAATTCTTATAAATACATGTTTGTGGCCATTTATTATTGAACTGTTATAAAAGAGAGATAGATACTATATGTATTGAGACAGAATGGACTAGTCTGATAATTATAATCTGTGTTGGGGAACACAAGGGATCTTATTTCCATGGGGAGACTCCATAATGAGCAAATCATTTCTAGTTTTTCCCCACATTTTTTTTCAATTCAAAAGCCCTTTTTAAAATTGTAATGTAATTTATCATTATTTAGAAGAGGACAATGTAAAATATAAAGACACATTACATTCTGTTTTAAATTGGTATCCCAGATAAATTTTATGCTGCATAGCATGCATAATATCAGTATTTAGAAGTTACCTACAGTATTTTAAATAGAAGTTACCTACAGTATTTTTATATTTAATGGGAATTAGAGGGCAAACCTATCTCTCTTTCTTCACTAATCTTCCCAATTGGCTGAGATCCAGACTAAGTTAGTTGTAATTAGCTCCCACTGAAATCAGTGGGATATAAGCCAAGCATTGCCAAAAAAAAGCTCCTAACTCATGAATTATTTTCCCTCACTTATTTTAATGAGATGTAAACCCACAGGTTAATCTGTATCCCAGAAGGTATGGTCAGTGTGGTGTACACAGGTGTACATAAGGTTGTTGCCTTCATTAGAAATGCCTTTCCATTAGAAAGCCTAATTAAGAATTCATATCGTCTGTCTTGCTAGTTACTGCAGAATGATAACCCTTCCAACTCTATGATTTTATAGTTCTATGTAATTCCAGATAATTGTGCCTATGTTGTTGATTGTCCAAAATGCCTCTACTTTTCCAAAGCCATCCCTGGCAATAAGAGAATAAAAATGTGTCTGAAGTATCACTCCACATATACGTATTGGCATCATCAGCATCAAATTTATTGCTATCACACTTTCCCCCCACAATTGGAGTTCAAAGTTGTACACATTTTTTAAAAAATCAATAAAACGTACCAAAATGAGCATTAAAATAGAATTAAATGATTCACAATGTGAAAAAATGTGAACTTAAAATAACAAACTAAAACAAAATGCCATTTTAATAAGATTCAATTGAATTAAACAAGAAAACAATTCAATTAAAGAAGAAAACACCCCCTAGAACATTTTTAAGAACACTTACAAAGGGAGGAAAATGAGAAGATATCATGCTTAGTCTTGGATTATGTGCCTCAAGGATTGGAGCTGGTGGAGCTACTGACATATAAACAGAAGTAGAGAAACCCAAATATTACTTTGACACTTCTATGATACTAAAAAACAAATCCAGACACACGGTTGTTCTAATTACCACTGTGGCCCCTAAAATAATCTGGATGTCCCGAATTTAAACATTATATTAAGTACTGAAACATAATGATATAACCCTGCAATATGTAACCACTAATTGCCAAACTAGGATAGACCAACTTCTTCAATTGCCTTAACCCATTACTTAAAGAATGTGTTCTTTCCCCTTTATACAATTAGAGCAATATCATTCCACTTAGAATAAAAAGTAGAAGAAGGAGGAGGAGGAGGAGGAGGAGGAGGAGGAGAATTTTATTTTTCAACCCACCCTCCCCCCCCAATCTCCCTGAAGGGCCTTGGGGCAGCTTACATGGGGCCAAGCCCAGGCAACATACAATTAAAAGCAAATAACAAATTACAATTAAAAAGCATAAAGCAACATAACAACAATAGACAAGCTTCAAGCAGCAAAAGACAATTTTGAAAAGGGGGGAGGAAGGCCAATATACGAGCTGATTAAAGGATAATTGGTTCAATAGAGTGGATGGAAACGTATAATAGCATAGGAAATATTATTTATTTATTTATTTCGAGGTTTTATATACCGACCCTCTCACCTTCAAAGAGGGATTTGGACCGGTTCACAACATGTGTTAACATACAAAGAATATACAATAACAACACAATGCCACTTCATAACACGATTAAAATATCAGCACTATACACGTTAAAACATTATCATCACAGTTAAAAGAGCCAAATCATCCGACACCATCACAATCCCATTCATCATCATCCTTTCATGTGGGCAAAGAATTAAATCAGTTGTCAAATGCCGCATTCCACAACAGGTCTTTGTTAGTTTCCCGAACGTCATGAGGGAGGGGGCAGTTCTGATCTCTAATGGCAGGGAGTTCCAAAGTCGAGGGGCCACAATCGAGAAGGCCCTGTCCCTCGTCCCCACCAGCCGTGCTTGTGCAGGCGGGGGACCGAGAGCAGGGCTCCTCCAGACGATCTTAGTGGTCTTGATGGTTCATAGGGGAGAATATGTTCGGAGAGGTAAACAGGGCCGGAGTCGTTTAGGGCTTTATAGGTTAACACCAGCACTTTGAATTGTGCTCGGAAGCTAATCGGCAGCCAGTGGAGTTCGAGTAACAGTGGAGTGGTGTGCTCCCTGTACCCAGCCACCGTTAGTAATCTGGCTGCCGCGCGTTGTACTTGCTGCAGCTTCCGGGCAGTCTTCAGAGGCAACCCCACGTAGAGAGCATTGCAGTAATCTAAGCGGGATGTAACCAAAGCGTGTACTACCATGGCCAAGTCAGCCTTCCCAAGGTACGGACGCAGCTGGCGCACAAGTTTTAATTGTGCAAATGCTCCCCTGACCACCGCTGAAACCTGGGGTTCCAGGCTCAGCGATGAATCCAGGAGAACTCCCAGACTGCGTACCTGTGTTTTTAGGGGGAGTGTGACCCCGTCCAGCACAGGCTTACAACTGACCAGGAGTACCTCTGTCTTGTCTGGATTTAGTTTCAATCTGTTGTCCCTCATCCAGTCCGTGACAGCGGCCAAGCACCGGTTCATGACCTGAACAGCCTCCTTAGTGGCAGGTGGAAAAGAGTGATAGAGTTGGACATCACCTGCGTACAGATGACATCGCACCCCAAAACTCCGGAACACAGAGCAATTTAACAGGATCAGAATCAATTCAGTTTAACTTAACTTACAAAATCTGAATACTAATGTGATATAGGAATTCAGGTTGAATGATGATTCAAGTCACGATACAAGTCGTATGTCATAGGAGTTGTCAATTGAAAGCACAATGAAACATCAACGTATTTAATTCCTTGCGGAATGTGGCTAGGGAGGATGCCAGCCTAATCTCCCTGGGGAGAGAGTTCCAGAGACAGGGGGCCACTACCGAGAATGCCCTTTCTCTCATCCCCACCAGCTGGGCTTGGGACTGAGGCGGGAGTGAGAAAAGAGCATTCCCAGAAGATCTTAAGGACCGCGTGGGCTCATACGAGAGGAGGCGGTCGCGCAGATAGGCAGGTGCTGAACCGTTTAGAGCTTTATAGATAATAACCTGCACCTTGAATTCAGACCAGAAAATGAATGGCAGCCAGTGGAGCTGTTTAAACAGGAGGGTTGACCGTTCCCTGTAACTTGCTCTGGTTAACAATCTGGCCACCAACCTTTGCACCAGTTGTAGTTTCTGAACTGTCTTCAAAGACAGCCCTACATAGCGTGCATTACAGTAGTCCAATCTTGTAGTCCAATCTTGAGGTAACTAAGGTGTGGACCACCATGGTCAAGTCAGACTTCTCGAGGTACGGTTGCAGCTGGCGCACAAGTTTTGACTATGCAAAGGCCCTTCCAGCCACCGCCGACACCTGAGCATCAAGCGTCAGCGCTGAGTCCAGGAGGACCCCCAAACTGCAGACCTGTGTCTTCAGGGGGAATGTAACCCCATCAAACACAGGTTGCCACCCAATACCCCATTTGGCTGAGCAACTGACTTGGAGGACCTCAGTCTTGTCAGGATTCAATTTCAACCTGTTAGCCCTTATCCAGTCCATCACAGCGGACAGGCACTGGTCCAGGACCCGAGGGGCTTCCTTGGATTTTGGTGGAAAGGAGTAATAGAGTTTTGTGTCATCTGCGTAAACTTGGCTCTCATAAAATCCTAGGACCAGTAGTTTAGTGAAGAAATGGAGGCTACGTTCCAAGAATTTGAAATATTCCTCCTTTCAGCTACAATTCCCAGGATTCTAAAGGATGGAATCCTGATGTTATTTAAAAAGAGCATCATAGTTCTAAAAATCTGTAGTGTGAAAGAGAACCACTTCAGTTATTTATGTGAGATTTTCTTCAAAACAGTATATTAATGATTGAGGTGTTTGTTTAACATTGTGATTTTTTAAAATTTCATTTTTTCTGCTAGGGGAGATTTTCTACAAATAATATTTCAAGGAATTAATCAGAAGTAATGCTACTTATTGAACACATGTGCATGGCATATTTAAAATGTGTGATGATGTTTCTGTCATGTAAAAAATTAAGGAAAGCAGTAAACATAATTAAATCAGGACTCCCAGATTGATTTATTACAATGAGCATATGAAATCTGAGCAGTTCTAAATACAGAATGTGCATTATATAAACCTTTTTAAAGATAATGTGCCATTTAAAAATATTGCTCAAAGAGTCACTTTAAAAGGTAATTGAAAGAACTTTTAGGAACTTCTCTCATGCAAGAGTAAAAATTCATCTGTTAATTTTATAATGAAATATTTATTTATTTATTTATTTAGAACTTTTATATACCGGTCTTCTCACCTCCAACGAGGGACTCAGGCCGGTTTACAACAAGGGGTTCATACACGATAATTTGAAAACACCACATCAATAATACACTAATATAAACACATTAAAGTACTATCCTATAATTATATAAAGTGAAGTCGTTAGCATAAAAGTCACTATTCATCCCCATCCGTCCATGTGCTCAAAGCCATTGCCTCACTCATCAAATGCCAGATTCCAAAGCCAGGTTTTCACCAACCTTCTAAAGGTCTAAATAGCAAAGGCAAAGGGTTTTGCTGGCTGGAAATGACTGAAACTTCTACTAGACCAGTACTGCTGGCAACTTTCTGAGCTGACATTGCTACTCCGGTGTCAACACACTGGTCACTCTGCTATTAGGGTGGCATCTACACTGTAGAATTAATGTAGTTCTACATCAGTTTAACTGTCATGGCTCCAAGGTATTTAGCCTTCTTTGGAAAAAATTGCTGGTGATTCATCAAACTACAAATTCTAATATTCCATGGCATTGAGATATGACAGTTAAAATTGTACCAAACTACTTTATTTCTACTGCGTGGATGCACCATAACTGACAATAAGTCAACTTTGCCTACTAGTGTGCTTATCTAACCTGCCATGAAACCTCAAATTGCAGCAGTCTACAATAAATCAGAACTAAATTGTAATGTCAATTTCACTCAGAAGCTCTATTTGCCTGGTGAGCAGCATTAACTGGCAACAGAAGAAGCAGAAAGATGCAAGCAGTGATTGGCAGAACCCACCCATTCTACAGAACTGAGCTGCCCTGGTTTTCTTTTCTTGTACCAGTGGCAGCCAATTGGTGTTGATGGTACAACATTTTGAAAGGCTTTAGTGATAAGCAACTGCCCAACAGTGTTCTGACCCTAACCTGTGCATTGATGGTTATCCCAGTCAGGAGCATCTTTCAGAACCCAGACACATGGAAATATTTTGGGTGGAATTTTCAATTGACCTGAGGGGAATGTCAGGAAGAATATATGTCAACAATTCTCTTCATACAAACAAATTAGAGAACTCAAATTTGCCTCTGAACAGTATGGTCTAGCAGTCTGAGACCTACTTCATCTTTGTTATGAAGGTAAGTTAAAAATATAGGGCAAGCCATTCATGTATGAGTTCTGTGAAGCTGAGAGACATCAGTAATCTGTTGGAAACTACTATGAACTTGCATCAAGCCTTTCAGGATCAGTATAGCTATTACACATACCTTTTTCTGTGGGCCCTTCCAGGCATGCCCTATATCCCAGGATCTGATCCCAGGTTTTCTGTTTATCCCAAATTATTTGGTAGTGCGGATTCATATAATCCAGTTTAAAGCAGAAAACCAGGGATCAGATCCTGGGATATAGGGCCTGTCTGGAAGAGCCCTGTGTCAACATGCCTTGAGTGAATTTCAGTTCCTATGGAGCAAAACCATTGACAAAGTGCATGCAGACATTTGGAAGCCCACAGTTGGTTACCCATTTGGATGACTCTAGATCAGATAATAAACCCCTCAACCCCCAAGGCTATTTTTGTGAGTCCGAGAGGTAAAAAGCAATTTGAGCCCAAAACATTCCCCAGGGGCACGAGATTCATTTTATTCAGAATCCCCCTCCCCCCCCCTTGCAAGCCATTTTAGTAGAGGCCTTCTTAAAGAAACTACAAAGAAAGTGACTTTTGCTCACTTCCTGATATTAAATTTTTTTTCCTGGATCTGAAACAGGAGGTTTAAAATAACCTACATGCTTCCTAGCTCATGGAGAAATTTGATTTTGTGGGTGTGTGCAGGGATGGGATAGGGGCACTTTCTGTGCCCCAAGTTTCCTGGGGTCTATGGTACATTTTTTTTTAGTTTTCCACAATAGTCTATCTCTGCTGTATGGAAATATTAATTTCCCTTGAAGCATAGTCCCAATAGCCTTTTCAATACTGGCAGTCAGAGATTTCAACTCAAGTAAGTACTGAAAGCTGTGAAATCAAAACATTTTTTTTAAAAAAACAAAACATCGGGAAATATGGGCACTTACATCAGTAATATAACATTATCTTAACAACAGGAGAATAATTCAAGTCCTCATACATCTCATTGCTCTCCATAGGCACAGTACAGAGGCCAAATCCTAGCTCCTTTAGCCTTATAACTTATCTTGGAGAAATGCCATGCCACTGTAATTATCACTCCTTCAGTTTAACCACAACTGGCAGAGTTGGCTGTTTATTATGAAGTGATAATGACAGCTCCAGATGGGAAGGCAGTGGCTAACTTGCTTAAAATTACATTGAATTTCAGGGATGTAAAGGATACTTGCAAATTTTCTGATCCTCAGTTTAAGAAACGATTGTCTTGTGTTTCAGTATCACCTATTGAAAAAAGTTGTAACAATGATTTTTTTTTTACTTCACCATGAAAGCAACAGGATCAGCACTTTATTTTTCATTCTGTTTCTGAACAAAATACTTTTTGTGCAAAAGCAATGTCTTTGCCACAAAACTCATTGTTTTTTTCTACAAAATACAATGTTTTGTAGACAATACAGTCTGCAAAAAGAAAAGCCCAAAATGCAAGACTATCAACAACAAAAATTAAACTTGTATCATGATGCTCATAAAAATTCCTTATATAGGAAAGAGCAATCTTGCATTTATCAGCTGATGCATCTTATAAAGGAAGATTTACATCCCTGCTGGATATAGAAGAGTACAAAAGCATGTAGGAATGTAAGAGATGGTCTTACACAAAGTCTGATCAAAGGACTCTATTTCTCACATTGTTTATGTTGACAAGCACTCTTGTATGATTTGACAAAAGTCTCTCCAAACCTTACCTTGGACATATCAGGAATTGGACCCAAGATGTTTTCCACACAAAACATTGATTATACCACTGAGATTATTTATTTATTTATTCAGTGCATAAATGACACTATCTACCTACCTTATGCTAAAGGCAATGCACATAAAAATATAACTTAAACATTTTATAAAATCAAGATATTTCAAGAAAAAGGAGAAAATCCATAAAATATAACTTGAAAATGGCATTGGAATAAATGTCAAGAATGACATGGTAGTGTTCAGAATTGAAATAAGAGAACAAAACTAGCTCTCCTGTCCAACTAAAGAGACAACTTCACATCCTTTGGAAAGGAACGTTTTTGAAGAGGCCTTTTCTTGAATAAATCCTGTCTCTGATTAGGAGGACTACAAACTGAGTTACATGGAGGAGAGGGATAGTACTCCAGAGCACAGGTGGACCCACAGTATCAGATACCTCTAATGCACAAAACATGGGAAATAAACAAGGATTGAATTCTTAATGTAGAAAAGTAAATCTCAATTAAAATCACTTGGTTTAGAAATAATAATAATAATAATAATAATAATAATAATAATAGTTTTATTTCCTGCCCCTCTCCTCGTGGCTCAAGGCAGGTTATAGCATTACTAAAACATAAACAAACACATAATCATTTTAGCACACTTCATCAAATGCACATATTAAAACATACCTCCATGAAATATGTATAGAAAAAACACAAAACAAAACCAGACATACAGTGGAGTTTAATGACTTCTTCACATGGGGCATTTTTGCCCATTTTGCTGCTTTTATGCGTGGCTTGGGTGGGGGCTGCTGTACGCCTTCACATGATGCAATATTCCTGCTTCTTGGCAGGGGGTTGGACTGGATGGCCCATGGGGTCTCTTCCAATTCTATGATTCTATGATGCACAGCAAGCCCTGCCCATATTACTCCCAAAGTGGGGTTGAAGTGCCAAAAGGCACTTCCTCCACCACTGTGGAGAGGAAAGTGTTGTTTGGGAAGCTCCGATAGAGCTAGCTGCACTTTTCTGCCATTTTTGCCATGTTAAGGCAGAAAGGGTGGTGGGGCAATGTGTGTTGCCATCTTTTCTGCCATCTTATTGATGGCAGAAAAGATGGCAGAAAAGATGGCAACACACATTGCCCCACCAGGGCTGTAGCAGGGGGGTGGGGGTTAAAAGTTCAACTCTGTCCTGAAATGTGTTACATTAAAAAAGAAACCTGGTTTACTCATAAATTGGTTAACCAGTTAAAATTCATGAATAAACCAGGGTTTTTTTGGTAGGGGTTAGACCCCTTTCAGGGGGGTTAAAACTCTTAACACCTCCCCCCCCCCCCCAGCTATGGCCCTGGTGCCAACAAACTCTGTCCCATCCCCATCATGTGATGGAGGAGGAGGGAGGGTGTGTGGGGCACCATGAGCTGACCCTCTTTAGTGGCTCAAGAGCCATGTGAAGAGATGGTAAAATTCACCACTGTCTGGGTAGTTCTATAGGAAGAGATAGGTCTTCACTTGTATCCTATATTTCAACAGCTGATCCAGCTGTTGGCGCTCTACCAGAAGATCGTTCCAGTCATGGAGTGGCTGATGCAAAGGTCCTCTGGGTGGTGGTTGCCAGTCGGGTTTGGGCTAGTTGGAGTAACTGTCCCCCAGAGAATCTAAGTGTGTGGAACAGATTATATGGGAGACGGTGATCCTTTAGGTAACCTGGACCCAAACCATGTAGGGCTTTAAAGGTCAAACCCAACATCTTGTACTTTGCCTGGAAACTAATTGGCAGCCATTAGAGTAACTTTAGGATAGGTATAATATGCTCCCTCCCTGGTTGCTGTATTTTGAACTAATTGGATGGATTGATCTAATTTGACTTGAACCCTGCCTTTCTCCCAAATGTTATTCCAAGTGGTTTAGCTAGAATCACTGAATTTCATAACATGAATTTCATGATTGATTTTTTTCTTCTGTGGAGGTTAGTGCCTTTCAGGTGTATTTCTGTGTGGTAGGGGATTGACTTAGATCATTTTTGAAGCCCTTTCCAACTCTAGTACATATATACAGTATTCCCTGTTCCCGAACCTGAAACTGTTTAAGGATTTATTTAAGTCAAAATAAATGGAAAGTATTGAATAACCTCTTGGTTGAAAAGAATAGTTTTCACACAAAATAGTATCATTTTTGGCAGTGCCATCATCCAAAGACGGTACAGTCATCATGATGTGCATTCTCTAAGAAGAGGAGGAGGAATAAGAAGAAAATGGACTAGCTACATTGAATTGCACATGTAAACAAGATGGAATTGAATGCAGTTGGTCCAAGGACCTATAGTGTGGTTTACAATCTATATTCCTGACAAAAAGCCCAGAGTCCAGATATCATATTAGATCTAGTTTTAAACAGTTTTCAGGGGCAATTATTGGCAATGGTTGTGGCTCCTTTCCAAAACAACTACAAAATAAACATTCAGTCCTGAGTTCCTTTCACAGGGCTTAGAGATCCTGATGTTATCTTGATGCTGACAGGGGGTAGGGAAAAGGCGGAACTACTTAATGCCTTCTTTGCCCCAGTCTTCTCACAAAAAGAAAGTCATCTTCAACCTCAGCAAGATGGAGTGGATGAGGGATTAGAGGACATCCAACCCCAAATTGAGAAACAAGTCGTCCAGGAATACCTGGCCGTTCTAAATGAGTTCAAGTCCCCAGGGCCAGATCAACTACACCCAAGAGTATTGAAGGAACCAGCGGAAGTCATTTCGGAACCATTGGCAATCATCTTTGAGAGTTCTTGGAGAACGGGAGACGTTCCAGTAGACTGGAGGAGGGCCAATGTGGTCCCAGTCTTCAAGAAGGGAAAAAAGGATGACCCAAACAACTACCATCTGGTCAGCCTCATGTCGATACCAGGCAAGATTCTGGAAAAGATTGTTAAGGAAGTGGTCTGCAAACACTTAGAAACAAATGCGGTCATCACTAATAGTCAACATGGATCTATCAAAAACAAGTCATGCCAGACTAATCTGATCTCTTTTTTTTTGATAGAGTTACTAGCTGGGTAGATGCGGGGAATGCTGTGGATGTAGCGTACCTGGATTTCAATAAGGCCTTTGACAAGGTTCCCCACGACCTTCTGGCAAACAAATTAGTCCAATGTGGGATAGGCAAAACTACGGTGAGGTGGATCAGTAATTGGTTAAATGGACGAACCCAGAGGGTGCTCACCAATGCTTCCTCTTCATCCTGGAAAGAAGTGACAAGTGGAGTGCCGCAGGGTTCCGTCCTGGGCCCGGTCCTGTTCAACATCTTTATTAATGACTTAGATGAAGGGCTAGAAGGCATGATCATCAAGTTTGCAGATGACACCAAATTGGAAGGGATAGCCAATACTCCAGAGGACAGGAACAGAATTCAAAACGATCTTGACAGATTAGAGAGATGGGCCAAAACTAACAAAATGAAGTTCAACAGGGACAAATGCAAGATACTCCACTTAGGCAGAAAAAACGAAATGCAAAGATACAGAATGGGGGACAATGCCTGGCTCGAGAGCAGTACGTGTGAAAAAGATCTTGGAGTCCTCGTGGACAACAAGTTAAACATGAGCCAACAATGTGATGTGGCGGCAAAAAAAGCCAATGGGATTTTGGCCTGCATCAATAGGGCCATAGTGTCTAGATCTAGGGAAGTCATGCTACCCCTCTATTCTGCTTTGGTTAGACCACACCTGGAATATTGTGTCCAATTCTGGGCACCACAATTCAAGACACATATTGACAAGCTGGAATGTGTCCAGAGGAAGGCAACTAAAATGATCAAGGGTCTGGAGAACAAGCCCTATGAGGAACGGCTTAAGGAGCTGGGCATGTTTAGCCTGAAGAAGAGAAGGCTGAGAGGAGATATGATAGCCATGTATAAATATGTGAGAGGAAGCCACAGGGAGGAGGGAGCAAGCTTGTTTACTGCTTCCCTGGAGACTAGGACGCGAAACAATGGCTTCAAATTACAAGAAAGGAGATTCCATCTGAACATGAGGAAGAACTTCCTGACTGTGAGAGCCGTTCAGCAGTGGAACTCTCTGCCCCAGAGTGTGGTGGAGGCTCCTTCTTTGGAAGCCTTTAAACAGAGGCTGGATGGCCATCTGTCAGGGGTGATTTGAATGCAATATTCCTGCTTCTTGGCAGGGGGTTGGACTGGATGGCCCATGAGGTCTCTTCCAACTCTTTGATTCTATGATTCTATGATCTATGTTGCACTATTTTCCAAATGATGGACATCATTAACAATAACATAAGAAAGAATCCTATCACCAGTCATATACTATGTAGATGTTTCAGTCATCTACTACAATTTACTCTGTAGGCAATCTATATGCTCCATCTCATTACATAGATTACAATATATTTAGTAATTCTGGAAATGGTTGACTAGAGAGTTAATGCAAAAAAATTAAAAACCTATCTTGCAAGAGGTCCATTGGTACTCTATAGCAGCCACCCCCGCCCCCAATTATATTCTTGATGGAAATTCACAAGCAAATGATAATAAAGGGTCATTTCTTTCTCACATAATGTTATACTATCTTCGAGGTTTCTCCCTTTACTTTAATCTAGCATAGGTAGTAGACATCATATGTTAATGTTTCAATTCTTAAATTCAAAATAAGTAGCTTGGGTCACAGCTGGTGGAAATGCATCCTCTTTTTCGTACTTTGTCCACCTCATACTACTGGTTTTTGGTTTTGTTTTTGTTTTGAAAAAAAGAAGCTCAAACTGCACCCAGTATTCTAAATGTTGCCTCAGAGTTATATTAAGGACATTTCAATACATTCAGTTGTATTTTCAGCCTCTCTTCTAATAATTTCCAAAACTAAGTATGTCTGTTTCATTGATGCAGCTCACTGAATTGATTCTGTCAGTGAGCTTTCTACTATGACCTCAAGATTTCTTTCCCAAGTAGTCCTGACCCCATCAGAGCATGCATTTATGTTCCAATATGCATCATTGTGCATTCTGGGTAAGGAATTAGATTTGACTACTTGTAATGACTCCAAGCCCTGTGGGAACTGAAGAGAAAGAGAACCAAAGGCTCTCAGCTTCTTAAATAAAAATGTAATAGCTACCTCACAGTTTGCTACTATGAAAAGGTGAAGGGCTCCTTATACTGGCTTTATCTTCTGAAATTTCTTTTTCTGCTGTCTATGCAGGATCTTTTCTTTCCCCTTTCTCCAGGGACAGTGAAGGACATTTTTTACCTAAGGCAAAAAATAAGAAAGCATTGCCTCCTGTTCTAACTACAAAAGCCAATTTGATTGGCAGCTGAATATTTATTCAACCCTGATGTTGAAAATGTGTCCTCAACTACACTTGCAGGCAACAGGCCAGATTAGGAGCTGCAAAGCTCACAGCTTTCTTTGTCCAACATGTCGCTGCTGCCTCCCAATTGTCACCTGCCTAGGGTCTTCTGTGACACGAAACTGTCCCTTTAGGTTATGTAAGTAGGATTTGCAAGGAAATTTTCTTCTCCCTTCCCCTCCCCCAGAAGTAAGCTTGCATTTCACACCCAATGAATAGATCTAAAACCACTGTTTTTTGTACTTGCTCCTTTTATTTTAAAAATTATCTTTATATTTCAGGTTGCACACAAAACTGCACGTATTCATTATTTGGCAAAGTTTTCTTTCCCTGTGTGGTCATGTAAATGACAACATCCACAGCTGGAACAGTAGCAATAGGTAGAACATTACAAACCTTATCAAATATACTGCCGTGTATTCTCCTTCCTTCTTTCCTTCCCTCCCTCCCTGTCCATCTATCTGTCTCTCTAAGTTATGGCAAGGTTTATACATTTTAAGAGATGGAAACATGTTGAGTCTAGTAAGCTTAAGAATCCAGTGAGAGAATCCCCAAAGTTGTGTTTCAAAGGGAGCAATCTACAGATATGAAAGGCCAACTTTAATTATGTCGATTATTCCAATTTCACATATGCCACTGTGCAGTGTTGAATTTTGAAGTGCAAATGTTCAGTGTGACAATCTCACAGGTATACCTTCAAGAAGAATCTAAAAATGCATACAGCTGTGTTTATCCATAGCAATCAAACCAGTTCTAGAACTTTCTATCCTGGGCTTTAATGAGTTATTATTTTTGCTACATTACCAAGAATTTCACAGCTAACATGGCCAGTGACTAAGGGATTCTGATGAGCTATCAACCAAAATATTTTTCAAGGCTCTGTTGTCATCTCCACCACGAGCAGATATTATTGAAAGTTAATGGGTTTAACTGCCCATTTAGGATCAAGTTGTATTGATATATTTTCCAAAATAATAGCAATGGCACATGACAATATACTATTGGGAGGGAAGGAAAAGAAAAATCCTTCACTGCTGTGTCAGAATTGTATCTAAGTTCAGAAGCAACAGGAAAACCTAAAGGGCTAATAGTTAATCCTTTATGATTAAAAATATGGGGGCTTCAATCTTATAAACCATGGCTGTACCACAACACTGAGTGCATGAAAGAAAAACAAAGAAAAGCCCATGCCTTTGGGGGGGGGGGGGAGGTGAGAGAGAGACACAAAACTGAGATTTGTTTTCTGAGATCAAGAGTGGCTCTCGGGGGTCCTTCAGGGGTTATATCTTCCGAATACCTGGAAATACACTCTGGGATGTGTGTGTGTGTGTGTGGGGGGGGGGGGGGGAGTGAGGAGGGCAAAGCCACTGAGACATCTAGGGAGAAAATTTCTATTTATTTACTTACCTATATACTTATTTTGTGATGCAAGGGCAGTTCCCTCCAATGTTTCCTATGTGGGCAGTGTCCCAGTCCTGTCTGATAAATGGAGATCTGGGTGCTGGCATATAATCAGTTAATTATGAGTGCATATACACTGTAAAACCAATGCAGTTTGACCCCACTTTAACGGCCTTGCAATGGAATCATGGGAGTTGTAGTTTCACAATTTCTTTAGCCTTCTCTGCCAAAGATTGCTGGTACCTCACTAAACTACAGTTTCCAGAATCCCACAACATTGAGCCATCACAGTTAAAAAGGTGTACAGTTGCATTAATTTTATATTAGATGCACCCTATGATAATGACATTCAGGGGCTAAAAGATTCCCTGGCCTCCAAATGTTGTCCCTAACTATAAGGCAATGTGTGTGTGATTGAATGGTTTTTTATTCAAAGGGAGAGGGTGTTACTTTGTTAGACAGAGGACAAATGCAAAATAATGGAGCGAAATCTCTCAAACAATTGTAACAAGCATATAATGCCAGGAATCATTCATTATAATCTTTGATTTCTCAGCATTCAGCAAGAAGACAACTCTGCTATCACTGATCTTCAAAACACCCTCCTGCAAAAAAGTGTCGTGCCACATGCATTACTTGCTATAACAAACAACTACTACAAAAGAGTATACAGTCTTTCCAGTTAACCCGCAAGTCGCTGGTTTTGTTTTACATCTTTCAGTTCCTTTGGCCACTGCTGCTTAGCAACCTTAACAGAGCTTTCTCAGTCTGTATTTATTCTAGCAGGGTTTCATTCCTGCCACCATCTCTTTTTCTCTCTTTTGGAAAATCTATATCTGAGTGAGGGGGAGCTCCCCCAAGAGAAAAATGGGATGTTTGTACTTCATATTTTAGCATCAGTTTTTGTGCACCTTACTGTCCTTCTCTATAGATATAGATATATTTGTATCTGATGAGTAACAGATATATAAGATGCCATCTATTTACATCTATTTTTCCTCCCTGTCTTTGGTACCCAGATGAGAAGCATGTTTCTGCTTTGAGCCCTCATCTACAAATCACAGTGTGCTGTAGGAACGTACACAGGTCTCTGTTTCAGACATGCTATTTGAACCAATGGCTCCTATCAAAATGCTTTCTTGGAAGACCCTGTATTTTACAAATGCTTTCAAGTAGTTATGCAGTTTCTGAGTAACAGGCATTGAGAGGAATGGGAACAGAGAGGGAGAGAGAATGCCGCATCACTGACTCACCACAGATCCTGCATCATGCACTGTGCATAGGGAAATTAGACTTAAAGAGATTTGTTTTCCACTGTAACTGTTCACCAGAAGTGGAGTTTTAGTAGGGAACCTGGTTATTTGAGGACAAGAATTGATAATGATAACAAGAGGAACATATTCTGCTATATTAGCTCGAGGCACCCTGGAAGATGTCACTGGGTAAAAACATTGAAGAAAGAGTTGAAGAAATGCTGAAAACCTCCACAATCTAGCTTCATTCTATTTCTCCATTCTTTCTCTCATTTTCCCCAGTTATGACCTTATTTAGGATCCCTTCTACACTGCCATATAATTATTATCTACTTTGAAATGGATCATATGAGTCTACACTGCCATATAATACAGTTGAAAGCAGATAATCTAGATTTTATATGGCAGTGTAGAAGGGGTCTGAGAAGACAGCAATCTTCTATAGCAAGTTAGATCAACCTTGCGACATCCAAGGGTGAAAATTAGTTCTGGAATTGATCTTAGAGGCCACATGTCAGCAGCAGTAGGAGTCAGGGAGTATAGCATGACCAAAGCAAGTGATTGCATAGACTAGATGCAATTCTTATTCTTTTGAACACTTTCCTAACAAGCACACAAAGCATGGCTACCAGTGTTGTGCAATCATTAGCTTGTCATGTTCATATATGGAGAGAGGCAAATATGTGAAGTAATACCTGAAGGCGTCCAGTAAATCTGCTCTGCATTCTAGTCTGAACTTTAATGAAGCTATCCAAAGTGTAGTTCCAGTTTACAAGACAGAGTTTGTCCCTTTATATGGACAGGTTGATCTCCTGTAACTTTGTATCTTCAAGTGGTCTTCTGAATTCACACATATGAGTTTACTATGTATGCACAAGCTCTAACAGAAAGCTTCCCAAGCTCTAATTTTCAAGTTTTGGCAGTAACCCCACTCACTCCTCCCCAGGGCATAAAAGGTACCCTGGCTCCCTGCTCTTCAGTTTCTGAGCCACAAGTAGTAGCTAAAAGGAGGAGGTCTGTATAGTAGAGTGGATGAACCAGCAGGTTTGCGTGAATGCACAAAGGACCATTTGAAGAAACTATAGGTGAGCAAATCTGTCTTTCTTCTTTGTCGTCTCTGTGAAGACTAGCAAGCTGAGGTACAGGTAGGTCGGAAATATGTCAAACCAGGAAGTGTGTAAAACAAGTGTCACATTTATTGGCATATAACAATAGAAAAATGGGTGATACTGTAGTGCAAAAAACACATTACCTGCCAGGGCGTAAGTAAAGATGGGATGGAACACCCAAGTCTGGGAGCTATCGGATACCTTCTGCTAAGTTTAAGACCCTTATCAGACAAAGGCACTTTAGGCAAGGTGAAAAGATAACCAAAATGAGATTACTAAAACAAGATGAATAATGAGTTAACTCCACCCGGGACTATTATATGATAACTGAAAACAATACATTACAAAAGGCGATTTTGCTGGTTGTAGTAATCTCTCTCAATTCTTTGAAAGTCTCTTGCCTCTGGTGCAAAGTGATGGTTATAAACTGTCTCAGTCTTCTTTCTTGTGGAGCTTAAGCTGGACAAAGGCTTCTGTTGTCTCTTGGATTGGTGGTATATGGATACTGCTGAATGCAGGTGCTAAGGATATCTGTTCTTTTGGATTGTTTTGGCCTAGGGTTACCAGACAATTCCCAAGCTTCTATTCTCTGTAGCTCTGTTGCAAAAACAAAAAAGAGGAGTCCAGCAAAGGAACTCTATACAGGCAAATGGAACAGACCAACTAATGCTAGCATCTAGGGGTTTTTATGCTCCACCCGAAACTAATACAAAGGAAGGTATGTACACTATTGTGAAACCTATAAACAGGGGGAACTGAAGCAGAGGAGAGGAAAAGGCAGAGCCTAGACTTCATAACAGAGGTGCCATATGAAAACAAAAAAACATTTCTGGCAAAAGCAGAAGGTATTTGTAATTAGCAAGGAATATCCTTCAGTACAAACAACTTTAACAAATGGCCTACCAACCTAGTGCAACAAATAGGCACCATATGCAATGGCACATAAACAAGAGCTTCTGTTTTACAATGTTCTTAATGTAGACATTATGAAAGCACTCAATTAAGCATTTGTTACAAAACAGAAAACACTTGTTGGTCTATCATTGGTTTGGGTTTACAACTGAGAAGGGGCATTAACTCTGAGCAGGGCATAGCCAGTCCTGGTGGCTAGGCCAAGCAAGAGGAAAGGATCTATCTGCCAAAGACGGTGTCCCCATGTGATCTTGAGTGCAATCTGTAATGAGACACAAAAGCCAAAGGGTTGGCCCAAATTGCTGCCTTGCAAATCAAGTCCAGAGAGATACCTCAGAGGAAAGCTGCCAAGGCTACAATGCCTCTCAATGACAGAGGCCAGTGGATGGGGGAAGTCGACCGGCCAGTTGGTAACAAAGTTCAATGGCAGAGGTGATCCAGTGGGAGAGCCTGTCTGGAGCATAGGAGCACAGATCCTCACAGACTGAGTTCTATCCAGGAGGTGCAGATTTTTTTCACCAGGGGAAATGTAGGGGACTGGAAAAAGGTCAAGAAGATGATCTCCTAGCTAGTGTGGAAGGCAGACACCACCTGAGGGAGAAAGGTGATGTCTGTGCAGTGAACTACCTGGTCCTAGTGGAAGATGTGGTAGGGCTCGTAGACCCACAGATGGCTATGAGAAACGCTACCATCAATGAAAGTAGTCGAAGATCAGTCATGGTGAGCAACTTGAAAGGGGGGCCAGAGATTTCGGAAAGCACAAGTTCAAGGCTCCAATCTGGTGTCGGGGATAGACAGGAGGGTGATGGATGTTGTAGCCTCAGAACGAGGTCTTCACCAGGTGGCCAATGAAAAAAGGTTGTCTTTCGATTTGAAATATAAGGAAATTTCTGTGAGATAGACCTTGATTGATGAGAGGGTGAGGTCTCTGTCCAATAGGGTGAGAAGGAAGTCAAATACATCTGAGATCGATGTGGTGGCCAGCGATGCACTCCAAGAGCCAAGAAAGGCCACAAATCATGAAATCTTGTAGGCTTTTGAGGTAGAGGACGTGGGCTGCTCAAAGTATGTCTCAGAGGCCATGTGAAAAGCTGCCTAGGATTCGATCCTCCAGGCCATAAGGTAGAGGGAGGCCATATTTGTATAAAGGATCTATCCATCCTCCATGGACAGGAAGTGTGGGAGGGTTGGGAATTGATGGTAGTGACCATTGGAGAGACGTAGAAGGATTGGATACCAGACTTATCTTGGCCAGGCTGCAGCTATCAGAACGCAGCTTGTGTGGAATGTTGTGATGTGCTCACGCACTTCCAGGATGGGAGGAACTGGAGGAAAAATGTAGAACAGTTTTCATTGCAAGAGAAAGGCATCTCTCAGGTATCCGAGTGCCTCAACTGGTATCGCTCTCATAGCAAACTGTAGGAAGTGAGTGTTCACCTTGGAGGCAAAGAAGTCTATCTGTGGCCATCCACATTGGTCAAAGCGGTGGTGCAACTAGTTCAAGTCAATCCTCCATTTGTGGGAGGTTGTCAAAGACGTGCTGAGTTTGTCAGTGAGGCTGTTTGGGTCCTGGGTAGGTGGAGGGCCATCAGGGAAATCCTGTTCACCAATTTCAGATGCAAAGGGTGAGTGCGAGGAGCTTCCTGGATCCAGTGCCTCCCTGATTGTTGATGTAATACATGACAATGCAGAATCAGTTGAGAGAAGGCACAGAGGGCTTTGAGGATTGCCAACAGTTCAAGTAATTGATGTGGTGTTTCTTTTCGTCTGTGGCCCAGAGGTCCTGGACTGTCAGGACTTTGTAGTGTGCTCCCCATTGTAGGTAAAGAAATCTGTTGTGATGATCTCCTCTGGTTGTGGATTGTGAAAAGAGATCCCTCAGCAAATGTTGTCGTATCGGGTCCACCAGTCGAGATCGAAGCACTGTTTCGGTACAATAATGAACTGGGAGTTATGGTGCAAGAGAGGGTTGAAGTAGTTGATAAATCATCTCTGCAATGGCTGGAGCTGAAGGTGGGCATGGAGAATGACTGCTCCATTGATGCCATTTTGCCAAGAAGGACCTGGATGGTTCTGGCTTGTCTGGATAGCTCGCACTCAGTTCCGACAGTGGGCAATCTGTTTCTGGAAGGCGTCAAAAACTTTCCCGAGAAAGGAAAGCCCTTTGCATGGAGGAGTTGAACATTGTTCTGATACATTTTATTGCTGTTGCTAGAGTGAGGTTTAACTTCTTGGTGTTGAGCAGGAGACCTAACAATTCTAGGAGAGATAGAATGACATGAATGTGGGGATTGAAGAGTTGTTGGTGACCAAGCCACCAGTAGGCAGTTGTCGAGATATGGAAAAAAGACAATGTGACGTTTTCAATGATACGTTGCCACTACTGCCAAGCATTTCATGAAGATACAGGGTGCTGTGGCATGACCAAAAGGGAGTAGAGTAAACTGGTATGTCTGATGATGTACCCTGAAAAATAGGAATCACCATGAGCATGGTGCACCACGATGTGGAAGTATGTGTCCCCAAGGTCAATGCTGATGAACCAATCTCCTTCCTCAAACAGGGGTAGGATGGAGGATACTGTCACCATTCAAAACTACTTTGGTATTAGGAAAGCATTCAGTGCTCAGAGATCTAGGAATGGCTAGAGACTACCATCCTTTGGAGGATGGTAAATTAATTGGAAGAGATAATCTTTCAGTTTTCTTCTGAGAGTACAGGATGGATAGCTCCCTTGGATAGTAAGGAGTCTACTTCTTTGAGGATGGCCTATGAAATTTGTGTGTTCAAAATTTTCCATTGGGGTTGTTCATCGTATCCTAAGGCAAATATTTTCGAGCAGCCATGCATCTGAGGTGATACTAGACCAAGCATCAGAGTAGCATGCAAGGCAAGGGGCTGTCATTACAATACCAGAACAGATCAAATATCTGTATATCTGACCTTTCCTAAATGCAGGGAGTACCACCAATTCAAATGCTATAAAACATTTTCTCTAAGCAATGTACACCCAGCATTCATAGCTTGGAACCCTTACCATATAACAAGAGGTGGCAGGGACAGCCTTGGTCCTTGGCAATAATTGTGCCTACAGCAGAGAAAAGAAACACAAATCCCCCGAATCAGTAAAATAAGTGAAAAAAAGCTAAGCTGGGTGAGCTTGGTTATTTCTTGAATGGGAAATTGTCAATCAATACCAGGAGCTGTAGGCTACTGGTTCTCAACCTTTGGTCCTCCAGGTGTTTTGAACTTCAGCTCCTACAATTTCTAACAACAGGTAAACTGGCTGGGACTTCGGGGAGAACCACTGCAAAAGTGATATTTCAAAGGCAGAAAATGGCAAAGTTGAATCTGCGTATTCGTTGTTTAAGAAAATCATATTTATTTATTTATTTATTTATTTATTTATTTACAGCATTTTTATTCCACTCTTTTCAGCCTGAAGGCGACTCAGGGCAGTGTACAGATTGGCAAAACTTAGATGCTGTAAACAGACATACATACATATCAATTAAAAACATTTAATATGACATAATAAAAATCATATTAAAACCAATTAAAACTATAATAATTAATGTCTACCAGTTTGACCCCTTATCCATTATCTATTAAAGTCATAGTTCACCATAAGTCATCAGGCAAGATATACACAAACCTTCCAAGTGCAGGCTGACAAATCAGGTCATTTTATTTTCTCCCATACTTATTAGAAAAAGTTATTCCCATCAAATTACTAATAAATTTGTAAAATTTGGAAAGTTCTAATCAAAAGCAAACTGAGGCAAATTCTCATCAACCCCTATATTAATTTGACAATCAGCACTCCTGTGCGAAATATACCTGGATAATTCTGAAGTACCAATAACTGCCTAGGGTAAAGAAAAAAAAAGGCACACTCGCAATGCTAGCAGATTGCAGACTAATCCAATTAGCCTGCAGATACAAGGCTGTAGATTAGAAAAATCTGAGTGATCATTTATTTAGGTTTTCAGTGAAAGGCTGTATGGTGTTTATTGAGTATTTAATGCAATGGGACACATTGTGCTTAAGACTTCCTATTAAGGCTAAATATGTGTGTTAGTAATAATGAAATAACTAACCAGAAAATCAATCTTTGTTTTCCTCTATTTTTTACAATAGATTAGCATTCATTTTTGGATGCAAATGAAGCAGGAATTCATTTCTGATTCTAAATTATATATAAAAATAACCCCATTCATGTTTAGGAGATAAGCTTTATGAATTAACCTAGTTGTCAGTCCTAACTACACTAGATCTGTTCAATCCGGATGAAATAAGTAAATCACAAAAAGAACAAAAAACCTAGGGGAGGACGCTATATCTATCTATATCTATATATCTATATAAAAATGCTCTCTGCATAAAAACAAAAGAACCAATGAACGAAATCACACCAAATTTGGCAACAAAAGTCTCACAACACAAGGAGTGACCATCACTCAAAAAATTATGATTTTGTCATTTGGGAATTGTAGTTGCTGGAATTTATAGTTCACCTACAATCAAAGAGCATTCTGAACTCCATCAACGATGGAATTGAACCAAACTTGGCACACAGAACTCCCATGACCAACAAAATATACTGGAAGGGTTTGGTGGGCATTGACCTTGAGTTTGGGAGTTGTAGTTCACCTACATCCAGAGAGCACTGTGGACTCAAACAATGATGGATCTGGACCAAACTTGGCACGAATATTCCATATGCCTGAATAGGAACACAGATGGAGTTTGGGGGAAATAGACCTTAACATTTGGGAGTTGTAGTTATTGGGATTTATAGTTCACCTACAATCAAAGAGCGTTCTGAACCCTACCAACGACAGAATTGGGCCAAACTTCCCACACAAAACCCCCATGACCAACAGAAAATACTCAAGGCCATCCAGTCCAATTCCCTTCACCAGGGCAGAATACGTAATCAAAGCCCTCCTGACAAAGAGCCATCCAGCCATAGGTAGAGATAGATATGATTCACACACACACAGATATAGTATCATAGATTTAAAAGGGACCCCTGAAGAAGGACAATTATATGTTGCATGTTCCACAGTAAGCAAACCAGACAATCTCCACATCAACACTGACAAAGAAACAACAAGAAATACTGTTTACCCACAAACATAAAGAAATTACATATATTAGAAACCAACACTTTCTCATTACTTTATTTTCCAGATCAACAGACTGGGTCACAGCAATGTGTGGCAGGGGACAGCTAGTGTGTGTGTATGTGTATGTATGTATGTATGTATGTATATATATATATATATAGAGAGAGAGAGAGAGAGAGAGAGAGAGAGAGGGGGGGGGGCAGTAAGTGAGAACCTGCATGGTGCAGTGGTTTGGTACTAGACTAGAACACTGGGAGATCATGTTTCAATCCCTTGCTTGGCAATGGAAACCAGCTTGGGCAAGTTTCAGACAAAGGTACGAGTAGACTTCTTCTGAAAAAACTCTGCCAAGAAAGTCCTGTGACAGGTTGGTCCTAGGGTTGCCATAAGTCAGAAGGCACATAACAACAAGGTCAGTAAGTAATATTGTGAAAAACATGCGGAATACACACCAACAGAAATACATAGGCAGCTCAATTTGAGAATATATAGTAACTTGCAAGGCCATATCTACCAGTAAGAACATAACTATATAATTATTTCAACACTAACAAATGGAAAGTACACAACTGTTTTAAGCAAAAAAGTGTTTATAAGCCAGATAATAAAAATTATGAAAACTTAAGAAAACAAATTGACTTTTCCTGCAATATCTGATTCTTCATTACAGAAATCTCAGCAGAAAACCCAACATATTCAAGGATAGTACTGGTCACTGCAGACCTTCAAAGAAGTTGTGAAGGAAGGTGCGAGAATGTTATTTCATATAGCTGATACAGTTGATGACTAGGCTTGTGTAATTCAGGCAAAAGGCATGCTGTTTTTGAGTCCATTGTTGGCTGGCCCCTCATTTTGCTTACTCGAATAGGGCGGGGTTTTGCCGTTTTCATTTGGCAAAGATTTGGCGCATTGGCTACAACAGGAAACTTAAAAGTCCCAATCCTCAGTCATTTTAAGGCCTATTGTTGCACTTCAGAACAGGAAAAGCCCTCTGACTTTAAATACCACACCACTGAGTAGAAAAACAATCTTTTTATTGAAGACTAGCTGTCCCCTGCCATGCGCTGCTGTGGCCCACATGGGAGGTTTGGCCCAATTCTGTCATTGTTGGGATTCAGAATGGTCTGTGATTGTAGGTGAACTATAAATCCCAGCAACTACAACTCCCGAATGCCAAGATTCTATTTTCCCCAAACACTGCCAGTGTTCACATTTGGGCATATTGAGTATTCGTGTAGAGTTTGGTCCAGATCCATCATTGTTTGAGTCCACAGTGATCTCTGGGTGTAGGTGAACTACAACTCCAAAACCAAAGGACACTGCCCACCAAACTCTTCCAGTATTTTCTGTTGGTAACGGGAGAACTGTGTGCCAAGTTTGGTTCAATTCCATCGTTGGTGGAGTTCAGAATGCTCTTTGATTGTAGGTGAACTATAAATCGCAGCAACTACAACTCCCAAATGACAAAATCATATTTTTTTTTAGTGAAGGACATACATTGGTTTGTTAGGTGTCTTGTGTCCAAATTTGGTGTCAATTCGTCCAGTGGTTTTTGAGTCCCACAAATGAACATTACATTTTTATTTATATAGATAATTAAAAAGCAGTAGTTAAGAAGATAAGCAGGAACAAAGTAGTCCAGGGAAAATAGTCCAGCGAAGCCCATGAAAACACACTCAAAACTTTTCTAATAAAATCCAAGAAACCAGAAAACATGAATCCAAAGCATGAATATAAATAATAGAATACAGGAATCAAAACCACGAAACAAAAGGCACTTAAACATGAACCTTCTAAGTAAGGCTTCCATGAAACAAGGATGAGATCTTGACTTGATTCGAAACGATGTTTCATCTGACTACATATCCTGTACTTGGGACTTTTATCCCCTTATTAGCTACATGGTTTCACTTTAGCTGAGAATCTCTTATCTTTTTCTCTCAGAATGCTGAAGCTATTGATTGGCTTTTCTGTTTTGACTAATCTCCTCCCGTCTATCTATTTGCTCATTAATTTCTGCAGCTGGGCCAGGTGCCAAGCTGTTTTCAGACTTCAAATCATGGGAATTCTCTGATAACAATTCAGGAAGCACAACATCATCCCCACACCCTTCAGGGACATTCTCATGGGAAACCACACTTTGAACAGGGATCTCCTGATCATTCTCTACATCAATATCATTGACCAAATCATTGCCATCTTGAAATTCATTGACATCACTCTCCATATCCAAAGCACCCTGATCCTGAAACACTATCACAGGCTAAGGTCCATCACCTTTCTCCATGAAACCTACCTCATTTTAGACCACATTTACAACTACAGACCTGCCACATTTCAAAACAATTCACCAATCTACCAATTTTTAAGAATTATTTTAGGTTTTTATCATAACGTTTTTTAAAAACTGATTGCAAGAGAGGGTTCTGGGAGTTTTAGTTGCCAGCTGTGTCCATTCTTAGCCAATTATAGCATGGACACAACCAGGCTTTTTATTGGCTGAATAACAGAGAGAGAGAAACTTCAACTCCCATCATGCTCTGAGAGGAACTCAAAGACTTTTCAATGCTCACCTCATGCATCTCTGGAGGAGGAGCCCTAGGGAACTTTTACAAAAGAAATGGAAGAAAAAGACACTGCAGCTAATCCCATCTTCTCCAGAGCCCTGCCACTGACTCCTTGGGCATTAACTCCATCTACTCCAGGAGTCGATAAAATCTGACTCTCTCAATCAATTTTGTCAGGTTTTGCAGTCCCTATCCCCCTTCTGATTTCGGAAGTAATACAAAACAAGCCTCTGAATATTACAAATCATTTTCGCTCAAACTGATTTGGGCTCAAGTCTATTGATAACTGCATTTAGTGGAGACATAGGATTAAGCACACTGCTGATATGACATAACAATAATAATGATAATACTTTATTTATACTCTGCTCCATCTCCCCCAGGGGGACTTGGTGTGGCTTACATGAGGCCACACCCAACAATACAGTAACACAATATAACACAAAAGCATAACAAAACCAGAAAATAAAATACATAAAATGCAAAATCAATATAATAAATGAACAGCAAAAGCAAATCAAACATTAAAACACAGAGGATTAGGCTGGGAGGGCCGAACTCAATGATAAAATTTTAAAACACTGGGAGATAGGATAAATATAAATTATCGGGAGGAGGATCCGGGGATAAGGAAGGATTTAATTGCACGAACCATAAAATAAAGTGCTTCTGAGGTCATTTTATATAAAGTTTGGTCAAGGAGTATCTTACATTCAATCACGGAAGGCACATTGGAAGGCCCTCTCTCTTGTCCCCACAAGTCACACTTGGGATGCAGGCGGGAGCGAGAGAAGGGCCTCTCCGGAAGATCAAAGAGGTCGTGTGGGTTCGTAGTTAGAAATGCAGTCGTGCAGGTAGGCGGGTCCCAAACCATTCAGGACTTTGTAGGTCAAAACTTGCACCTTGAATAGGGCCCGGAAAATAAACGGCAGCCAGTGGAGCTCCTTAAACAGGAGGGTTGACCACTCTCTGTAACTCACACCAGTTAATAATCTGGTTGCCGCCCGTTGGACCAACTGGAGTTTCCGGGCTGTCTTCAAGGGCAGCCCCACATAGAGCGCATTGCAATAGTCCAATCTAGAGGTGACTAAGGCATGGACCACCATGGCCAAGTCTGATTTCATGAGCTACGGTCGCAGCTGGCGCACAAGCTTCAATTGTGCAAAGGCCCTCCCAGCTACCACTGTCGCCTGAGCTTCAAGCATCAGCACTGAATCTAGAAGGACACCCAAGCTGTGGACCTGTGATTTCAGGGGGAGTGCAACCCTGTCAAGCACTGGTTGCCATCCTAGTGAACCTCCAAAAAAGGTTGAGATTCTGTTGAGAATCCATGTAGCATAATGGAGTTACTTCATAGGAATACAGAGGAACCAAGACATACAGATTCAAGAGCTGCGTCCTCACATCTGCCTAGGAGAACCATGGATTGTCATATAACCCAAAGGGAATGATTGTATATGGAGGGTTCTCTGATCACTTTAGGCAAGCAAATAAAAAGTCCAAACACTTGATTAATTTGCATAACTTCTGATTATACAAATGCAAGTTACCAATAGGGTTCAAGAAAAACCCTCTAAGGTCTATGCAAGTACAAAATTCTTCAGTGCTTCAACAAACATTGCTAGCTGTTTCAAATGCTGTAAATTTTCTAAAGCACTGGAGTAAATACTAAATGAAGGATTTACACTGACAAATTGCATTATTTATTTATTCACAGGTCTTTCTGAGCACCCAGTATATATCTATAGTGATCATATCTGTGGGGGATTTTTTTGAGCTATTAAATATAGTTAAAGGTTCCTGAACAATCCTATGGGCCAGTAGGGGAATGGAAAGTAACAACTAAATAGTTTGGTAGCAAGACATTGCATATTTTACAATGCACTTTAACTAGTTGCACAGAGTCAGGAGAAATGTAAAAGTGCAACTGAGCAAGTAATTATGATCAACAGTAATAAGACCAGATGGATACACAATAGCTACCCTCTCTTTGTTTTAAATGTAGCACATGGCATGAGCTGGGCTCAGCAAAATATTTATCAGCCGCCCAGGAACAGCAAGGGCATAAAGAATGGAACTTCATCATATAGCAACTATAAGTAATATATTTAACAGAGCTATCAAATACATGGGAAAACTTTTCTCTATGCAAGTGTGTAGGCATTTCCCCCACCTTCTGTTTCCATCTGTTTATTATGAGACATAGCAGATGCTTTATTGATAAAGCCACCTGAGTCTTATCTGTGAATGAACTTCTCTGGTCTTTTTATGTTTGTTCCTTTCATTTCTAGCAACTAGATGTTTTACAATGGTTTGAAATGCTAGACTTGCTAATCTGCAGCCCTCCCAGTTGGCTTTGGCTTACATAGTTCAGCTATAGCACCAAATGAATTCAAAGAGGTTAGTCTGCTTTCTGAGACTTAGCCGATAAACCACACAATTGTTGAAAGTTCATGGAGTCATCTTTCATGTATACACTGTGCAGTGTGTGCTTTAGTTTAATTAACAAAGGGAACCTGGTCTTCAATATTGCTGGGCATACAAACTTTTTCTCCTGCTTATACGTCTCTGTTTGTGTGTTTTTACATTATAATAGAGCCTAATCTAATGGTGGTCCTTGCACACAGGTGTTGTTCAATAAGAACAACAACTTCAATAACAACATCCAAAGGAAAATGAAAGCCCTCAGGTGATAAGGTGACAATAGAGGATATACACTTTCATTTCTCATGTATATTTGTGTGTATGTGAGTGTGTGTGTATCACAATGGCACAATCTTGGTGGAAGACAAAAGCAAACCCCTTCTAAACAAATCCTGCTAAGAAAATCCTTGATAGAAAACCTTCACAAATTGGAAAGAACTTGAAAACACAAAACAAAAAGATAGATGTAAATGTTATATGTGGGGAAAATGAACCATGTGCAAAAGCTGAAGGGCACAAAGGGTAATCCATTCATTGAAGCAACACATCTCTTTTAGGAAGTAGTTAAGAAGGACAGAGCAATTTGTGCTCAATATATGACATAGTTCCCATTCCCATATTTTAGTTGGTGAAAAGATCAAGGAAAGGCTGCCAGATCACAATTTCCTAGCTAATGTAAGTTTTTATCTGGAAATTGAACTGCAAATAATACTTATTCTTTTACCATTAAGAAGAGAGATTGATAACAAAATTACAGACAAACCACAGAAAGTGAGGTCTAAAAGCTGAGATAGCTCAGAGTTTGTCTATAAACAATTTTAAAAGGTGTGAGGAAAGAGCTAACCTCGAGATACGTTGGGCTCGGAAGATGGCAACGTAAAGGCAATGTGGCCAAGCTTAGCAGGTGTAAAAAAAAAATCACTTGTCGGTGACCCTGACAAAGGAAAATCAAAGAACAAGAGAGAAAGGTAAAAAACTAGGACTGGAACAATAAACTTCCATTAATATTTTATCGTATAAATTCATTTGTAAGTTGACCTTATGTATAACTTGAGGTTTGGAAGCCATAATTATGGGTTTTGATATGACCCATGAATATGTCAAGGGACATTCTGGAGAGAGGGGAAAGAACCAATGCCAGATTAGGCGGCCAGCTGTCTCTGACTGCTGCTGCCCAGATATTGAAAAGACAGTAACAGCAGAATAGATCAAGTTGATGATGCTTCTTTTTGGTTCTCCTGGGACAGACTAAGTTCTTGCACACCATTCAAACAAAAGGATTGTTCCTTTTCTGATAGGAGTTAAGGTATAGTACTCACACTGACCCTTGAATGGGTCAACCCAGGTTTTTTGGGTTGACTGATGAAAATTTCATGTGTATAGGGTTATACATTTGTTTAAAATCAAATCTTAAATCTCTTTGCTTTGGTCTATGCCTATGCACATCATAAGTGCCATATATTTGTGGTGATGACAGTATAGGACTGGCAAGTCACTCAGGAGTGAGAAAAGGCCAGCAAATAAAAGGACCTTATGGTTGCTCTTTCACAGAAACAGGGCTGGGACACAGACGGGTATTTTATCATAGAATACTGATAATTAGATTCAAAAGCCACACGAGGATCCAATGGAAGAGAACTTGCCAGACAATCTTGTCTCACACATACTAATAATTAGATTCAAAAGCCACACTGGCTGGCATGAGCAGAGATAAGTAACTGTTCAAGTACTTTTGCCTGAATTTCTGTGAAAATATGGAAGCTACAATCCAAATGAAACAGCCACACATATGCCACATACCCCGTGATAGAGTAGCATGGTGCCCAGATATAGCAATGAGTTCTCTGAACTCTGAAGCATGCCCACATCTTTGTAGTAATCACCCATCTCTCAAAAACAACAAAATCCCCTTCTTTGGGAAGCAGGAGGAAGTAACAAAATGCAAGTTGTAAACTGTTATCAACACAAAGCTATGTTAACATTAACTGTGTAAATTGGTTTAAACTGCACATAAATATAATGAAGAAAATGCATAGATCTCACTCATTAGATCAGATCTCACTAAGCATACCATAAAAAGTCTACCAAACCTTAGAGGAGACACTTACTGTGGACACTGTGAATGTTGTTCCCAGTCCTTGAAGACTCAACAATTTACACACCCAACCAGGAAGATCACTATACTCTTAAATAATTTTACCACATGCACAACAGATAATGCAATATATTATATTTCATGCCCATGTGACCTTCTCTATATTGGAATGACCACCAGACTCGTCAAGATGAGGATCATGGAACATCGCTCATGCATAAAAAACAAACACAATGATAGTACTCTTTATTCTTATTCTCTGGAAAAAGGACATACATTTACCAACTTCAAGTTTTTCATTATAGAAAAAATCCACACTAAGCCACACATGGACACTAAGAATTATCTTTTGCAAAGGGAAGCTTTCTGGATTTTTAAGTTAAATACATTGTTTCCTACTGGTCTTGATAGACTGGATCTCATCTGTTTTTTGTAATAGGCCCCATTATCCACCTTATCTGCTTAGAATTTACACTTCAGCTGACTTTCTGCAATTAGCCCTGCCTTTAATTCCTTGCTTCTGTGTAATTGCATTGCTCACTATTGAAAACATAACTGTAGGGCCAGCTTCATACCGTAGATAATGTAAGTAATAACATGCATGTAATCTATCTGATTGGAATGTATACAATTACTTTATCATTACTGAATGTTTGCTTTGGGTGCCTTTTTGGCATATCTATTATATTGTTTGCTATCGCCCATTTAGGGATTTATTGTGAATCACACTCTCTTATGAAGAAGTATAGAAATCCTGAAGAAGGGGAAGTCCCCCGAAACAAGGCATCTCAACCCAAGGATCCTTGTCGGAAGGTATTTTGAACTATATGGACATTATTTTGGACTTCAGTTTACTTTCTCAAGGACTACTCCAGTGTTTAATTCATCACTTCAAAGACTGCGTAAATATTTTCTTAATACTTATCATTTGTTGTGAGAGTTCAAACAAAAGAGTGAAGATACTCACCCCCATCACGAGTAAAAGGAATAAATATCATTTGCAAGAGTGAATTTATACCTCTCAAGCCTCAAGAAAACTCTAGAGGGAAATTACTGAGTGGCATTTAGACTTATGCCCTATGCATTTTCTTTGTTATATTTATGTGCAGTTTAAACCAATGTACATGGTTAATGTTAACATAGCTCTGTGTTGATAACAGTTTACAACTTGCATTTTGTTTTTGGTCATAGATATCTGTGTTTCTTTGATATTGATAAGCAGAAGGAGTAGACAAAACAGGAGAAGCCCACACAAGGATCCAATGGAAGAGAACTTGCCAGGCATTCTTTGTCTCAGAGTGTGATATTGTCAGGCTAAGAGCTCTATATTCCCTGGTAGGAGATTATGACCAGAAAAATTAGCTGAAAACTTTAGCATTATCACATCTGTAACAGCACTCAACATTACAATGCGACTATAGATCCCTCAACCATGTCCTGCAATCCAAGTTACTGATTATATTGACTCCTTCTCAATAGTTAAATTCTTACTTAAATGGTCAAATTCAATTCTACAGGATGTAGTAATGGCTAGCAACTTGGATGGCTTTAAAAGGATTGGACAAATTCTTTAAGCATGTTAGTGGCTGTGTAAAAGAAGACGAACAAAGATATACATTTATATAGCAGGGCAATGAGGAGACTAAGGTAGTGGTAGTGTGTGTTGCTGAGACTTGACTTTTAAAATGTTTTTACCTGAGGCACTTTTTAAAAGGAATAACTCATTACCCCAACCAGAATCCTTTCTTCCAATATCTTCAGCCGCCTTCTTCTGTGGTAAATCTTCTTCTCAATAAATGGACATGAGTCTTAATTACAAAGAACTGATCAAGGAAATATTTATTCAAGAATTCACTGGTGTACAAGGCTTGCTGGTTATTCTGTATTCCTTTAAATGTTGTTATAGTTGACTTTAATTCACACAAATACTTGTAACAGTTTCCAATATAAATCTCAGTATGGCTTTTACTTCCACCAGACTTGTTTTAAACTTATTTCACTGCAAAGTATATTTCTTTTCTTAACTGACAATTCAAGGCACTGGCTTGCCTTTTTCCTCCTTCAGCTATCCCCACTGAAGTTATAGATTACTACTGGGGTTTCTTTTTCCCTTAGCTCACGAGCGAATTGCTCATTTAAACACGTCCAATTGACTCTCTAAACACACAGGCTGAAGACTTAACACTTGGCTCGATTTACACTACCCAGAACCACCTTTTCCCTTTGACAACCTGTCAAAGACTTAAGTCCCTTGGTTCGTTTCCCAACATACCAGAACCAACATTCCTCTTTGGCTCCCTCACCAAAGACTGACTCTCTCTCTCTGTTGCAATCCAGAGCAGAGAACGAGGCCTAAGATAACTATCCACCACACTTGGCTGTGAAAAACAATCCTTTTTTATTGAAGAAAAATGGTTACAAAATAAAGGAAAAATGCAAGTCAAAAGCCACAGCAAAATCAGCAAACATGAATTTAAATGAACAAAGCAAAACCAAAAGCCTCTCTGAGAAATACTTGAATCTGTTAGCAATCCACTAACCATACTTGATATCCTAGAAATCTTTCCATACTATGGCCATGGAACCGGGAGAACTGCCAAGGTCTTCATCAATTCTGAAACGATGCCTGAACTGAGGGAATCAGCCTGGCGTATTGCAATTAAAACTCAAGAATCGGTTCCGTGAACCGCCCTTCTGTTTTGAAGCTAATGTTTTTAATTCTTGAATTCGGGAGGATCGACGCAAACTGAGTGATTTATTTCTGTCTTCCCAAATTTGGCTCCTTCTGTTGTCATTACAGTTAACAGGTGCAGAAGGGAGGGAAAGTTCAAGGTCTCCCTCTGCAACATTCTCATTAACACTGGTACTTTCATTTTCCAAATCTACAGAAGTTCCTTCCTCACTAATTTCAGGAACATTGGCATTTTCCAAACCTACAGCAGATTCTTCCTCACTAATTTCAGGAGCATTGGCATCAAAAGGTACATTTCCACTAGCATCAGTAAATATACTTTCATTAGCATCAGGAGGAACAAACAGAGAATCAGGTTCAAGTTCAAACTCAGGCTGAACCCCAACACTCTCCACCAGTGCAAGTTAGCTTCACCCCTTTTGCTTCTGCCTGGAGGTCTATGTCACTATGGCAACTACAGTAAATGTTGGCCAATAAATACATTTAAAACATACATTATAATTAGCTATTTCGTTACAGGCTGTAATTCATTAAAGCTATTTTACCCAGTTTCAGATGCAGAATGCTTCTGAAATCCCACTGCTCAGGAGAAAGGATGCAAAGGATAGTAATTAAAAAACATTTTTAAGCAGAAAAGGGTGTCTTGACACAATGAGGCAACATGTAGAGAAAATGGTCAATTGCCATAATTGTTTCCACAGTTTGATTAAAACTCCCAGAATCCTTACTTGTGCAAAATATCATGATTTTTCTGTTTGTCTATTTTTGATATGTGTATGTCTTGAGAGAAAATATCCAAGGTTTTGCTTATAAGAACCAGAAGTTTTCCTATAGAAAGTAGTCTTTTGTACAAATAAAACAAAGGTTTTTCACAAAATGAACAATTCTTCAAAATGTACCAACATGTCAAAAATGTCCTCCAATAGAGCCCTTTGTTCATGTATGCAGAGACACCACATATAGAAGATTTCTACTGCAGTAAGAGCTTCATAGGGATTTTAAACTTGTTTCTGTGGGAATACAGAACAGGACCAGGAAGGCCTTTTGCTTGATCCACATAATGCTTATGTTCTTATGCTTCCTAACCTTTTTCTAGAATCAGAGGCACATTTCAGAAGAGTAATACTTGTATATTTGAGACTAACAATGAACTGAAAGGAAGCTCTGGTTTAAACATTGTATGTGAAGCTGAAAAATACCTACTCTCTTACAGAATCTCAGCACCCATAAAGATAATTAAGGTAAGCTTTGATAGAACAGGGAAAAGATATTGCCAGAAAGTATATCAGACTTGATGTCTTGTCAACAGGCCACATGAGACTTTTGCCTCTTTGACAGCCAAAGTGCCTAATTAACAGCTTGGAAAAGAGCAGAATTATCATCACCTGTAGCTATTGTTTTGATTTAGAACCTCATCATCCTAGAGCTTAAAAAGTATGCATCCCACTTGAAATCCTGTGGCCGCCTCCCGCAAAATTCTTGGATTTGAAGTTTAATGAAGCCCAGAACCTCTCTTGCTGAACATTTTAAAGGTGACTCCCTAAATAAAAAATCCCCAGAATTCTGAAGGAGGCATTTTCCTTAATACATGAAAAAATGTAAAAGAAGTAATGGTAGGATAATTTATAACATACATCCTAAGTTAGAAAAACCCTCCATTTTCCCAGTGGAAGAGTTTTTTCTGAATGCTTGCTCAGAAACAAACAATTCTCAGAAATAAGTACAAAATGGAGGCTTGGCAAAAAACACACTTATAAGGGTTCTTTTCCATTATTTGGGCGGAGGTCACAAGGTGGTACCCTTTCTCCACCATGCCCGACTTGTAAGCCCATATAAGGGTACTGTTCCATTATCAGGGCAGACTCAAAAAGGAAATCTAGACAGAAAAGGACAGTCCATTTGGGGAGGGGGGGGGGGTTGAAGGAGTTAAAATTTTCCCCTGTTTTCCTGTTATTCCCCACACCTACATCACAATCCTTGAAAGAACTATAGTTTATGATGTGAGAATGAGGGAAGAGGGGGAATAACCAGCAAAAATGGGGAAATTTTGTTTTCTCCTTCATAAAATGGACTATTCTCTGTTTAGCTTCTATTTTTGAGTCCGCCCTGATAATGCAACAGTACCCTTATAAGTTCTTACAAGACAGGCATGGTAGAGAAAGGCTACTATGGACTGCTCTGTCATTTTGCTGCATACCACTCTGTTTCTAGCAATAGTTTATCAAGATTAATGGGAACTGGGGATCTACACTAGGGATGCATTTTCAAACAAGACACAAAATAATCCTCAGTCTCATGTAATAAGTAGTGTTGAAGTTATTTTGAATAAATTTCTGCACAAAAAACCCAAAAAGCCAAATTTATTTCCAGAAAACATGATTTGTGTGCATTCTAAAGCAGGGAAAATCCTTAACAGTGCACAGTTCCGGAAAACTGAACCATTTTGAACGACTTTCTTGCAATTGATAGAAAATATATTACATTGTTATTCCTTTGCTCCAAGAATGAAATTGAGGATGTACACCCATAGATTCTTGACTTTGTTTTTCTTTGTTTCTTTATCTATCAATGAGTTCTATGCCTCACAGGATTTGGTAGTATGTTAGAGACAGATATTTTTATTCCTGTCCTTTATTTTTGCCATTCATCTGCAAAGAACATTTGAGATACATTCAGAAGCAGCATGTGATCTATCTATCTATCTTCACTTACTAAAGTTAACAAATAATTATCTGCCTATTTTATGAACACCTCCATTCTGATGGATTAACCTTGAGAAAGGTAAATTATTCTATCACAGGGGGGGAAAAATGCAAGGAAGCCTTTTTTAATCTGTTTTCCTCCAGACATGTTGGTTTAAATCTTCCAATACCCTGTGCCAAATGTATGCAAAACCTATGTGTGTTCTTTCTAAACCTTTCTCTTCCTGGAGCAGTTTTGCAAAGATGCTGGGTTTCATAACACATTAATCTGTAGCCTCTGCTGAAAACTAATCTAGATCCCATTTCATTCTTTATTTCAATAATACCTTCTTTCTTGTGAAGATCTCAAAACTGATTTCAAAATCTAAATTCATTAAACATAAGTCTATTACAAACATTCGAATTATAAACATCTAATAGTTAAGAACAGAGGTGAGGCAACAGGAAGTGAGATAAATCTACCCCTAGGAAGGGAAATTCACTCCTGAAAAAGTTATCATGGGGAAAAGGTGTCTCCACTGAAGCTTTATTAGTAATCCTTCTTCCCACAACAAGCCAAAATTTTCAAGATCCAATTATCACAGGGACAGAAAGTGAAGTGAAATCTTCTGAACAAGGGCATGGATAACAAAACAAACACCACAGAAGTGTTAACACCTCCTTATGCTATCCAAAGTGAAATTGTAACTGTTCTGACTTACATACATATTCAACTTAAGAACAAACCACCAGAACCCATCTTGTTTGTAACTTGAAGACTGCCTGTACTGGTGGATTATATTTCTGCCTAGCATCAGAGAAAGAATACAAGATGTGTTTCTCTAGCTTCTTGGGAAAGAAACAAAACAGAAACATTATTCAGGCATAGTAGACAATAGTCTTGGAGCACCTCCATAGTTTGTTTAAACATCTCATTGCAAGTGTAAGTGATGATTAAGCAGTCTCCACCAGAATATGATGTATACACAGCAAATATCTTTCTGTACCTGCCTGGCATATTCTGTTGCACAAATTCCTAGTTCATTTTTTAAAACTAAAATCTAAACACAATGTTCATTTGGGACCATAAATCTTACTTCAGAGTCATATTCTCATACATAATACTCATCATGTGTGTATACACAACCTACCAGAATTTCTAGTCCATCTTCTTTCCTTCTCAGTTCCTGGCCAAAAAAGTGAGCACTTTAGTGGGAACTCTTATCTTCTTGAGTCACACGCATAGAGGTCTTCTTTCTTGGGACCAGCAAGATAGAAGCCAACCCACTTCTTTCAAACTGCCAATCTTTCTTCATAGTCTCAATCTGTTTAAAAAAATAAAAAGAGCAGTTGGTTCAGTGCCAAGCATACAGCAATCACAGTGAATTAATCTTGCATTTATTCATGGGAAAAGAGAGTTGTGCTTGGAAATGTGCCTTTTGTGATAATGTCCAGAATATCCAAATAGCTGGGTGATTTGAGGAGTTACAGTTACCAAGAGTAAATGTTCCAACCGCTGGGAGAAAATCCATTACAGAATTTAACAAGCCATAAAACAGAGTCTCGCTGTAACATATGAAGTCAACAGTTTTGATAGTTGCCATCAATGAAACAGCTCAGCAATTATAATCCAAACAAAAACAGAGATGGTTGAAAAACAATGCAAAAGAGGGTGGTCCACAGTTTTCAGCCATCCTGGCAAAATGGATCCAATGGAAGAGAACTTATCAGACATCCTTTGTCTCCCACAGAGTGTGATATTGTTAATATCATTATTTAGGACAAATCTGTAATACACCTTAAATATATTTTAATAATCCCCAGATAGCACATAGTTACAGAACATAGTACAAATCTATATTATATTATATTATATTATATTATATTATATTATATTATATTATATTATATTTGAGTACCACTAAAAATCACTCCCTCTGAAAAAATAACTAGTCCCTCCAAACATCCTCAGTGCTAAACAAAATGTAGCCTTGGTTAATTTTTTGCTGAACTTCATGGTTTATGGATTCAATATGTGGTTTAAGATGCCAGGATTGCTTCTCCCCACCCCTGCACACAACTGTGATAGTACATCATCAAGCACTACTCCATCATTTCTAGTAGGTCTTGAGCAACAATAACATATGCTGGAGTGCGGTACTACAATAATACATTGATTTTTTTATAAGGATAGGGGAGGATATGCATAAAATAAAATTAAAAATACACTTAATTAACTTGTCTTTTCCAAGGCAGAGGATGCAGAGAAGGCATTTTAAAAATGAAAAGAATCGATCTTTCTCACTGTGTTTATCTTTTGTAACTGCAATCAAGTAATACAAAATAATTGTATGTTGTATAACCAAAGTAATAAGCAAGAAGATGATGGCTGAATGAAGCAAGAGAATATTTATCTATTAACACTACACTTAAGTTCCCAAGATGCTCAACATCAAAGGAGTACCTCCATATGTCTGAACATCTTTCTAAGACATTCTGCTTCAGCAGCATAAGCAAAGTAATCAAAGTATTTATCCAATGAATTGAGCCATTTGTCTTGGTTGATACGTTTTCACGAAATGTTCTGCTCATATCCAAATATTATTCTTCATTTGTAATGATTCATGAATCATTTGACCAAAATTACAGTTTATGGACATTATGATTGCAATTCTTAGCACAATTATTCATGTGTGATTAATCACAACAAAGCTTCCTACACTAGGGGGTAGTATTTTCTTATGGGAAAAGCCCTCCAAATGTACAGTTGCTAGAAAGAAAAGTGGAGAAGGCTCCATGCCTTTAATGTCTGTGTAGAACAGTGAATTTCAGCAGATGTTGCTTATTACATCATTGTGGGATAAGCATTGCCTGCTGCAATTCTCCTTTTCTACACAACTGATGAAGATATGAAAGCCCTCTCAAGTTTCAGTCTGGCAGTTCTATAATATATAACATTGTTTTGATGGAAGTTATTGTATAGCACTTCCCTTCTACACCACTGAAGTAACATTGAACATCCCAGGCCTAATGGAAAGAATACAATCTTTCCATTCCAGAAATATCACTTAAAGTAATGATGACAAGTCATGGAATGTTAAAGTGAGATACTGTATAATGGAATTCTTTCTTTCCAAATATAATTCAAAGAGGAGATCCACTACTGAAAATGAAAAGGGGAGAATGAAAGTTGTCCAAAAAATGAAATGCACAGAAAATGAAATGCACAGGTATTAATGAAGCTTCTCATTGTCAATGCAAAGTATTTTTCCTGTATTTAAAATTATCTTGATAATCTGAATTAGGTAAGGATAACAATGTTAGAGATATAGTCCACATTAATCACCAGGGGGGAAAAACACAAATGAGGTCACATTTTACAGGTTACAGTTGCTGCCTTTTGATCAACTACAGAGTTGGTCTGGAAATGGAAGTTGTCAAACATTAATAACCAAGTTTCAGGCAGTGTCATTGTGAAATTGCATGTCTGAAACATTCCTATCTTTTAAGCAAAGAGAGGTCCAGTGCCTCCCTTAGTGCTGTGAACAAAATGGCTGTCAGTATTCCAGAAGACCTCAGACTATATCTTAGCAAAATATTTAAAATGTAGCATCTAGGAGTCAACTTACCCAAACCAGCAAGTGTTTTGTAAGGGAGAAAAATCAGAACTAAGGATTTCATCAGATGGGGTTTGGGGAGCACCCTATGGCGCTTCCCTGCCCATCCCACAACATTGCTGTTCTTCCAGCAGAGGCCCTATCCACACTGAAGTGGAAGTGTCATACAATGCTGACTCGCCACTCAGGCGACACTTCCCACGTGTGATGAAGGAAACATGATCATGGGGGAATGGTGCATGGGGTGATGGATTCATCTCACTGCCCCTTTGTTTGGTGGCGAAGTGGGATGCTTCACCTGGCTCATGTGATAAGGTTGTAAGTAAGCTGGCGGGAATCAGGAAAAGGTCAAAGGGGCTAAATTAAAGGATCATTTTATTAGCAAATGATCCTTTGACTGCCCCCCCCCCTCCCAATATTAGCTGAGATTTTTCCAGCACCCAGAGGAGACATGGATTGTTCCAGTAACAATGCATTTCTATGAGCTATTGCTGTAGCAAAGTATTTTGAAGTGGTTTGGCCTTCGCTGAGGAAGACCAATTACCTTTACAAAAGATTGGGTCTGTGTGGACATGAACACTGCTAGAAATAAACTGAGAGAAAGTTTGGATTCACCTTGAATAGTGTTGCTAATTACATTTAAAAGTATTATAATAAATGATTATACTAAGTGACTTTGAAAGTTAACTCTCAACATTTTGAACATCAAATGCAAATCTAGCAGATGACTTGATAGAAATAACTAGTTCTTTATAATTAGCTTATACACCAATTCAGCATGGAACTTTGGGTGCATTTTAGGCTTGTGCGTGGATTCAATTTGGTCAGTTCCCTTTGGACAATCCAGCTTGTTCAGCTTATTCAGCTGGCCGTAACAGTAAGGGCTCAGCCACCATGGGAGAAAGAAACAGCATTTCTTTGTTCTTGGTGTGCTTTTCTTTAAAAATATTTTGGTGGCTCAGAAAGCCTTGAGTCATCCTTTAGCTTCTTTGTCACTTTCCCTCCTCTCCTTCAGAAAATACTTTTAAAAATAATAATTACTGTTAGTTATAATAATCCCAGCAAATAAAGAAAAAAGCACATTCTCAGAAAACTACCTAATTGTCTACCTATAATTTCATGCCTTTGCAAACAAGAGGCTGGATGGCAATCTGTCAGAGATGCTTTGAATGCAATATTCCTGCTTCTTGGCAAGGGGTTGGACTGGATGGCCCATGAGGTCTCTTCCAACTCTATTCTATGATTCTAAGTTCTCTCTGTTTATATTTTTCTCTGTGCTCTCTGCCTTCTGAATTTCAAGTAATAATAATAATAATAATAATAATAAGTATTAGTAATAATCCTTTGACTGTTGCCAATAGTAAAAGAGAAAGTATAAAAGAAGGGCACTGTGTGATGTGGAAGTACACCTTTGTACACATTTGGCAGAAAGAAATAGTGTTTTGCTGCTGCTTCTGGAGAAGTTACAGGACAGGGCCAGCAGAGGGAAACCTTTTGGGGAATTTTTAAAGGAGATTTATTTCTAAAAAGAAAAGAAATTCCTAAAAATCAGGGGATGACCCAAACATTATGAAACTTGGTAGGCTAACAGTGGTAGATGTGTCATTGAAGTCAGGTCATTTTCATCCAGATAGACCTTCAAAATATAGGAAGGGGAGCCCTGGAATCCCCCCCCCCCCATTGCCAACAATGAGCCACATTTTTGGCTGTGAAACAAACAAAAATGTTTTTTTGGCTTGCTGTTACTGGCTGCATTGGTTACTGGATGTAGATAGCTGATATCTAATTAATAACGGATTTTTGGAGCAATGGGGAATGCAAGAAAAAAAATTGTGAGACCCCCAGATCCATTTTGAGAGGTGCACAAAAACAAATCCAGGAGTCTCGTGAAATTCTGCCAGCAGAAACGGATCAAGGTTCAGCCGAAATGCACATGTCAAATGCATCTACATTCTACAATTAATATTGTTTGGCACTACCTTTTCTGCTGTGGCTCAGAGCTACAAAATAACAGAAGTTATAGTTTTACAAGGTTTTTACCTTCTCTGCCTAAGTGCTGCCAATTCCCATGATTCCTTAGCATTGAATCATGGCAGTTAAGGTAATGTCAAACTAAATTAATTCTGAATTGTAGCTGCAGTAACTGTGTAATGGCTTGCTCCCTATTGGTGAACTGACAATAGAACAGACCCATTTAATCAAATGCTGAATAATGAGTCATCATATTGATAAATCCCATTGATTAATTAACTGTATTCTACCTCAAATTGGTAATGGAATTCAGTCTGGTGGATGATTACATCTTCTTAGTGGTGTCTCATTTTACCTTCAGGTTATTGTTGTAGTTACAGGCATGGCCTTACTAGATGGTTGAGGAGAAACAGTAAACGGTTTAAGAAACAGTAAATGGTTCTCAACCTGCGGGTCCCCAAATGTTTTGGTTTTTAACTCCCAGAAATCTTAACAGCTGGTAAACTGGCTGGGATTTCTGGGAGTTGTCAGCCAAAACACTTGGGGACCCACAGGTTGAAAACCACTGGACTAGATCATGCCTGGCTTCATACTCTACTGTGGAAAGATGCCATGTTTTACACACCAAAAAATGTACTGCCTTACATGTGGCTTTTTTCCTTAAAATAACTATATGCAACTATTCTAAAGTGTATCTATACATTTTTTTTAAAGAAATGTGGTAATTAAGTGAAGGAAAATTGCTTACATTTTATTGATTTTCATTTTGTTTTGTGGACCATACTCCATCACCAATAATTTGAATAATGCATTTCAACTTTTGAATTCCAGAAAATTATCTGTACCTAGATGGATTTGTTCTTATTTCACACACTCCTGCAAAATGGAGGTCCAAGTAATACTATCACTGCAGCTTTTCAAAAGTTACAAAGGCAAGTAAAATGTCACCTTAAAGCTGGCCTGGTTCACTTTTCTCTTCACATTAGAAAGAAACTAAGCTAATGATGTGGTCTAATGAGTGGTTTATGCCTTGTGACAAACCAAATGAGGTTTGTCAGCATAGGCTCCAGGCAGCATGAAACTGCTGCAATTTTACATCTCATTGATTACCAGAATGAGGACTGCAAACATTCGCACAGCATCAAACACACTCTTGACAGACCACAAGAATTCAAGCTTTCAGACACAGGAAATAAAGGTAAACAACTGTGTAGGGCATTGTGTTTTGTGTGTAAATCATGACCACGTGACCTTTTGAAAAGCATAATAATAAAACAATAAAGTAACACATGGCAGAGATTGTAATTCTATGGGTTGTCCTGGCTGTATTATATTAAAATGGGGTTGGAAGAGTGTCACTGCTCCCAGGCACAAAATGTATTTGATATTCATGGAAAGCATCAGACCATTTATTCCATAACCACAGAAAATAAACACGGATGAATATATGAAGTAATGACATGAAACAGATAAAATTAAAAGGATTGAACAAATAGATTTATTAATATTGTATATTGCTACTCCAGGCAAAAAAAAAGAATAAAAATAGTTAAGGCTGCCTATGCACATTCACTTAGTAATCACTGAACACAATAGAAATTACTTCTGACTAACGTCTGTTTAAAAAAACAGGAAAGGGGACGGTTTGAAAGATAGATTTTATTACTGTCTGCATTGGTTAATGGATGTAGATAGCTGCTATTTAATTAACAAAAGATTTTGGAGCAATGGGGAATGCAAGAAGGTGGCCTTTGGAAGTAAAGTACAGGGTATTTCAAAAAGATGGAACCGATTTGAAATCGCTATATCTCTGCAACCACAAACCATCCATGAATGGAAATCTTACCCTCTTAAAAGGGAAGGGAATAGAATTTCAAATAATTAAAGTTAGATGCCTTTCAGGACACAATGAGCCCTTAGCCTCAGTCATTCACAACATGGCAACGGCAGCTATTGTCAAAATAGAGATTATTAGACTAACTAAAACAGATCAACATACAGCTGAATCTTTCAACAATATTTGCAGAGTGGTGAATATAATAACTCATTAATATAATCATAATAACTTTATTTTTATAACCTACCACCATCTCCCCGAAGGGACTCGGGACAGTTTACAACAGGACCAAGTCCAAAAATAACAGAATTAACTAAATAAAAACATATATAAAATGCGGATAAACATATAACAGGTTAATTAAACAATTAAAACAATAAAGTATAAAAACATCTCAGTAACCATAACCAGGGCTATAGTGAGCAATCAAGATTAGAGAGGGCAGGGTCTGGGCATGGCTTTGTGCAAAAATAGATTCTAAGGCTAGGGCTGGGGGTAAAGTGTTGAGTTCAATCTGATAGTTAATTGGGTCTGGGCAATTATGGACAGAGGCCTAATCATTTGCAAATGCACATTGGAATATCCATGTTTTAAGTTCCCTATGGAAGGTAGACAGGGTGGGTGCTAGCCTTAATCTCCTTGGGAATAGAATTCCAGAGCTGGGGGGCCACCACTGAGAAGGTCCTCTCTCTCATCACCACCAATAGTTCTTGTGACAGTAGTGGGAGTGAGAGAAGGGACTCTCTGGAAAATCTTATGGTCTGCACCAGTTCATAGGGTAAAATGTGGTCACGAAGATAGGCAGGACCCGAACATTTCTATTAACCTTCCTATTAATCTATTTGTAATTGTAGCATGCTGCCATTGGGAAATACACTGCTTTGTAATTTGAGCCATCAATTTGGAACAAGCTTATATATAATAAATTATACAAGCAGTAACGAAAATTATCCCTCCTCTGACAGATAGCATAGTAAATTTAAGAATGCCCTTTAACATTCATTGTTTTATTTTATAATTAAGACTATTTCCTGAAAGTGCTCATTCTTGTACCTTGGTGGTGATATGAAAGGGGAGCTTGGTACAATGAAGGGTAAATAAATCTATCTGTGTCTGTTAATCCATTATGAACAAAGACTAAGGCTGCATCTACATTGTAGAATGAATGCAGTTAGACACCACTTAAACTGCCATGGCTCGATGCAGTGGAATCATGAGAGCTGTAGTTTTAAAAGGTTGTTAGCTTCTCTGCCAGATCACACTGGTGCCTTTCTGTAGTACAGCTCCCAAGATTTCATAACATTACATGGTGTCGAACAGCATTAATTTTACAGTGTAGATGCACCCAAAGTCATATAACCAGAGGTGGAGCGAAGTGAAAGAGCCTAGCACTAGTCTAAAGGTAGCGCTTGCAGTCAACACTTAAAGAAGTGCTACTCCAGTTCAAAAGACTTCTGGCACTCAGAATTTTTTCTGTATGAAAGACACTTGAAGTCAAATACAGACTGCAAAAAGCAAAAATAAGCACATGGGCCCAAATACAGACAATATCTTGTCAAATGGGTATTGAACGAAAGTGTGCTTGCCCTTGGGAATTTGCAAAATTGTCAGTCTTACATTTTGGAGAAATAACAAACACAAGACCACTTGTACATTTAAAAAATACAATAGCTTAAATGATAACAATTGAAAATATGTTAAAACACACTTTAGTCTAGGGAGAATGAATTCAAAAATACACACATGTAGGGAAATAAAGTATATTCTGAAAAGTGCATACAATATGCATTTCAATGTGTAAGGAAACTATCAAGTCTAGTAAAGTGAAAATAAATCAAGAAGGGTTGAGAAAGGTAGGATTCACAGAAATGCAACATCATGTTCAATGTCACATTTAACGAGAGAAAGAAAGAAATAGCATTCTTATTGAAATATTGTTTTAGAATGGTGCATTTAGAGGACAGTGTGCAATATAATTTTTACACTGGAAATTTAGAGAGAGAAAAATACAGAATTCTAAACATGCAGAGAAAATCACTCAAAGGAAGAATGCAAACCACATGCCAATTTGGTTACTACCTACTAGTAACCATAATATGCATTTTATGATCAAGAATTAAGCAGCTGGAAACTCTTGTGTTCACTGCACACATATACTGATCCATATACACAGGAAAGCCTAAACTCGCTGTCCTGTCCTGTATATGAAGACAATTTATGACATTTCTCATCCTCTAATGTCATTGAGCAAAATTATGTCTGAGCAAAACTGCTGCCTTTTTATCTTTCTTTAGAACACACACAGCAAGTACGGTAGGATTGGCTGACTGCCAGTGCATCTGATTTTGAAGGTCTAAATTCAATTGCTGAACTCAACTGGAGCTGCTCCACTGAGTTAACTGCTAAAGATAAGTCAACACTTGTGTAAATTTCATTTATTTAATAGATTTACTGTAGGCAGAAGTAGCCACTCGGTTTAGGCATAGAAGTGTGAACAACAGGAACAACAGCTTTGATCAATTCTGTAATTTGTAGAGGAAAAACATTATCAGAAATGGAAGAGCTAATGACAAAATGGGCAAGAAATACCTTACCCCTTTCCCAGAATGAATATGAATTATGTGGTTTCTTCACAAGCAAAGATTCACATCTCTAATGAAAATACAAAATCAATATATCTTAGATTTGTACTTATTCTTATAAGTAAGAAGTCTGGATTCACATATAGACACCAAAATCATTCATTCATTCATTCATTCATTCATTGGGATCGCACTTTTATTCACCACACATTAAATGATATATTATCTTATGATTTGTTGTGATGCCAACTTTCAGGCTCGAAGGAATATAATTTCACTTAAAGGATAAAATGACGTACAACTGAAAAATTGAAAGTAGTAATTCACCATAAAATATCAAAATGTGTTTTGCCTTTTTTTAAAAAAAGAGTGCTCTTGAAGCACTTGTTTATTGTTGTTCTCCAATCAATCACCAATCAGCAAAAATAATAGAAGACAATTGGGTGTAGGGACTCAAAGTATTTTATAATAATAAGGATCCTCTGCTGTCTGACAGGGAAGAAAGGATAGGCAACATGAGCAGTGGACTGCCAGTTGGTGGTCAGTTTGAGAAAATGGAACAAATTATCCAACCCGATGTAACATGACTTCTTCTTGCTGCTTTTTTTTCTCCCCATCATCCATTCTCTCCTACCTCTGGAGGTAAACATAGAGTGGCCATCAAGTTTCTCAGCACCTTCTTGTCACCGCTCACAACAGGGACAAAAGCACAGTGCAGAAAGAGAATAGACGTCAAAGGCATAGGAATAGCTATTTAAATTGATCTTCCTGTTGTTGCAGTGAGTTCTATCAGAATAATGTTTAAATAAATATAGCAAACACAGACAACATTTGCACTGAAAATATATACAGCAAATCATACAAACATATCCCAAAATGGATATAGTCCCCTGAGAATCAGCAAGACACCATTACAGGAGCTGATTGAAGAAGCGCACTCCCTGGGCTATTACTCACATAGGCCAGAAAACAGAATGTTATGGTCTTCCAGATAAAGGCCTAAAATCCTCCTCTAGGAGATAATACCTCTATTTCCCTCCAGCCACCTCTCTTTCTAAACTAAAACTTTATTATATCTATCATACTTTTTTTAAAGAATTCCACTGCACCAGATAATTCACAAAGGAAACACACACACGGTTGCTTTCAAATCTCTAATTTTCCAGAAATAATAAATATAACTTTATTCTTATATCTTGCCTCCATAAAATCATAGAATCATAGTTGGAAGAGACCTCATGGGCCATCCAGTCCAACCCCCTGCCAAGAAGCAGGACAATTGCATTCAAAGCACCCTGGCAGGTGGTCATCCAGCCTTTGTTTACAAGCTTCCAAAGAAGGAGCCTCCACCACACTCCGGGACAGAGAGTTCCACTGCTGAACAGCTCTCACAGTCAGGAAGTTCTTCCTAATATAAAGATGGAATCTCCTTTCTTGTAGTTTGAAGCCACTGTTCCACGTCCTAGTCTCCAGGGCAACAGAAAACGAGCTTGCTCTCTCCTCCCTATGACTTCCTCTCACATATTTGTACATGGCAATCATGTCTCTTCTCATCCTTCTCTTCTTCAGGTGAAACATGCCCAGCTCTTTAAGCCACTCTTCATGGGGCTTGTTCTCCAGACCCTTGATCATTTTAGTCGCTCTCCTCTGAACACATTCCAGCTTGTCAATATATTTCTTCAATTGTGGTGCCCCGAATTGGACACACTATTCCAGGTGTAGTCTAACCAAAGCAGAATAGAGGGGTAGCATGACTTCCCTGGATCTAGACACTATACTCCTATTGATGCGGGCCAAAATCCCATTGGCTTTTTTTGCCACCACATCACATTGTTGGCTCATGTTTAACTTGTTGCCCATGAGGGCTGGCAACGAAGATCCGCATAGTTAAAGCAATGGTATTCCCCTAGTCACCTACGGATGTAATAGCTGGTCCATAGGGAAGGCTAATCAAAGAAAGATAGATGCTTTTGAACTGTGGTGTTGGAGGAAAATTCTGAGAGTGCCTTGGACTGCAAGAAGATCCAACCAGTCCATACTTCAGGAAATAAAGCCCAACTGCTCATTGGAAGGAAGGATATTAGAGGCAAAGATGAAGTACTTTGTCCACATCATGAGGAGACAGGAAAGCTTAGAGAAGATAAAGATGCTGGGGAAAATGGAAGGAAAAAGGAAGAGGGGCCGACCAAGGGCAAGATGGATGGATGGCATCCTCGAAGTGACTGGCTTGACTCTGAAGGAGCTGGGGGAGGTGACAGCCGACAGGGAGCTCTGGTGTGGTCTGGTCCATGAGATCACGAAGAGTCGGAAATGACTGAATGAATGAACAACAACAATCCTATTGATGCAGCCCAAAATCCCATTGGATTTTTTTTTTGCCGCTGCATCATGTTTAACTTGTTGTCCACAAGGACCCCCAAAACTTTTTCACATGTATTGCTCTCAAGCCACACATCCCCCATTCTGTATCTTTGCATTTCATTTTTTTTTCTGCCTAAGTGAAGTATATTGCATTTGTCACTGTTGAACTTCATTTTGTTAGTATCGGCCCATCTCTCTAATCTGTCAAGATCATTTTGAATTCTGAAGGGACTCGGGGTGGCTTACATGGGGACCAAGTCCAATCTAAATAAGGTTGCAAATAACACAATCAAAAACAAATAACAATAAACTATATTACAACAATAAAATCAGTAAAATCTAAGACATCATAAAACATAGCCAAACAACAAGCAACCAATGGCCGAGGAAAAGTGGGCATGTGCAGATTTGAGACTAATAGGGCAGGACAGGGCAAGTGCAACATAAACTGTAAGGCTGGGGGTTGGGAATAAAGTGCTGGAGATCCTACCAAAAGGCTAGGCAGACTTGATCAGTAGTTGAACCATTATTCAAAGGCACATTGGAACATCCAAGTCTTCAGATCTTTCCAAAAAGTTGATAAGGTGAGGGCTATTGTAATCTCCCTGGGGAGAAAGTTCCAGAGCAGGGGGCCACCACTGAGAAGGTCCTTTCCCTCATCCCACCAACTGTGCTTGCAATGGAGGTTGGAGCAAGAGACGGGTCTCCCCAGCAAATCTTAGTGCTTGCGCTGGTTCATATTGAGAGATACGGTCATGAACATAAGCAGGACCTGAACTATTTAGGGTTTTATAGGTAATGACCTACACTTTGAACTGGGCCCAGAAACTTATTGGAAGCCAGTGGAGCTGCTTCAGTAGAGGCATCGTCCACTCCTTGTAACTAGCTCCAGTTAGTAAGCTGTTAGTTAGAAATGTTCAGACATATGAATTTTCTACAATTAAAATATAATAGCAATGTCTCAACCAGTTTTGCCTATGGAGAGCAACACTTTGAGGGAAAGGAAGTGAGGTTTCAAAACTGATCCAATTTATAGGGGTTTTTTTTTTTTACATGCAGTGATCTTGGTTGCATACGTTGCATAATTTTCATGTTTTACCATATCTGCCTTGAGGGCAGAATCAAAGATGTATCATGCAGCTAAGTGTGGTGACTCAATGTGGAAATCTCTTCAGTAGCATATAAATACACTTATGATCCTGTCTCAAAATAAGTCATTGAACTAAAGTCTAACCAAAGTGCCAAACAGGGTGTACTTTCCAATTCCTAGTAACTTTGGCATAGATTCAAATTGTGCTTGTACCATGAACACAGAAACCAGGAGTCTCATTCAGATGTTTCTAGGGGTGTTGTTTAAAGACATAATGAGACCAATGTGTTAGCACTGTCCAAATCTATAATTCCTTTCCTTGTACAAAGCAATGTAATTGCAGTGTAAGCATGTCCATTTCAATTTTTGAATAGCTTTATTGTCATTGTACTATTGCACTATGAAATTTAATGCCTTTCCCAATAAATATCACAAAAACAACACACTCACTTCTCCACACTTCAACCACCACTGCACAGCCCCCAATGTCACACCAATGCAAAACCATGGAGTTCAACATAGCCACAGCTCTAGGATAAAAATTATCTCTCAGTATGTTTGCCCATGTCTTCGTCACCCTGCACTGTCCGCCAGGTGGCAATAATTCAAAAAAAGAATATGCTGGGTGAGACTGATCTCCAAGAATCCTCTGAGCTTTGTTATAGCTGTGGGTCCTATAAAGTTCTTCCAAAGTGGGAAGAAGACAATCAATGATTCTTTGTGCAGTAGTGGAGATCCTTTGGAGTACTTTCCTATCTGCCACTGTGCAATTACCAAACCATGGACATTAGGTTGGGACACTCTCTGTGGCACAGAAGTAGAAAGTCACCAGCAGGTTTTCATTCAGTTTTTGGTTCTTTAGAAGTCTCAGGTAGTACAGTGTCTGATGGGCCCTCTTAACCAGTGTTGCCATATGGGTGCTCCAGGTCAGATCCTCCTTAACAGTGACTCCCAGGAACTTAAAACTGGCCACACACTCCACTTGGTCTCCATTTATGATCAAGGGCTGGATTCCTGATCTGTTCTTTCTGTAGTCTACTATAAGCTCCTTAGTCTTACTGATGTTAAAAACCAGATTATTGTCCCTGCACCACGGAAACAGTCGATCCACCTCATCTTGACAGGCAGAGTCAATCAGAGAAGGCTCTCCATCAGAACATGAAAAGAAGATTGTCCTTACTTCTCCTACTGAGAAAAGAGGTTCACTTCATCTTTTGGAAAAAGAAACTGCTGACAAAAGGAACACAGCTAGCATGCCTTTCCCCATATCTTTATGCAGCACTCCTCAGAAATGTCTCAATAAGTTTTAGAAATATTGATATTAACAAATATTCACATGCATAGTCATGTAAACACCCAATTTAAAGAATGTCTGTATATTTTAAATATATTTCCATAAGTCAACATTCTACTTTTGCATAAAATCATTTTTAGTAAACAACTTTAAATGTTCTTTTGTTTTGTTTTGTTTTTTAAAAAAAGGATGGGCTTCAAAATGAATGCTCTCATGGTGGTTTTCCAGTTTCTCAATAGGTCTCTAGATCTGTTAAGATAACATTTCTTTCTGAGTATGAGAAAATGTGTAAGTATTTAAACCAATACAGGAATATCAGCATTGCAAAAATGAGACACCATTCTATCCCTTGTCAGTGCTTCTCATGAGCTAATAGGAGGCCTTACAAGAACTTTGTTCATACCCTGTTGGTGTCTTATATAGGAGCCAACTAACTGTGATGGCAGGTGATTTTTTTTCTCTAATAAAGAATGGCAGCATTCAATGCAAGGTTGTGGAAGTGGAATGGCACCTATGCATGAGTAATAGTGGGAGGCGAATCTATGTTGGTAAGAGGTATGCATTGAGCATGGGCGCTCATGCATATTTGGTTGCAAAATGTATGTTTGGTTGATGTCATTCTATCTATGGGTTGCACAGCATAGTTAATGTAATCTACATGTATAGATTAATAGTACACAAATGTGATGTAGGATCTCCACCCTTGGCTTTCTTTGACTCATACACAGCTTCCATTATTTCTAATATATTTCACTAGTTTCAACTTGTATATTATTTTTGTGATGCCCGATTAACTACAGTGCCCTGTTTCCCTGCTTTGTCTGTTTCTGGTTTAAATATCCTGAAGGCATCAGATTTTGTCTGATCTTGGAAGCTAAACAGGATTGAATGGAAGACCAACTTAAAACAAAAACAAAACAGCTCTAGAGAAAAAAGAGAAATGCAGAAAAAGGCACAAGTATACTCACCAACTCCAATGGCATAATAATCAGACAGTGACTAGAGCAGTAACATTTTTCTCTCCACTCCAGCCCAGCAAAAAAAAAATCTTTCTAAAGAGTTTTACAATGTTTGGACTTACCAAGAATGAATTCACAACACACAGTTCATCACTAAAACATTTACATTGTTGCACTTTCATGGACAGCTGCAACTTCATAGCTGAAACAATGCTACTGAGTATCGTCATCTGTATTTCAGAGTGGCAGAGAGACTAAATAAGAGGTCCCATGCTTCAAAACATCTGACCATCAGGAAACTCTTATGAATAATTTCCATTAGCTTCACGGCTCAACTTTTCATTACTCATGATTTCACATAGTAATGGCAATGATGCACTTTTTGCTAGAACAACCTACTACTGTAAGTAATAATTCATAACAAAACTCTTAAGTATGGGCAAACCTATTTCCAGTGTGGAAAGCATTCATTCAAAACAGACACCATCCAGCAAGTTTTATTTACTTCTGTAATTTAAAAAATTCTAAACTGGTTTAGCTGAAAATGCTCCCAAAATAGATGCCACATAAAGTAATTTAAAATATTTTAAATATCTTATATCAGTTTATAATACAAACCCTACATTCACAAGATTGATAACTGCAATTTCATTCTAGGTCCTCCAGTATTCTTGGTATTCTTAGGCTGGAAGAATGTCATTCCAATAAGGTTCACCCTTATCCATGGTTTCACATATCCATACAAAGTCTGGGAACATATTCCATGTGGATACAGTATTGTCAAGGATTTTTTTCCTTATTTTTTAAAAAGTCGCATATTAATGTAGTAAACTGTAAACTGAATTACATATATGTGGAACATAAACCAAGATTATGTAAGAAACCCAATTTTATATGGGGGTGGAGTGCTGGTGTAAAGATACTCCCATTTATCTAAATCCATAGTCTTGTGAAGTTTGATTAAACATATCTGACTTCAAGATCTGCAAATATATTGCTTCATGTGCTTTGGGGGCTTCATTATACAGAACTTTAGCTATTTTAGATATGGGATCGCCATGCTGATGTCTCCTGAATATGGGCACCTCAGTCATTTCAGAATCACAGAGGAAAACTGCATCACCTTGACACACAATCTTACACATTAGTTACTTAGCCTTTATATATTCAGAATTCTGCTCACATAAGGACATCTAGTAATGATTTATTTTCCATAAATAATAATAAAAGCATTAGTATGCAATTTAAAATATAAAGGTAATTTATGGTGTAAAAGTTTGACAGTGTTTGGGTCTAGCTGTAAGATTTCATAAAGGTAAAGACCCTTTAAGGATTGATTCATACTTCAGAAGTGTCACTCAATACAAGACCACTCCACATGTAAAAAATATTGTGAGGCTTTTTGCTGACAGTGGATTCATAAGAAATTACTTCAATTCCTGTAAAAGAAGAAAAATGGTTTAAAAACTGAAATGGGCAATCTTAACCATGCAATATTATTTATTATTTATTTATTTCGAGGTTTTATATACCGACCCTCTCACCTTCAAAGAGGGATTCGGACCGGTTCACAACATGTGTTAACATACAAAGAATATACAATAACAACACAATGCCACTTCATAACACAATTAAAATAGATAGCTCAATGTCTTTTTTTTTAAAAAAAAAATCTCTGTTTCTGAATATCCCTATACTTGCAGCTCTTTCTAGGGAAGCCTGGGTGGTGTGATGGATCGGAGCTCAATCCACACAAAACAGAAGTTATTTTGGCAAATGATGACATAATCCAAATTTTGGATTTACATTTCAAGCTCTTGGAGCTAGTCTTGCTCCTAGAAGTCCAGCTAGTTAGTGAGGCTTGTTAATCAGATACATGCATTCCTGGATTTTTCTAATGCAGTGCCTGTTTTTCACCAATTGGATGAAGCGAGACTGGGTTCTGCACTTCCTGGAACACATTACGCTAGTTATATTTAATTTACAATGGCACGAAATTTGTTTCTCTGTACAATTCAAAATGGAGAATCAAATGCAATGATTTGGTTGTTGGGTTAGGATTATGAAGTGTCCTAATCCAATTCCTCTTTGTCCATGGACATCCACTTGGACAAGTTGCAATCTCAGATTCAGAAGAAATCAGTGGCAAACCTTATGTGAACAAATATTGCCAAGGAAACCCTGACATATGTTAGTCTAAGGGCTAACATAAGTCAGAGATGATTTGAAGGCACTCAACAAAAACAACACCAACAGAAGCAATCCAAAGTGCAAGTTATTGACTATAACATCAAGGGCATTTTCTACCCACATAAATCATGTTCGGAGTTCAGTTTCTGAGTCCATTCCCTCTTGGATAGCTGTTTGAAGTTCACACTAAACTCAGGGCAGATTCAGCACCCCATGGACATGGGACCCATCCATGTCTGTTTCAACCAAACCTTATTTGAAGGCTTTCTTGGATATTTATTTATTTACATTATTTATATTCCACCCTTCTCACCCCGGAGGGGACTGAGGGCGGATTACAATGTACACATATATGGCAAACATTCAATGCCAAAGACACACAACACATATAGACAGACAGTCAGAGGCTATTTAACTTTTCTGGCCACCAGGGGAGCTGTCGCTTTCATCGTCCATCTGTGACACTGATGAAGTACTACCGCATTCCCCGCATGCTTTGCTGAAGTGCTTTGCTGGAGTCTTTTTTTTATGGCCTCGTAAATTAGTTAAATTAGCCTCCTCACAAATAAGTGGTATCTATTTTGGGTTGCAAAGGTCAACAACAAGCTACACAATTGGTTGGAAGCTCAGTCCGACCCAGGCTGGCTTCGAACTCATGACCTTTCGGTCAGAAGTGATCTTGATGCAGCTGACACTTAGCCAGTTGCACCACAGTCCCAGTACAAAGATATGAAAGATATCTTTATAGCAAGATTCAAATTATGCAAGTTTTTCAATAATAAATTGCATAATTTTATGAAACTTATTATGCATTTTAAAAACTGCAGTAAAGACATTTCAAAGGTGACAAGAAACTTTGTGGGTACAAAAGGAACAGTGTTTCATAATACCTAATTACATTGCCAAGAAATCAGACTGCTGGAAATACAATGTTCATTATAGGTAAATGTCAACCTTTTCTTCTCACCTCCTCCCTCCACCATTTTAAAAAATGCGATCAATGTAAAAAAAAATGTGCCAACAATTTCTGTCTGTGGGGTGGGGGGACTCTGTGTAAATGCAGCCAGTTGAGTCAATGTTGTGACATGCATACTTTGCAGTCTCGTTCTGTGGGAATTCTTCAGCAGTATGTGACCCTGGAGATATGAAATGGCATGTCTCCTCAGATGAGGGATATCTACTACTTTTTCTAATGTAGTTTTTTTGCCACTTTGCATTGTATTTCAGGTTAGAAATAATCTGAAATATAAGAACACTGTCCCTTCTTCTATAAAAAAATATAACGGCTTTGCACATAGAAGTTACAAAAAAACTGCTTGTGTGTAATCAGGACCAAACTGATAGACAGGAGGACTGTTGCCTTTATATAAGATTTAGTGGTGCCTGCAACAACACAGCTAAGCTAAATCATGTTTATTGATTAGAAAGGAATGTTTGTAGCCTCCTGTATCACAAGGCTATGCAGATATCTTCCGCATGGAATGCCATTCAAGCGGAGTGAATAATCTAGTGGTACATTTCAAAACCTGAAATATAACAATACCTAGTCAGCAATTGTGTTGGCTTAGGAGTATATTAATGAAAGGTAAAATTATGTTGTGAGAGGTAGAATATATTCACTAAAGCAATATAACTGGTGGCACAGGAAACAGATGTAAGAATAGTCTGCTTTTTTATGCTTTTAACTGGTGGGGACGAGAGATAGGGTCTTCTCGGTGGTGGCTCCTCGGCTGTGGAACACCCTTCCCGTGGACATCAGGCTAGCCCCCTCCCTGCTAATATTCCGCAGGAAGTTAAAGACCTGGCTATTTAAGAAGGCATTTGATCAATAGTGCAATGACTGGCAATTGACCATAGGAATGGAACACCGGAAATGAGATCGGATTGTGGCTTGACAATGAGACGATTCGGAATGTAGTAGTAAATTTGTTAAGATGTTTTTATGATTATGATGAATTGTACACTGTTTTGCACTATGCTTTGTAGATTGCACTTGTTTTTTCATGTTGTACACCGCAATGAGTCGCCCTTGGGGGCTGAGAATTGCGGTATATAAGCACAGTAAATAAATAAATAAATAAATAAATAACGGTTTGGTTCACAAACCGTAATTCTCTCAGTCTGAACATACACCATATGTCCACGTTCTCAACAACCAATGGCATTAGATCTCCATTTTCATTTTGCACTATGAGCACTTGAGCAAAGACATTACCTAATCAAGACACTTTAGATTTGCAGTCATTAACCAGTGACCTCGAGTGCAATGTTATTAGTCTGTGTCTTTGGAATCCACCCCAGTTTCATGGCCTGGATGTAACAGAATTTCCTCTGTATTAATAAATCACCTTAGCTTGAATGATTTTGAGACTTAGTCCCTCTGACAACACTTGAAAATTTTGGCTCACCACAAAGATTTCTGCAGAAATATCATTATTGGTTGTTCATGAAATATAGCGGAATAAAAGCAGCATGATAAGGATTCCGGATTAATATGTTCCAGTTAGGGATGGGGAAAAATTGTGCTAGGTTTGTATTTTACAATGAACCAATCTATTTTTGCTCACTAAACTAATATCCTGACCAGGATTGAATTATCCACAATTTTTGCACTTCTTGGCATTTTGAAATCCAATTCTTTAATCCAAAACTGGATACAAATGCAAATGCATTAGGGAGAACTGCATACAAAATGCATACATTAGGAGAAACAGCTTTCCAAACTGCATGTGCTACAGAACATTGCTTATAAGAATGTGGCTATCTGGAGATATGGAAACATAAATAAATGTGATATTTGTTCTTTTTTTAAAAAAAAGACACACACTAATGTTCAAATGGGATTAAACAAACTTGTTGAAAACCAACAAGAAACTAACATAAACAAATCAACAAAGGTTTTTCACCCTGATGCTGGCACATAATATTGAACCTGCAGGGTTCCTGAAAGTTAAACTATTTCTCTGATTAAGAATATATGAAATTCAAATCCTAACGTATTCCAAAGGTCAACCATCATTTTCTTTGCAATCAAATAATTCCAGCCCTGCTGCAGCTATTTAAACCACACAGAAATGTAAAGTGCTAGCCCAAATTTGCTCACAAATGTATGTTTGATAAAAAAAAATTAGAATTGCCCACTCTGAAAAACATAATAGTCATCTGGTTTAAATATACTTACAGAACAATAAAAATATCCATAAAAGATCTTATCACTTTTTTATACATTACTTAATATTAATTCTCACAAGCATCAATAAGATCTTTGTATAGTAGATTCCATTCAGGGACTCAGATGTCAAAATGATCTTCCATCAATCAAAACAACTTCTTTATCTATGGAAGACTTCTGACATCTAATCAACTTGGTTGGGTGGCATATTTTGAACAGGTGCATAAGCTCTTATATGTCCTTTCAAGGTTATAATAGCTTTACTTCTATTGTCAATGAGAACAAAGTCTCACAAAGCAAACAAACACTACATTGGCAAGTATGTCAAAAAAAGGTTTGACAAGATCTCTCTTCTTTCTTCCCCAAACCAAATGTCCTCTGTCACCATTCTATAATGGACTCTGAGATAATTCTTCAGTCTACAAGATCCCTTTTGTTTTATATTCTGTGGCAGAAGCAGGGGCTGGCATAAAACAGTGATTACTGCAGCAAGCTATATGAGTAAAACAGACCAGAACACTTTCAATTAGCCACATTTTCTTCCCTATTGCATTGCTAGAACACAATTTGACATTAAACCTTAGGATGTGAGGCTGGGACCTTAAAATTAACCCATATGTCTGATCACAATTCATGTTAATCAGCAAGGTTCTATAATGTTATCATCCATTCAGCCAAGGAATAACTCCTACAATAACTCCTGTAAGTAACCACATGCCGTGTTTCTCCCATTAAAATTTCTACATTTGTTTAATACTCCATTTTCTCTTAATACCCAAGGCAACCCACAATACTACTAAAATCACACACACACACACGCACGCACATAATATTACAGAATAATTTTAAAATTTGTCATATTTAAATTTAAATACTAAAAACATTTTAAAACAGTTAACACAAAAGAATTTCTTGATGGTAAGGGTTTGCCAAGACTGAAATACGCTACCTCAGAGTGTGGTGAAGTAAGGACTTGCTTGATTGCTGATTGTGCATAACTAGAATCTGTGGTATTTTGTTCATTGGTGGTCTTAGTAATTTAAATGCACCAGAAGTTTGGATACATGTAGTCGATGGTTAAAATGTATCATCATCATCATCAACAACAACAACAACATTATTTATATAACGTCATCAATGTACATTTTGGAATTGGTGTTTGTTGTAACTATAAGCTTCTATCTCAAATTGGCCAAATATAACACGTTGTCTCCTCTGTGTTGACTAGATAGCAGACTACATTACTATCAAAAATAAATTCAGATTCATTGAACAAACAATAAGAATGAAAGGCACACAGAAAACTTAACTAGGTTATTCATCACTTGCTAGTGTTGTGTCCTAGTTTGAGTTTTAGACAAAGTTTGAATCTCTATTCAGCCATGTAAACCCACTGGGTGACCAAGGACAATCAACACACTCTTTAAGTCTCAGAGGAAAACAATAAAAAAAACTCTGTTTGGACAAATCTGGTCAAGAAATCCCTGTGGTAGGCTGTTTTAGCATTATCTAAGTCAGTAGTTACTTAAAACCACAGAACAATTCAACAAGGGAATCAGTTACCACACATCCATCACTTTCAATTCTTTCATGAACTATTCATAATATAGAATTAGAAGAGTGAAGGAGATGAAAATTACTTGCATAAAATGGATGACCCTGGATAACCCTGCCCTATGGGCACTTGTCCTAGACCGCATGTCAGCTAGAAAAGACCCGGACTACTTATTTTTAATATCTGCTCAATCTGAAGCACTTTGTACAACGTTGTTCTGGCTTACAACTGAATCAGATCAATTCAATCCAATGAGCAAACAAATTGGACCCAATAAGGAAGATTTGCTTTGCTGTTTGGGATTTTGGCCAGATTCACTGCACAGTCTAGCTAGATACGAACATGCAAAGGCACCAACCAAATGATCAAGTACTGAGATCTTAATGTTTAGAATATCTGTAGACCTTAGAAACACATTTGAACAGTGTACCATATAATTGTAACATACTTTTCCACACCTCCAATGTAGCACCACATAATTGCCAATATTTGAAAAAGTCTGTTTTAAATTCCATACAACTGCTTATAGCTGCTTATGTTTTGCAGGGGGAAATCTATTCAAAAATACTCAGGCACCATTACTGTAAAGAATTGAAAAATATAATTGGAAAGTAAAGCATGCTTCTACTTACAAAATATACAATGCAATATAAGTCTTCCAAATATTTATAGTTTCAAATATTGATTTCCATCCCACATTACTCCATTTTATCCATCTCCCAGTTAGATAGGTTAAAGCAAGATCATGGGTTGGTTGGCCAAAGTAAAGCATTTATATACTCTGCTTAGGAAGTCAGCACTTGAATTAAGAAAGTGAATGGATATTTTCTTCTGTTTTGGTTTTTAGGTTTCAGCTTACATTTTTTTCTTTTTCTTTTTTCACACCCAACATCCTTCACACCCACAATTCTATGTAGAGCCTTTTGAATATAAATCAAAGTACATATTTTCCTTTTAAAAGGTCAGTCTGGTTAAAGACTTGTGAAGAAATATGCAAACACATGAAATGTCCTTCTGAGGCTCCATTGCCTAATTTGCTTCTGGCTCCTGATAACCTGTGCTGCTGCAAGGACAAAGATGGAAATACTCTGATTGGCAGTGCAGAGTTCTGTTGAATAGACTGAAACCTTAACATTTCACCCTTCCACTGGATTTCTTGTTATTCCTAATCACACCATCTACCTGTCCCCTCAGGCTTCATACCAAGGCCATGATAAGAATTCCCCCACCTCTTTCTTTTTCTTATCAAACGCTCTTCACCACAAAGAGATAAACCAGCCTTTACTTGTGACCTCATAGGCTACATCTATATATTATCTTTCTCCTTAAAAGTTCAGATGCTATTTCTGGCATCCGGGCAGAAGGATTGCTAAGCAGTATGCCCTTTACTTTGAGAAGGGTACGTTCAGAACATCAGATGTGGTGTTCTCTCTGATATAGGGAAATGGGAAGTTAATCAACAGCCCAGTCACAGACTAGAAAGGGATTCATTTCTGTTTGAATATCTTTATCCTTCCTTCCTTTTCTTCTATTCCCTTCCTCTTCACCTTTCCTCAAAAAATTGAAACACACAAAGATATTTTGATTGGCATTTGTCCAGTGTATATTGACTCATTCAGTACACCTGAGAAGAATTTACATGTGCTAAACTAATACAGCCAAAGAATATAAAAAGCAGCTCAAATATTTTAAGTATAAAATGGAGAATGTGATACTGAAAGTTTGAATTAGAAATGGACGAAGAGTTGTCAAGAATTTGCATTTGTTGTTTTTTCTATATTTTGGTTTGGAAAGGACTTGATACTGTGTTTTAGAAATTGGAGAAAATGAAATTGACATATTAATTAATATAATTCAGTTTTGAGTGCTTAACTAATATCTCTAAGCTTATAGCCCTGTGTATTCAGTCATGTTAACCACATCTTTTGTCTGAAATGCACCTTGTTTTTAAAACCTACATGACATCTAAATACAGTACAATGTAGTTTTACCCACTGTAGCCAAATACAAACTGGAAGGAAAAGAGTGGTGACAAAGAGTGTTTCTACACTGCCACAAAATGTGGCTCGAACTGGCATTAAAAATGCTACTTAAAAGCCACACTGTAGCCACACGAGGCTGCCAAAAGCTCCCTCAGTGGTGGTGAACCGGCCACACAGCCCAACAGTGCTGACACCAATCTGATGTGGCTAGACCTAGGCCAGTGTCTCCCGAGCCTCTCTCCACCCTGATACTCCACAAAAATGACAGGGAAATGCCCATACTATTGCTTCAGGGCATCCTCTTTCTGGATCTGCATCACTGAGGATGTGATAGAGTTTTGGAGCAGGAAGCCTCCTCTGACATGTCCTGAAAGACACAGATCCAGGAAATGAAGAGCCTGCAACAATGGTAAAGATGATTGTCCATTGTTTTTGTGGGGAATTGCGATGTGGGGATATTCAGTAGGCACTGCCATCCCACCTCCCTGAACTGTCCGAGCCTGATGAGCACAGGGACAGCATCTGGGATTACAGATGGTAGTTTCCACTGCCACAGCACTTGTGAAGAGTTGGATCTTTCTGGAAGACCCAGATCTTTGCTGGGTTTTTTAAACCCAGGTTATACCTGGATTAAAAGGCTTACCTGCTTTCATCCACACATTATAACGTAAAGTGGGTGATATGCCTTTGCATCCCTACACCTCCACAATTTATTTTTGAAAGTATTTTGTTCATAGCTTTCTTTTGCTGAATTAGCATATCTGTAGAAAGGAATGAATTTTCTTACATATCTAATTGCCCAGAGACCTAGAGATGCTTTGCCTTTGATTTTCATATATCCAGTTCCTTGAATCACCTGAGTTCCTTGCTGTACAGTCACAACTGGATCTTTGATACACTACACTTCGAATGAATATAGGTTAATCATTTGAATATAGGTTAATCAGACCTAGGCACTGGGGGTCTTTTTCAAGGAAGACAATGGCAGAAAGGACCAGACAGTCAACTGATTTATTTCATCCATGCCATATTTTTAGATTCTGATGATTTTGAGTTTAGTCTGTTATTCCATAACATTGTGTAGTTGGTAATCCCTTGCAAAGGTTTAAATTTTTAAAATATGTACTTTTGTTCTAGTGAGATGAATTATGAATACCTTTTCTGGTGTCCTAAATCTTCTGAGACTTCTTGAAGCTCACAAATGCTGTACCCACATATTCCATGCCTCAGTCACTCATCAGTACCCCCAGAATCCAGTATTATGTTTTAAAAATGCAGCACATATGTAAGGCAGGAAAATTCTCTAACCAAGATAGCTTCTGGTAAGGGCTATTTCTTTTATGTGTATATCCCAGAAATCTATCTGTGGAAACTAGGATGCTGGACTAGCAAATCTTCAGGTATGATAAAACTGGGATCAAGGCTCCTACAATTATTTTCGTCTTGCACAGTGCCACTACTAAGCATATTGAGAGATAGTGTTTGGTTGTTGCATTAACTTGGAACTGGGTTTACTTCAAACAGAAAGGTTTGTAGACCAGAGTACAAATAACCCTCTGTATCAATGGGTTCTGCACTCCTGGATTCAACCAAACATTGCTAAAAAATATTCAGGGGAAGAAATCCAGAAGGCAAACTTTGATTTGATTATGAGCATTTTGCTGATGTGTAGACATAGGCTACTGTAGTCTTTTTCAATTTCACAGGTCCCTACGCTTTAACACTTGTTTGAACTGTTCACCATCATACATGTGTGTGTGTGTGTGTGTGTGTGTGTGTGTGTGTGTGTGAATGTGTGAGTATTCATGGTGGGAGGGGGTCTGAAACTAGATTTCCATGGATACTGAGGCCCCACCATACTATAACCACTTCTGTGGGAGTAAGTCATATTAAACTTAAGACATCGATCATTTATTTCCGTTTTAAACCAGTTTTGAAGAAAGTGGCTTTTTGTGTGTGTGCAAATGATTATTCAGGAAATCCTGGAACATGTTTGAGACCTAGATGGTGAATACATAAACCACAGTGCACTGATTCACAGTAAGGGCTTTCTTTCTTATGCTTTTGTGGGAGTTTATTGTTTGCACACCAAGGTTTGAAGCTAGCTTTGAACTGTATTAAATGGCCAGTATAGATGGGGCCTTAGTAAGAGTTACCTCTCAGCTGCATACTTGGGATTACTTTATTAATTGCTCAGCATGAGAGGATGAAACTAAGAAGGCTGAAGAAGTAATTACAAGCCATAACCTGTTCTGTTGAAGTGCTCCAGTTGTAGAATATCCTTTCCTTGGAAGCCCAATTGGCACCAACACAAAATCAGCCAAAACCTTTTTGTTATTTCGAATCAGATTGATATTATCCATATATGTAAATGTGTTGTGGCTTTAAGTTAACATAATTTTAGCTGTCTTGTTTTACTTTGCCAAGCTGTTAAGTCTGTTTCAATCACACAGGCCTACAATATTGAGGGTGATATAAAAATAAATATGTGTGCTAGTTTTATAAGAATTTGGAAATCTAAATTTTAAAATGACCTGATTTTTCCCCATCAGGCAGCTTTTTAAAATGGCTTTCTTGAATATTTTTATTTCTTAATGTGTAATTATGATTTCTTTGGAAAGTAAAGAGAAGACAAGAAGAAAGGGACTGAAGTCTTCTAACAGATTCTCAAACACTTTGATTAGCTGATGTGAAACAATCAATGCAAAAGCATAAAAACTGGAATATCAATGTCCCATTTAATTGACACCAACAGCTGAATTGATAAAAAATAATGGTGGTGCTATTAATAGAAGAACAAAGAATAGTTTAACCACTTGGAGCAGACAATCAATCTAAGCAAGAACTGGCAACAAAGAACCCTAACAATCCAAGCCCATGGTCAAGAGTGTTTTGAAGTTTTTTTGTTGGTTTTTTGCTTTAACCTTCTCTCTTCTTTTGCTCTCTCTCTCTCTTCTCTCTTTTCTTCCCCCTTTCTATCTAACTTTAGCTTGCAAAATAAAACGAATAACATTTTAGTTGTGTGATTGCTTTTAATTCAGCACCACAAAATAAATTCAAAACAGTGGCAATGTTGAAAAAAAAGTGATTTTATCCTTTTATACTGTTTGCGTTATATATTTCTCTAAGATCATACAATAAGATTTTTTATTTCTTGCCCGCTTCTCCTAACGGCTTGAGGCGGGTTACAACATCGTTAAAACACACATTCACCTAAAAACATTATTTAAAATAAACATATTATAACTTATTTCCACAAATACATATTAAAATACACAAATACAGAGATTAAACATAAGACACAAGTCATTAAAACTGTCTGGGTAGGCCTGACAGAAGAGATATAGGATGGGATGCAAATATTTTAATACCTAAATAAACTTTAACAATATTTTGGTGGACATCTCTGTAACAGGTGGTAGTGGCAGGAGGGAAAGGCACATTATCTTTTAGCATCCGTGAAGGAAGTGATGTCAGCCAAGAAACCACACCTCCGCCTCAGAAAAAAAAAAAAATGAATTGTGACAGGTTGCTTCATTTGGACCATGGCAGGAGATTCAAAACTGGCTGACTGGGAAACGAAAGTCCCGATGGTTTGCCACTATCTCTAGAAGAAACATTGTCTCAAACCCCTTTTCTGAATCATAAAGCAACTCCTTAATAGACACCTTTTGCCCTCATGCTTGCTTCACTGTAGCCTTCATTGTCTCTTTTTGCCTTTTCTTTAACAGCCCACCCCAGTTACCGTGCAGCCCCTTAGTCCCAAGTGGGACTTCCCTTCCTCTTTTTCCCCATTCCTACTGCCCCCTTGCATGCCACCCAACCCTGGGCCAACCTCTATACCCCCAAAGCCCTGGCATCTAGAACCAGGTGCCCTGGGTATCTGTAGATTAGGCAATGCAGGGATCTCTTATCCAATATATCAACAAGATTTTATTCCATACAGTTTGTTTTGTGCCCAATGCACAAAACAAACTGTATGCAACAAAACACAGCTGTGCATCACTTGCATTCTTAAATGTATTTTCTTTTTAAAATCAAAGTTGTGTCCTTGACATACATTCATTTGCATCCTGACCTTTTCAGATGCTCATTTCCATTTTTGTAGAAGAAAACTACTTTTCATTTTTAGGATACATAAATGGTAATATCTCAGCTATGCATTATTTAATTAGGCCAGGTATTTTTCATTACTTCTCTTGTTGACCTAGGATATAAAACTTGGAATTCTCTGTATAGAAAGATACAATTTCTCTCACACAAAGACACATCCTAGAAATATATAACAACTTCAACACTGTCTTGTCAAACCTCATCTTTTCTCGCAAATGTTCCAAATCCTAAAAGTACTTGTTAAAACAAAATTCTATATGGTAATGACTTTTTAGGCTATAGATTTATTATTTATATTATCTACTATTTATATTTAGTCTTCTGCTAAAGTTTGCAGTAAGAACTTATGTTAATATGCATTTTAATACATATTTTATAGAAATACATTTTATTATGTGTATTTGTGGCATTTTTACAATGTTTATGTGTTTTAATTATTCTGTAACCCACCTTGAGCCACAAGAGGTAAGAAATAAAAAAATATTATTATTATTATTATTATTATTATTATTATTATTATTATTATGTTTTTAAATGTATGTTCTTAATTAACTTAGTTAATTGCAACTTCTTTCAAAATGCTTTGCTTTTTCAATAGCAAACCTGAGAATTCCAGTAACACTTTGACATATGAACTGGATAAATTATATTTATAACTAAGCATTTCTCATCTAAGGGCACAAATAGGCCTGAAGCCTGGTGGGACATCACAGCTGCATGATCCAGGTTAAATGGATTTGTACTTCTTTAAAGGGCTGTCTTGAACCCATTGCAGTGGACAAGTTTAAAGGTTGGTCTTCATGTTCAAGTGGAACTCTGCTTCCCCATGGCTCAAAATAATCACTAAAATGGCAAAAGAATGTTCCCCAAAATGTCAATGTTGCATAATTTTGATACCATTGGCCAGTATTGTTGTCACAGTATTTCCTATTGATGCAAAACTTTCACACATCAACAATCCAAACACACCCACCATGAAAAATCCACAAAAAACTCTTACAATAGGGATAAAACTTTTAAAATTCTTATTGTTTCACATGAGAATGAAACAAATGACAATTTACATTACATTGAACTGACAAAAGAATTCCATTCTATTCCACCCTAAGTTTGTCTTTTAACTAAGGGCTACTGCCATGCAATTTTGTAAATATGTAAACTATCTTCACATCTGCACATAAACATAAAAGACAGTCATGAGTTAGAAATGTGAATCACCAGGATCTTTTACCAAATCTTTTCATAGTATAATTTCTGTTCTCTGTTATGAACTACTCTTGCAAATCACTTCAAATAAAAAAGATTTCCAAAAATATCTCACCAGAGAAAATAAGGGTGTTGCATAGACATAAACAGAATAGAACATTAGCTCTTTTCAATCTAGTAAATGAAGCTATTGAGTAGAATTCAATAATTACTAACAAATTCAATTAAACTTCCTTTGTATATTGATAAGGGAAAATTATATAAAGCAATGCAATTATAGCAAATGTATAGAGCAATGTACAGTTTTGATTTTTGTGGTATTACAGTGAAATAAATGGAAATTATCTACAGGAAAGTTGTGAGAATAATGTAAGATGTGAAAGATACTGCCTATGGCCAATATATTTAAGAAGCGTAATTCTGTCAAATATTTAATAATATATCAGGTAGATCAACTGGTGGTGAGGAAGGAGAGGACTGATGGAAGGGCAGGAAGCATGAACTTTAATTTAAAATTTCACTGTTAATATAGAAAAGCGAAAAAGTGCCTATAGGGGTTATACAACAGGTTAGAGATGCTTCGGGCATATCATACATTGCCCTAAGAGAAAGTATAAGCCTAGTTGGTTACCCTTGAGCATTATGACTCTATAAGAAATCTGATTTTAGAAGTTCAGTGTAGCATCTTAATTCTGCGAAGGGAAAAGACTCTAAGATTAAGGAGAAAATAAAAAACTGTATATTCAAACAAAAACAACAACAACTTTATTCTTATATCCCGCCTCCATCTCCCCGAAGGGACTCGGAGTGGCTTACATGGAGACAAAGCCCAATATAAACAAGATTACAAGGTACATGGTTAAAAACATACAACGAAGTTAATAAAACAGTAAGAGCAATAAATATAAAACATCATAAAACATAAACAAAGCAATAACCAACCAATATGATAAAATTTGCTTAACGTATATATCAAGGGCAGGTTTTGGGGTCAAAATTATGGATAGGTCGATGGTCATTCTGTCAAGAGGGGAAAGCTCCAGCCATCAAGAGGGGAAAGTTCCAGACAGCTACCCCCTGTCTGCCCAGGCATTCAGAAAGGCCTTTCTCCACTGTAGTCTGAGAAAGAAATGGTTCCATTGTTGATAAAAGTTAAAGTATAATTTTAATCTTACCACAATAAAGAATCATACCTTTCTCTAAGTAGAGTACCAAAAGATGAGAGCTTAGTCTTTCCCAGAATAATCTATCATTCGGCCTGCAAGAACAGGAGAGGATCGGCGTCCTGGTTGCCTCGCCTCCACACTGGTGAGATAAGCAAGCCAGGAAAGGAGGCTTTAAAACCTCTGCCTCCCAGCTGCATCTTACTGGAGTCTTCCGGTATGATGGCGGCGAGGTAACAGCAGCGAGCCTCAGCTATGGTAGGGACGGAGACAAAATCCGTTCTAATTTAGCCAAAATCTCCTTCTGGAACCCTTGAAAACTAGCTCCTTTACCAGTAACAAACCACGGTCATGAAGGTGGCCGTGGTGAGTCAAACTGGGGGAGCATTACCGAGGGAGAACTCAAGAAGGCTTTGAGAAGGAAGGGGAAAGGTAGAGCGACTGGGCCGCCGCCATTACGGGCCCTTGCACACGCTCCCTCCTCACCTCTCCTGTAGCCTCCATAGCCCCCGCCGCCAGCCCCATTGCTGTTGGAGGGCCAGGGGGGCTATCACCATCGAAGAGGACATTTAAAAAAAACTGCTCGCCTACCGCTTCTGTTGGGCTCGAGGGCCGGGACGCGGAGCGCGGACGAACTGCAGTGAAGCCGTGCCGCCATTTTCCGGCTTGGAGTGCTGCCTGAGTTGACTGACGGCTTGTGCTGCTGCGCTGCTGCCGTGTGGCCTGGCTGGGTTCTTCCATCGCCTGCTTTCCGCCGCTTTTCGTCGCCCTCTCGGCGCTCCAGTGACGGCTTCGGCCGGCGGCTGCTGGGCCCGGCGGCCGCTGCTGCCGTCTGACCTGGTGTTCGGCGAGGGCCTTCCATCGCCTGCCTCCTCCTGGCGTTCGGCGAGGGCCTTCCATCGCCTGCCTCAAGCCGTCTTCTGTTGCCTTCACGGCGTTCCAGCTCCCCAATCGCTAGCCCAACGGCTGCTGCCGCCCAGCCTGGCGCTTGGCTGGGCCTTCCATCGCACCAGCCTCCGGCGCGTCGGTTTCTACCGTGCCTGTTCTCCATCGCCCTCTCAGCGCTCCAGCCCCAACCCAGCGATTGCTGACGCCGGCCTAGCGCTGGAGTTCTTCCACCGTGCCGGCCTCTGGTGCGCTGGCCTCCAGTGCTCCAGCTTCCCTCGCCCGCCCAGGATTAATCTGCCGCCATCACACGAGATTCCATCACTTCGGCTGGTAACTACCAATTCCGGAAGTGTTGAACATCATTTGGCCTGATTATTGCCATCTTTTGGCATCTCGTGGTATCCAATTCCGGACAGATTGTGTTGACCATCGTTTAATCCGTCTGTGTTGACCTCCTTTAACTGTGTGGACCACCTTTTTTTATTGTGCTGACCATCCTCATCTGTGTTGACCTCTTTTGACTGTGCTGACCATCCCTGATTGTACTGACCATCTTCTTTGACTGTGCTGACTATCTGTATTGTGTGTGTGCGAAGCACCCCACTAGCGCTAACTCTAAAAGGACTGTGCTGTCCATTTTGGCACCTGATACATCTCTCGGGACAGCAACCTAAACTCCGAGAGGCGGGGGGGGGGGGGATCTTAATCACAGTAATTAACAACAACTATACTTAATGATTAACGGAGAATGTAAGAACTAATGGTGCACCGTTATTAAGTACAGTGAATATATATTCAGCGTGATTCTAGCACTTTACTCCATCAGCACTTTAACTTACTACCTCGGTGGTCCATTAACTTTACTGAGTCTTAGCACTTTAATCGACTCAACCATCTTGCACTGAATTTAAGTCCTCCATGACGCACTCCATTCGAGCACTTTAGAGCCAATTGACTAAGCTACTGCACTTTAATTACTTATACCATCGTGTATGTTGATACAATTATCTATCTGCACTTTAAGAACTCCTGCACTTTAAGAACTCCTTTGACAGTGTTAATAGCTACTATCCATGTCACTACCCATTCCCTGGCATCTGTTATTCTTGCTGTTAATTGTTTTTGGTAGAGAGAGGGAACGGAGTAGATCAGAAAGACCGGAGTTTAACATAATAGGAATAGGAAATGAACGGAAGGCAGGACTATGGCATCCTGGAACTATAACATACCATACAGCCAACAATGAATTACGAGTGGATACTTTGGCTGCTGAATGCGTCATGGAGGAGGGAGAGGGTTCCGTTAACCGGGGAGCCCCCATAGAAGTCGTGGTGGGGAGGGGGAGATACGGGAAAGGGAGACCTTTAATTCGGCCTAGGGAATGTGGAACAACATTAGTAATCCCAAATCGGTCTCCTGATATGGTAAGTCGGTGTAACCAGGATGGCGGTCCCTCCGAATTGAAAGTGGTGCTGTTGAACGCCAGATCTGTCAATGGTAAAACAACTTTCATCCAGGATTTAATCCTGGATGAATGGGCAGATCTGGCGTGCATCACAGAGACCTGGTTGGACGAAGCGGGAGGTGTAAATTTAACCCAGCTTTGCCCACCAGGTTTCTCTGTGCAGCACCAACCGAGATCCGGAGAGCGGGGAGGCGGAGTTGCAGTGGTCTATAGAGATTCCATTCTTCTGACCAGGGCCCCCATCCCGCAGTCAACAAATTTTGAATGCGTCCACCTGAGGGTGGGTGACTGGGACAGATTAGGGATTCTGTTAGTGTACCGTCCACCTCGCTGCACTACAGTCTCCCTGCCTGAGCTAGCGGGGGTGGTCTCGGACCTGGCATTGGAGTCCCAACGGCTGCTTGTGCTGGGGGACTTCAATGTCCATGCCGAGGCTGCCTTATCGGGAGAGGCTCAGGACTTCATGTCTACCATGGCAACCATGGGGCTGTCCCAACAGGTATCTGGCCCCACCCACAGTGCTGGACATACATTGGACTTGGTTTTCTGCCAGGGATGGGAGGAAGGTGGCGGTGTTGAGGAGTTATCCATCTCTCCGTTGCCATGGACCGACCACCACCTGGTCAGTTTTAGACTCACTGCACCCCTCAACCTCCGCAGAGGTGGAGGACCCATTAAACTGGTCCGCCCCAGGAGGCTTATGGATCCAGATGGATTCCTGACGGCTCTTGGGGAATTTCCCACCACCTCGGTTGGTGATCCTGTTGATGCTCTGGTCGCTCTCTGGAATGGGGAGATGACTAGGGCAATAGACACGATCGCTCCAGAACGTCCCCTCTCAAGTAGCCGAGCTAAACCAGCTCCTTGGTTCACCGAGGAGCTGGCAGCGTTGAAGCGAAAGAAGAGGGAACTAGAGAGCATGTGGCGTTCGGATCCGAGCAAGCCAAATCGAACACGGTTTGTGTCCTTTTTAAGGGCATATGCCGCGGCAATAAAAGCCGCAAAGAAGACTTTCTTCGCGGCCACTATTGCGTCTGCAAAGAACCGTCCGGCCGAACTGTTCCGAGTTGTCAGAGGCCTATTAAAACCCGCCACTCAGGATGGGTGCCCTGATGACTCGGCAGCTCGCTGCGAAGCCTTTGCTCGGTTCTTCGCAGACAAAGTCGCTTTGATCCGCTCTGGACTGGATACCATATTAACGGCAGTATCTGAGGATGTAACACGAGCATCTGCTTGTCTGGTTTTGATGGATTCATTTCAATTGGTTCATTCCGAGGATGTGGACAAGGTGCTTGGAGGAATGAGAGCTACCACATGCATCCTAGACCCCTGCCCATCCTGGCTTCTGAAGGAGGCCAGAGGGGGATTGGCCGAGTGGGTGAAGGTGGTGGTTAATGCCTCCCTTCGGGAGGGCAAAATTCCAGCCAGCTTAAAGCAAGCTGTGATAAAACCGCTGTTGAAGAAACCATCACTGGACCCCACTCAATTCGTCAACTATCGGCCTGTTTCCAATCTCCCCTTTTTGGGCAAAGTCATGGAATGTGTGGTGGCCTCACAACTCCAGGCATTCTTGGTAGACACGGATTATCTGGATCCGGCACAGTCTGGCTTCAGGCCGGGGCATGGTACCAAGACAGCTTTGGTCGCCTTAGTGGATGATCTGTGTCGGGAGCTCGACAGGGGGAGTGTGTCCCTGTTGGTGCTGCTCGACGTCTCAGCGGCCTTCGATACCGTCGACCACGGTATCCTTCTGGGACGCCTCGCGGGGATGGGTCTTGGAGGTACTGTTCTGCAGTGGCTCCGCTCATTCCTCGAGGGTCGGTCTCAGAAGGTGTTACTGGGAGACTCCTGTTCAACCCCACAACCTTTGTCTTGTGGGGTTCCTCAGGGTTCAATACTGTCTCCCATGTTGTTTAACATCTACATGAAGCAGCTGGGCGAGATCATCCGGAGTTTCGGAGTCCGATGTCATCTGTACGCAGATGATGTCCAACTCTGTCACTCCTTCCCACCTGCTACTAAGGAGGCTGTCGAGGTCCTGAACCGGTGCTTGGCCGCTGTGACGGTCTGGATGGGGGCGAACAAATTGAAATTGAATCCAGACAAGACAGAGGTACTCCTGGTTAGTCGCAAGGCTGAACAGGGTATAGGGTTACAGCCTGTGTTAGACGGGGTCGCACTCCCCCTGAAGACGCAGGTTCGCAGTTTGGGTGTGATCCTGGACTCATCGCTGAGCCTGGAACCCCAGGTTTCGACGGTGACCAGGGGAGCATTCGCACAGTTAAAACTTGTGTGCCAACTGCGACCGTACCTTGGGAAGTCTGACTTGGCCACGGTAGTCCACGCTCTGGTTACATCCCGTCTTGAGTACTGCAACGCTCTGTACGTGGGGTTGCCTTTGAAGACAGCCCGGAAGCTCCAATTAGTCCAACGGGCGGCAGCCATGATACTAACAGGAGCGGGGCGCAGGGAGCATACAACTCCTCTGCTGCACCAGCTCCACTGGCTGCCGATCTGCTACCGGGCTCAATTCAAAGTGCTGGCGTTGGCCTTTAAAGCCCTAAACGGTTCTGGCCCAACTTATCTATCCGAACGTATCTCAACCTATCAGCCCACCAGGACCCTAAGATCTTCTGGGGAGTCCCTGCTCTCTATCCCGCCGGCTTCACAAGTGCGGCTGGCAGGAACGAGAGACAGGGCCTTTTCTGTGGTGGCCCCTCGGCTTTGGAACACCCTCCCCATAGAGGTAAGATCAGCCCCCTCGCTGATGGTGTTTCGGAAAAGATTGAAGACATGGATGTTTAAACAAGCATTCGGTTAATCCGTTGCAACGAATTATGATGACTAAAGGACTGGTAATCATGGACGATGAATTTGGATTGTGACTCCAGTTACGAGATGCATTGGATGGTTATTGGTGGCCCAATAATTTGTATTGTATATGTGTTTTATGCTTTTAAACTGAATATTGTTGTTTTTTAAGTGTTGTAAACCGCAATGAGTCGCCGATTTAGGCTGAGATATTAGCGGTATACAAGCGCATAAATAAATAAATAAATAAATAAATAATCTAAAAGAAGCACAGATCCAATCTACTCTTCCAGTGGTCCTTTGAGGGAAGATACCATACAGTGGTTGCCACCATCACCATTTTCTCTCCCAGGCAACAAAAAGGCTAAAAGCCAGATGCCACCTAACTAGAGTTAAATGCACAGTGCTTACACTGACCCGTGACCAATTCAGGTTAGGGAGTCATTTTTTTTTACTAAAATTTCCAGACTTACATAGGAATATATTCATTACTTGATATGAAACATTCAATTTAACACTATCTCACACTATGTTAAAGGACAAGATGAAAGGTCATGAAAGATGACTGGCTGTCAGAAGAACTAGCAAGCACAGTCTTGTTCTCTGTTCCTATGCGATTTAAATGTTTTTATTTGGCGGTTTTAATTTTTATGTCTTCATGCCTAAATATTGTTTTATCTTTTGTTTAATTGTCTTATTGATTTCAATGCATAGTTGTATGTTTTGTTTAGATTTATGATTTTGTTTTATATGTATGTATTTGAGGCATTGAATTTTGCCATTATTTGTTGTAAACTGCTTTGAGTCCTCCCCCTCCCCATTGAGAAAAGTGGTATATAAATATAGTAAATAACTAAATAAATAAATATTTATTACATGGTACATTGACATCTCACAATGCCAGAATGTGGCTTATTTCACCAAAAATACATATTATTATGTCACTAATTTGTTCCATATTGTCATCCCAAGCCCATTTTGATTGATGTCATATTTATAAAATAACAGAATTTTCTCTTTTAATATGCAAAGTAATATAAACAGGACATGTTCTGTTTACAACTGTGTTCTCAACATATATATCACAATAAAATAAAACTGTTTTTAACAGGTAAACAAGATGGCATTGATGTATTAAAGAGGGATATTTACCTTTTTCTGTTGCATGTGCTGGGACTCAGCCTGTGTGTGAACCTGAGCCTGAATCTCTGATTGTATTGCCAATGTTGATGCAAATGTTGATGTTAATGTTGTTGGGCCTAGTTTGAATAGTGAAGCCGAAGTAATCAATGAGGACGAAGCTCAAGATGGAGACACTTTGGGCAGTAAAAATCCTACAGGCTTTGATTTAGAGGCTTTAAGGGAAAAGCCAAGCTCTCATGAGAAAGTTTGTCAGACCAAAAGAAGGAAATTCACTCCCTTTTCCTCCTGGCCCAAGCCTGCAAGATAACTTGACACCTGGTCGGGTCAGTGATAACAGCCGCAGCTTGGAGATAAGCTGGAACTGCAGGGAGGCTCAATGTTTATGTAGGTCCGAGAGAATCCGACAACTGAGACCAAAGATTAGAGTTAGCCGGAATCAGTTTTTGGAATTTAAGAGTGCCCATGAGGGGGATTTCCTCAGACCAAGCACCGTTTAGTATCAAGTACAAACCTCCTGGGTTTTCCAGTTTCCAATGGTATGGTTCTCCAAGGGAATTTCTGGCTTCAAGTAAGATTAGTTGGGAGCTAATCTGTTCATGGATTCCTATTGAGAATTGTTTGGACATTACTGCTTTGGATTTTCTGCAACTTTCCTGGACATTGCTGTTTGCTGTTTCATTTCGGCTTTTTTACCTTTGGACTTCAATCTATTTCAGATTCATCTTTCAATAAAAAGAATTGTATTTTTCCTAAACCAAGGTGTGGTGTATTAATGACAAGAGAGCCCTGTTTCCAGCTCTGGAGTGCAACAGCATGTACACTTCATACCACATTTGAACTTAGTCACTAATTTCAACATTGCATTGTGGAATGGAAATTATGGAACTACAATTCCCAAAAATCATGGGTCAATCCTCCCCAAAGGAGGTCTGTGTGCCAAGTTTAGTCCAGATCCATTGTTGGCTGGGTTCACTGCTCTCTAAATAAGGGTGAACCACAACTCCCAAAATTCAAGGCCAATCACCCTCAACCCCCATCTGTATGGTCATGTTGGGTGTGTGTGCCAAGTTTGTCCCAGTCCATTGTTGGTGGGGGTCACAGTTAATCTGAATGTGGGTGAACTAAAACTCTGAAATCAAGGTCAACCCCCCCCCCCCAATCTTTTCAAGTATGTTCAATTGGTCATAGGGGTCTGAGTTCAAGTAGGAAGTAGGTGATGGTACTGCAAATCCCATTGTCTGTGGTCCAGTCTCCTCCAGTAGTCTCTGGATATGGGTGATGGTACTGCAAATCCCACTGAGCCATAATCTTTCCTGTTCCTGATGTCAGGTTTACTGGGTGACAATTGTTTGGGTCCCCCCCCCCCCCCTCCCTACACACACTTCTTGAAGATAAAGACAGCATTTGCTCTTCTGCAGTCTGCTGGTATATCTCCTGTTCTCCAAGAATTTTCAAAAATTGCCAGTGGTTTTGAAATTACTTCTGCTAGTTCCTTCAATATCCTTGGATGTATTGGCCCTGGAGACTTGAATTCTTTTAGAATAGCCAAGTAAAGCCTTGACTTCTTCTTTACCTGTTTTGGGTTGCATTTCCCCTATTTCCCCATCCGCTCCATTTTGTTCAGCCAAGTTATTTTTCCTCTTCTTCCTTTGCAATTTGAACCAATTGGCTCCGGTCCTATTTTCTGCATATGCAGAAAATAAGCTTGCTCCACATTCCTCAGCTATCACATCAACTTTGATATTTGCTTTCCTCCATATTAAATATGCCCTCCTCCATTCACGATAATATGCAAACAGTTATAACAATTGATAGAAAATACTGGGAATATCCGGGATCAAGAGAAACCAAGTTTGGATTCTGGAAATAGAAGTGTTAATACAGTAATGAGAACCACTATTTCCCAACACATTTGGCCAGTTCTGATATACCAGTTGTTACACCTAACATGTTTGCCCAACCCATAATGTATGATAACCTGCTGTACATCCATCAGTGTTAAACTATGTTCCATCTTAGTAGCTTTCTAAGAAAGTCTAAGTCAATGATTTTACAGCAGTGTTTTATTCTTATCATGACCCATAAAAAAAAAAAGATCTGCAAGAGATCTTGCTATTGACAGCCTTACTATGATTTTGCTAACTTGGGTCTGTAGCTTCCTTTATTGAGTGAATCCATTCATTTAATTCAATGACAAAGTTCCATATTAAATGTATATTGTGATTTTTATGATATTGCTTTCAGGGATTTGTCTCTGCACCCACAAATCTTGCTCTTGGGGGCAGAGGGGCTCCAGTAATTTCTTGGATTTGCACATGGGCTTTTCCAAAAGTTTTTTGAAGGACACAAGTTGCTGAGGTGGTCTTGTGGCTTGAAGGACAACCTTCCTCCTCTGTATTTTTAAGTGTTGTACTCCTGTAGTGAAGATATGCCATTTCACTCATGCATTACAACACTTTTCAAAAGAAAGAAAAAAAAGAAGTGGAGGATTGGGTTGTTGTAGGTTTTCCGGGCTATATGGCCATGTTCTAGAGGCATTTTCTCGTCACGTTTCGCCTGCATCTATGGCAAGCATCCTCAGAGGTAGTGAGGTCTGTTGGAACTAGGAAAATGGGTTTATATATCTGTGGAAAGACCAGGATGGGACAAAGGACTTTTGTCTGCTGGAGCTAGGTGTGAATGTTTCAACTGACCACCTTGATTAGCATTTAATGGCTTAGAAGTGCCTGAGGGAATCTTTCTTTGAGAGGTGATTTGATGTGCCTGATTGTTTACTCTCTGTTGTTTTGCTGTTGTAATTTTTGAGTTTTTTAATTTTTTAATTTTTAATTTTAATTTTGAGTTTTTTAATTTAAAAAGTAGGGGATTCTTTTTGTTCTGATATGTATTAGAATGTAATATAAATCAATCCAAGGGTTAAAATAAACACTGGAGTTCGTACTTGGAATTTTCAGAAATAAAGGCTGAGAAATAGCATTTGAATAGACAGACAGACTATTCAAAGAGCTAAGCAAAACAGTAACAAATACCACAGCCCCTGATACTTTGTCCCTTATCTCATCATCAATTGAAGAATGTGCCCAAAATACAATAATGTCTATTTTAGTCTCACTCATTCACATAAATAAAACAAAATACAAAACATCAACTGACACGAATGCTATACTGTGCATTGATTTAATGAGGGAGAAATTTTGAACCATTTGTCAATTACTGTTGATAATTCCTAGAGAGTCACATATCTGTGTCATTCATTTTCGGCTGTTCAATTAAAAAGAATGCCCCAGAGGGAGAAGTGTATTGCTACCCATCATCTGTTTAATACATGTGATTCAACTAGGGCATGCAAAACATTTCACCTTTATTTTTAGTTCTCTAACTGCAGGGAACTATTTAAATCCCAACACTGGAACTAAAATCTTGCATCTTAACTTTAAAGCCAATATGAATGTCAATCTGTGCTTTTTAAAACACTGCAATAGAATCTTACATAATGTAAAGATTGCAGAATATGTATTACTGTAATGAAGATAGCCCAGGAAGCTTTTCACAGTAGCTCACAAAAAATAGATATACAAGAACTTAGCCAAGATTTACATTATATTGCTTCTGAACAAAACTCATAAAAGGATTTTAAAATATTTATTATCATTAGTAGTAGTAGTAGTAGTAGTAGTAGTATGTTTATTTTATCTTTCCTGCTTTCTTTTCTGAAGGAGACTCAAAGTGGCTTACAATTAAAATTGTTGTTGTTGTTGTTCATTCGTTTAGTCGTCTCCGACTCTTCGTGACCTCATGGACCAGCCCACGCCAGAGCTCCCTGTCGGCCATCACCACCCCCAGCTCCTTCAAAGTCAGTCCAGTTACTTCAAGGATTCCATCCATCCATCTTGCCCTTGGTCGGCCTCTCTTCCTTTTGCCTTCCACTTTCCCCAGTATAACTGTCTTCTCACAATTAAAATTATGACCCCATAATTTAATATATACAAATATGTAAACATTAAAACAGAATTAAACATAACAGTTTTGAAATTCAGTTAAAATCCATTAAAACATGTACAAAGCTAAAAATCATAGCACCCCTGACTTGCTCTTTAAAACCTTCTTTAAAAGCCTGTCTGGATATGAAGGTTTTAGCCTGCTGTTGGAAGGAGAGAAGGAAGGGGAGATTCTGGCTTCCCTAGGAATTTCAGAGCCAAGGGGCACCACTGAGAAGGCCCTCTCTCTCATGTGCACCAACCAAGCTTGCAATGTAGATGGGACTGAATGAAGGGCCTCTCCTGAAGATCTCAGGGCCTGGGCAAGTTCGCACACGGGGATGCAATCAGCCAAATACCCTGGACTTGAACTGTCTAGGGCTTTAAAGGTCATAACCAGCATTTTGAATTGTGCTCAGGAACAGACTGGCAGCCAGTGAAGCTGCTGTAACAGGAAGGTTGTCCACTCCCTGCTTGGCCAAAGCTCTTTGGACCAGCTGAAGTTTCCAAGCACCCTTCAGAGGCAGCCCCACATAAACCGCATTACATTAATACAGACGGAATGTAACTAAGGCATGTACCACCATGGCCAGATCTGGCTTCTCAAAGGAATTGTCACAGTTAGTGCACAAGTTTTAATTGTGCAAAGGCCTTCCTGGCCACCGAAAACACCTGGGCCCCTAAGTTGCATGCTAAGTCCAGGAGGACCCCCAAACTGCAAACCTGTATCTTCAAGGGAAGTGTAACCCCCGTCCAGCACTGACTGAATCCCTATTCCCTGATCTGCCTTCTGTCTGACCAGGAGTACCTCTGTATTGTCTTGATTAAGCATCAATTTGTTTGCCCTCATCCATCAGTCCATTACTGATGACAAGCACTGGTTTAGGGTCAGGACAGCTTCTTTGGCATTTGGTGGGAAGGAGTAGTAGAGTTGGGTGTCATCCACATATAGGTGGCACCGAACTCAAAAACTCTCCCAGTGGTTTCAGGTATATGTCAAACAGCATGAGGGTAAAAATGTAACCCTGAGGAACCCCACAGGTCAATGGCCGGGGGTTCGAACATGAGTCCCCCAGCACCACCTTCTGGGTACAGCCCTCCAGGAGGACCAGAGCCACTGTAAGACAGAGCCTCCCAGTCCCATCCCAGCAAGATGACCCAGAAAGATACCATGGTTAATGGTACAGAAAGCCACTGAGAGATCCAAGAGAACCAACAGGGACACTCCTCCTCTCTAACTCTCTGCTTAGGTAATCCACCAAGGTGAACAAAGCTGGGTTGTTGTGAGTTTTTCAGGCTGTATGGCCATGTTCCAGAAGCATTCTCTCCTGACGTTGTGCCTTCATCTATGTCAGGCATCCTCAGAAGTTGTGAGGTCTGTTGGAAACTAGGAAAATGGGGTTTATATATCTGTGGAATGTCCAGGGTGGGAGAAGGAACTCTTGTCTGTTGGAGGTAGGTGTGAATGTTTCAGTTGATCACCTTGATTAGCATTTAATGGCTAGCAGTTTCAAGGTGTGGCTTCTTACTGCCTAGGGGGATCTTTTGTTGAGAGGTGATTAGCTGTCCCTGATTGTTTCTTGTCTGGTGTTCCCCTGCTTTTGAGTGTTGTTCTTTATTTACTGTTATGATTTTAGAGTTTTTAATACTGGTAGCCAGATTTTGTTCATTTTACTAGTTTCTTCCTTTTTGTTGAAATTGTCCACATGCTTGTGAATTTCAATGGTTTCTGACATGGTAGTTGTTAGGGTGGTTCAGCATTTCTGTGTTCTCAAATAATATGCTATGTCCAGGTTGGTTTATCAGGTGCTCTGCTTTGCTGAACGTAGCATTTGTTGGATTTTCTTAGTGGATCTGTAGATTGTTTGTAAGTTGTTTTTCTTCATCAGCTTCCCTACGTGGCCAGTGGTTCCCTTCATGTATGATAAGAACATTTTTCCTCTGGTTGGATCTTTGTCTTTGCTCTCATGGCTTGTTCTTGGTCTATACCATAGAAGACAGCAGCAATCTATATACATTTATTTTTAAAGGAAAGAAATTATACCTGTTTTCTTAAAATAAATTTCTCTTTTTAAAAATTAGGGAATGTATTCCAGATGTCCAGCGCAATATCAAGGTATAATGCGCAGAGCCAAACATATCACAAAATTCAAAAAATCTATAAAAAGAAGGGGTTACTATAATGCCATCCAGATCTAAAATGGTTTGTATCTATCTGAATTAACACCAGCTCATTAGCATGATTCTGGAAACAAAACAAAAAAACCAAACATATGTCATTACAACAAGATAAGTCTAGCTCGATCAACATCAATGTCATCATCACCATTATTATTTCCTTCCCTATTTCATAACCTCAGGTTTAGGACTAAACCTGCCCAGCTATTTTTAAAAGACAGTCCCGTGTACACTCCATTGAAAAATCAATGGCCACATCTACACTGCCATATAATGCAGTGTATTAACTGAAATATGGGTGTATCTGTTTCCTCAAAACAACCCTGTAACTGAAAAAAAAATCATCTGAAGTCGAGAAAAAAAAACAAACCCAGATCATAGTCAGTCACTGCTAACTAGGGAAAATATTGGATCCAGCACCACACTGCAAATGCAAATCTGCTTCTTCATCAGAATGAACTGTTACAGAGAGAAATATTGTACTGTGGCTTGAAAAATAATTATGTCTTTCCTGCTATATGACCTGAAATATAATATTGTACTTTCCAAAAAATTTATATTTTGGATTAAAAACAATAATAATTTAGTTTACCAATCTGAGTTCTGAATAAAATAAGAAAAGTTCATCCATCAAAAGCATCGACTCCCTGCTGAAGCCTGCCAAGTCACTAGATATACTACAAAAAGATCCCAGAGTTTGTGCCAGAGGTTTCATTTTGCATTCAGTACACTCATAGCCTTCAGATGCAATGCTCATTCAAGAAGCTTTGTGCTTTTAGATACAACAAAAGAATGAACTTTGTTGTTTATTTCTTACAAAATAAGGAAAATACATAGAAAACAAAGACTAGTTACTTTTCACAGATCTGACATCTTCTGTTTACATGTAATATGGATAATGTCATTTAAGTATATTACAATATTTACTGAATAACATCTGAAATTAAACATACAACTAAATGTGTACTGGGATTTAAGACCTGAAAAAATCTTCAGTTTTTGCAATTTATTAATGGGCAATATGAGGTTTCTATCAAGAATTTTATATAGCCTCATAGATCTCTGAGTAATGTCCACCATGGAATCAAATCTCATTCAGCAAGTGAATTTTCCCTTCACTATATATTCTGTAATGATTACAAATCACAGACATAGAAAACTGAAAATGACCTAAAACAATTATTGAAGTATCAAGAAAAAGGGTAGAACTTGTTCAAGACCTATTTGCATTTTGATGGCATCAGCATTGGATATGTTCTCATGTACTCTTCAGTGAAAATGTGTGCTTGCAATTGTACTATTTTATTCATTTATTTTGTCCTATAGTTTTAATTTGCCTCTGTACAGGCAAAATAACTCATGAAGGTCTTTTCCAAGAAAAACTCATTCAGCATTTATAATATGTTGTAAACAAATTCTACTGAGAAGCTACAATATCAGCAAGAACGTCCTCAGTACATGTAGTATGTTATAGGCCTGGGTAACAACGGAAAGATTTGTTTCTAAAATCGATTCGTTTTTTGGGGGTTTTTGCATTTCGATATTTAAAATAATTACAAAATTTTCCTTTTAAAAAGTTCGATATTTACGAAATTTCGTAAATGGTAAAAAAATAACGAATCGATTTCCGAAACAATAACGAATCGATTCGTTAATGGCGGACGCGACCGCGAAATACGCTAAAAAACCTCCAAAAACTTCTGAAGCTTCCCTCTCCCTCTGTTGTTGACTGTTGGTGTGATATTATAATTTTTTTTCACTAATTAAACCATAAAACTGGCCCAGACATGCGGAAATAATAACGAAACGACCTCAGAACAATAACGAAACAAATACAATACTGAAATACGAAGCATTTACAAAACGTCTTTAAAAATTCGTTTTTTTAAAAAAAATTGCTCCAGAATGGTTCGTTATCGCTTCGTAATCAACAAAATTAACGAATTATTAACGAATTATGAATTAACGAAACGAAACCGCCCAGCCCTAGTATGTTAGTATTATTTAATGTGCTTAAGTTAACAGCAGCCTTGAACCTTCAGCAAAGATGATATTGCAACAACAAGAAAAAGAAGAAGAAATTCTTACTGGGAAACCTAATTCAGATCTTTGCTTACTACAAAGCCTGAATGTGCTGAATTACATTTTAAGCAGTTATTTTGTATTTCAGAGTCCTTAGGCATTACACAGAAACTCAATACCAAATATACATAATCTTTTTTTCTATTTTATAGCAGTCATATTTGCATTAAACAACAATATATTAGTTGACCCTGAATGCATATGTTCATATCTTAGAAAATTCTTAGTAGTTGCAATCCTTTCTATAAAGAACATATTAACTGATACAAGTTTCCACTGATGTCAGGATACATAAATACCAAGCAAGTCAAATTAGTAGATTTGCTTGTTGTACGCGTATAGACTTAAAATGTAGTATAGTGAGTTTGTGTTGGGTTTTGGTTGTTGTTCAAAATAAAAAGCTCATGATCAGTAGACTTCTGATTTCTGTCAACTGGAAATTATTTTACAAACAACTACCTAAAATAAACATCTTCAGCAAAAGCAAACAGAACACACAATCAAGTATCTTGAACAGGATAACTGAGTGTGAAGTATTTAGATATAACAAGAAATGAGGCATGGAGAGAGGATACTCATGTGTACCTTCTAAATCTCTGGTATTATTTCCAAAGTTATGGTTTCATACCTCTCTGAAAAGTGAAACAAAATAGGTATTCTCAGTATACTTCTTTAAATGTCATATTGAGTGTATATAAAGATGATAAACGGTTTCTCACACTTTCCTCTCCTGTGCTTGCACTTTAGCACCCACATCTGAAATGTGCAAAGGCCGACTGCATAGAGATATGAAATATTTTAGGAAGGATGCATAACTGGATGCTACACTCCAATACTTCATCCCTTTTACAGTACTAGGTTACCAGGCATTCAAATCAGTTACCAGCTGTTTAACAATTCTGTAATAGCTGGTCAGAATATTATTATGCATCTTGCAATCACACAAATCAAGCCTGTCTATGTAGCTTGTTATAATTTACCAATGAAACATCTCCTGTAAAAATATATTATGAATTGGTAGACAATTTGTAAACGTTGTCTAAAATGAAGGGTTACAACTACTACTTCAAAGCCTGAGCAAAGGAAAGGTCTGGAAACTTTGTCACACAGATGGGGTTATGAACATATTTAGAAATTATGGACCTAATATACCAAAATCTGCAAAATAGTTTGATTCTGTCAGTGCATCCACCATTCTCTTTAGGCATTACATGTACCATGACTACCCTACTGATCTAATATATACTGGAAAAATGAATGTGGATTCTGTGAAGCTTTATAAAAAAAATGAACTAGGCTAATTCAGCATTATAAGACAGGTGTTAAATTCCACATTTGTCTAACATGTGACTAATCCAGCTGAACACACCCTACAAATCAAGTATGGTGGGCCAGCAGAGGCTCAGTAAATCATTTTTTCTACCTGGCTGTGACTTTAAAACAATAGGCACTGTCAAGCACTGGCAGGTAGAAAGACGTAACGCCTATTGGTCTTGGATAAGTGGAACTAGTTTAATATAACTCACTGACATGTATGATGGTCTCCTTTCTACTGTTAAACTTCATATTTTCCTGCCTTTGGTGACTGTCCCAATTGGGTTTTGTCAGTCATAAATCAATCTGACATGGCTGGTTAGTTTCACAACTTCTTTCCTGGCCCATCTGGAATAAAGTATAATTGGAGCATCTGAGGTAAGTTCAGGCCAGGTCCTGACTTTTGTAAGTTTATTGTTTGTTTGTATTTAAAATTAAAATAAATTTGATCCAATGTGGCCTTCATTCTACTGTATTATTTTATGTGCACCACTGACCCCTACTGAATTAGATATGCATAAGATTCCAGAATTCTTCTTCTGCTCGAATGGAAAAGTCAGCTGTCTTTTGCTTTGCCTGAGATGACTTCGTGATTTTTTGCTTGATACATAACACAACTAACCAAGAAGTTACTGAGTTTCTAAATAATTGGAAATAACAAAACAAGTGAAGCACACCTCTAGCATTCTCCCTGTTTATAAGTATGATTGTTTACTATACCTTCAAATGAAGTGATATGTGATTACATTAGCATATCTTTTTAAAAGCAAATAGTAGCCACTAAGCCAAAACTGACTAAAACTAGGGAAGGTTGATCACTTTCACATGTCATTCTGCAGACCAGAACTTTAGAAGGGGAAGGTCGTTCCTTCCTGTTGCAGTCCCAACAAAAGCCATTCCCTACAAAGATACTACATACTCTGGGAGGTAATATCCCAGCTACAACACCATTCTATGAAGTTTCTCTCATTATCCTGCTCAGACCTGATCGTTGTCCTCTGCCAAATGGGATCTGGTATTTAACAACATCTGGAGATTCTGCCTCTTTCCTTGCATTATTATTGTTATTATATTTTGACAGAAACTCTATTCACTTGTTTACTTCATGTGCTGAATCAAGGCCAACCTTTCTGTGGTCCCAGTTCCATATGTTTTGTCTCAAGGGGAAATGTCAAAACTGAGCTGGAGATGCATAGGCACTGCTTGTATGTAGAATTCTCCACCTTCTACATGATGAGACTGATGTCATTGGAGAAGGAAAGGAGTGGAGTTCACACAATCAATTTTTCATATATTATTTCACATACTTTGTAAATGAATAAATTAGTCTAGGGAGACAACGCTAAATACAAACCTAAAATATATCTAAATGAATTATGGAACTTACAATAAAATTTACAGTAAATTTTTTTCATGCATGTGTGATTCAAGTAATTAAATGGTTTATATTGTTTTACTTCCAAACTGTTTAACTAGTAGGTTGAGTGGGACACCACAAATTCTACCATATATTTTTCTGTCCACAGAGCAGGTGGACACTTGATCATAAAGTAGATGGTTATGTAACTTCTTCACATTACTAATATTGACCCTTTTTTTCATTCTTTGCAGATATATACCAATCTTTACAGAATAAAAGGTGGCAATGCATACATCTATAGACACTGCCATGTGAGTTGTTGAATAAGAAAAAATGAGCTTTTACTAGTGAAAAGCCACTACCTAGGAAATGGCATCTTAATTCATTCTTTTTTTTTTTCAGGTATTCCACTCCCCAAGCAAAATAAATGGATCAATTTTTTACAACAACAAAATAAAATATCAGTGTAGCAATATTTGTAAATCAATGTGTAAAATTGCAAATCTCTTTAAAATGGTGCTTCTCTGTTCACCTGATATGGAGGACCCCAAAGAGCCAGGAACAAGTATTGCATCTGTGCTGATAGGTTACTACTGCTTCCTTCTTTCTAGAAAATTGAGAGGGATCAACAGCCAGTGACTCAAAGGCTGGCAACAATTCAAGGACCACCACTTTTGAGTAGCACTAATCTAAAAGGTATTTGTCAAATCTGCAATCTCTGCTCAGAAATCTAGAGCAGAAATCTACAATAGACTGCAACAGTGCTAAGTAAAACCCACCATTACTATTTTGTAGGAACCCCACTGAAAATGTGAACTATGGAAGCTTCCAATACAAATGATAATGTATGTTTCAGTTTATTGAGAACATTTGGTTTGTGATATGCTACCTTTACTGTATACAATTACACTTGGCCAAACTCCCAACTACAATAAAAGCAATGATTAAATGGGAGACTGATAAGTCAACATTTATGCAAAGTTGATTAACTTCCTATTTGATTAGATTAGACAATTACTTAATCAAATCTATTTGCTAGATACATTGCTCATCGTGAACATGCAACATAATTAATCATACTGAAATATACATTCTAATTCGTTTTGCATAAGAATTTGAAGGAGAAATGCTTATCTATGGATGCTCAACTGTATTATTGAGAAGAACTGAGATTTCCATAACCCATTCTTAATAAACTCTCATCTGCTGTTATCTCAAAAGGAAAAAAAAGGCTTAATTTGGGGACAGGTACCACTTAACAGACATTTGAGAGCTTTAATAAAAATGGAAGAAAAGTCTCTCTGTCAGGGGAAAAATACCTCAGTCTTTCTTGTGGTTAATAATATACTCAAACCTGTTGGCAGAGAGCCCAGCTTTGTATGTATGCATGCATGCATGCATGCATGTATGTATGTATGCTGTCACGCTAGGCAGTAAAAAGTGGAATATTCTCTCATTCAAGCAATAATTAGATCACAGTAAAATCTGCTTAGCTTCAACAAGGTTGCTTGAGCCTACATGTACTTTCAGAACAAACCGAGCACTTGCTTACCTAATGGTTCATGCTCAGCCCTAATTTATCATACTATACTTAACACAATTACTTTACTGTCTGAAAAGTGTTTTAATAAAACAGTACATGTAAAGGCTTACTAATGCTAAAGCACATCAAGGCATTTAAAGAATGCTTTAACAGACACATTGTGGAGACACCCTGGGGGAAAAAGAAGGAAAGGGAATCTGACATTCATACTGAAGATACAACAGCTTACATTCTCCACTGCCTTTACTGTTTTCATGTAAGTAATACACATGGATAGGCACACAGAAATGCAAACAACAAATATATTGCTCTCATGCATATCTCATTTTATATATGTTTTTCACTAACATGATTATATACTCCTCTAGACTTTAATTACTCCACTCCCTGCACCCCCACCCCAAAAAGCTCATCTTCTCACTTCTGTATTTGTCCTACGTTTCAGAAACTGTCCTGAGCCTAATAGGAACTCTACCTCACCTGTCCTTCATTCTTGGAAAGAGTAAAGGTCTGTTCAAGCACTCTTCACCATGCTTTCTTGAACATGGGAGCAAGGGAAATTCACATTCTGCCCCTCAAGCATGATATGCAACATGTCTCAAAAGAAGAGGTTCCACAGGATATGGAGAAAATGTGGAAATGCCTGAAACAGACTTAAGTACCACACACTCCAATGACTTTTACAAGTGTATATAGCACTGCATTTGTGCACACCATGGCATTGTATGTGAACACATGCTCCTCCCCCATTCTATACTGCCATATAATCCAGTTCAAAGCAGATAATCCGGATTTTATATGGCAATGTGGAAAGAGACTAGATCTCTCCAAAGCTGATCACTATGGTTAAAGATCCTTCCAGAAGGAAAATACACAACTCTAGAAACCAACCCTTGTAACACAATTCCCAAAACAAAGTGAGTCGTCTGTCACAGGAGGTCTCTGCTTGATAATAGCTGGGTTGTGACCATTATTCTGAACTGTGGATACCTAGAAGAGTAAACATCCATCTCACCTTTGTCCTTAAAAACAAAAGGATTCATACATGCAGATTCATTATTCATGGAGAGCAACGTCTTATGGTGACTTGCTCCATCTACATGGCCATTTAAAATCTAGATTATATGCTTTGAACTGGACTATATTAGTCTGCACTACCACATAATCCAGTTCAAAGCAGAGAATCTGGATTTTATATGGCAGCGTAGAAGGGGACTAAGATTGAGCACCACAAATTGAGCATTTATATCTTTAAAAGTTATCGCTTTAGTCAAAGACTTCTACAAAACATACAACTGTATTTTTTATGTCTTGCATCACAAAAATTTTTTGTTTTCCTATAAAGCAGGACATAAAAATACAGATTTCAATTTGAAAATCACTACCATCAATACTGTAAAAGAGCTGTATCTTAATGATAGAAAATGCTCACATAAGTTTTCAGGTTCAGTTTTGAGCATCTCTCTCTATAGGCTCTGAAGAGCTTTTGCCTAAAACAAATAAAACTAAATAACGAGTACTGACAATATTGAGGCAGACCAATGGTATGAACTGGAAAGAAGTTATTGCTTACTTTTTTTCTTTTTTAAAAAACAGTACTAGTTCGCACATCTAATTATCGACAGTCAAATACTATAAACATATGGTGAAGTGGCACAATGTATAAACTAAAACTTCATTTTGCAAGGAAAAAACCAGGGGTGCACTGCTACATATCTGGAAAGACTGTGGGCCCTTCCACACAGACATATAACCCAGAATATCAAGGCAGATAATCCACAATATCTGCTTTGAACTGGGTTATCTGAGTCCACACTTCTATATTAGGCCTGGGCGGTTTTGTTCGTTAATTTTGTAATTCATTAAATATTCGTTATTTTTAGCAATTACAAAACGATTACAAAACATATTTTCAAACCCGGAAGTGTTTTTAAATATCGAAACGGCATCCTCTATCTTTTTTACGGGCTTCCGCCTGTTTCGGAAATGATGTTTTAGGGATGGAGGATGCTGGGTGCGCTGGGAGCCAATCCTGCGCTCCCAAGCACCGTGGCTGATTGTGATTGGGCGGGCTGCCCTTTAAAAGCGGCTCCGCGTGGCCACATTGCTCATTGCTGGGGAAGGCGAGGAGACGGGAGGTTCGGGAGGGAGGCTTGGCTTGCATTCATTCATTGCTTGCATTCATTCATTCCCTGGCCTGGGAGCAGCGGGGAGGCTTTGCCGTTCGCTCCACAACAGGGCAAGCATTTTTAAATATTTCTGAAAAATATCTTTCTTTGATTCTTAAAAAAATTCAAAAAATATTCTAAAAAAAGAAAAGACCCTTGTGTGCCTGTGTGTGAGAGTTTGTCCCTGTCCTGTGGCTGTGTTCGCTCCACAACAGGGCAAGCATTGTTAATTTTCCATTTTTAAATATTTCTGATAAATATTTCTTTTCTAACGAATCGATTCATTGCCACCTTAACGAATCGACCCCCATCTTCATAACGAAGTTTCAGAGGTGATTTGCGCATGCGCGGGGGGTCCGCCATCTTAACGAATCGATTCGTTAATATTAACGAAATTTCGTAAATACTGAACTTTTTTAAAGGAAAGTTTTGTAATTATTTTAAATATCGAAACGCAAAAAACCCCCAAATACAAATCGATTTTAGAAACAAATTTTTGCGTTGTTACCCAGGCCTATTCTATATAACCCAGTTCAAAACAGTTAATGTGGGATTTTATACAGCTGTGTGGAAGGGGCCTGTATCATCTCTTTCAGTTGTAACTTTATATGATTTGAAGAACCTGAAGAGCTATGCAATGGGGAAGGGATAGAAAGAAATGAGTCAGAAAAGACAGCTTGCTGTAAGCAATGTAACTAGGGAAGTTTCAGGCCTGGCATTCCTCTCTTGCCCTCCAGTTTTAGGAAGCATATATTGTGGGGATTTGAGGGCGAAGATCCCACACATTGGATTAATCTCTGATGCAGATACAGAATGTTACTATAATTCTTCCCTTTTGCTGACATATCATATCAAAGTTCAAATTCTGGAGAAATATTAGCTATGGATTGTGCACTGGCCTCACAGAAGAGTGAGATGCAACTTTGTGTCTTTGAAAAGAAGAATATAATGACTTATTGCTCTTTCAGAAGCAATTACAACAGAGGTAAATTTAAAAATGATGTAATCTTCCCAAATTGCTCTACTCGCTTGCCATGCTTAATAGTATATTGTGTACACATTTGAAAATTGTTGGGTTAAGGAAAAACACCTTAAACTTCCAAAAGGACATTTTAAAGGACCAATAACAAAATATGTCGTTTGCTATACTAGCATAAATCAAAGTATTAAACATCATATTAATGTAAGTTCTATGGTTTCTACCACTAAAATACCACCTATGGAAAGAGAGAGAAAAATAATGATAAAATAATGGAAAACTGGATCACTCCTGAAATATATTCGTTCAACATCTATCCAAATCCAAATTTCCTAATAAACATTCAAGAGCATCCAGATACAAGTTTTGTCTACTTCAAAGGAATTAAAATGTGGAATAGTCATTAGATCCTTTAATTGAGTCCCACTTCATTTCTGAAATCTCCTGCATGTCCAAATTTGGTTCTAAACTGAAGATGTATTTGCATTCAAAGCACAACTCCCTTCAGATGTACTCCAAAATAGTCATTCCAAGATCCAAAAAGTCAATATAGAGAAAGAAGTACTATGTATTTCATGGACGCACAAGTCAGATCACAGCCTATTTCTTCTACAGCACATTTATCATATTTTTATCTTGTCCTTAGTCCAAAGAGCAGAGTGTGGCATATATGATTCACTCTTTTTTCTCCCTCAATAACTTGGTGGGTAAAAACGATGCTGAGAAAAAGTCACTCCCCCCAAGATAGCTGAGTAAAAGTAACTCAAGTCATCAGGAATATTGTGCTCAATAAAGTAAAGCTTAAATCATAACCATACCCATACTATAGTATGTGCTTGCAAATATGTCTGCAGACTATACAAAATCCCATGAAGCAATAAAGGAATTGCCTTAGGTGGCAGATGCTGGGGAGCAGTGGCAGATTCCAGTCATTTCCCTCACTTTCAGGACAAAGCACTATGTATGCCTTAAGCAAGTCTGCTGATAGCTGGTATAGTGAAACATGTTTGAATTGCCATTATTGAAATAAAATTCAATTCCCCTTCAATTCCTACAGAAGTCAGCTTCTGTAATGAAACAAAGAGACAAGTTCTCTTAAGTATTCTTATGTTGTGGCACTAAACCCCAAACAAGGTTTTTGTTTTGTTTTTGTGAGATGAGCTGAAAACACATCATCAAAATAATGGCTTATTATGACACACTTATCTAACAAAGCAGCTATAGATTAAGCCAATGGAATTCAGTATTTTTGAAACCATTATGTATATAGAAAACTCTATGCACTGAATACTTCCTGTCTTTTTATTTCTGCTGTCCTTTGTATTTTTTTTACTTAATTTGAAGGCTAATTAAATTATTCTCTCTGTACAGGATGTACCTCTTATTTCAACTTGAATACTCCAAACAACAAACAGGAGACAGGTAGATACCTGAAAAAATGCAGTGACATATAGTATGCTCTTAGCATCTTACACCAAGGACAGAAAAAAAATTAATTTATTCCTTCATGTTCATGCTAATAATTTGAACAGTGTCCCTAAACCTCTCTGCCGACATATAACTGATAATTGGGAAAATGTCTACAATAATATGAACAAAAGCATACAGCTACACGTCCAGTCCACACAACTAAACTTATATACCAAAGATATTGGGCCATATTATTTATATTGTGTCATTCATATACAACTAACCAGACAGAAGAGACAACAGGCATATAAAAATAGTATTTTAGTTAGATACAGCTTTTAAAAAATCCTCACCCCTGCTTGATGACTTCTACCTTCAAAAATTCTTTCTTCCATGCAAGTTGAAGGTATTTGTTATTCCTGTTATATTCTGCACCACATGTATATGGTTCCCTTGAATACATTTGTCGACTTCTTATTAATAAAATAGCATATTTTCAGCAAAAATCCAGGCCACAATAAACTGATCAATTACCTCAGGTGGAAAACTTGTTTCCCACCCAGATTAACAGAAAGACATTCAGGTCCCACTTCAGCTAAAGAGTTTGCATGTATTTGCAGATTAAGAGAATAAACAAATATGTGATTTATCTTAAACTATTAAGACTACAGTGCTGCAGCACTACAACACAATAGGAGAGCAGGATAACTAAGACCATCTTCAGCAAAATATTTTTTAAAGATTAAGAGAATCCTCTTGGCTTTTCCTTCATCTGATTTGACTGAATGAGCAACACTACTTACATCATCACTTTACTAAACTGCATTCAGGTCAAAGTCATTGAATGTTTTCCAGTGTAGCATGCACAAAGCAAATTGACTCTCAGAGACCACCTGATGTCAGCTTCCTCAAGAGTCCCCCTGAGACATGACAAGGGAATAAATGAGTCACTGTCTCTCATCTGGAGGTAATGACCTACTCATTGCGTAATGTATGAGGCAGCCCGGGGTGCTGGGTCAGGTGAGATTAGCAATGGAAATGTAGGCAGGAGTTCTCTAGTGTTCAATGTAGTACATGGGATGCAAAAAAAAAAAGGCATTTCATATAGACTGGATTCTAAGATGGCACAAAACAATCTACATTTTCTCATAATTATGAAGAAATAATACCTATCTTGCTATGGTCTTGGGAAACGGAATTCATATTTAGCTATTAAAGACTGCACCATGAAATTATTATTATTATTATTATTATTATTATTATTATGTCTCTAAAATCTAAGATAATGTCTGCTACAGTACAATAAATACTAGAGCAGGCATAGGCAAACTTCAGTCCTCCAGGTGTCCCAGTCAGCTTATTGGCTGTTAGGAATTGTGGCAGTTGGAGTACAAAATACCCAGAGAGCTGAAGTTTGCCCATGCCTGTACTAGAGAATCTAGTTATTGGAGAGTTATGCCCATTTCTTTGGATCTATGGAACCTTTTCAGACAAAACACTTTTAATTATTTTCTGCTTGTGGACTGGAGGTTGTCTGATTAACCTCAAGGTAATAACTTTTAAATGCTCTATGCCCAACATTTCTTAAACCAAGTCCAAAATAATTTACTATAAATGAAATGTCTCTCTATATTCTTTCCCATGCATAAATACAGTTGGTTGTTTTTCATGACTGGTAGAGTCAAATGTTAAGGCTGTTTCAGATGGATTATAGAGTCTAATAGTCATTTTAGACTGCCCAGAAGTTACAGGAATAAAGATTCTACCCAAGCAGGTTTGCTGTTGTTTCTAATTGTCAACGACAGCTACACTTCACTTGCCTGGAGCTATTCAATTAACATATCACCACTACACAAAGTATTATAATATATTCGTTTCTCAACAAGACAAAAGTATATCATACTCCAGCTCAGAAACTTGATTTCCCAATCAGTTCTCTAGAGCATCTGCAGTATGGGATGTGTGGATGGGGACAGCTAAAAATAAACCATCTCCCCTCTTGCCTCTTTTGCACCAAGTTTTATGGAACATTTCTTGTTGCAAACCAGATTAAGAAGTAATTGGAAGGCAGAAGACAATGTCTTCAAGAGGAGCAAAAATCCCACATAGTTTGTACCCTGAAATATCACTATGGTAACATTTAAACAGGGCACAGAAAACTCTAGGATTCTGCACTGGCTTCCTTGGATACCAAATGCAATCCCCCCTCTCTGGCTTTGGGCTTTTTCTCCTTGTAATTTCTCTCTCACCACAAGTGGTCAATTACAATCAAATAGCTTATACTCATATCTTTTCCATGTAAAAGTTGACCATACAATAGTTAAGCAAACATACATGAATTACTGAAAGAGATCAGCATGAATAACTTAGAAATGTTTCAAAGCCTTTCTTCTGTTATGGGATAAAATTGTTATCCAAATCAATATGAAAAAGTACAAGTCAAAGAATAGAGGATTTACCAAGCTCTTTGGTTAGCCTGGAGAAGTCAATATTCCACCCTTTTTTGCCCCAGTGGCGGTGGTGGTAAATAAAGTTGCTTTTCTTTTGTATGCTTAGATAAATCACAACCTAACATCACATCTCTCAGCCTTTTGCCAAGTGAAATAAATCCTGCTTAAAAAGAAAACAGGCTGCTCACATTAAAGGGTCTATTGCTGTAAATAATAGCTTGTAGGATCAAGATCTCCATGGCTAGTAAACCACTGCCACTATCAATTAATTTGGTTCATTCTGTTGATTTTTATTTTTGTTCTTTGAAAAGTTGTCAATGCAATTAACTTACAACATTTTCCCAATATTGGTTATTCTTACTAACACCCCACCCCAAGTCCTGTCCCCCAACCCATAACTAAGATACATACACTTTGGTGAAGAAAGATGGGCTCTTATACTGCAGTTACTCAGATTATCCTTTGCTAAAGTGAGGCATGAGTTCACTCCTCAGCAATGTTTATTTAAGTGTTTTTAAGTCGCATTGTCCATACTTTAAAGAAAAGAGAACCCTTGTAAAAATCAACTTATAGCTCTCAAGTTCCTGATGATCCACATACATACCAGTACATCATGTAGAATACACACTACTCCGTGTTCATGCCTTCAATTCTTAAGGAATTGAATTAAGAGTTTAAATCTATGGTTGTCTTGTGTTAACTTCTGATTTCATTAATGTGTGCAATTGCTTCCATTAATCTTAAGCATCAAAGCAGGAACCAGGGCTGTAGCGGGATGGGGGGTTAAAGAAAAAGCTGGTTTACTCATGAATTTTAATTGGTTAACCAAATCCCCATGCTAAGTCTATGAGAAGCAAAAATTAAATTGATTTAATTAAGTCTATATAAAATATAGAATGAACCATACTATTTAAATTATTTTGTGTTATGAATACTCTTCATGATTTGCTAAACCCCCCCCCCCCCCCCCCGCTACAAAGCTGGCAAGGACCTTTAGAAATGTTGCTGTACTACATGCTTATATAAAACACATTAAAATGCTCTTGATTGAAAATGCATATACACCAAACAACTATGTAAATGTTCTAACACTTTCACTGGCTTTTGAAACAGAACCAAGAAAAAGCTGAACTTCTCCCTAAAAGGAAGTTCATGCAGTCTGTACAAATATGAAATTATTACATTTGAGGCATGTTTTCCCTCACTGATTATCAGACTGCTAAGTATTATTTCCATTTTTAGATTAAATACTTTTTTATCCTCTCAAGAAAAAATGATAAACAATTTTTAGAGGCAATGCTTGCTCCTTTTCACTGGCAACTTGTGCATTTTTATACACAAAATTGTTCTCTATTTACATGCTGCAGGCTGTCACTTTTCTTAGCTGCTTGTTGTAATTACAGAATAGCTTACCCTTTTCTGCTGGGGAAAAAAGTAGGAAGGCATATTGGCTAATAATCAGATGTTGATGAATGTTACACTTATATTCTGATACAAGCAATAGAAAACAAAGTCATCCAGATAAAATTTCCTCCCAAGTGTTTATGGAACTAGTGTTGCTCATACAAAATAAAAAAGAGGGGCAAAGGTTCCTTAGAATATTTTAGGTAGTGTTGCTATACAGACTTGGAAGCCAAAGTCCTCCCATTACAAGACAGAGTGTTGCATTCCTGCCTAGTCCACATGGTTTTAGCTAATACACTAACTGGATTTAACACCTCTGAAAGTACACATCCACCACCATAACTCTACACAGCACTGAGCTTTATTCTTTTTGAATCCCTAGCTTGCCACAACACATACACTCCACTGGTGGCATTTGAGTGCTTAAGTATCACTGCAGCATCCCTGGAACAGAATGGAATGGTAATAGCAATACATTCCTCTCAAATATCAGGATGGCTTTCCTTAATGATCTCGGATTTATGGGATCACAACTCACTCATCCTGTGATAAATCATTATACATGCATACACACCGATTTTGCACCAGCTCCATCTCTATTCCACTATTCGTGCTGATGCACAAGAAGTTCACAGCAGGGCAGAGATTTGTGATACAAATATGCAGGGGCCCATTTGGCACAAATACAGGGGAGGCAGTGGAGGACTTGCTTCACAGCTTGATAAAACTGTTAGTCAGTAGATGTTCCAACATGAAAAAAAAAATCTGAGACTAATAAGAATGCTGATTTCTTGCACTGATCTAACCTAAAGAATTATTATAAGTATAAGTAGTATTTTTATTGGACATCTGTTGAAAACATGGCAGAATCAGGCTTTTTGTGTATGAGTACACTGAGTCCCACAGAAACCTTTGGACGTTAGGTCAAAGATCGACCGCTTTTCACATAATTAATGCTTAAGGGGCATGACCCTTCACCCAAAGCAATGAGATGCCTTTTTAAAAGGAGCAAATGCACTAGTAACCCTTCTCCATAGCTGGAACACTGAAATGTATCTTGAAAATATTTATGCTACCAGATGTTTATTTATGCAAACAAACAACTTAGAATCAGTTCTCCATAGGATAAAAAAAGAAGCAAACTCAATGAAATTGTCCACCCTCCAAAACAGTTACAATGATTACTACATGCCTGGCCCCTTCCACACAGCTGAATAAAATCTCACATTCTCTGCTTTGCACTTGAATATATGGCAGTGTGGACTCAAATAACCCAGTTCGAAGCAGATATTGTAGGATTTCTACCTTGACATTCTGGGTTATATGGCTGTGTGGATGGGCCCCCACTAATTTGCAAGCTCCCCTTTTACCAAATGTGTTGTTATAGTTGTTTAATGTCTTCCTGATTTGCTAAGTTTGCAAATTTAGGTTTTTATGTCACAAGAATGTTCATGTGAAAAGGGTTTATCAGGAAGCCGCAATTAATTGGCGGGCGGGGGGAGGGGGGAAGAAAGTATCACAGAAGAAATCACCCCAAGCCATACATTACTTCCATGATCCTCTATCCATCTAATTTATCTTGTTCCATTTTGAAGAGTTACACCCTCCTTCACTACTGAGATGAGATCTTATTCTTTTGAAAGAGAAAGCCAAGGTAGTGAAGTGGGCACAGTAGCTAACCATCAACCTCCTGGGTGTCCAACTTAACATGTAAGCCTTTCTGAATCACCTCTTTTCTGTGAAATGGCCACACTTCAGGGCCTTTCTTCTTGCATTGGCATATACTCAATATGCAGTCTTGGACATACATATTTGGAATCAAGTCCTTTGAACACAATGGTGTATTGTGTTGTCGAAGGCTTTCATGGCCAGAATCTGACAAAAAACAATCAGGGGCAGTTAATCACCTCCCAACAAAGGATTCCCCCAGGCATGAAGCAGCCAAGCCTTGAAGCTTCAAGGCTATTCAATGCTAATCAAGGTGTTCAATTGCAGCATTCACACTTGCCTCAAACAGAGAAGAGTTCTTTCTCCCACACTGGACATTCCTCAGATATATAAACCCCATTTTCCTAGTTTCCAACAGACCTCACAAACTCTGATGATGCTTGCCATAGATGTGGGTGAAACATCAGAAGAGAATGCATCTGGAACATGGCCATACAGCCTGGAAAACTCACAGCAACCCAATGGTTTATTATTATTATTATTATTATTATTACATGTAATCAGCCCTAATCCTTGGCAGCTGGGAACTACTGAATTCAAAGGGTCTTCTGAGCATGATGCTTTGTGACATCGAGCTAGATGAGTTACAAACCATTAAGAGTTGTACTAACAGCATGACCACCACCATGAGTTAGCAACACCGCTGCTGATGGATGCAGTTTATCTCTTTCTCATAACTGCTGCCAAAGATGACATGCCCTTAGGGAGCTGGCGAGGGATTTACCTGTCAAGCCCCAGCAAAAGGAATGGTGCCAGGGGTTGTTGTACGCCTTGGGGCAGCTTGTAAATTGTGGGGCAGCAGCCTCATCTCATCCCTTCTCTGACCTGCTAGGAGAGATACTCTCATCCAATGCCTTTTCTAGCCATGAGACGCTAAAGGTACCAACCATCAAAGACAGGACTTCACGTCAATGCCTACATTAATCTAACACCTAGTCCTGGCAAGTATGTTTAGAGGATGATATTTAGATGGAATCTGTGGGCCCTTCCACACAGCCCTATATCCCAGAATATCAAAGCAGAAAATCCCACATTATCTGAGTGTGAAAAATCCCACATTATCTGAGGCCCTTTCCATACAGCTGAATAAGATCCCATGTTTTCTGCTTTGAACTGGAATATATGGCAGTGTGGACTGAGATAACCCACTTCAATACAGAAATTGTGAGATTTTCTGCCATGATATTGTGGGTTATATGTCCCTGGGTTATCTGAGGGCCCTTCCATACAGCCCTATATCTCAGAATATCAAAGCAGAAAATCCCACAATATCTACTTTGAAGTGGGTTATCTGAGTCCACACTGCCATATATTCCAGTTCAAAGCAGGAAATGTGGGTTTTTTCAGCTACGTGGAAGGGGTCTATGATTATTAACTATTAATCCTTCTCTTGCCCCCCCCCCCCCCCCCAAATTCCCAGGCACACACATGTAGACTGTACTATGAGCACCAAACTCCTTAGGCCAAGTATCTAAAGCAAGCAGCACACCATCTCTCACACACACTGCAGGGGTTTCCTCCAAGGCAGAGTCTTTGGCTGCTACAGAACAATCGGGAAGACAGGCTGGATAGCCCAAGGATAAGCTACCTGCAATGTTGGAGGCAACGCTCCTGCCCTCCCCGCTTTCCTTGCAACCCCCACCCCGCCCCCAGCTTCAAAGGCCCAGTCCTCTGATCTCGCCTAGGCTAGGATCGAGTGGCACCTCTCCCCTCCAACACAAGCTCCCTCCACATAGCTGAATAAAATCCCACATGTTCTGCTTTGAAGTGGGATATATGATAGTGTGGACTCAGGTCCCTTCCAGACAGCTGAATAAAATCCCACATTTTCTGCTTTGAACTGGAACATATGGCAGTGGACTCAGATAACTTGGGGCCCTTCCACACAGATCTATATCCTAGAATATCAAGGCAAAAACATTAGAATATCTGCTTTGAACTGGGTTATCTGAATTCACACTAAAGATAATGTGGGTTTTTCTGCCTCGGTATTCTGAAATATAGGGCTGTGTGGAAGGGTCCTCAGTTCAAAGCAGATATTGTGGGGTGTTCTGCCTTGATATTCTGGGTTAGAGGGCTGTGTGGAAGGTCCCTGAGTCCACACAGCCATATAACCCGGTTCAAAGGCGATACTGTGAGATGTTCTGCCTTGATATTTGGGGATAGAGGGCCCTGAGTCCACAAAGACATATAACCCGGTTCAAAGGAGATACTGTGGGATGTTCTGCCTTGATATTCTGGGATAGAAGGCTGTGTGGAAGGGCCTTGACCCACACAGCCATATAACCCAGTTCAAAACAGATACTGTGGGATGTTCTGCCTTGATATTTTTGGAAAAAGAGCTGTGTGGAAGGGCCCTGAATCCACACAGCCATATAACCCAGTTCAAAGCAGATATTGTGGGATGTTCTGCCTTGATATTCTGGGATAGAGGGCTGTGTGGAAGGGCCCACACGCACAAATTCCCAACAAATAAGGAATACATCAAAGAACCGCGCGCCTTCCCGCCGCCTGCGTTGGATGTCACCAGACGCCAGGAAAGAAGTCAAGCGAAAATGGCACTTACGGTGGTCGAAAATCGCCCCGAAGAAGGAGGAGAAAAAATATCCAGCACGAAATCCCAAAGGAAGGAGGAGGGAGGCGTAAAGCTAGGGACAGGGGAGGGAGGAAGGGAAGAAAAAAGGGGGGAAACCGAAGGAGGGGGGAAAAACGGAAAAGAGCGCGGAGGGCCAAACTACATCATTTCAGGGACAAATCCAATTTGACCGGAGGAAAAAATGCCAGGAGGTGCAATATCCATCTGCGATTTCCCATCTAGTTCAGTCCAGAGGGGCTCCACTCGACTCCACGACAAATCCCCCTTCCCAATTTCCGCGGCACTTCGCCTCTCTCCCCCTTCGCCTTCTCTCACCCGACCCTCCTTCCACTGAAAAAGAAGGACGAGGCTGCCTTCCAAAGTCCTGGCGCGGATCAACTTCTTGGAGAGGAGAGGAGAGGAGAGGTCGATTTCCCCACTGAGGAGAAAGAAGGAAGCAATCGATGGTCAGGAGGGCAGGTGCCAAGGGAAGTCAGTCTTCCCCCGCCGAGAAAGTTTTCATTCAAGCGCCCGATTCCCTCGCCTTTCAATCCTCCCCTTGGCTTTAGGATTCCGTTTCCATAATCCGGCCGCGGTTTCTTCCCGTTTCAAAGCGATTTGCCTCGTGCTAAGATCCAGCTCTGCTCAGGCGAAGCACTCCGGGTCGCCTCTGCTTCGCTGCACCATCATTTCTCCGGCCCATGTGCTGCTTCCACGTTACATCGGGGGTTCCCATCGCCGCCTCTCTCTTCTTTTGGGAGGGGGGAGCTCCCCCTCCTCCTTCCAGCGGAAAGAGCGTTGCTTTCCACAATAAATCCCCCCTTTCAACCTCCAACTTTAGGATACTCTTTCCTGAACCTTCCCCCTCTCCCCCCCCCCCCACAGGGTTCCTTTGCGCTCCCCCCTTGTGTGGCTTCAAGGATCTGATTAGATTTCCAATCACAACCCAGTGCGCAATCGGATGTTTGATTTCATCCGGCGAAAGGAGAACGCGGCCGCGGTGCTCTTCGCCTCCTGGCAAGGCAAACTCTGCGTTTGATGAGAGCCCTCCTTCGCCTTGCCTCCCACAACTCCCCTGCAATTCTCTCACTGGGAAGGCGAAGGAGAGATTCGCAGCTGAAGGTGGGGATGGCGGCGGCGGCGGCGTCGTGAGATGCTTCTTCGGGGAGGCGGAAGGGGGAGAAAATCAAGATTCCCACCAGCTGTCAAGAACCAATCCATCACTGAGAGGGGAGGGGAGGGGAGGGGAGGGGAGGGAAGCGCAGCCCACGGGCGCGAGTGGGTGGCGTTTCAGAACCTTCTCTTCGGCGCCTCCCCTCCCTTTCCTTGGCGCCGGCCTCCAAACGATGTCAGGCCGCTCTCCCTGGGTGCGAAGGAGGGGGCTCGGGTTTCACCGGCCGTGGGCTTCCCCGCTCGCCCGCCTCTCCATCTCCGCGGCCTCGCTCGTGCGCCCAGGCGCCGAGAAACTTGTTCTCGGGGATCCGCGGAAGGAGAGAGAGAGAGAGAGGGAAGGAAGGAGGAGGAAACGTCGGCGCTAAGCTCACGCTCGCTCCCTCTCCCTCTCCCTCACAAGGCAGGCGCGCGCGCGGGCACTGGGCGCCCTTCAGATAAATATATCAAGCACGGGGGCGTCAGCGCCGAGGAGGCTGCTGTGGAGAAGGGGACGCGGAGCCGTCAGCCCTTGCTTTGCCTTCTCTCGCGCAAGGCTGCGCCTCCAGCCGTCTCCCTCCTACAGAGCTCTCTGGGTCGGTGTCAGAGCCACAAGTTGGACACTCCACTCTGCTGGGGTGGGGATGAGTGAGGGAGCTCCCCTCTTCTTCCTCCCTTCACATAGCAGCTTCCTCCTCTCTCTCGCCTTCTCCTCTCCCCCCCCCCCCCCCTCCGCGATGGCACATTCCCCGGCCGCGCGCCGCTTCTCTCACTCGTTCCTTTTTGGCGCGCGGCGGCAATCCCCCCCCCTTTTTTTCTGCCGCCCGAAGCTTTTGGAATTCTTCCTCCTCCCGCCTTTTTTTTTTTTTTTGGTGAAGGGGGAGAGGTGAGAAATAAATAAATATGTATACACGAAAAGCCCAATTTCAGGCCACTACTCCTGTATGACTTAATCTTTCTGCAGTGCATATACCTCAAGAGTCACACAGTGGGGGGGGGGGGGCGTTTTGACCTATGCTCTTTTCCCTTTCTATGCCTACACTTCCAGCCCTTCCAGGTCACTCCTCTCCCCCCCCCCCCCTTGTGATCAGCAAAATGCAATTACCCAATTACCTCCCATCATCCCAGCACTGATTGGTCAATTGCATTAACACTTGGCGTGGAAAGGGGGGGGAGGGAGAGGGAGAGAGAGAGAGGCGCAGGGAATAGGAGGAGGAGGAGGATGCGCTCCTGCGGTGGGACGCTGCTGCCACCCGGCGGACTGCTGGGGAACAGCCCGAGTAGCTTTACCTCAGGACCCTTGAGATGGGGGGAAACGAGGAGGAATTGGGAAGGGAGATGCGTAAAGAGCCGCCATACACGTGCGCGCCCACACTTAAGCGCGTCTTGAGGGGAAAAAATGTGAAACCCCATTCTCTTCAAAGCGTTCCTGCAGTTGTTTTCGAATTAGGCAAGGAGAAAAGGAGCCAAAGGAAAAGGGAGATAATAAAGCAGCGATTGCCACACTCTGTTCCTCCAGGTGTTTTGGACTCCAGCTGCCACAAGCTCTGTCCATTGGCTCATGTCGCGAAGGCTGCTGGAAGTTGAAGTCCAAAACACCTGGAAAAGCAGAGTCTGGGGATAATTTGATTAAGCATGGTTGGCTTTAGTAGGAACTCCTCTTTCACATCCTAGCAAGTTTGATCCTAAGCATCTTTTCATAGGAAGTCAGACACTTTTTTGTTGTTTATTCATTCAGTGGCTTCCAACTCTTCGTGACCTCATGGACTAGCCCACACCAGAGCTACCTGTAGACCGTGCCCACCCCAGCTCCTTCAAAATCAAGCCAGTCACTCCCAAGGATGACATCCACCCATCTTGCCCTTGGTCGGCCTCTCTTCCTTTTTCCATCAATTTTCCCCAGCATCATTATCTGACCATTTAGTTTTCATGGCAAGAATACTGGGGTGGGTTGCCATGCGGATACCATGTTGTTGTTGTTTATTCGTTCCATCACTTCTGACTCTTCGTGACCTGATGGACCAGTCCACGCCAGAGCTCCCTGTCAGCCGTGGCCACCCCCAGCTCCTTCAAGGTCAAGCCAGTCACTCCCAAGGATAACATCCATCCATCTTGCCCTTGGTCAGCCCCTCTTCCCTTTTCCTTCCATTTTCCCTAGCATCATTATCTTCTCCAAGCTTTCCTGTCTTCTTATTGCATGGCCAAAGTACTTCATCTTTGACTCTAACATACTTCCCTTCAGTGAGTAGTTCGGCTTTATTTCCTTGAGTATGGACTGGTTTGATTGTCTCGCGGTCCAAGGCACTCTCAGAATTTTCTTCCAGCACCACAGTGTCTACCTTCCTTCCTTCATTCAGCCTTCCTTATGGTCCATCTCTCACATCCATAGGTCACTTTATTCAGTGGAAATTAAGCTTTCCATATCCATGGATTCTTCATCTATAAATTCAATCATCTATAGATTGAAAATATTACAGAAAGTTTAAAAAAAGAATTCTCAAAAGGAAACCCAGGGCCTAATCCCAGAGCATACACAAAGCATTGTCATTTCAAAAAAGACATCTCAAAGTCATTCTCACTGGTTGTATCATCTCCACCTCAGCAGCAGCATTTCCAAAATTTACTTTTGAGACTATTGCCTAGGAATCCTACAGCCAGTATGAGTGGTCATACCAACCTTGCAAGCTTCACAAAAATAAATTAACACTCAACAGAAACCTCTGAAGACTGATATTTAATTAATGAATAGGCAGAAAAAAAAATAAAATGCAAAGATACAGAATGGGGGATGCCTGGCTCGACAGAAATATGTGTGAAAAAGATCTTGAACTCCTCATGGACAACAAGTTAAACATGAGCCAACAATGTCATGCGGCAGCTTAAAAAGCCAATAGGAGTTTAGTGCCTAGATCCAGGGAAGACATGCTACCCCTCTATTCTGCTTTAGTTAGACCACACCTGGAATATTGTGTCCAATTCTGGGCACCACAATTGAAGGGAGATGTTGACAAGCTGGAAGGTGTCCAGAGGAGGATGACTAAAATGATCAAGGGTCTGGAGAACAAGCCCTATGAGGAGTGGCTTAAAGAGCTGGGCATGTTTGGCCTGAAGAAGAGAAGTCTAAGAGGAGGCATGATAGCCATGTATAAATATGTGAGAGGAAGTCATAGGGAGGAGGGAGCAGACTTGTTTTCTTCTGTTCTGAAGACTAGGACGTGGAACAATGGCTTCAAACTACAGGAAGAGATTCCATCTGAACATTGAGAAGAACTTCCTAACTGTGAGAGCTGTTCAGCAGTGAAACACTCTGTCCCAGAGTGTGGTGGAGGCTCCTTTTTTTGGAAACTTTTAAAGTGAGGCTGGATGGCCATCTGTCAGGGGTGATTTGAATGCAGTTTTGCTGCTTCTTGGCAGGGGATTGGACTGCATGGCCCACGAGGTCTCTTCCAACTCTATGTTCCATGAAGTTTGATCTCAAGATCTCCTGAGAGGTTTGGAGAATCTAACGATCTGAACAATCTTGAAATTTATTTCATCCCTAGTAACAGCTGGGATGGTTGAAAGCACTGCAATTTCATCCATGCCTGTTTGTGATTTGTTAATTTTTTTTTGAAGAAATGTGTGGGTTTTGATAAGTTCTCAAAATGAGCAGGACAAATTCTAACGAAATCTAGGAGTTGGCAGTATGTGGGAAAAACCAGTGTACAGTAAGTGATGTATAGGAGATACCGGCTGTCATCCTTTTGGTTAGTTCCAGCTAGTATGGACCAGTAATTGGCATGTCAACACATAGATAAATCCCATTAATTCAATGGATTTACTCTAAACAGAAATAACAATAGAGGCTGGGTCCTAGTCTGCTCAGAAGTGACTGAGCAGGAATATGCATCCCTGTAAACAGTGTTACCATTGGTGTATTGTGTTAGCAGGCTTCTGACTAATTGTTTTCTTCTTCATCAGTAGTTTTCAATGTTACTTCTCATCAGCATCATTATCCTCATGATAAAATAATTAATGTTGCATTAAAATATTTGAAACACTATTATTCTCAATCCCCCACTCAATGAATTATCAGTACATAAGCAGGAACTCAATCCTGAATCTTTATGCACACCAGGCAATTGTCATGGGCACACATTTTATTTTATTTATTTCATTTATTTATATTGCACATTTCTCCCAAATGGGATTCAAGTTCCTTTGTCTCTGAATTATTTTTGTTGCACAATCTTTTGGCAATTATCTTTGCAAGATCCAGGAAATAATCCTAAACATCCTTGGGAAAATAGTATTCCCCTAAAATCATCTCTCCTGAGAGAAGACGGAGCTGCTTTGAAGATTTGTAGAAGGAATGTGAAGAACATATCACTGTAGAAGGTCTTTCTACTGGATAGCTAACTGTCACATGTTTGTAGAGATGACATAAAATCATATGACTTTTTTTGCAGTATTTGTTGTCTTGCACTGCTTGGAGGTTTATTCATTTTAATTTTTTATCATTTTTTTAAATATTACAAAAATGCACAGAGAAATTTGGGATGAAAGAGAGTACTCCTTCATTACAGAACAGATATCAAAGATGTGGCTTTACTGTAAAACATTTCACAAAGATTAGAACCATTAGGAAGAACTCTCAGATGGTAAGTGTTGTTGGACAGTGGAATATGCAGCCTTGGAGTGTGGTGGAGTATGCTTCTCTGGAGGTTTATAAACAGAGGCTAGAAGGCCAGCTGTCAAAAGTACTTTGTACATTCCTGCATAGCCTTTTCCAATGTTATGATTCTATGAAAAATGCTAAGACTGAAAGGGGAAAATCATGGTTTAAATCTGTCTTAGTAGCATTGGACTTCTTTGTTGGTGTCATTTTTATTTGTGTCTATCTTCATCATAACTCCAAAAAACTTAGGACCCTTCCACACAGCCCTATATCCCAGGATTTGACCCCAGATTATCTGCTTTAAACTGGAATATGTGAGCAAAAAATATTCCACCCTGCTGCTTTCGGACTCTAGCACTACAAGGCAACACCCTGTTGAGAATGTAGTTAGAGCAACATGTTACAGCTGAAATGCTACTAGACTTGCATTGTGTGCCTCCCATTCCCTTTAGTGCCTTCACCCTGTATTTTGACCCCTGTTATCAGTCTCCCCCCCCCCCACCCCGGTTCCATACCTATTCCATTGACCTGTGTTTTTAAACTGTAATTTTTAACTGTTTTCTAATATGCTTTTTAATAACTGCTTCACTGGGGAGCTGTACTTCTCTTTCCAGGGCGCTTTTGCCCTGCTTTGTGATGGTCAGTGACTGTAATAAAGTTTTGTACTTGTGGAATATGTGAGTCTCCACTGCCAGATATTCTGGGATTAGCAGATAACTTGTGATCAAATACTGGGATATAGGGGAAGCGTGGAAGGGCCCATAGCCACCAGAAACATGATATTGAAACTAAGGAAATCTTAAAAGAAGTTCTGTCTAAAAACATTTTAATTAATTTTAATTAAAATCTGTCTGTAACTTCTAGTAGCTTCTTTAAAGAAAAGATGGCTCCAATCTTCCCTAAATATAAAACTATCTAATACTAAACTTCTGCATAGTTCCATGTGCTGCTTCCTTCTGCAGGGCCCTGAATTCTTTAAGCAGTTCAAGGAGAAAATGAAGGGAAAAGAAAAAAAAATTAAAATCCTACTGCTTTATAGATGGGGAGAGGAGACTGAGGGGAAGAAGAGGCTGAAGGGCAACTGTGAAGTGGAAGGAGAAAAATCAGTAGGCAAGAAATGTGAAAAGCAGTTGGGTTGGAAAGAACAGGGGAAAAACAAGAGTGTCAGGGAGGTGGCAAAGGATTTCTAACTTAAGCAAATGTGGGGCTTTTCCTAGTACAAGAAAGAATTGCTTAAAGGTTATGATCTCTCAGGGAATCAATGTGAATTGTGTTTATAGTGAACGTGCCGATTGGACAACAATGCTCTGCAACAGATGAAGCCTTCTTGTAGTCATCAGCAAGACCTTAGTGCCTGTTCAGGAGGGACAGGGAACTCTGTCTATCCCACTCTGTCTATCCCACTTCAAAGTGAAGAGGTAAGATTAGATAACCATCTGGCAAATCCTCTACACACCCAAGCTGGATGCACAATGGTTACAGAAATGCTGAAACCTCCAGAGGAACCCTACAAATCTTAGTACTGATGTCATCATTGTATATCCTATCCTGCTCTTTGTGTGTTCATGTGGGACATTAACATATTTTGTCCAATTCTTCCTGCACACATTGCAGCATAAAATGCCAGTGTGAATCATCTTTAAAGTACATGAAGACTCTTCACATAGTCTGGAACTGCGGAGCCATGAAATGGACATTATTTAACTTTGGAAAGTCCATTTGAGTTTAATCTAAAAGTTTTAAAATGGCCATTTTAGGTATTTTATAGCGTAGATACCAAAATCCCCCTTTTCCCTTTCAGAGGGTTTGTGGTTAGTTTAAACTGTCACAAATGAAATTGCTTTGAAGTGATGATCTGAGAGACTAGTCATTTCACTCTGAAGTTTTTGAGTTGATAAATTATAATAGCCATATTTAAAATAATAAAATTTAAAAGTGGAAATTAAAGCCTTAGTCTCAGCATATTAGAGTTCTGATATGTGTTTAATCATATCTGTTTCACTGAGTATATTATCTCTATTTTTGAGCACATATAGTCTAGAACTAGTTAGAAATTTACACTTTAATGTAAATTACAGCAATATTAAATTTTCCCAAAATGTATATTTTTGGCAAAGTTGAATATGAGACTGAATCCAGAGTCATGCTATATCTACATTTCAGATTTAAATGAGACTTATAAAAACTTTCAGAAAAGCATTTTTGTTATTTTGGAAAGTTCAAAGCAAAGAAGCATGTTTTCCCTTTAAAAAAAATACCCATTGGCTATATTATTCATCTCTAGAATCCACTTCATCTTTTGATGTTGCCATTGACCTAATATTACTAAAGGCTAAATTACTAAAGGGTATAGGTTTCCCAAAGGGAAACTTCACATGACAATTGAAATTTATTTAAATATTATGTTCGTTTCTTCTTCTTCAAAATATCCCAGGGGTGGGTATGGCGTACAAGAGGTGTTATTGAGATAAACAGCCTCACCAAACATGTTACAGACAGATTCATAAGTCTTTCTAGTCTCCACCAACGGCAAACCACCCCAGTATCCTTGCCAAGAAAACTAAATGGACCAGTACAACCAGAGATATGTCGGTATGCCATTGGAAGATGGGACTCCCAGGTCGGAAGATGGCCAAAATGCTACTGGGGAGGAGCAGAGGATAAGTTCAACTAGCCCCAGATGTGATGACGCAGCTAGCTCAAAGCCGAAAGGAAGGCTAGCGGCCGACGGTACTGGAGGTGAACAACGAATCCGATGCTCTAAAGATCAACACACCATAGGAACCTGGAATGTAAGATCTATGAGCCAGGGCAAATTGGATGTTGTTATTGGTGAGATGTCAAGACTAAAGATAGACATTCTGGGGGTCAGCGAACTGAAATGGACTGGAATGGGCCACTTCACATCAGATGACCACCAGATCTACTACTGCGGACAAGAGGAACATAGAAGAAATGAAGTAGCCTTCATAATTAATAAGAAATTCGCTAAAGCAGTGTTTGGATACAACCCAAAAAATGACAGAATGATCTCAATTCGAGTGCAAGGAAAGCCTTTCAACATTACAGTGATCCAAATATACGCCCCAACCACAGCTGCTGAAGAAGCAGAAGTAGATCAGTTCTATGAGGATCTGCAGGACCTACTGGATAATACACCAAAAAGAGACATTATTTTCATTACAGGAGACTGGAATGCCAAGGTGGGAAGTCAAATGACAACTGGGATCACAGGCAAGCATGGTCTGGGAGAACAAAATGAAGCAGGACGCAGGCTGATAGAATTTTGCCAGGAAAACTCACTGTGTATAACAAACACTCTCTTCCAACAACCTAAAAGACGGCTTTATACATGGACTTCACCAGATGGTCAACACCAAAATCAGATTGACTACATCTTTTGCAGCCAAAGGTGGCGGACATCCATCCAGTCTGTGAAAACAAGACCTGGGGCTGACTGTAGCTCAGATCACGAACTTCTTATTGCTCAATTTAGAATAAAACTAAAGAGATCAGGGAAAATACACAGACCAGTTAGATATGATCTCACTAACATTCCTAGCAAATATACAGTGGAAGTGAAGAACAGATTTGAAGGACTAGATTTAGTAAACAGAGTCCCAGAAGAACTATGGACAGAAGTCCGCGACATTGTTCAGGAGGCGGCAACAAAGTACATCCCAAAGAAAAAGAAAACCAAGAAGGCAAAATGGTTGTCTGCTGAGACTCTGGAAGTAGCCCAAGAAAGGAGGAAAGCAAAAGGAAACAGGGATAAGGGGAGATATGCCCAGTTAAATGCACAATTCCAGAGGTTAGCCAGAAGAGACAAGGAACTATTTTTAAACAAGCAATGCATGGAAGTGGAAGAAGACAACAGAATAGGAAGAACACGAGACCTCTTCCAGAAAATTAGAAACATTGGAGGTAAATTTCAGGCAAAAATTGGTATGATAAGAAACAAAGATGGCAAGGACCTAACAGAAGCTGAAGAGATCAAGAGAAGGTGGCGAGATTATACAGAAGATCTGTATAGGAAGGATAACAATATCGAGGATAGCTTTGACGGTGTGGCAGCAGGAGACGACGGGATCCCAGCTGAACTGTTTAAAATCTTAAAAGATGATGCTGTCAAGGTGATGCATGCCATATGCCAGCAAATATGGAAAACACAAGAATGGCCATCAGACCGGAAAAAATCAACTTACATCCCCATACCAAAAAAGGGAAATGCGAAAGACTGCTCAAACTTCCGTACAGTGGCCCTTATTTCTCATGCCAGTAAGGTAATGCTCAAGATCTTGCAAGGAAGACTCCAGCAATACATGGAGCGAGAGTTGCCAGATGTTCAAGCTGGGTTTAGAAAAGGCAGAGGAACGAGAGACCAGATTGCCAATATCCGCTGGATAATGGAGAAAGGCAGGGAGTTTCAGAAAAACATCTATTTCTGCTTCATTGACTACTCTAAAGCCTTTGACTGTGTGGATCATAATAAATTGTGGCAAGTTCTTGGTGGGATGGGCATACCAAGCCACCTTGTCTCTCTCCTGAGGAATCTGTACAAGGACCAAGTCGCAACAGTAAGAACTGACCACGGAACAACAGACTGGTTCAAGATTGGGAAAGGCGTACGGCAAGGCTGCATACTCTCACCCAACCTTTTTAACTTGTATGCAGAACACATCATGCGATGTGCAGGGCTGGATGAATGCAAATGGGGGGAAAATTGCTGGAAGAAACATTAACAACCACAGATATGCAGATGACACCACTCTGATGGCCGAAAGCGAGGAGGAGCTGAGGAGCCTTCTAATCAAGGTGAAAGAAGAAAGCGCAAAAGCTGGGTTGCAGCTAAACATCAAAAAAACCAAGATTATGGCAACAAGAATGATTGACAACTGGAAAATAGAGGGAGAAAATGTGGAGGCCATGACAGACTTCGTATTTCTAGGTGCAAAGATTACTGCAGATGCAGACTGTAGCCAGGAAATCAGAAGACGCTTACTTCTTGGGAGGAGAGCAATGTCCAGTCTCGATAAAATAGTAAAGAGTGGAGACATCAGACTGGCAACAAAGATCCGCCTAGTCAAAGCCATGGTATTCCCTGTAGTAACCTACAAATGTGAGAGCTGGACCTTAGGGAAGGCTGAGCGAAGGAAGATCGATGCTTTTGAGCTGTGGTGTTGGAGGAAAGTTCTGAGAGTGCCTTGGACTGCGAGAAAATCCAACCAGCCCATCCTCCAGGAAATAAAGCCCGGCTGCTCACTGGAGGGAAGGATACTAGAGACAAAGTTGAAGTACTTTGGCCACATCATGAGGAGACAGGAAAGCCTAGAGAAGACAATTATGCTGGGGAAAGTGGAAGGCAAAAGGAAGAGGGTCCGACCAAGGGCAAGATGGATGGATGGTATCCTTGAAGTGACTGGACTGACCTTGAAGGAGCTGGGGGTGATGACGGCCGACAGGGAGCTCTGGCGTGGGCTGGTCCATGAGGTCACGAAGAGTCGGAGACAACTGAACGAATGAACAACAACAAGTCTCCACATAATTCTTGGCAACAAAGCCCATGGCTTTGGAAGAACATACTGGATCACCTACTGCTATGGCTGCTATATTTACTGGAAGCTGATGTAATTCTGAAATCTAAACATACTGGAAAATGCAATCCTGGTCTTATAATGCTAGATAGAGACATGAGGTTGTAGACACACTAATAATATATATAAATAGCAGCTCTTGGGAAATCTAAGCACCTTGGGATAATATGCTTTTTTCTTCTTGTCACAGTTCCATCAGGGGAAAAAGTAATTTTGAAACATCTCCATCTCTGATTTAGTTGAAAGTGTACATTTCATTTATTGCCCCAAATGACAAGCTTTTGTAGAGCTTTTCTTCTTATTACTTTATGGTGGAAATATTTGCTTTTATGTTACTGTATTGTCAATTTCTATATTCTCCCTCCATCGTTTTTTTAAAAAAATTCTTGATTAGTGAAAAACACATAGAGATACACAAACACACACATAAGGAAACAAGAAAATCAAGTATTTTCTTGGCAAATGCAAGTATTGGAATAGACATGTTTATTGAGATATGGCAGCCATTCACTATTTTTGTAAAACAATATATCTGGTTAACTTAGAACCCCCTGGGGTTTCTGTATAAATACTGAAAACACTTGCTTGAGCAGTGGTTATCAACCTGTGGGTCCCCAGATTTTTGGCCTTCAACTCCCAGAAATCCTAACAGCTGGTAAACTGGCTGGGATTTCTGGAAGTTGTAGACCAAAACACCTGGGGACCCACAGGTTGAGAACCACTGTGCTAAAGGATCACTGACACTGATATTGATAGAAAAAAGTTCTGGACAGTTCATTTGCAAGGCAGAATATATGGTGGCATATTTATGTATATCTCTATTGTTTTGTTGAAGTAAACTAATAAAAATAAAAGCATTTCCTTGAGGATGGTATGAGAAATATTTCCCATATTACATTACATGGAAAACAAGTAAGAAGTCTTCTATGTAATATACCAAGTTTGCCTGTGTTCCAACTTCCCTTCCTTGTCTAAAGTCCCTGGGAGGTTATACCCATCAATTCAAAGGATTTTCTATTAAGCCCATGCAGCTAATAATATATTTGTCTTCCTCTCAGGAGAATAGACAAATAGATGAGCTACTTATCTGTAAAGCTGCATCAGGAATGGAAAATGTTCATAACTCATATACATTGTGGAAATCTACCATGCGCTAGAGGACACACTCAATAGTCAGATACTTTATTGTGTATTATTTGTCTATTAAAATTGTGAATCCTAGTCATATCTGATGGATAGATTTTCTCAGCGATAGGTTTGCTGTACAAATAACAAAAAAAAAATGCAGTAAGAAAGTGAGTATGCAAGAAATCCAAAACCTTGGGAATGGTAATTATTTAAATAGTCCTAACAACTACAGTAGGTCTGCACATTATGTGAGGGGTCGATTTCAGATTTCAGATTTTTGTGTAAAATCTGAAACCCTTTTCTAAGGAACAATTTTCTAAGGAACAATTTTCTAAGGATCAAGTCTTTCCCTTTCAGTCAGCCTGACTCTGAAGGCTGAAAATGTTGCATGGTCAAAATATCACACACATACCTGCTACCCCATGTGTTGGAGTGCAGCCCGCCCCCCGAGTACCAAATCTGGTTGAAAGCTTGGCTGTATGGAGCCATACATCTCTCTCCACCAAGAAAGGAGTTTATTTCCATTTGCTGAGAAAAGCACAGCTAGGTTTCCATTCCTCTTCTCTTCTCTTCTCTTCTCTTCTCTTCTCAGAAAGAAGTGTCTCTGCCAAGAGAAGTGCAGCCAGGCTTTTGTCACTTCTCTCAGCAAAAGAAGGAGAAGAATCCCTTCTTCCGCCAAGAAAGGGAGTGATTCCAATGAGCTGAAATTCCCACTGTACTTATGCTGGGCTATCTGAATTGTACCAGACTGGAGAGCTTGCTTCAAAATATGTAAAAAGTTCATGAGAACAGATTACATATGTTGAGTAGCCTTACTACTTAGAGAAGAATTTCTGATAGAAGAATTTCTGATAGAAGAACATAAATCTAGCAGCTAGAAATGGTGAAATCTAAGTTTTGCATTCTGTCCTATTTGAACTTTGTTGAATATAATATTATTTCCATCACAAATATGTCCAATTCACAAATTTTGGTGAATTCTTCAAAATGAAGAAATATAATAGTTCTGCATTTGGTCTGTTTAAAATCAATAGCTAGAGCATTTATAAAGATGGTAGGGCAGTTACTTGTGAATTTCTCTCTTTTATTAAATTGTTAAAATATAGTAAAGGAAAATGTTGCCCCTTGACATTAAGTCTTGTTGTGTCTAACTCTGGGGGGTGGCAAAGAACTGACATTGTCCATAGATGCCTCCAAGGTCATGTTGCTCGCATGACTGCATGGAGCACTGTTACCTTCCCGCCGAAGTGGTAGCTATTGATCTACTCACATTTGTATGTTTTCAAACTTCTAGGTTGGCAGAAGCTGGGGCTAACAACAGGAGGTCATCCCACTCCTCAGATTCGAATTGCCAACCTTTCAGTCAGCAAGTTCAGCAGCTCAGCAGTTTTACCTGCTGCACCACCAGGAGTGACTGTATGTGTGTGTATGTATATGCATTATACACACACACACACACACACACACATCTCCTATGTTATGTTCTAAACTCCCTCAGGTGAAAATGTGGTTACTTGCTTGACCCTAATAATTGAAAAATAAGACAGAGAGGGTGGGGAGAGATAGTATTATCACACCACTTTAATGTTGTTGTTGTTCAGGGCCTTCACATTTTTTTCAACTTTTGGTGATATGGCAAGATTTGTTTAGAGATTTGTTTTGCAGGGGATTGACTTTGCCTTCCTCTGAGGCTGAGAGACTTGCCCAAGGTCACCCAGTGATTTTCCTGGCTGAGCAAAATGTTGAACCCTCAAACTCCTACAACAACACTGACTCTACCTCCCTGTAGGAACATAGGTATTAAAGACCCTCTCAGGGGGAAAAAAGAGGAAACAACACTAATTCAACAATGCAAAATTAGGAGAATGCATGGGTTTTTAACCCAGCTTTAAGTTTTAAACCTGAACCAGAATGGATAAATTGTGCAGCTTTGGTTTCTCCCATGGTGGTAGATGTCATGTGGTGGTTTGTGTGTTTTTTAAAGCATTCTTGCCTTTCAGAATATAAGTTTTTCAAAAATCATTTTGGTATATTCCAATTTTTAAAAAGAAATAAAGTTCTTATCAATCAACCATTAATTTGATGCAGCTATTTGGGGGCAATAATTCTACTTTTAACAACTGTTTTCAGTTCTAATGTATGCCCTCTTTTACAACTAATAAGTTCACTGACAGATTTTTTATCTTTCCAGTTCTGATCTGGGTTTTCTTATTCAATGAAGGCTTCTATTTTCTTGGCTAAAATTCATTCTGTTAAAAGGTGTTCACAGCTGCTTTTGTAAATGCTATATAGCATTTTTCTTGTCATTCTCTGTCAAGACATACCCTGCTTTCTCCCATTAAACTTACAGTAATTAGGGTTAAAATTGTTGTCTGTGAAACCTATTATTTCCAGAACTTTGCGGAGAAGTTGAAGGCTTCACTGATATGACTGTGAAGCTACATGTGTTCCTTGGGGCTTGTCTCACTTGCCCTTGAATCAGATTATTAAACTGTAATGTCAGGTGTCATCTGGTTCTGAACAGAAAATTATTTCCTGGAAAAGAGACTACTAAAATGCTGCAGATCCTCCTTGTTAACTTAATTCTGCCCCCCCCCACAAAAAACCCAGATTTTCTTTGTTCCCCTGTGTTTTGTACAGCCCAGTTGGCATACCAAGAGCCTCAGATTTCAAATAAGAGCAACCATTTGGATATGTCTACCTTATGTGCTGTGTAATAGTGACATCTGTGACTCTGTTGAACTCTTGTCAAACACTCACACATCCCAACTTTAGTTCAATCCAGATACCATATTCAAGGGTTCCTCCTTCCCTTCCTATCAATTTATTTATTGGAACAGTACCCTGCTTTTCTCCTTAAATAGGATCTAGGTTAGCTGACAGTAAGACCTAGTCATCTATATCTATAAATCTGTAAGGGGCGTCCAACAGGACAGCAAAATTCAACCCCCCCCCCAACTAAAATTTAACAAAATTTCTATGCACATACCTCAACCCACAAGGTATGCCGAAATTGATTCAAAATACTGAACAACATAACAACACACTCACAAAAGGACAAAACAACCGAGCATGTGCAATGGCGCAAAGTCCCCGGCACACACGGCCAAACGGCCAACGCACCCTCCGCACCTCCCTCCCCCCTGCCGAAGCCCCACCCACACCCACCAATGCCCCACCCCTGCACTCCTCCTCCTCCCCCACCCCCCTCTGCCAAAGCCCCGCCCACACCCACCAACACCTCCTCCTCTTCCTCCCACCCCCCTCCGCCAAAGCCCCACCCACACCCACCAACACCCCGCCCCTGCACTCCTCCTCCTCCCCCACCCACCTCCACCAAAGCCCCGCCCACACCCACCGACACCCCGCCCCTGCACTCCTCCTCCTCCTCCTCCCACCCCCCTCCGCCAAAGCCCCACCCACACTCACCAATGCCCCGCCCCTGCTTCTCCTCCCCCACCCCCTCCGCCGAAGCCCCGCCCACACCCACCAATGCCCCGCCCCTGCTCCTCCTCCTCCCCCACCCCCTCCGCCGAAGCCCCAAATCAAATTATTTGGACACAAGAACTATCGCACTATTCCAAACAGATTACCCAAATCATCAAAAAGCACTGGCATCTTCTTCAAGATATTCCAGGTTGCCAAAAACCACCCATTTTCGGTAATAGGCGTACTAAAAATATAAGAGACTTGTTAATTCATACAGATTTAACCACGTCTACTACTACACCTAAAAGCACTTTGAGAGGCCATTACCCCTGTGGACGCTGTAAATGTTGTCCGCAATCATGGAAAACTAAGGAGGTACACAACTATAGGAACAAAGTGGGCACCACGCTCAAACATTTTTCCAATTGTAACAGCAGTAATCTTATCTACCTTCTAACATGTGACTGTGGTTTGTGGTATATTGGAAAAACCACAAGACCTCTGAGAATTAGAATTTCTGAACATAAATCTAGAATAAAATGTTTATCCATGGAGTCCCTCCTATATTCACACTTTACACAATACAAACATTCATCCAATTCTCTCAAATTTTGTGCTCTGGAATGCATCACACCAAAACCCCATATGAATTTGGAAGAACTATTATCCCAAAGGGAAATGTTCTGGATCTTTAAGTTGAAAACCCTTTCCCCTCAAGGACTTAACGAGTCACTTAATTTTAGCTGTTTCCTTTAAGTTACCGATTACTCTTTATAAACCTGTGGATGACCCTTCAGAATTACTCGCAGTGTGAATTTACATCAAGCAGAGTCACTTTTTGTATTAGCTACCTGGCATGATGTGAGTATATGTTATATGTTTGATGTATCCATTGTCTTTACTACTGTAACTGTGCTGGAAAATACTTGTTACTCTATGTGATGTTATGTTTTGTTATAGATAAGAGTCTAGAGTTGCTGAATTTATCAACTCCTGAGGAAGGGGATTGCTTTCCCCGAAACAGGGTACAAAAATACCCGGGCACCCCTGTTGAATGCCATTGGGACTTTTTTGAGAAGCAGTGCTCCATTTTTCACTGGACTTGAGTTGGATCTTTTCCATGAAGATTGTTTTGAGAGTGGTGCTTCATCTTCATCATTGTCTTCAGTTTACATATAGCCTCATGACTCTATGCTTACTTTGTTTATATGACTTTTCTCATTGAATGTATCCCTGAAGCCTATACACAGTGGAATCCCTATCCAAACCCAGAACTGTTACGTTTGAGAGCGGTTGCTCCTTTTGATTTCTGTGTACCACTGAATTGAGCTTTGTATTGGGGATTTTGGTAAATAGAACATTATATGTTTTCTTGATAATACACTTTGACATTACACATAGATTGTTTTGTGTCTATTGAACTCTTGTCAAACACTCATACATCCCAACTTTAGTTCAATCCAGATGCCATATTCAAGGGTTCCTCCCTCCCTTCCTATCAATTTATTTATTGGAACAGTACCCTGCTTTTCTCCTTAAATAGGACCTAGGTTAGCTGACAGTAAGACCTAGTCATCTATATCTATAAATCTGTAAGGGGCGTCCAACAGGACAGCAAAACTCACCCCCCCCCAACTAAAATTTAACAAAATTTCTATGCACATACCTCAACCCACAAGGTATGCCGAAATCGATTCAAAATACTGAACAACTTGTTATCAACACACTCACAAAAGGACAAAACAACCGAGCATGCGCAATGGCGCAAAGTCCCCGGCGCACACACATGGCCAAACGGCCAACGCACCCTCTGCACCTCCCTCCCCCCTCCGCCGAATTATTATTATTATTATTAAACTTTATTTGTACCCCGCTAGCATCTCCTGAAGGATCCCGAAGGATCTCCCGAAGCCCCACCCACACCCACCAATGCCCCACCCCTGCACTCCTCCTCCTCCCCCACCCCACTCTGCCAAAGCCCTGCCCACACCCACTGATGGCCCGCCCCTGCACTCCTTCTCCCACCCCCTCTGCCGAAGCCCCGCCCACACCCGCCAACGCCCCGCCCCTGCACACCTCCTCCTCTTCCTCCCACCCCCCTCCACCAAAGCCCCACCCACACCCACCGACACCCCACCCCTGCTCCTCCTCCTCCTCTCCCCACCCACCTCCACCAAAGCCCCGCCCACACCCACCAACACCCCGCCCCTGCACTCCTCCTCCTCCTCCTCCCACCCCCCTCTGCCGAAGCCCCACCCACACCCACCAATGCCCCACCCCTGCCTGCTCCTCCTCCTCTCGCACCCCCCTCTGCCGAAGCCCCGCCCACACCCACCAATGCCCCGCCCCTGCTCCTCCTCCCCACCCCCTCCGCCGAAGCCCCACCCACACCCACCGACGCCCTGCCCCTGCTCCTCCTCCTCCTCCCCCACCCCCCTCCGCCGAAGGAGAGAAGGAAATACAAAAGTGAAAGAAGGCAGGAAAGAGGGAAGGAATGAGAGAAGGAAGGAAGGAAAGAAGGAAGGAAGGAAGAGAAAGAGGGAGGGAAGGGAAGAAGGTAAGAAAGAAAGGTAGAGAGGGAAGGAAAGATAGAAGGAAATGAAAAAAGTGAAAGAAGGAAGGAAAGAGAGGGAAGGAGAGAAGGAAGGAAGCAAGAGGGAGAGAAGGAAAGAAGGAAAGAAAGAAAGGTAGAGAAGGAAGGAGAGAAGGAAATACAAAAGTGAAAGAAGGAAAGAGAGGGAAGGAAGGAGAGAAGGAATGAAAGAGAAAAAGAGGGAGGGAAGGAAGAATGGAACCAAAGAGCAAAGGAATCGAGGAAAGACACAGGTAGAGAAGGAAGAAAGAAGAAGGGAAAGAAAAAAGAGGGTAGGAAGGAGAGAAAGAAAGGAGAGAAAGAGAGAGGGAGGGTTGGCCACAGCAACAGCTAGTTATTCTAATATCTGCAGGGGGACACATTCTGTGCAGTTGGAAAGCAAATCTGGAGTTTGAAAAGGTGTTTGTTTTTCTACATGAAAGTGACAATAAAGGCCTTTATGAGGAATAAAGATAAAATAAATAAATGAGAAAATGTAAAGAAAAAGGAAATTAAAATAACTACTGTTGCATTTCACCCTGCATAAACTGAATTTGAATCATAATTGGGAACGACCCAATAGGTAATCTAATCCAACTATTTCCCACGCAGAAATATACAACTAGAGTACTAATCAGAGAAGGCTGTCCAATCTGTATTTAAAAACCTCCAAAAAAGGACAATCCATAACTTTGTGAGTCAGTATGTAGAACTCTTACTAATGTTTAGGTAGAATCTCTTTTTTTGTAATTTGAATTAGTTCAAGTCTCTGGAGAGATGAAAACAAGCTCACTCCATCTTCTACATGATATCTCTTTAGATATTTCATATCATATCCCTGTTCAATATTTTCTTCTCAAAGCTAAATATATCTAGCCTACTGAGCTATTTCACATAGTCCTGGATTTCAGATCTTTAATCATCTTCGTCACCCTCCTCTGGACATTTTCCAAAAGCACATGTTTCTAAGGCATATGTTATTTGCCTCCAAGTCAATTGTGACTTATGGTGACCCCATCATAGAATTTGCTTGGCAAAATATATTCATCGGAGGTTTAGCATTGCCTTCTTCTTAGGCTGATAGAGTGTGACTTGCCAAGGTCACACAGTGTAGGTTTTCATGGTTGAGCTAAGAATCTAACCTTGATCTCCCTGAGTAATAATTCATTGAAATACTACACTAGTTTATATTAATAATAAGTTATTTGGACTACTGAGTGATTAAAGGGAAAGCAAGCATAAAGACACTTTGGATCTGTGTTCAGCAGGCATTGCCACTGAATTCAGAACTTCTTTTGAACAAGGGTTACAGGATTCATGGATGCGTAGAAAGTCCAATGCTTTATCATCAGATTTTGTAATGACTTTCATCATTACATGCATTTTATCATTTTTGGTTTGCTTCAAAGTGCTGTCACATTTCAGGGACACTGTCTCTATCACTTTATACAATGAACTGAGTGGTAATGCAACATAACAGATGATGCTAGCCAAATGTCTCTTTGGGGCTGCTGCTCTTCTTTTGCACAAGGAAAAAAGATATAGACTAATCTCTAGTAAGAAAGAATACAAATTCAACTGAAACAATTTGCATTAAAACATGTTTAAATTAAAAGCATAATATTGAAAAGTAAAAGTCCCCTTACATAGCAGCCACTATTTCTCAAGAAATTATGGGAATTTGTCAAGACCATGACTGAACAGAACAGATTTGATTGCTGGAGGAAGGACAGGAAGGATGTAATGTACCATCCTTCCTTGGGTAAGAGTTCCAGAGAACAAAAAAAAAGGAGGGAATTTCCTGAGTTCCCATTAGACATTTAAAAGGAATGTTAAGGGACCTCCACCAAAGATCTCAAAGCCCAAGGAGGCCTATATTGGACAGGTTTTGTGAGCCAAAGTCTTACCTCTACAAGGTCACAAGAGAGGGTGGCTTTCCCTGGGCTCTGCAACTCTCTGTACAGTATTATTTATTTATTTGGAAGTTTTATATACCGGTCTTCTCACCTCCAAGGAGGGACTCAGGCCGGTTCACAACATGTGTTCATATACAGTAATATATAAAACAGTACAATGCATCATCATTACACATTAAAATATAAGTACAATAAAAACATCATCATCACATTACACAAGCCAAGTCGTCAGTACAGCCACAATTCATCAGCATCCTTCCATGTGGCCAAGGGTTATTGACTTAATCCTCAAATGCCATATTCCAAAGCCAGGTTTTTGTTAGTTTTCAGTACAATAGATGGATTTGAAATTATGTGCAATGACTACCGGAATGGCCTGCAGTATGATTGCGGATAGCGTGGTTTACAATAGTAATTGTAATGTTTTAAATGTTTTTATGTTTTCTAACTTTGTTTTAAATTTTTGAATTGAAATATTTATTTTACTTGTATATATATTGTTAAAAACAATATATATGTTTTTAAAGCATTGAATTATTGCCTGTGCTGTAAGATGCCTTGAGTCCCCTTTGGGATTGGGAAAGGCGGGATATAAATATAGTCAATAAATAAATATGTCTTGTAGGTTTTGAAGTTGTATCATTTTTAAGGTTGTGAGCCACTTTGCACCTCTGCCTTGAGAGGAAAATTGAGTACAAATTATCACCACCACCATTCACATGCACGCCTATAGAAAAATAGAGGTGGAAGAGACTTTTATACCTGTCATTCGGTTGAATTACAATCAAAAGCAGAAGAGTATGTCAGAATAACAAAACAAAACAAAGAGGGAGAGAAGAACATTTCTGATGGCTATTAGATAAAATAAACTGCCATTCTCAGAGTACTACTGCACAAGTCTTGTGGCAACACAACATTTCTTTGCTTCTGGAAATATCTGCTTGAATATTTGCTGTCACTCATGAGAAAATATTTAAAATGACAAAAGCATTTCTTCCAGCCACTTGTATCTTCTTATTTAAAGTATAATTGCCTAATCTGTTTGAAAGTGTTCTAAATTGTTCTAAATTGTTTTAAGCGTTCACGTTGTTTTAGTTTGTTTTAAAGCTGTTTAACTGAATGTACCCTGAAATCATCTTGTACAGGGTGACTTACAAAAAATAATAATAAAAGGGTTAATGAATGAATAAGTAATTATAAAATAACAGTAAGAAAATAAAAATATTTTTCCTCCCTTTATAATCTCATTGTGTTCCACACTCACTTAGACACATGGATGTTCTCAAGTGGTCAAAATGTTCTCTTGTATAATCACAAATATTTATCCACATTTTGATAAGTTCTTACAGAAGTCTGAACTATTGTTTTTGTGAACTGATACTAAGGCTCCATCTACACTGCAATTATAATGCAGATTGCACTGGATTATATGGTAATGTAGACTCATATAATCCAGTTCAGTACAGTTCAATTTGCATGATATGACTGTGAAGATGGGGCCTAAGATGACTGTTTTCTGGCTTTCACTTGCTTATATAAGTTGAGAATTTCTTATCTCAAAATCTGAAATTATCAACAGCTTTTCTTTCTGATGGCAGAAGTACAGAATTATTTTTTTTAAATGTCTTTTCTGAAGAAAATAAGCACAATTTTCATACATAAACCTCAAGTGAGAAATGATATCCCTTAACATTTCAGGATCTAAAGTTGTGTGTGTATGTGTGTATGTGTGTGTGTGTGGGGGGGGGGGGGGAGGTATTCATTCCTACATATGAGGATGCCTTAGTCAAACTTTTGTATTTCCATTCCAATGTCTATTAATAAGACATTAGTACAAAAATCCTAGTATTCTGAATTTGTTATGAATGTAGATAAAATTCTTCATAGAATCATAGAATTGGAAGAGACCTCATGGGCCATCCAGTCCAACCCCCTGCCAAGAAGCCGGAATATTGCATTCAAAGCACCCCTGACAGATGGTCATCCAGCCTCTGTTTAAAAGCTTCCAAAGAAGGAGCCTCCATTACATTCTGGGGCAGAGAATTCCACTGTTGAACAACTCTCACAGTCAATTTTTTTTCATCCTGCAATTAAAAAATGTTAAGTGAGAAGCACCTCAAAAATGTCTAGGTGGGAGGGAAGATAAAAACCGGGTTGCCATTTTCTTAACACGGATGTCTCAATATGTTGAGACACTCTTTCTCAGGATAGGAATATTTGTGAGGATTTTAGTTTCCCCTAATTAATACCTAGAGCTTCAGAACACCAACCATCTCATTCATTTCTTACAGTAATTGCCAATACGGTTCTGAAATGCAAGTCACCTTGAATTTGGGGGGGGGGGGGGGGGTGAGAAAAATGTGATTATTATGCCATTCACTTTTGCACAAAAAGGTTATTCCTTCTTCAGCAAACTGGTCAGCTTCATTCTAATTTCATAGAATATGCAAGATAACATTCTAATTCAATTATCATATCAGGCCCTAGAACTTTTACACTGACTAAAGAGGCAAAGTCATTGAGTGTCTCTGCAATAAAATATAACACATAAACCTTTTGAATCAAAATAAGAGAATAACAAATTCTTTGTTGATATTATGTGACAGGACTGTACTGTTAAAGTTTCCAGCAGTTAAATACTGGAGATACAACTAGAATCAATTCATTCTTCTGTGGCTTTTCCAGTTGGTTGTCATCGCTATATTCAATCCTAATGGAAATCACCTGCAACTGTTTGTTTTATCTATGATTTGCTTGGGGCTATGTATAACTGATATAGAGATCCTTACACACCCTACCCATTAAAATTCTAGTGATCCTACTAGTGATGTTAACCCCCCCCCCAACATTATAAACATATTCTGTACCATATTCAGGTTATCTCAACTAAACATGAAATTCCAGTGAGGATTTTTCAACCTCTACAAAACCCAATGTCTTTGAGTAAGAATGGGACAAAGAACCATGTTTTTTTTTTCTTTCCTCAGGGTCTCCCTAACTGTTTTAAGCTATTTCAGCACAAAGCAGGACATATCAAGTGTGGGTGGAGCGTTTGTTTAAAATCAAACAACCCATTCTCCTTTCCCCCGGTTCTCAAAAGTACATTTAAGAAAGCAGCAACTATCACTATTTTGGTAAATATCGAAAATGCATAATCACAAACATTCATTTTGTTTCTGTGATTTTCCATGTAAAAACTCATTCTCGTTTTCTTGTCAAAAGTACCACAAAGTATCTCACTCTGTTGTGGGACAAGGGCATGATTTGGCAGTTTAAATCCTACTTAAAAGCATTAAAGCTATGTTTGCAGAAGGATCTCTACATGAAACACAACTGTGCAATTTTTAATAATGTAACAAGAAAGAATGGTCCCCACATTATGATAAAAATCACAGGGCCCTTTCAGAGTTGACTAAATCCCAATTCTCAAGATTTAGTTCCCACCTGCAAGCCAAACCCCAGGCTTTCTTGGGGGGGGGGGGGGGTGTGGCTACATACATCCAGCCACCCCCCAGCCCCCCAACCTCCCCCATCTTCTGATGTGTCATTTCTCACATCAGGGGAGCTCTTTGGAAGGAGCTCAGCTGCCAGCAGGCCTCTCAAGTAAGTTTTTAAAGGGGGGGATGGGGGGGGGGACTGAGATAAGAACCCAAAGAACTGGGATTGCTGTGGGGATTAACCCCTGTAATTGCAGAAGCAATCCTGGAAGTCAATCCCCACAGAGCCCTTTTTCTCACTTCCTGTTGTCTCACTCCCATTCTTAACTATGAGTTGTTTCATTTGTAATTCGGATGTTACAACAATATCCTCTAAGTACCTTGATGAAGGAGTCTTGGGATAGGATATGGTTAAAAAGTTTCTGTAAAAAAATCTTGTATAATCAAAATCTGATTCATTTTCTTTGTTAAGTTATACAAAATTCAGGAATATTTTTTCTCAAAAAATTCAAATGAAATGCTAAAGTCCAAAGAATGGATTGTGAGAATGGGAGGAAAAGGACAAGAGGATAAAAGCAGACAAAGTTATCAGAAGGAGGCATACTGGATTCCCAGCTGAGACATTTTACTTGAGACTTCTGCTGCTTCATGTTTCAAATGCAAAATCATTTCAACATTTGAGAACTGCAGAGGGTCAAATGTGTGAAACATTTAACAACTCAGCTATAAAGACAAGACTTTTGACACAAGCCGCTGGGGAAAGGCAATGATAGAAGTAGAATTTTTCACATGCCATTTCTATTTAAGCACATGTTTGCACACATCTATGTGTTTGAACAAATGAAAGTTAACTATAAAGAAAAATTCAAAATAGAAATGCTTGCAGTTTACAGACAAGCTATATATAATAATATTCTAAAAGATTATATTATATACCGGTACATGATATCACTGAACAAATTGTTCCGACAGACAGGCAAGAAGTATTATAACATTATTTTTTAAAAATCCACAGATTTCTGTACCATCTAGGTAATGTCATTGTCATCAACTGCATGAAGAATTTCTCCAATTATTTTTAATTGCTCTGCATTTGACTGTTCTTTCATAGCATAGGTCAACCTCTTGCAATAGTTCCCCCTCTTAAAGTTGGAAAGAATATTGTAATATACCCAAGGGTATGCAATGTTAGTTCTCCTTGAAAGAACTGCCTTTCCTAGGAAGTATTCCAAGGCCTTAAATGCTGGTATACTATATGACTTTTTGAGCCCACATTTTTCTGCTCAAACAGCCACATTTTTCTGCTCAAACGGCCATTGATAAGACTAAGAAAACGGGTTGTATGGCCAAGATGTGGTCCTAGAAATAGATTTGAAAGACAAGACCTTGTAAAATTACTATTTTGAGGATCCTAAGTTCCTTCTTTATTTATGCTAGCCCTAATGCCATAGTCATGGCCTTCAGGAAGCCTTTTTAGAACATCCAGGAAAACATAGTGCAGCAGGAATGGCATTGTGCAACTTCTGGCATTTCCAAAATTAGGTTTTCTAAACAAGATGCACAGGAAGTGTTTGGGCTTGTTTTAAAATTGAATTCTTATTTCAGGGGTGCATTCACATTGTTGAATAATACAGGTTGACACTACTTTAAATGCCATGCATCAGTGCTATGGAATAATGGGAGTTGTAGTTTATAAGGTTTTTAGCATTCTGTGTCAAAGATTGGATCTATAGAGCCATATAATGCTGTTCCAAATTGAGTTATATGACAGTGTAGATCCAGCCAAAGAGTGCTGGTGCCTCACTAAACTACAATTTCTATCATTGTATTGCATTGGGCTATGGCAGTTAAAGTACAGTAGAGTCCCACTCAGCCAACATAAATGGGCTGGCAGAACATTGGATAAGTGAAAATGTTGGATAATAAGGAGGAATTAAGGAAAAGCCTATTAAATGTGAAATTACGTTATGTTTTTACAAATTAAGCACAAAAACATCATGTTTTACACCAAATCAACAGAAAAAGCAGTTCAATACATGGTAACGATATGTAATAATTACTGTATTTACAAATTTAGCATCAAAACCAAGAACAATTTAACCATCAAGTTAATTAAGATTGTTGTTGCATACATTTAAGTCGTTTTAGACTTAGGGTGACTGTAAATCTAAAATTTAGAGTAGGTGCTGAGGAAATGACCTTGGAAGCTGTATTAGTTTGGTGCCTCTGGTGTAGATGCAACCTGGGAGACTTTCAGCAGTTCAATATAGCTTTAAAACAAAGCAAAGTTTTCCCATAGAATCTTAGGGCCCTTCTACACAAGCACAAAATGCGGTTAGAACTGGCATATTTTTTATGATTCCACACTGTATGGAGGCCACACCACACTGTGACCAGACACCCAAGCTGTGTTGAAGCAGGTTTGGCAGGACAGCGCATTGGCTGGTTTTCCTATGCTACCTACACCCTATTTCAAGAAAAATAGAAATGTGTCCCTTACCATATCTGCAAGGTCTGTACTTCCTGATTCAGCTTCATTCTGAAATTGATTGAGCTTTTGAGAAGTTAACTCCCTCCCCTTCTCCAAAGCTCCCTTGTCTCCAGAACAACAAAGATTCAGGAAGTACAGAGCCAGACTAAAGAGAAAAGAGTAAGGAAGATTTCAGAGAGTGACCATGAATTGAATCAGCAAGTTATAACACATTTTATCATTATTAACCGTATTCTATAAACATTCTCTAAGCACTGTAACCTGTTTATAAATAGCTGGCTGAAAGTTTACAGGAATACGGCATCTAGTGGGCAAAAAAGGAAGGCAGTGCTTGCATATCTGAATTAGTTCTAAGATGGAAGATGTAATTTCTGAAGAAGAGCAATCTAAAATGCAACAGCAAGATGAGAAGAAGGTGTCAAATAAGATGGAAAAAATGGAAGGATGAATTGAGATCCAAATAGAACTACTGCAGAATGGACGCCAGACAGAAATTCAGCAACAAAAAGCACAGTCGGAACAAGAGAAGCCTCAAATTAAACTGGGAGATACTACAGAAGAAGTCTAGTGTTGGGTGAGGATGTTAAATCAAAATTTTGTGAACGGACTTAAGAAGACACAGTTGGATTGGACCTTCAAAGCTAATTCTGAATGCATTTCCGGAAATAAAAAGTTCAAAGAAGTTATTACAGTGGCTGTAAAGAGGAGTCAGGCAGGCTCAATTCTTAAATGGCAATTTGAGGCCCTCGTAAAAACGGATGTCAGGGAAATGATAATTCAGAGAGATTATGAATAGTGGAACTAGACGTTTTTGAAATGATAAAAAGGGATAAACAAAATTTGGCTGTATAAGAAATCAAGAAATGTGATTTTAAATATATTGATTTAAAATATGATTATCTAAAACATATTTAACATATTTAAAATCACATTTCTTGATTTCTTATACAGCCAAACTTTGTTTATCCCTTTCTATCATTTCAAATCTATCTATCTATATAACTATGGACAAACACTTGATATAAGAAATATTGGTTAATAGAGGCCTAGTACCCCCTAAGTTCTTCCTAATGTTCAGGTAGAATCTCCTTTTCTTGTAGTTTGAAGCCATTGCTCCGTGTCCTAGTCTCCAGGGCAGCAGAAAACAAGCTTGCTTCCTCCTCCCTATGACTTCCCCTCACATATTTATAAATGACTATCATGTCTCCTCTCAGTCTTCTCTTCTGCAGGCTAAACATGCTCAGCTCTTTAAGCTACTCCTCATAGGGCTTGTTCTCCAGACCCTTGATCATTTTGGCCGCTGGACACATTTCAGCTTGTCAATATCTCTCTTCAATTGTGGTGCCCAGAATTGGACACAGTATTCCAGGTGTGGTCTAATGAGGCAGAATAGAGGGGTAGCATGACTTCCCTGGATGTAGGCACTAAACTCCTATTGATGCAGGCCAAAATTCATTGGTTTTTTTTTTTGCCACCGCATGACATTGTTGGCTCACGTTTAACTTGTTGTCCATGAGGACTCCAAGATCTTTTTCACATGCACTGCTATCGAGCTAGGAGTCCCCCATTCTGTATCTTTGCATTTCATTTTTTTCTGCCTGAGTGGAGTATCTTGCATTTGTCCCAATTGAACTTCATTTTGTTAGTTTTGGCCCATCTCTCGGTTAAGATCGTTTTGAATTCTGCTCCTGTCTCCTGGAGTATTGGCTATCCCTCCCAATTTGGTATCATCTGCAAACTTGGTGATCATGCATTCTAACCCTTCATCTAGGTCATTAATAAAGATGTTGAACAGGACCGAACCTGAGACCGAACCCTGAGGCACTCCGCTCATCACTTCTTTCCAGGATGAAGAGAAAGCATTGGTGAGCACCCTCTTCATTCATTCATTTAACCAATTACAGATCCACCTAACCTTAATTTTACCTAGCCCACCTAGTTTTGCATAGCCCACATTTTACTAGTTTGTTTGCCAGACGGTAATAGGGGACTTTGTCGAAGGCCTTACTGAAATCCAGGTACGCTACATCCACGGCATTCTCTGCATCTACCCAGCTTGTAACTCTATCAGAAAAAAAAAAGATTAGTCTGGCATGACTTGTTTTTGGTAAATCCATGTTGATTTAGGTTTAAAATAGAGGATAATAATATTCCTCTCTTTGAGGATAGCTCAAACTCAAATTCTTACAAGTATACCAAGTTTCATCCTGAAAGCTGTAAAAATGACAAATAAACAAGCCTCACAGGTTTCCCTATAGGCGCCAATGGACCAAATCCTACCAAAATGAAAATGGAACTCAGGGTTCTGAATTACGAATCTGAATGATTCCCCTCCTAATCTCCCGTAATCTTCCCAAAACAGAACTTTCTAAAGTATATGCATGTATATAACTAAGTTTTTGTAAGGATTGTCTCCTGTGTGTGTGTGTGTGTGTGTGTTGAGGAAAAACACCTGGATAACTGAAGCAATCAAGCTTGAACCACTCCCTGAATGGAGTATAACATGAGGAGTGTTACTAATGGATTTTGGGACTTACTGAACCATTTGCTTCAAGACTTGTCTCCTTGCACCATTGAGGAAGAAGAAGATGCATGGATTTAATGCATAGGACTTTGTGTGAGTTTTACTTCTGCAAATGGACTGAGTTATTTTAAAGGTGGATATTTTTGTGGAGCTGCTTATTTGACTCTGTTACCTAAGAGTAAGTTTTGTTTTTCTCATTTACTTAGCTCATATTTACTCTTTGTGCATGAACAAAGGGCTAGGAAGTCTGGACAGGACTGTACGTTTTCTGGGTTAGGTTTCGTATAAACCGCAACAGGGGACACCCAAAATCAAAATGAAAACAGAATGGGTTTTTGCACACCCCTAATATTTAGTGAAAGGAAATACATTATTTGCAATACATGGGAAAGTTCTTGAAATAACCCCTGTTGTATCTAAGAGTCCTTGGATCATTCTTACAATACAAATTGAGGGTGAAAGCTATTTTAACTGCCATCACTTAATGCTATAAAATCCTGCAGGGTTGTAGTTTAGTGAAGCAACAGCACTCTTTGAAAGAGAGGACCTCTAATGATCTGAAGTCTATGACCACCCTGAGTCCCCCCTTGGGGATGAGAAGGGCGGGGTACAAGTGTATGAAAGAAAGAAAGAAAGAAAGAAAGAAAGACATATGAAAAATATGGAAAGCTCAGCAGAGATCTACGAAAAGACCTGACAATAAATGGGAGTTGAAGCATATCACTGAAGTTTTGAAGGAGTATAGTATAAATAAAGATATACAAATGCTCTGAAAAAGTAGCATTACAATTTTAAATTTTTGGGTAAAATATTAACCATTTACAACTATTTAAAAGCAGAATATAACATTTAACCAGAAATAATAAGGGAAAGGCAAAAGCATGCAGAAAGGAATGTGACTGCATGAGCTGAAAGAACAGTTATCCCCACCCTCCTTTATTAGAATTATGAAACTGTAGTCTGAAAAGGGGATCATGAGAAGTTATCCATGTTATCTAGAAGCCTGAAACTAGGGGTTCCAATTTTGTGGATAATCTCTGTGTGGAATACAGGCATACCACTATATGAAGAGTCAAGGTGCTATCTGTTTTAAAATCTCCTGTGAACTTAATATAACATGTCTTACCATCCTTCAAAAAAGATCTTCTGCAGGGAAAGGGACATCCAGAACAGTGACAAATAGAGGTTACAGAAGTCAGGGGTGGGGATACAAGGAAATATTCTTTCCACATTTTTCCATCAACAGGAATTCTCTGAGCAGAATTGTACCCGCTTTGAGTTGCCTGAGGGCTGAGAAAAGCGGTATATAAATAAAGTAAATAAATAAATACCCAGAGATGGTCTCAATGGTAGAATAAAAATGTAGGCCGCTTTATGCGACCAGACAATAAACTTCAACCAAAGTGCACAAAAGAAAGCCCTTAATGTGCATCAGTGCCCTGGGGTTTGTATAATCACAATCTGGATCTGAAACTGGCTCCAGGATTTCATGTCTATAGTTAGTAATAACACACTTGATGGAAATAAACAAATTCAATTTTATCAAAACATGCATGGTATTGTAACCATTGCAGAAAAATGAAAGTGAAATTCTGGAGACATGTGCAGACACATCTTCTACCACATCTGATTATAGATGGAAGGTTACATGCGTAAGTAACTTCTATGAGTCCCTTCTGAGAAAATAATAATTGCAACAAGAATAATTTGAGCATAGCCTTGTTCCTGATGTGGTAGTTTTGTATATGAAACAGCATTCAATCTATCAATAACAATTGTATCACCTCATTTGCTGTCTGTGTGGCTCTACTTGAGGGAAAAATGAGACAAAAGAAATGGAAAATGGAGTGTGTGTGTGCATGTGTGCGTGTGTGTCTGAAGAACCTGACAAAAATACAGAAGAACCTGATCAAGAGCGAAAGGTTCATGAGACAACTGGATAATAACTTCTCCTTCCACATCTGCTGTAGGTGCAGTTTGCTGTATTCTTTTCATGTATTCACAGATGAAAGTTGGTACCATTTCACAGTAGTTTTAAAGACACTTTCATTTCAGTCCTCTATTTTCAGGTGCTTATAGGTTTTGAAATAAATTACCCTCTAGGCTTGAACTTTCTTCTTCTTATTCTAAGCCCCAAAGGTGGTAACAGTTTCAGGAGAGCTGACAAAATTCCATTTGGCAATTTTTTCAGCGGCTCTGACATGAGGGAGAAAAAGAAATAATAGTGTTTTCTCAGCATGTAAGATATTTTGAAGTCTTTCGCTCTCTTTTCCAGTACAAGGAATAAAAAAAACGTGAACAAATACAAATCTCTCCCTTTTTGAACTGTGATACTTGGCATATATCCAGCTTCATCTAGGGGCAACACAAACTGGGGAAACAACTCAGTCATAAATAGTTTCATGCTCAGACTAGCACACTAGGAGTATACATCCAAAGCCAACTGGGAATTATGAACGCTTACGAGTCTGAAGAAACTCTATCTTCACAATAAAAATTGACCTCTAGATATTTTGGATTACATCTCCCATAACCCTTAATCACTGGATGTGCTGGAATTGACTTTGGAAAATTGACATACAAAATGTTTGAAGAATTTAAATTTCATCATCCCTGTTCTAAACTATGGAAATTTCAAGACGCATCCCATTTCCCCATTTAACACAACTGATGTATACTCCCCTGTAGGCCAGTACTAAATTCCCCTCCCCATTAGCACTGGTTTCCAATCATCAGGGAAAAAAACTTTGTTATTGGCTCTGCCCATATGGCTAGGATAGTCACACATACTGTACAAATACAGGATACCTACCCAGGAAGCTGGCTCTCATGCTGCTGAAAATGAATATGTGTGTGAGAAAACAGACGTTGCTGTTGCTGAGGTGAGTAGCTGCCAATACATGACTGAGCAAGAGCAATCATGCCAGCTGCTATGATGCTTAGATTAAGTATAGCCCAGTTCACACCTTGTTATCTGGGGATTATGAACCTTGCCTAATAAACTATTTCACAGAAATGAGCCTCACAACAATTTGCTTATTTCTTTGCGGAAAAATAAGAGTTATCAGTTTAACAGCACTTGTGTTCATCTTTAGTACACCTTAGAAACAATTCCGAGGCTATTTTTCAAATGTGATCCATTCTTCTTCTTTTACTCACCATTATACAATCTTGATGGAAATAATTTCATGCTGACTCCCATCTCTCTACCTTCACATACCAAACATCACTGTCCTTGGTCTTTCCTCCTTGAATTATACTGCTGAACACAGAAAAAGTCTCATGTTCTTCAACTATTCTTTCAATTTTCCTCTATTGTTGCCAAACTGAATCATGACGAAACTATGCTAGGTTTATCAGCAAACTCCAACAACCTCATAGTATATCCATCTCTAACAGTATTATCCTCAAAGAGGAAAAAAACTCATAGAAATGAACATTTTTCTAACTATAATTTAAATATAACACCAGCATCTCTGTAGTCCTTCTTATATGTATAATGGTGCATCCGATGAAGCAATTTCTTGTTTGTATAAAAATGTAGGTTTCAATAACCTAACTCAGGACTATCTTAACACAGCAGACTGTGTTCTAGGATTCATAGAATTATAGATTTGGGGGAGACCACATGGGCCATCTGGCCAAATCCCCTGCCATGCAGAAACATACAATGAAAGCACCCCAAACAGACTGCCATTTGTATAAATATAAAATTTTAGAGTTAGAAGGAAGCACGAGAGCCATTACATCCACAGCTCACAGGAACTTTGCAAAGTTCTCAAACATTGCTCATGATTTGAAGAGTTTTAAGTTGTGGTGACATTGGTAATTGATATTCTTTCCCCCACTTGGTAAACAACCAGGCCAACCACTATGCTCCCCTTGCTACAACACTTCAACTGCCACCTATCCACACAAAGCTGAAAAACATATGGGAGGTAGGGACAATGCTAATTCTTGCTTTCTTTTTTTTTTGGGGGGGGGGGGGATGAGTATTTTTTCCTGAAATAAAGAGTTTATTTTAATCTTACCTTTTCAATTAAGCATAATTTAAAGGCATAATCAGTCTTACCTTAATAAATCATATCTGATGTTTGTACTCGAATGAAAGTCTGCTTGATAAAAGGCATGATGGTTGGCGACAAAGGTGACATTGGTCCTTCAAAAAAAAATGAAGAAGCAAAGAGATTAAAAATTAGCAAACAGAAAATCCCCCAAACATATATATAGGATATGTGGGAATCCTATGTTGCTTTCATGTTATTTTAAATTGTTTTAAATTGTTGTTTAATTGCTTTTAATTGCTGTTGTTGTTGTTGTTGTTTGGGTATGAAATAATCCCTATTATGGAAGCCAACCTGAGTGCCCTTTGGTCAGGGTGGCTTCTGGTCAAAGGACATTTAGTATAATACAAAGTTTTTAAACTTTGTTTATGGTTTTTACGCATTATAAATATATTCTCAATTTATAGTGTCGATAAATAAAACAAAAGTAGTAAAAGGCAAAGAAAATGAAATGAAAAAACAATTACAATTTTGCATGCCAGAAATTAAAAATAAATAAACAATTACGTACTGCAAAAAGGAAAATTAAGTTGGAACATTTCATGAAAAAGAGCAGAACCAAAGGGACTCAGTTTCTGAACATCTGGAGGCAATCACAACTGATATATATATATATATATATATATATATATATATATCAGGTATGATTAAGAGATGCATATTATATTTGTAAAATGTACACAAAAGACCTTTAATCAATGGAGAAAAAGTATTTAAACCCATACATTAGAAATAATATATACCAAAATATGTATCAATTTCCATGCAGGAAGAGGGAAAAAAAGACCCAGTATCTGATAGGAAACAAATAGGACATGATTACTGACAGGATTTTGAAAAATGCAGTGAAAATGAAACAGATTTGCACATTCCTGCTTTCATGAGGAAATTGTTCAGTTTCTAAGTTATTTTCATCAGCACTGAATCATCCCAGCCATTGCTATGAATATTCTCACTTCTTCCTTTCCTGATAGGTTATGTCCTCCTCTTTTCAACATATGCAAATCAGTATGTTGTCATCATGCTCGGTTGAGTAAGAGCCCAGGCACAAAGGCACTATATTCCCACCATTTCTGTGATGAGTGGTGAGTAAAAGGACTTGATATGTTAGGAGTATAGAATAACTTTGCCTTTGATACTGCTCCAGCATATGCTATTTTAATTCAAAGAGCCTAGGGCTATGTTAGGATGGGAAGAAGGTCATATTCCAAATGCCCCTTGCCCTTTCTGGATGAGAAACCTTCCAGCCATTATTATTTGTATGCCTTCTGCCTGTGATAAGGAACAGCCAGACTGTGTATTCTGTTTTGTATGGCTAGATTGACCCAATTTATGATTTCAAAGAAGGGAACTGATGCTCAGAGCTCACAAAGCATAAAATGTCTCAAGTGAATATTGTAGGATTCACATATTGGCTTACATCCTGTGGGTTAGTCCAAGGTAGACTATTGAATACCGAGAAAACACTTATCTAGTCATGTGGATTAGGCATCATGGAAAAACAGTCAAGACTAAAGTAAGAAACAGCAAAAATCAGGAGCTGAACAACTGTAAGTAAAACGGAAAGGCAGATGCAAAGAAGCACTATAAACACATTTTATGATAGAAAGATCTATCAAGTGAATTTCTTCCTTTTGCTACTCCCGTCTCCATTCTGTGTTAGCTTGACATGTTTTTAAAAGAACAGAGGAGAATCTGTATTTTTGTGTACATTTTTCACATAGATATATTAATGAATGCATGTCCCTTATGAATAAAGCAGTGCTACTCAAAATGGTAGTCCATGGACTGGTGCTAGTTCACAAACTATCAGCTGCCAATCCTTGGAAAATGTTTCGGAAAGAAATAATTCCAACCAGACGTAACCAGTATGGTACCAATATCTGGTAAAAGAATGGAGGGGAGAAAAAGCTATTCTTCCACATCAGATGCCTTAGGAGGCACTGGACCAAAGCACATTAGTGCACATTTTGGACATATGCACAGTGTTTTTGTACTTTTCTTAAGTGTCCACATGGGTGCACTTTTTTAATGAATGCATTCACAACCTGAAATGTATGCATTTTAACTGGAAACTGCATCTAATTCAACAGTAGACATTTTGAATTAATTAAATTTACCTATGTGTTGACTTACTTTTCAAAAAATCATTGAATTCATCTATTCCATTTTGTATTAATCAACAGGATTCCAGGCAGTATTTTTAGAAAGTGCAAAAATAATAGAGCTAATTTATTTCACAGCTCAAAGCTGGACATAACCTGCTGGACTATAGATTGTGGACAGATTTCTGCAACAACTCCTAGAAACAAAATAAAGTCTTGTGTAATGTTGTAGGCATCTTTAAATAAGAACATTTCCTTTTTTTAGGCCACAGCCATCACATTTAGAAGCCAGAGGATTAGGGGATTGTAGCCAAAGATGTAAATCAAATTTCTGAGTCCAGTTAGACAAGGTACATTGACTCAATTGCTGAATAGCGAGTCAACATTTATATAAATCCCATATAACTCAATGCACCCACTTAGAACAGGATACATTTAGATAAGCAATCTTTCTCTAAGTTCTTTCTCAAAGGTAGCAACAAATAATTTCAGCAGTTTTCCTCCTGCTGTGTGAAAGTCCTTGAAAATCACAGTTTTGGAAGATTCCTCAATATTCCACATTTATTAATTGCACAGTTCATGTGTGGTTGTTTTATGCAGAAAACAGCATTTTCTGCAAGGGAAAATAATATTTCAGTGCAAAGACATTAATGCACTGCAATATTTTTCTGTGCAGAAAATATTTTTATCAGTGAAAATCAACCTAATGCAACTTTTATCTAGAATAAAAGCCACAATGACAGCATTTTCTTCATAAAAAGTATTTTGCACAGGATCAAATATGTCTACTTTGAAATATGTTTCATGAAAAAAGAAAGGAAAGGAAGCCAATACTTTCTGTGCAAAACAAGCACATGCACATTTAGTGCAGAATAAATCCTGAATTGCAAATTATTTTCATAAGTTTCCACAACACTTCAAAAACATGTTTTTTTTAACCCCATACTATTCTTTCCATCTCTAGATAAGGTATTAGACTGAAGCCTCAGAAGAGTAGAAACTATTCGGAATTGCTCTCACTCTGTTCTTGCAAAATGCAATGTAAACAAATATTTTTTGTTTCTATATGAAGATCCTATGTATGGCTGAAGCAACCTGGAAGATACCCAAAAACCCATGCTCTCCTTTTTTGGCCAGGTCTGCACAATGTAATTATGTTGATATATGCAAATATTTTGGAAAGGAATACTTTGGGAAGTGAAGAAAACTGAAACAATATGATATATGGATGACAAGATTAGTATGTGCTATGAAGTAGGTACGAGGGGTTAAATTTTCTTCAGAACATGTGTAGGAGTATAAATGACTGCAAGTGGGAGCAGTGAGTGAGGGGGAGAAAATACCACACGTGTATTTCACTATGTGATCTGGGACTCATCAGTAACTGTCAAAATAAATGCATGCAACACAAACTGAATAAGGTAAGAAAGCAGAGAACCTGAATATTATAGCATTTGGAAAACCAAGCCCGGCTTAGCAAGAAGGGCTTAGCAGATCTTTATTCTGTCTCTCTTTTTTTCTTTTTTCTTTTTGCCTTGTCTGTTCTTAAGGGCCCCCAGACAAAGAGAACTCTTTTGAGGTAGACTTGAGGAAATCATGTACCAATTTTAGCAGAACCCATGGGCTATCATCCTGAACAGACGTAAGGGGAATTTTTTGACACAGATTTCACAAAACTTTCAAGTTTCTTCTTATGTGGACAGGAAAGAACTTGAAGAGGATTTTTTTGGTTGCTTTTTAAAATTAAAAAAGAGATACCTGAGAAACTGAAATTGATAGGCTCAATCACCCAGATCAAAGAAACTGGATGCTTAGCTCTTAGAATTCTGCCTATTGATCACTTTGGGCGCTTCCAGACAGGGCTTCAACCTACTTCGGGCAGGTTAAAGAAAACTGCTCTGAGGCGGGTTTAAGTCCCCACGCCTTTCCCAAAGACCCAGGCTTTCCCAGGGGACTGTCCCCATTCCAGTGTGGTAACTATCACTCTGGAATGGGGCCACCCCAACTCCCCCCCCCAAAAAAAGCCTTAAAATTTTAAAAAATCCTTTCCAGGTCATCATGAGGCTGCTCTGGCAGCACTCCTGGCACATAAAAACGATGCACCAGAAGGTGGGAGGAGGCAGGAGAAATCTCCCCTGCCTCCTGCTGAATCATATTTATGCATCAATAGGGCTGGAGAACCAAAAGTGCCCACAAATATCTTTGAGTTTTCATCCTTTCTGAAACTATGTTGGAGAACACAGTTGCAGTGCCTGCCTTTTAAATATTTCACAGACACAATGTCTATTTTATTTGAGTCTTTTATGTTTCCTGCTAACCAGAATCAGCCACAACTGTCTTTACTGCCATTCAATGTTCCCTGGGCTCTGGTGTCCCAGGAACAAGGGATGGCAGTCCCCAGTCACCCTCTAGCCCAGTGTTGTGGTGGTCTCCAGATGTGACATACCGCTTACCTGCTTTTTGGCCCTCTGGTTGTCATCAGTCAGAACACTGAAGAGCAGATAGGTGACATGTTGTGAATGGGAACTGCCGTAACAAAGAGATGGAGGGGACCCTTAGAGTGGCTACACAGCAAACCAGCATGACTGGGTGGTAGACATTGCCTCACATCTTAGAGGTGATTGAGGATGTCTAGTGAGGACACCATGCAGGCCTGATTTGGTGTCCAAAGATGTTGGATCAGAGCCACTTTTGATGTCAGTGCAGAAGGGCCTTGAAACATTGAAATCACTTTCCCTTATTTCAACTAGAACCAAAAAAAAAGTCTGTGCATGGAGTGATTTTACAAACAATTCATCAATAGCCTGCAAATAATTTTGTTGATTGATAAATTAATACATTTATTGAAAATTTATTTATCCATAATTTTTTTTGTCATGTCAGGAGCAACTTGAGAAACTGCAAGTCGCTTCTGGTGTGAGACAATTGGCTGTCTGCAAGGATGTTGCCCAGGGGACGCCCGGATGTTCTGATGTTTTATCATCCTTGTGGGAGGCTTCTCTCATGTCCCTGCATGAGGAGCTGGAGCTGATAGAGGGAGCTCATCTGCACTCTCCCCGGATTTGAACCCTCGGCCTGTTCGTCTTCAGTCCTGCCAGCACAAGGGTTTAACTGGGGGCTCCATAATTACCTATCCTGTAGTGAGCTGAATGATCTTTCCATTCTCTTTACCCTCACAACAACCTTAATGGGGGTTTAAAATCTGGAAGCAGCATGTCTTACATCAACATTCAAAACAGTACACTCTCTGCATTCAGAAAGGTATGAATAACATAAAAGTGAATTTATGTTCCCAAATCTTTATATCTTATGTTTTTAGTCTTTCAGTAAAAATATCACATACAGGAGAATAGGAAATTACAGTTCAACCAAATTAAGTGGATACAATGTTTAATATCATCTGCAAGTCAAAAGGGGCCTTTTGGAGAAGAAAAATCATCTGGCCTTCCTTAAGAGAAGCCCTTTTGCCGACAACAGCAAATATAAAAAATTCCCAGTCACATCGTAGTTCCTTAATCTGGTTTATGGTCCATTTTCAAGAATGGAAATCTGTAAGCATTGTTCTTATCTACCAAGACACTTTCTCTGGTATAAAATAGCTTGGTTAGTCATCTCTCCATCATTCACAATGTGCCAGTGTTTGTTATTGCTATATTATTGCTATATTGTAAACAAACAAACAAACACCAGTGGCTTTTTTTCAATTAAAAATTAAAGCATAAGTATAGATACCCCCTACCGTTTCAATTTCAATTTGTGGAAATTGGTTCAAATAGACTTCCAGCCCTTGTAAAATCTCCTTATGGTTAGGGATTGGAATAATTAATACATGTCATTGAAGCATCTGCATAATGTTTTGTGTAATCACAGGCTTGAATAAACACATTGGCATAGTTCTTGTTCACATGATATTTTTATCACAAAAAGGGCAGATGGATTATATAGATGGGGAAAAATGCATATATTGGTATATTATTTTGCATGTCCGAGTAGCCAAAATAAATGTTTGGACCAATCAACCAGAATATTTTCCTGTACTAGTAGTTTGTTGAAGACACGTGTATAGGCCTCAGATCATGAAACATATTTAAGGATTTTGATGATCTTCAACCAAAGAAAAAAGAATGAAAGAATGAAGTGTCTTCAAAGGATTTGAGAGGCGACTGAATAATAATTTTCAGCTACAGTGTAATTGTTCTGGTTCTCAACATAAAGACTAGCATATTATGGTGTTCTAAAAGGAAAAGAAAAGACTTCTTTAAAAAAAATAATCTACTGAAACTGCCCCTCTTTCCAGGACATGAGAATTAATTAAAAATGGCTAAAAACTTTCATAATCTCATCCATTGGGGAATATTTGCTTTTATCCCTCCCCCCTTTTCACATACAAGAATGAAAGAAGCAAGGATTTGCAAACATTCTGCTGATAAGTTTGCATGGAAATTTGTATGACAAGTTCTGTGGAAATCTATTTTTATTTCAGTTCAGCGAGCATAAAGTAAGCTTTGAATTTCTGGAAGGAATGGTGGTGGCATGCTGTATTCTTAATGGATATGTACATCCAAAGAAAATTGGCCTCTGATTTCTACAACCTTGAGTTAGATCTTTAGAAGTGTCAGCATCAATGCTTGTAACAGGATATTTGTGCACATAAATATCAATGGATCCTCTTAATGTGGCATTTGACTAGACCAGTCTATTTCATGTCACTGAATAACAATCCTGGGTAAAACATTATAAAAACAATCACAAAAAGATTCTTAATTTCCCAGCCATCCAACCTGAGCTCTAGACTATGCAATGTTGTATTAAAAAGAAATGCAGGTTTCTTGTTCTAAAACCAGTTTGATACATTTTTCATGTTATGACTTCCAAGGCTCTAAAATGATTAAATGAGACCATAGGAGATGAGCCATCATTCTTTCTCTCTATCTGGCTTTTGGCACGGACAATGGAGGATAAATTTGTTCTATCCAAATAACTTTCCTATAGACACTCCCTGAAGTGAAATGCATCTTTGTGTGAAATCTGCACTCCTCAGAATTAGGGGGTGTCATTGCAAAAACTACACAAAACTAATAAGGAAAACTATATAGAAATTATAAGTAACTGACACAATATAAACAAAAATTGTTCTGGGGAAGAATTACTTGCACATTTGTGTACAGTGGGAAATGTACTTGATACAACAGTATATTATGAGACATACACATTGGAGTGTTCATGTGTTCTTATGCATCTTCTCAGACACCCCCCCCCCCCACACACACACCTCTTGAATTTGAAGATTAGTGTGAGATGTTGGGGCCAAATAAAAAGGGAAATGAAAACTAAACAAAAACAAAAGTGACACTCATCCCTGTAGGCTACCAGTATGAGATATTTTGAGATATACTTATTTAGTTTTTGTTCTTAGGATTCTAAACATGGAGGGCTCAATTGAATAGTATTTGATTTCTTCTCCCATGTACACAACTTGTAGACAGGTGCACTTTCCCATTTCCTGGTTCTGGTTTTCCAAGAAGCTCAATGAACCCTAGCAACAGAACAATTATTTTTGTTTATCATCCTGATGAGCCACATTTACAAACATTTTGATGATATTTAAGTAGGATTTTTTTCATTTTTGGATTTAATTCCCAGTGCTAGCATGTAGTGCTAGCACTGGTTCAAGATTGGTTCAAGATTGGGAAAGGCGTACGGCAAGGCTGCATACTCTCACCCAACCTTTTTAACGTGTATGCAGAACACATCATGCGATATACGGGGCTGGATGAATGCAAAGCTGGGGTGAAAATTGCTGGAAGAAACATTAACAACCTCAGATATGCAGATGACACCACTCTGATGGCCGAAAGCGAGGAGGAGCTGAGGAGCCTTCTAATCAAGGTGAAAGAAGAAAGTGCAAAAGCCGGGTTGAAGCTAAACATAAAAAAAACCAAGATTATGGCAACAAGAATGATTGACAACTGGAAAATAGAGGGAGAAATCATGGAGGCCATGACAGACTTTGTATTTCTAGGTGCAAAGATTACTGCAGATGCAGACTGTGGCCAGGAAATCAGAAGACGCTTACTTCTTGGGAGGAGAGCAATGTCCAATCTCGATAAAATAGTAAAGAGTAGAGACATCAGACTGGCAACAAAGATCCGCAGAGTCAAAGCCATGGTATTCCCTGTAGTAACCTACGGATGTGAGAGCTGGACCTTAGGGAAGGCTGAGCGAAGGAAGATAGATGCTTTTGAACTGTGGTGTTGGAGGAAAGTTCTGACAGGGAGCTCTGGCGTGGGCTGGTCCATGAGGTCACGAAGAGTCGGAGACGACTGAACGAATGAACAACAACAACAACAAGCATGTAGTGCTGCTTTCGATGGCTTTTTATAAAATGTATTTTGATTTCTTTCTTCAAGGCATCATTCATTGGTGTTCTCACAAGCTAGTTTCCTTCTAATCTCATCCACACTTGGAATCATAGATTTGGAAGACCTCTGATAATTTTTTTTTGTATGCCAATAAAGGCTTTGTGTGTGCACATTCATGTAACATTATGCTCCAGCCATTGGATGTGGCATTGTCCCTTTTTTAAAGTATGCAGCTTTACTAATATTTGCTTTTACACATTTTCCCCATTGATCAAACAAATCTGTCTATGTTTTTAATACATGCACATTTTGGGATGTGCCAATTTTTGACAGATATTTTTCTTTCTTTGACTTTTTTCCCGTTTGAAAGCCACATTCCAGATTCTCCGTTTTGGGTATGTTCAATTAAAGTCCATTTTCACTGATGCTATCAATCCATGTCTGCAGTTGTTGTTAAAGGGTGGGAGTAATCAAAATGCGAATATATGCTGCCATGATGCCACACTTGCATAGAATTAATGATGTAGTAGGGCAACAAGTTGTCTTTGTTGCAAGAGTCAGATTATGAAAGTCAAGATTCAAAAGTCTGCTCTTGACTAACTTGCAGGCTTCCGTGTTTATAAGCATTAAGAGTGCTTCCAAAGACAAGCCAACTACTTTGATCTTTCTGAGAACCAAAAAATACCATTCTGAAATAAAAGGATCTGATAACAGAGGGGGAATATAGCTATTGGGGTCTGCTTGGAAATGTATATGCAGCCAGAATTTTTGTAGCTCTCATCCATACCAAAGTTTCAAGAGTAATTTGACCCAATTTCTGGAGAAACTTGAAATGTAGTATAATAAATGATTTATTAATTGCAGAAATCCAAATAGGGAAGCCATATAATAACAAAGAAGTAATCCTAGCCTCAAAAACTTTGAGGGCAGCAGGAAAACATTGGTTAGCCTTATTGTTGAAAAATGATATATTGCTGCAATGTTGGTATGTACAGAAGCCATTACTGCTTGTTGCTGTGAGAACCATGACAGGTTATATCTGTAGCAAATACCAAGGTATCAAAAGTATTTGCCCTGTTCAATTTTGTGGCCCCTGATCTACCAAGATATAGGCTTCCACTTTAGCAAAAATGAGAATTTTGGATTTGACATAGCCAATTTCCAGTCTATTTATTTCACAGTATTTGGCAAAGCAATGTATTAAGACTGATATTAGGCAAGAACACCAGCCTAGCATCATCTGCATGTAAGAGTAAGGGAACATGGGTAAAATAGAGCTTGGGACTATTACCATCCATCAGAGCTAAAGCCTGAGGTAAATCATACAGGAATATGTTGAATAGAGTAGGACTGTATTGAACAGAGTATGCAGCCCTGCTTGACCCCACATATAACACTACTTCCTCAGAGCATCTAATTTGGCAAATAGTATTGGTATACAATTGTCTAATTAGAAACAAAAGTCTGGGATCAATATTCAAAACCTCAACTTGTCCCACAACAGGTTTCTTGTTACGGAGTCAAAAAAACTATTTTAGATCAATGAAAGCAGCAAATAACTTGGAGGCTTTATGCATGGAGTATCTGTTTGCCAAATGAGAAAGTACTAAGCACTGATCCAAGAAAGTACTAAGAGAAAGTACTAAGCCCTGAGCAATCCAGCTTGTTCAGGGCCAATGATTTTATTATGGTACAGCCAGGTTTGCAACTTAGTAGGAATTGCAACTCCTACAATGATTCCATCCTGCAAATCTCTTGGGAAGACAAGCGGACTAATGTCATTGTGCTCGAAGAAGCAACTCCGCTGGACTGGTCGTGTTGACCGGATGCCTGACCACTATCTCCAAAAGCAGTTACTCTACTCTGAACTCAAGAATGAAAAAGAGATTCAAAGATGGGCTCAGAGCCAACCTTAAATACTCTGGCATAGACACTGAGAACTGGGAAGCCCTGGCCTGTGAGCACTCCAGCTGGAGGTCAGTTGTGACCAGCAGTGCTGCAGAATTTGAAGAGGCACAAATGGAGGAGGAAAGAGAGAAACATGCCAAGAGGAAGGCGCATGAAACCAACCCCGACTGGGACCGCTTTCCACCAGGAAACCAATGCCCTCACTGCGGGACACGATGCAGATCAAGAATAGGGCTCCATAGTCACCTACAGACCCACCCTGGAAGATTATCCTACTTAGACAATGAGGGGTCACCTAAGTAAGTAAGTAAGTAAGTAAGTAAGTAAGAAGACTAATTTGCCTGTAATTGGAAAGATCGATAGGATTACCCTTTTTGTAGATTGGTACTATAATGGCAAATTGCCAACTGTTTGGTAGAATGCTCATGTCGTTAATGATGGTGAACACTGACGCCAAGAGGGGGTCCACCACTCAGGATCTGATTTCAATGTCTCTGGGATAATTAAATCTGATCCAGTTGTTTTTCCATTTTTTAAATCAACTATCAGGTCTGCAATTTCCTGTACTGGAACAGGATGCCAGTTGTCAGTTCAGGAGAATCTATCGCTAAGCTCTGGGTTTCTAACTCATCAGCCTGAAAGAGGTTGGAAAAATAACTACTAAAATAACTATGGAGAAACTGATGAGGTAAATGTTGTACTTGAATTCCTCAGTCCATTGACCAAATACCAAAGCTGTTTAGAATTGCTTGTTACAGATGCATTTAAACGCATCTGTAACTGATTGCTGCTTAAGTTGGACACAATGTTGGAGATACCACTTAAGATTCTGAAGGTTAGCAAGATCCCCACCAGACTTAAATCTTTGGAATTTCCTGTACAGGAGTCTTATTTGTTGGTTAATTTCAATACAATCCATATCAAACCTAGAATTATTTGAACTTCTTGTACCCCCACCAGGTTGAGATGATTGCTTGTAAGAGAGTTTGGCAATTGCATAATTAGGTTATCAAATAGCCCCATTACAGTTCCTGGGCTATTTGCCATGACTATATCCCATTTTAAATTAGAAACAAAGGGCTGTTCTATAAAGGCCTTAAAAGTGGCCTTGGTTTGTGATGACCATTTCAAACATTTATATAATTCACGTTTTACAAGAATGCAAATCCATACCTTACCCACATCAAAATGGAACTCAAATGAAACATAAATACTTACAGGATTCAGAAAAGTAAAATGAGACTGACAGTACATAGCTATTAAAAATAGCTTCTGAAGTTGGCATTCATATTTATAAGAACTACATGGCTTTCTTCCTCCATGATCATGTTCTTATTTATCTATATGAGGTACTTCAACTTTGTTAAATGAATCATAAGACACCTGGACCCAATAAAAAGAATCATGAAGACTTTCCTCAAAAAGCGTGATTGAGGCATAAGTTCCAGTGAATCATACTTCCTCTTTTTCTGTTACTTTTATGTTCTGTGTTACTTACATACATACATCCACCCACTCCATCTTACATAACCAAGTAATCAATTGAAACCAGGGAAAACTGGGTTCAAAAACCTATTTTCAGCCATGTTTTTGGACAGTCATTGTATTTAATGTAATCCAAACAGTTGTTCTGAGATTGGAATGGAAAATTACAGACATGGCAATTTTATCCTGTTTCGGGGCTGGGTAAATGTGTCAGGAACACTCTAGGGCCACACAGACTGCTAAAAATATCAGCAAAAAGAGAGAAAGAGTGAGAGAGAATCCTGGAAGCAACCAGATGTTTGTTTCTGAGGCCTTTTAAAGCACACAATTATACCACTATGACTCCAACTGAACTGCTATGGCAATATCCTCTGGAAGTTTGTTTGTATTGATGAGGCAATAGAACTCCTTGGCAGAGAAAGCTTGTTACATACTGGGGCAGAAAAATCTAAATGCCTACTTAACTGACCACATCTTCTCCTATGAACCTACACGAGCTCTGAGATCATCAGGAAAGGCCCTATTCTTGATCCCACCATCATCCCAAGTACGATTGATGGGAACAAGAGAGAGGGCCTTTTTGGTGGTTGCCCAGTGGCGTTGGAACTCCCTCCCTAAAGAAGTTAGAATGGCTCCCTCGCTGCTATGGTTTAGGAATTAAGTAAAAACTTTTATGTGGAAACAGGCCTTTCCTAAGGAGAATAGTAGTACTGAAAATGCCAGCTCTATCATGTGGTATGTTTGAACTGTAATGGACCTCTGGCAATGGGCCTAACTACAGCCTAAATGAATTGATACCGGATGGAGTATTTAATCTATTGAATGTTTAATGGTATTTTTGTTAGTCTCTAATTACATTGATGTGGGTTTTTAATTTTTTTTATTAGATATAGCTATGTTTATAATGGTGCTGTCTGCTTTTATTGTATGTTATGTTTTTGATTTTTATATGTTGTTTGTCGCTTTGAGTCCCAAGCTGGGAGGAAAAAAAGGAAATAAATAAAAATATAAATAAATAAAATAATGCTCCTCCCTAAATTTCCTATTTCAGGATTCCAAAAGTTGTTGCCATAGCAGTTAACATGGAATCATTGCAATATAATTATGTAGTGTTCTGAAAAAATTGGACTTTTCTTTGTTAAACAGAAGCTGGAGCACTTCTGCAACCCATTTAAAAGGTTTAGGCTTCCATCTGAAGAAACACACAGATTTTTTTTCGCTGGAAACAAGGTGGCCTGGGAAATCTGGAGGGATTCAGAACCACAAAATATTATTGGGAGGCACACTCTCCTCACTCCTCTGTAGGAAGGATTGGATATAAACATAGGCCTAAATCCTATTCTAGGTCACCAGAGATGAACCCCCGAATCAATGAACTTACATCATTGTTAACTTACCATGAGGCTTGTCTACACTGGGCTAAAACCTCAAACCCACCATGAGAATTGGCAGTCTTTATGGTGCTCAGTGGATTTAGTAACTATCCCAGATTTTTTTTTCTACTATACTCTGATTTTCTTCCCTTTAATCAACATCAGTGGCCACTCCATCTTTGCTTCAGGGCAATATAGGCAACTGGATCTATTCCAGACAGACACTGCTTTTTCTCTGCTGATCAGCACAGGGAAAAGGGATTGATTATGCCCATGTCACTGCTGCCGCCACTCCTAATCAGACATGGAGCTCTGTCCAAGTGACTGGCTGCCATAATTAGGTCTGCTAATGTCAGAATGGGGTCTCTACATGGCTTTGCTGGTCAAGCGGATACCCCATTTTGATTGATCAGCTAGGAGTGCTGGCAACAAAGAGAAGGTGATACTCCAATGGAGTAGATGCACTCCTAGCACTTCTGGGCAAGAACTAGTGCTGAATCCAGGACTGCTCCAAGGTCAGATTTATACCAACCTAACCTGCTCAGTATAGACACACCCAGGTTTGCTTTAATTTAACAGGTCCACCTGTATTGAACTGAAGCTACAGTTGGTAAATATTTGTTAATTAAGGAAACTGTCTCCCGTTGAGTGTAGATTAGCCATATTCAAATATGGAGAAACAATATGCAACTATGTTATTGTCCTACAGCTCCAAATCAAGTAACTTGGCAAGGAATTACATTGTCCCAGAATGTAACAATTTGGCAGCGGCAATCTGATTATTCACTCTTGTTCATTTCTATGAAGAGATGAACTTAATGTGGAGATGGTGATGTTGCAGGAAAACTCAGCATTGTGGCAGATGCTCTTAGTGCTGTATATTCAATTGCAAAGTTTGGGAATGAGGATGCGTGTGGGAAATGTAATGCAGGTTTTGTAGAGCAGCAATGACATTTTCTCTAATCTATATACCCAGAATGTTTATAAAGAATATGTCTTACTATTCATTTATCTACATGAGAAAAAAATATGATACAGTAACTCTGCATACAGAAGAGGCAAGAATAATATGGATTCTTAATTCTAATATGGAAAATAACATCTGTTAACACAAGAGTTATGACCAGAAATTAAGATATTTCTAAATATATCTGCCAAGTGTGAGTATGTTTCTAACATTCTACAGATGCAGATGCTGTACAGGTGTCCTAGCCACATTCCGGGTTCTATAATTTCATACTTTCAGGAACTTTATTATTGAAGTATTAATTTCCCTATCAATTTGTGCAAGTTTAAATTATGCAGTGTTCAAACAGTTGGTATATTATCACTTTTGCTTTTCTATCCTAGATATGAAGAAAGTTACATTTGGGAATGTTGCAGAACTGGACCTCAAATATTCTTGATATTCAGTGCAATACAAGATCTATCTGCCTGTTTTGTTTGTTGGCCACCTTGAGCTGCTATGGAAAAGGGGTAAGTAATAAATTTAATAATGATCATGATGGTGGTGATAACAATGGCAGTGGCACAGCAATATATAAGCATTTCCGAATACTTACTTACTTACTTACTTAGGTGACCCCTTGTTGTCAGAGTAGGATTGTCTTCCAAGATCGGTCTACTGGCCGTGAGTACGTAGGTGATTGTGGAGTGCTATTCTTGACCTGCATGTTCTCCTGTAGTGAGGGCATTGTTTCCGGGTGGAAGACGGTCTCAGTCGGGGTTGGCTTGATGCACCTTCCTCTTGGCACATTTCTCTCTTTTGTCCTCCATTCGTCTTCAAATTCTGCAGCACTGCTGGTCACAGCCGACCTCCATCTGGAGTGCTCAATGGCCAGGGCTTCCCAGTTCTCGGTGTTTATGCCAGAGTTTTTAAGGTTGGCTTTAAGCCCATCTTTAAATCTCTTTTCCTGTCCTCCAACATTCCATTTTCCTTTCTTGAGTTCAGAGTAGAGCAACTGCTTTGGGAGATGGTGGTCAGGCATCTGGAAAATGTGGCTGGTCCAGTTGATGGCGGAGGAGCATCGCTTCAATGCTGGTGGTCTTTGCTTCTTCCAGCACACTGACATTTGTCTGCTTGTCTTCCCAAGAGATTTGCAGGATTTTCCGGAGGCAACACTGATGGAATTGTTCTAGGAGATGCACGTGACATCTGTAGATAGTCCACGTCTCACAGGTGTATGGCAGGGTTGGGAGGACAATCGTTTTATAAACAAGCATCTTGGTATCTCTATGGATGTCCTGGTCCTCAAACACTCTGTGCTTCATTTGAAAAAATGCTGCACTTGCAGAGCTCAGGTGGTGTTGTATTTCAATGTCAATGTTGACTTTGTTAGAGAGGTGGCTGCCAAGGTAGCAGAAATGGTCAACATTTTCTAATGTTACACCATTAAGCTGTATTTCTGGCATTGGAGAGGGATTGACTGGTGACTGCTGGAAGAGGACTTTGGTTTTCTTGAGGTTCAGTGACAGGCTGAGCTTCTCGTATGCTTCTGTGAAGGTGTTTAGAGTGGCTTGTAGGTCTTCTTCTGAATGCGCACAGGTGACATTGTCATCAGCATATTGGAGTTCTATAACAGATATTGTTGTAATCTTGGTTTTGGCTCACAGCCTGCTGAAGTTAAATAGCTTGCCATCTGTCCAATAGATGATTTCCCCTCTGGTGGGAAGCTTCCCATAAACAAGATGAAGTATCATAGCAATGAAGATGGAAAATAAGGTTGGGGCAATAACACATCCCTGTTTGATACCTGATTCCACCTTAAATGGGTCACTTTGGGAGCCATTGCTGTCCCAATTCCCCTCGATGGACTGCCACCTTGTCGTGGTGAGGGGGCTCGCGTATTCCAATGAACCTGTGGGCACAACGACTCGAGTCATGCACTCCCAGGAGTGGCCACAGGGGAGGTTCCAGACCAAGCACTGTCCGAAGACCCAAAGACCTCAACGGCATAGTGGACGGAGGATAACATGGTACATGTTACAATGGCTGTGAAGGTGGAAGAAGGCTGCAACAGATTGAGAAGCCATGGTTGTCGTGTTAACTATGCCACCAGTTGGAACCTCACTCTGTGAAGACTGTATGTTGATCAGTTGTATACTGACCTCCACACATTAAAAAAACTCACTCACAGGCTTCCAAGAAAAATAATAAAAAATATTTCTGAATAGCACCTGTAATAGTATATAAGAAGACCAGTAACTTAACTTGTGGTGTAGTGGTTGGAACACTGGACTATAACTTTCAGGTCAGGGTTTGAAGCTCACTGCATGACCTTGGGCAAGTCACATTCTCACCCTGAACAAATCTTGCCAAGGAGATCCATTGATAGCTTAGCCTTATGGTTGCCATGGCAGATAATGACTTGGGAGCACTCAACAAATGTTGTCATTGTTGTTGTGCACCATTAAGTTTTTCCCAACTTGTAAAGACCCTAATATGGATCTATTATGGGGTTTTCATGTCAAAATTTGTTCACAGGGGGTTTGCCTTTGCCTGCTTCTAAAGCAGAAAGAGTGTGACTTGTCCAAAGTCATCTAAATGAGCAAACACGGATTCAAACCCTGGTTTTCAGAGTTATAGTCCTATGCTCAAACCACTACACCACACTGGCTTGCAGTTGTTGTTTTTGTGTGTCATCAAACCAGAAAATATGACATACATACTGAGATTCATTGGTACAGTGTACCCATTGGTAGATGCACCGAAAGTAATTCAAAATAGACTGAAAAATGTCTGAAATAAACCACCACAGATGGGGTCACAACAAAATTACAAAAATTACAAAAATATCTTACAGATTCTTAAATTCTTGGATAGAATACAACCACCACAAAATACCAGGTAATAATACTTGGTACATTACAAAGGCCTAAATGTACTAAGTCATCAGATTTCATCTGATCTTGGAAGCTAGGCAGGGTCAGGTCTGGTTAGTCGTGTCAATGAATATTAGGTGTAAACTATTCAGAAGAAGAAATTGGCAAAACCAACTCTTGGATATTCCTTGCTATCCAGGGTCATCATAAATTGACAAGTGACTTGAAGGCACAAAAAGACATAAAGAAAACAGTAGATGATGACTCAAAGTCTTTCTGAGGAATCTGAATTGGAGATAATATACTAAAAGTTCCATTGTCCCTATATCACCACCGCACAACAGCTATGAATAAATTCCCAGTGTCCAAACCATAAGGCAGGAAATGTTGATTCCAAATGGCAGGTATCCAGTGTTTCTGCCCAATGTGTGTTTCAGGTTTTGTTTTTTGTTTTTTGCCTTTAAAAGTGGATCAAGTACCAAAGTTCTTTTATTTCCTCTGATCTCATGAGGTATCCAGGAAGTGAAGCAAGTATAATTTCAGATCTTAATATACATTTTTGTAAAAAAAAAACAACAACTGCATTTGTATCATTATTTTAAACCTGAGCATTTTTTTAGATCATACCTCTTTGGATTCTTCTATATTAAAATGAGCACATAAATATGCATTGTTATTAAACAGAAGAGTTTTTCTTGACTGACATTTAAGGTCATATCAAAAACAAAGATAGAAATAGCATTTAGGGGAAAGTCAACTTCAGAAGGAAGCAATGTAGTAATTTCTTCTTAAAGGTCTCTTATAGGGGACAGCAATGCTGACAGTAAGTGAATCTCTTTTTATTAAAGAAAAATAATTCTGCACACAATCCAAATGAAATGTCAGAAATAACAAGGTACTTTGTGCTGTAAGAAAAAGGCACACCACCAGTTCAGACAGCTAGATTGAGGTATATCTTGCTCATCGGGGGGACAGTACTATATTTTTCACTGTTATAAGTGGATTTTTATTTTTTAAAAGAGCAATTGCCAGAGGCACTATCTCACTGAAAAATCAGAAGAGGAATAGTTAAATTGATTTAAAATGTGTGCATACATTCTTAGAAATGAAAAAGGGAATGAATTTGGGAACAATTATTTCATGCAACTATTTCTTAATATTGTGGTGTAAGTCTTGCCATATTGATTCACAAACTCCCCCTTGGCCATCAAAGCTCCAATATTGTGCACACAGGGAAGATCCACTACTTCCTTCAACAGAATGAAAAATAGAGAATTTTGGAGAAATAATGCCCAATGGATAACAGCATTCATAAAGGAATATATTCAAGGCCAAAACTGACTGACCAGCATACAACCATGCACCAACTTCCTACAGTGAACATTCAGGGCCCTTCCAGACATGACAAAATACCCACACAAAGTGGGTTACTTTAACCTGCTTCAGCGCAAGTTCTAATTCCTACCTCCTCCCAAAACCCAAAGATTTCCCTTCCAGGGTGGCTACATGCTATCCTGATATCAATCCACCCCGAAGCCCCTAATTTAACCCCTAAAACTTACTTACTAAAAAAAGTCCATGGCAGTCATCAAGCCTCTCCTCATAGCCTCCTGGCATGAGAAAATGATGCCTGGGAGATGGGAGGGGTGAGGAGGAAAATACCTCCTGCCCCCCCCCCCACCTCTGCCATATAGTATGTTCCATGTATCTTAAATCATGAGGAGAGGTGGATAAAAAATATAATAATATCAAGTTGAATAATTGTGAAAATAACGCCATGTATTGAGAACACTCCAATGAAGATTTTGGGGTGATATTGGCCCATGTTGCAACAAAAGAGTCAATGTGGTAATGAAAATCTTTATTTTTTTCATCTTAACTGGATCAAGCAAGGCTCTGAAAACATGTTTTTTTCATTACTGTTTTTGAAAATATACAATATGCTTTCCTTACATTCAAAAGCAATATATAATCTTCTATTGAATTGCACGTATTTGAATTCTTAAGAAAGTTAGAAGTGATTCATATGTCTTATGGGGAAAATAATATACACAATTATTCCTTAAAGGCAAGCTTAAATAATAGGACTGATTTTTTAATAAGGTACTTCTGGTTGTTAAAGAACTCCAGTTGTTTTCTGACTTACATTTCTACTACTTGCCATTTCAACCCACTTACTTCTCTCTTTGTATTATTGAAAATATACACATACTAGAACATTTTACAGAATATTGGAGTAAAATACCAAATGTATTATACCCCTAAAACTATAATTGTCACTTTTAAATATTTCTTATCATATTAAGATAACATTGGGGGAGGGGGGTGACAGATGAAAATTTCCACTTTAAAATGCTTGTGTATCGGTTGTTGGAAGCTTGTAAAAGCTCAATAACAGCATTTGTGGGGATATTAACATAATAGCAACATTCATTATTTCTCAAATATGAAGAAATATTTTTGATTTTTGGACTATAGCTGTAAGAGACCTCAAAAGTGGTCACTGGTGACTGTGATGGATTTGAGATTATGTATGCTTTACTCCAATGTGTGGTTACCTCTCACTCCACTCTTCATCATATGCATCCTAAATTATACAAGCTCAAATGGATAAGGACATGTAACTGCCATGTCTGTTTCCTTGCCATCCTCAAAATAAAATATGCTCATCATTATACTTTTTCTGGCATGGCTATTAATATTAAAATTGAAATAGCCTCATATAATTGGAAAAGACTTATATAACAAGTTGTCTATTTTTCAGTAACCTACGGTACATTCCTCCAGCAAAGGATCACCGCCTTGTTGTGGCGCTGGAGCTTGAGCACCTCAATGATGTCATGAGCGAAACCGTGAGGGGCCACCCAAGACGGGACAGTCGTGGCAGAGAGGTCAGACCAAGCGTGATCCCTGGGGAAGGCAACGGCAAACCACCCCAGTATCCTTGCCAAGAAAACTAAATGGACCAGTACAACCAGAGATATGTCGGTATGCCATTGGAAGATGGGACTCCCAGGTCGGAAGATGGCCAAAATGCTACTGGGGAGGAGCAGAGGATAAGTTCAACTAGCCCCAGATGTGATGACGCAGGTAGCTCAAAGCCGAAAGGAAGGCTAGCGGCCGACGGTACTGGAGGTGAACGACGAATCCGATGCTCTAAAGATCAACACACCATAGGAACCTGGAATGTAAGATCTATGAGCCAGGGCAAATTGGATGTTGTTATTGGTGAGATGTCAAGACTAAAGATAGACATTCTGGGGGTCAGCGAACTGAAATGGACTGGAATGGGCCACTTCACATCAGATGACCACCAGATCTACTACTGCGGACAAGAGGAACATCGAAGAAATGGAGTAGCCTTCATAATTAATAAGAAAGTAGCTAAAGCAGTGCTTGGATACAACCCAAAAAATGACAGAATGATCTCAATTCGAGTGCAAGGAAAGCCTTTCAACATCACAGTGATCCAAATATACGCCCCAACCACAGCTGCTGAAGAAGCAGAAGTAGATCAGTTCTATGAGGATCTGCAGGACCTACTGGATAATACACCAAAAAGAGACATTATTTTCATTACAGGAGACTGGAATGCCAAGGTGGGAAGTCAAATGACAACTGGGATCACAGGCAAGCATGGTCTGGGAGAACAAAATGAAGCGGGACGCAGGCTGATAGAATTTTGCCAGGAAAACCCGCTGTGTATAACGAATACTCTCTTCCAACAACCTAAAAGACGGCTTTACACATGGACTTCACCAGATGGTCAACACCGAAATCAGATTGACTACATCCTTTGTAGCCAAAGGTGGCGGACATCCATCCAGTCAGTGAAAACAAGACCTGGGGCTGACTGTAGCTCAGATCACGAACTTCTTATTGCTCAATTTAAAATAAAACTAAAGAGATCAGGGAAAATACACAGACCAGTTAGATATGATCTCACTAACATTCCTAGCGAATATACAGTGGAAGTGAAGAACAGATTTGAAGGACTAGATTTAGTAAACAGAGTCCCAGAAGAACTATGGACAGAAGTCTGCGACATTGTTCAGGAGGCGGCAACAAAGTACGTCCCAAAGAAAAAGAAAACCAAGAAGGCAAAATGGTTGTCTGCTGAGACTCTGGAAGTAGCCCAAGAAAGGAGGAAAGCAAAAGGAAACAGGGATAAGGGGAGATATGCCCAGTTAAATGCGCAATTCCAGAGGTTAGCCAGAAGAGATAAGGAACTATTTTTAAATAAGCAATGCATGGAAGCGGAAGAAGACAACAGAATAGGAAGGACAAGAGACCTCTTCCAGAAAATTAGAAACATTGGAGGTAAATTTCAGGCAAAAATTGGTATGATAAGAAACAAAGATGGCAAGGACCTAACAGAAGCTGAAGAGATCAAGAGAAGGTGGCGAGACTATACAGAAGATCTGTATAGGAAGGATAATAATATCGAGGATAGTTTTGACGGTGTGGTGAATGAATTAGAACCATACATCCTGAGGAGTGAGGTTGAATGGGCCTTAAGAAGCATTGCTAACAACAAGGCAGCAGGAGACGACGGGATCCCAGCTGAACTGTTTAAAATCTTAAAAGATTATGCTGTCAAGGTGATGCATGCCACATGCCAGCAAATATGGAAAACACAAGAATGGCCATCAGACTGGAAAAAATCAACTTATATCCCCATACCAAAAAAGGGAAATGCGAAAGACTGCTCAAACTTCTGTACAGTGGCCCTTATTTCTCATGCCAGTAAGGTAATGCTCAAGATCCTGCAAGGAAGACTCCAGCAATACATGGAGCGAGAGTTGCCAGATGTTCAAGCTGGGTTTAGAAAAGGCAGAGGAACGAGAGACCAGATTGCCAATATCCGCTGGATAATGGAGAAAGGCAGGGAGTTTCAGAAAAACATCTATTTCTGCTTCATTGACTACTCTAAAGCCTTTGACTGTGTGGATCATAATAAATTGTGGCAAGTTCTTGGTGGGATGGGCATACCAAGCCACCTTGTCTCTCTCCTGAGGAATCTGTACAAGGACCAAGAAGCAACAGTCAGAACTGACCACGGAACAACAGACTGGTTCAAGATTGGGAAAGGCGTACGGCAAGGCTGCATCCTCTCACCCAACCTTTTTAACTTGTATGCAGAACACATCATGCGATGTGCGGGGCTGGATGAATGCAAGGCTGGGGTGAAAATTGCTGGAAGAAACATTAACAACCTCAGCTATGCAGATGACACCACTCTGATGGCCGAAAGCGAGGAGGAGCTGAGGAGCCTTCTAATCAAGGTGAAAGAAGAAAGCGCAAAAGCCGGGTTGCAGCTAAACATAAAAAAAACCAAGATTATGGCAACAAGAATGATTGACAACTGGAAAATAGAGGGAGAAAATGTGGAGGCCGTGACAGACTTTGTATTTCTAGGCGCAAAGATTACTGCAGATGCAGACTGTAGCCAGGAAATCAGAAGACGCTTACTTCTTGGGAGGAGAGCAATGTCCAGTCTCGATAAAATAGTAAAGAGTAGAGACATCAGACTGGCAACAAAGATCCGCCTAGTCAAAGCCATGGTATTCCCTGTAGTCACCTACGGATGCGAGAGCTGGACCTTAGGGAAGGCTGAGCGAAGGAAGATAGATGCTTTTGAACTGTGGTGTTGGAGGAAAGTTCTGAGAGTGCCTTGGACTGCGAGAAAATCCAACCAGTCCATCCTCCAGGAAATAAAGCCCGGCTGCTCACTGGAGGGAAGGATACTAGAGACAAAGTTGAAGTACTTTGGCCACATCATGAGGAGACAGGAAAGCCTAGAGAAGACAATTATGCTGGGGAAAGTGGAAGGCAAAAGGAAGAGGGGCCGACCAAGGGCAAGATGGATGGATGGCATCCTTGAAGTGACTGGACTGACCTTGAAGGAGCTGGGGGTGGTGAAGGCCAACAGGGAGCTCTGGCGTGGGCTGGTCCATGAGGTCACGAAGAGTCGGAGACGACTGAACGAATGAACAACACGGTACATTCATGTGGAGACAGAACTTGCAGTTGGTCACTTCCAGCCAAACTCTGTCTTCGTATTGCTTTCTGAAGAGGATTTCCAAAGAAATATCCCTCTAGAATTTGAAAGACCTGCATGTATTCTTATGGTGCAGGCACACCATGAGACACATCCAAGAGAAGAGACAGAAGAAGAAGAAATAATTACTATCTCCTGCTTGCTTACTCAATGAGTCTTGTTGCTTTAAGGTTCTGCTTTTTAGAAGAATGCAAGCACAACTATTTGTTTTAAGCAGCCTCCCATGATCTGAACTTCCTGGGGAAAGGATATACAACTTCAAGAGACAAATACAATGAGCAAGGGACACTCCTCCCCAAATGATAAATTGAAATGTGTGGGGTTTGTTTTTTCTTGAATTTTGTAAAGTTTACTCCATCCACACATATTACCTATAACAAATAGAAGGTTTAAGCATGTTTCTTTTTCTATATTTGTATGGCAATCTACAAAAGAGAGGTAGTCATTTAAAATATACTTTAAACCTGCAAGCACGTTTAAATGGGTACAAATATGCTTTAAGCCAGGGGTCCTCAAACTAAGGCCCGGGGGCCAGATGCGGCCCTCCAATGTCACTTACCCGGCCCTCGCTCAGGGTCAACCTAAGTTTGAAATGACTTGAAAGCACACAACAACAACAATCCTATCTCATCAGCCAAAAGCAGGCCCACACTTCCCATTGAAATACTAATAAGTTTGTAATTGTTAAAAATGTTCTCCATTTTAATTATTGTATTGTTTTTAAGTGTCTTTTGCACTACAAGTAAGATATGTGCAGTGTGCATAAGAAATCATTCATATTTTTTTTCAAATTATAATCCGGCCCTCCAACAGTTTGAGGGACTGTGACCTGGACCTCTGTTTAAAAAGTTTGAGGACCCCTGCTTTAAGCAATCAATTGACTATACACTGAAATATCCCTTTGAAAAAAAAAAGGTCTCAAACATACAGAGATACCATTCCACCTCTTAAATGAGAATCCAAAACTTATCAGCATGAAATGAATTTGAAAATGGGAAGTGTATTTAACAGACCCCCCATCCCTTCTGATAAAAAAGGGAACATCCTCTTTGTTTATCATACATTTTTATTGAATCATTCGTTTGTATATATAAGCAAATAAAGTAAATAAGAAAGCGTACAAGGAAAGTGGGGGAACAATGAATTATAGGAAAGTAGGAAAATTTTAAAGAAAAAAATAGTCTTGTTGACTTCCATTCTGTGTCTTGGCTTAGCAATTTATTGTCTTATTATATTATTTCATCTTGTGTATAGTCTTCCAAGGAAATTAATTTTCCTTCCTCTTTTCCTTTAATTTTTTTTTTACAAAAAATGACCAGTTTGTCTCTTTTATTGGATTTCCCGTATTCTTTTTCAACAAAAAGTTAACTTATCCATATCTTTAATTTCTGTCATCTGATATAATTGTAAAATATGTGCAGCTGATATTAAGTTAAAATAGTAGGAAAAGGGATTTATTATTTATTATTCAGATTCATTTCATTAAATGTATCTGAAGTAAGGAAACCAGAAAACTAACCATTTTAGTATCAATATCATACTTCACCAGAGATGCTAATTTTTTTTACTGAGATTTTGTCAAATGAATTCAAATTAGGATGTAGTAAAAACTAGAAAGTGCTCAGCAAGTATTGGGAAACAAGGGCTAAAAATTTGGAATGTGTGTGGGTGTGTGTGTGTGTACAAAAATGAATATAAAGAATATGCTCAATTTTAAAAATGTGTTGAAGAACTATATTAGCCATTATAGAATTGAAAGTACCATCAGTATTCATACAGGAGAAAGACAAATGTGGTATCATGTCCTTTATCCCTAAAGTTATATGTAACTTTCATTTTTTGTTTTGTATTATATATAATAATAGTAGGAGCCCCAATGGCACAGTGGGTTAAACTGCTGAGCTGCTGAACTTGCTGACCAAAAGGTCAGCGGTTTGAATCCAGGGAGCAGGGTGAGCTCCTGCTGTTAGCCCCAGCTTCTACCAACCTAGTAGTTCAAAAGCATGCAAATGTGAGTAGATCAATAGGTACTGCTCCAGCGGGAAGGCAGTGGCACTCTATGCAGTCACACTGGCCACAGGACCTTGGAGGCGTCTACAGACAATGCTTAGAAATAGAGATGAGCACCACCCCCCAGTTGGACACGATTAGACTTAACATCAAGGAGAAACCTTTACCTTTACTACTACTACTACTACTACTAATAATAATAATAATAATAATAATAACAATAAAATTTATTTATATTCTGGCCTATCTCCCCAAGGGAACTCAGGGTAGATTCCAAGAAACCAAATAGGCAAACATTCAATGCCTCAGTACAACAAATACAAACATAATAACCCAAAATAAACATATGAAAACAATTTATAACATGACAACTATACATTAAATAAAATGTAACCTATCAAAACTTTATATCGTACATAAAACCTAAATATGACACATTCACATTAATTTATAGAAACCAACAAAGTTTCACTTAGATATAGGCTTGTGATTTTGGGGTAAATCTTGCCTTGTTTCATGTCCCAGGTTTCGTTGAGGGCCCTGATCTTTTTCGAGAGTCTCCTGAAATCAGGAGGGTTTTTTTTGTTTGGGGCTCCAAAATTTGGACCATTATGGGGGGGGGGGATTCTCCCCACTCAGTGGCTCCCCTTCCCGGCATTCTTACCTGGTGCCTGCTGTTTATCCTATAGAGTAAGAGGTGCTCAGCTGTAGGCGTGCTCTGGGTGCTCTGCATGCACCGACAGCCACCGCACAAGCCCCACCACACACTCTGTGTGTGTGTGTGGCAGGGAGTGTAGGCAGGCCTAGAGCACTCTTGCAGCTGAGCTCTGGGCCTGCCTACATGCAGGCAAGGAGGCAATTTTGGCTCAACACAAAAGCAGGCTTTTGTGTCAAGCAGATTTCCATATGGACAGGTGGCTTCTTGTTTCGTGCTTCTGAAGAAATGGAAGACATGAAAGTAATGGTAGAAACAGTAGGAACGAATTTCATGCTCATGTCTTCTAAGATATTTGAGTTAATTATGTGGCCACTGATGTTAACTGGGTTAACATGATCTGACCAAAATGGGATTCTCCCAAAAATGGGATTCAAAAAGGCTTACAAAATAACTAAAACAATATGTGATACAAAATATTAAAAATCATTGTACAGTCAGTACGATTAAAATCTCAATTTAAAACAACTTAGCATTCTTAAAACATAGTAATGCATCCATTTCATCTCCTTGTACCCCAGGCAGTCCTGTTTAGATAGGAATGCCTTTGCCTGTTGGTGAAACAAAAACAGAAAGAGGACCAACCTTTGCCTGTTGGGGAAAATAAAAACAGAAAGAGGACCAAGCAAGCTTCTTTTGAAAGAAATTTCATAGCCAAGGTGCAGCCATCAGAAAAAAAAAATCTTTCTCCTAAGGCAAGCTTGTGAAAATGCTGAGATGGAGAGAAAGTGCTCTCCTGGATATAATAAAACTTAGGGATGTTCATATGGAAAGATAAAGGCTTTCAAATAGTTTGAAAAGTCATGTAGAGCTTTATAAGTCATAACAAGCACTTTTGAATTGTGCCTGGAAATAGACAAGTAGACAGTGTATACTTGCCTTATTTGTGGCTGACAGAAGTGGGAAAGAACATAAATGAATTCCCCATTGTCACATATGTTTCTCCCACTCATCTCATTTGAATTAAATTCTAGGGAGAGTCCTTATCTAGCTATTCTACATCAGGCAGTTTTCATATCTTTAAAGAAGATTAAACTAACTCAATTCATTACTTCATCCCATACTTTCTCTTTCTTTCTAATCCTTCTCCTGCACTCTCTTTTCTTTTCCATTTTCCCCTTTCTACGACTCAATATTAATTCAGCCTTTCCATCTTATTCTCTTACTTCCCTGTACCGAACAGAAGGAAATGATATCTCTTTCTCTCGTTTGAAGGTTTCTAGACCCTGCACTGTGAAAAATTACATGCCATTTTCATGTCCTTTGAAGACATAACTCTCCTAGGCTTGCTTCCAAACTTGCTTTACAAAAGAGTCAGTTTTTGTAAAGGATAAACTACACATGGTAGTTCCAAGTTTAATGAATAACTTGCGTCTTGAATTTTTTTTCAATCACATACAAACCATAACATAATAATGAAATATCCATATATCAGGCAGATAGCTATCAGGCTGACTTTTCTAATATTAATTTAAAATGTATACCATGACATTTCTGGAGAAAGAATCCTATGGATAGTCCCACCTAGAGCAGTCACTTTAAATCAGTTATTAAACAGTGTCAGCTTTTATACAAATACCATTGATTTTGTTCTACTCTAGTTGGAATTTGGGCCAATTATTTTAACAATTATTTAACAAAGACACCAAATTTCAATCTTAAGAGAACCTGTGTTATATTTGATTGTAATTCATTGCCCTCTTGTCAGTTATTCTCACCAACGGCCACAAGTACAAATCATTATATTCATTTATTCTATTATGGCTCCCATTTTATAGAAGCAAGACGGGGTGCTAACAATTCAGAAAAAACAGTTGGGTTAGTGAGAATTTTATTAAACATTGTTGCAAAAATGGAAACATGCCTTGTTACCAATATCTTAAAGTAACATGAATTTCACGATGTTGAAAATAATGAAATTTTGATAAGTATTAAGAAGTTTGTACATGTTTCCTTCATACAAAAAAGAAAGAAAGAAAAACCCCTTAAACTGACCAATTTTCCTTTAAAAAACCCATTAGGCCAAATAACCTATATATAAATGCAACATTTCAAAAGGTGGTTCATGAATATATATATATATATCTCCTCATTCATGAACCACCTTTTGAAATGTTGCATAAAATTCTTAGAATTTCATCTTTTAGCTTTTCGCCTCTTAGAAAAAATATTTTGACGACTGTTCTGAGAAATTCAATCAAATAAATCCAATTTACTGAAAAATGAGAAATCTGTATGCAGGATTACAACTTTTATGCATATATTTCCCATAGATTTTTATTTGTATTTTTATTATTTTCGTAGCGTTGATGAGTGAGATATAGGCTTCTTACCTCAAACTACAGTTCCTTGTATGGTAATCTAGGAGTGGTTTCTCACAGGATTTAATGTGCACCCAATTGGGTTTAAAAAACCTGATTGGGCCTGTATTACAGTCCAGACATGACCCATAAAGCTGATGCTTTAAAAAGAAAAAAAATAACTTACCTGGATGGCGTTTTCCTGCTGCCAGCTCTCTCCTGGTGAGTACAAATGACATGCCAGAAGAAGAGGAGACAGGAGTGAGTTTCCTCCTCCTCGCTTCTTCTGGTCTGTTATTTCTACATGCCAGGAGAGGGCCAGCAGCAGGGAAATACCGGCCAAGTAAGTTATTATTTTTCTTTTTAAGGCTTTTGGGGGGAGGCATGTCTTGGCTTTTTTGGGCTCCAGGAGCCCAAAAATCCTGAGGCAGCCCTGTGGATTGGGACCAGAAGTTGCACAACATGACCCCTAGGCTCAATCCACACAGTGCACACACCTCAAAAGACGGGTCTTTCCAGGTGTCAAATTAATTCAGGACATGCAAATCAGAGACTAACCATAGGAAGAGGGAGTGTCGTGCCAGACAGGAGTAAAGAACAGTTCTCCCCAAACTGGCATAATTCCAAATACATGTGTCTAGTCTATAGTGAAAAATGGAGGTCAAAGGTTGCAACCTTATAGCTGCTCTACTTACGTCATTCAAAAAAATCCCCTTCTGGAATACCAACAATGTCACCATGACTCAAGTGTAACGGCTACGCACAGACACTGCTGTTTCTTTCTTTGCTAGCTAATAAGATAGATGAATAGTGGAAGCTACAGAGAAATTTTGCTTTGATACAGCCTTTTCCTCTTCATAGAACAGCAGTCAGAATTCTATGAGAAAAATGAAAAGCCACAATCCTGTCAACATAAATAGCAAGGGTCTTTTCCAATTGAGAAGAGGCATTCTGCATCAATGCAGACAAAATAATGTCTTGATTGATATGAAATGCTGATACTAAATTATAAACAAAGGAAACGCCATGCCTGAGGACAGGCTTATTTCAATGGAATCGTAGCTATGGTTGGACCACCTTGAGAATGTATAACTTTCTAGCTTGCTTGGAAGATATAATTTCCACCAAGAAGATGGTCTTCCAAGTTGGAAACTGGACATCATGTGATGACATTAGCTTGAAGAGTTTTCTGGAAAATTAAGACAACACCAATTCTAGACCTCACCGTGGCTTTGGTTTCAATAGCAAAGGATGAAAGTTTTTGTCTCCCTTAAGAAATGTCTTGACCAATGGGTTCTGGAAGGAGGGTTTGCTAAAAAATGGATGATTAGCCAATATTGCTGTGAGATAACACTTAAAGGAAGAAAGAGAAAAACCTCTGTTGGAAAGTATGAAAAGGAAATCTAGAAAATGAGTAATTTGGGCTTGTTTCTGAAACAGCATACAAAAAGCCCCAAATAGGAGTAGACGGCCTATTCACTCTAGCAATAATGTTCCTTATATGCTGAGGAAACATGGTTAGAGAAATAGCCTCCATACCATCAGTTGGAGAGTGGCCAAGTCTGGGTGTCTTCCCTTCCCTCTGTAGAGCATCTGATGGTCAAGGTGGTAGGGAAGCTTGTGATAAACATTTTGATACTGGTACAGGAAACAAGCAAACTATGGCTGCCTGAGCCATCACAGTGTGATGAGAATGTGGATTTGTGGATTTTTATCATTATCCCGGTGATGAAAGGAGATAGAAGAAGAATGTACATGGTAGTATTTCTCAAAAAACAAACAAACAAAAACAAGAAGGAACTTCCATGCTAGGCCTTCCCCTGATTTCCTGGAGCAGAATATCCTGCACTGGTTGTTTTTGAACTAAGCAAAAAGATCTACTTCTCAAGTGCCCCATTTTCAGATTATCTTTGTTAGCATACTAGTATGCAGCCTCCATTCATGGCATGAATCTAAGGCCCTGCTAGGAAACTCTCATAGAAGATGGAGAAGATAATAATAATAATAATAATAATAATAATAATAATAATAATAATCTTTATTTATACCCCACCACCTTCCCAAGATGCCTTGTTGATGGACCAGTCCAAAACTCAAAATGAGATGAAGCAGACAGCAGGATCCCATTCTTCCTTATGTTAGTTAGTACATTAGTACATTTAGTACATTTAGTACACAGTTAGTACATTACCATTATATTGCTAGCAGCTTTGTTTTGAAAAAGTCTATTGAAAGCCCAAAAGACATTTCACACTGTCAATGTTTTGTAAAATGCATTCTCTTGTGAAATCCAACAATCCCTGACTAAGACACCTTCCAGATGAGCTCCACGTCCCTTATGGAGACATCTGTGGTAAGCACTGCAGTTGGCTCTAGAGGCAGAAAGGACATGCTCACCTGCATATCTGCTGATTCTATCTACTCCTCAAGGGAATGGGAAAAAGCATTGGGAATGTCAAGTTTCATTCATGGACTTGAGACCATTAGGAAAGTTTTGCATTTTGTATCTTTTACCAGAAGTCCCCTAGAGAGGGGAGGCCAGGGGACAGCACCATCTTGTCTCCTGCATTTGCCATCCGTTGGGGACCCCTCCCCCAGCACCAACTGCCGTTCTGGGCCAGAGCGAAGAAAGAGGAGCCAGGGGACAGTTCCACCTTGCCTCCTGTGCTATTCTAATAATATGTTATAATATAATATATTGTATATACATATAATATTTATAATATTGTAATGTAATGCAATATAATACTAGTAATTGTTTTTAAATGCATAATGATTTTGTATTCTGTATATCTAAACTGTTGTAAACCGCTCTGAGTCGCCTAAGGGCTGCGAAGAACGGTATGCAAATAAAGTAAATAAATAAATAAATAAATAATGGCCTGAGGTGTGAAAACCTGGCAAAGAGGACATAAACCAATTTGTGACCCTCTCCCAAACAGAGAGGATATTTGAAGTGTCCATCTTTTTACTAGATTTTTAATTGGCAGTCAGCATACTATTTGAATGATGCTGGGGACAACAGAAAAAGAACAACTCAGGAAAGAACACCTAAACAATCTGTACAACAAAGACTGTCAAGCAAAAAAAAAAAAAACATAATGAAAAGGAGACCAAGTCAGACTGAAACAGGACAGCAATAAGCCAAAACTGAGTCAACCCATAAAGACTAAATCTGAAATGTTGGTCAAAATTCTGCTGCAGCAGCAGAAGAAAAGGAACTAAGCATTTAGGCAGGAAGGTCATTATATAGTTTTGCTGAGAGTAAATGAGGTTATTGCCAAACAAAGCTATTGTAGGGATCTATAATATTCTGAATGATGCACAGTGCAGGTCCAGGTGACCCATTTTTGTGAGTCTCAGAGATCATAAAGAATTCCAGTTACATCACTAAGTACACACACATTTTGGAGAATAAATTATCTTATCCCCCCCCCCCCCAAAAGGTGCTGATTGGCTCAAAACAAGTTAGTTATGCCTAAATCCAGTATAAAAAAGGTTTAGAATATCTGAACATAGTTTGCCTTTCAAGGGAACAATGTACAAACATTTAATTTTTATCATTTCTAATTAGGCTGTGTTTAATGCACTCCAAATTCCTTCCTTTCTATTAAAAACTGCTTCTATGTAGTGCTTTTTCAATGACTCAGTAAAATCAAAGCATTTCTAGGCATAGTAGTACAATAAATACTAGTAATAATAATTCAATATTATAATTATAATTATATATTTACATTACATGTAATATTACTAATAATATTACAATATAATGGTATAGTGCAATATAGTAATATATACTGATATTGTACTATGCTAATAATATAATATAATGTATGAAAATATATATTGTAAGCCTCTCTGAGTCCCCTTCGGGGTGAGAAGGGCGGCATATAAATGCCATAAATAAATAAATAAATAAATAAATAAATAAATAGTGCTGTTTATTGTTAATTCAACTATATATCCCTTAATTTTGTTCCTCATTGATCTGTCTTTTTAAAGTGCAGACTAACCTTCAATTTAATATTTCCTTTACCAAGTTTGGTAACTTTTAAAAACAAGCTCAACCATTTTGCAGGCTATGAAAGCACTAAGTGGCCTATCATGCTATGATAAAGTAACTTAACACACGGTAGTTTTAAATGACACATTGTACTATTCAGCCCTGCCTGTATCAAGTTGCTTCACGGTTTGAATTTGGAAATGAGGTGGGAAGGCAGGAGTGAAATATGAGCAATTTCTATAGCAAGCCATGAAGATGAGAAAGAAAATGTCATTGTGCATGACTCACAACTGATGGCTGTCAGTTCTTAATTCTATATTTGAAAGTGCCAAGATCAAGTATTAATGAGGTACAGATAACTATCATTTACTATATTTTCTTTTGGGGTTTTTTCCTTGCAAGTTCTCATGTAGGCTTTTATAAGAAACCAAATAAAGCACCAGTAAAGTAAAAAGAAACAAGCAAACAACTCCTTTGCCAAGTATTCAAATTACTGACTCCATAAATGGAGCTCCTTAAATAACTATTTCCATGGCAACTTCCTGGGAAGGGGAGGAGTTTGCCACCTGAAGTGAAAGATGTTTCTTGTCAATTGTTCAATCCTATTCACCTTCGTTAGTTAGTCACGTAAGAAGAAACAGCACACTAGAGTGGTAGTTGATCTGAGTTGTGCCTCTTGAAATATAGTTGGGACTTTTTTCATAACTCATTAGTTGTACCTGTGATATTGCAGGCACTTGTTTTTGCTTAGGTTAGTATGTATTTCCATTAACTTCCCAGTGTTGGTTGCTAGGGATTCAAGTGTTGATTCTCATAGAGGTTACTTTACAGCACTCTACAGGTTACTTTAAGTTTTTCAAATCCATTTGAAAATGGCCTTCATATAGTAAACTAATAGAAGAGGTGTCTACTCCTTCCTTCTCATAAAGTGATAGGAAGGGACAGGCTGTCTGGTTCATTTTTATCATCCTGCTTAGCTGGATATAATAAGGTGAAAAAGCTTCTGCTGAACCACACCAAAGGCTTATTTAGTCCAGCATTTTGTTTCCACAGTGGTCAAGGAAATGCCTTACTTATGTAGTCTATACGAAAAGTAATGTGAATGATTATTTTCTACAGTACAGAAGGGCCAGGAAAGGAAAGTAGGGGTTATTGCAGGGGGAGAGACCCCAGACATTCAGTTTGAACTTCCTCAGTTGCTTTTGTGGAAGTCAGTACATTAGCAAAGTGCATAATCGTTTTGTGTCTTGTCACAGACAGAAATGCAGAGGACCCTGGAGCAGCGTCCACCAACTTCAAGAACCGAGAATGATGTGGCTCATACGAAGACTATTTTGAACATTTCCCTACCCACCGTACAGCCCTGACTTGGCTCTGTACAATTTATTTTCCCAGGTTCAATACTCAGCTCAAAGGAGATCATTTTGGGACAGTTGAAAATGTTCAGGCCACTGTGACAAGGGCTTTGAAAAACATCTCAAGTGAGGACTTCCTCCATTGCTATGAAGAGTGGTAGTGATGCTAGAATCACTATATTTGATCACAAGGAGCCTATCTTAAGGGGGAAAACTTTAATTGTATGGATGTTTGCTAAAAAAACACATTATCATATTTATGAAGAAGGCTCAAGCTTAGTAGATATAGCCCATGAAAAGCACATAGCTATTCATGTTCCCTATAAACAAACATCCAGCAGTAAACCTATGCTGGAATAAATAGCCATTCTGATCATTGCCTCATCCCTAATAATCATATCCAATGCCATTTTACAAGTTTACCTCTGTTTATCACCATATCTTATGGGGGAAAAGAACATATAATGCCACTTCTTCAAAATGTTACTTTTTCTATTATGTTCATGCATTTAAAAGAACATACCCTAGTCAAGCTGACTTACAAGCTGAGATTTTATTGTTTTTATATGTGTATAAGAGGGGTAAAGAAGAGTAGAAGATTTTTTTTTCTGGGAAAGTTATTGTTAATCTTACCTTGCCACTCATCTTGAATTCCATTAAGACAGTCCTTGGCAGATTTTACTGCTGTATGAGTCATGTTTAATTGCAACCGTACATTCTTTTTTTAACAGAGTCATCCAAATACAATCTTCACACAGTGAGATACTTATTTATAAACAGAAAAAGTCTGCTTCTATCTTAGAAAAGCAATAATGGGAATCATTCCATTCCATTAGATGTAAGGTTCAAACATAAAGAGAGAGAAATATTTGCCTGCATGCCAAATTTTAACTTAATAGAGTGTTTGCATCTTTCAATAAATTCCCAGCTTCCATTTTTCCTCTTGATGACACAGCTTCACATTTAAAGGGGAAAGTAGACTGTTGTATTTTGGACATAGGAAGCCAGGGAGCCAGCATCTCTCTAGTTGAGAATTCCAAAGGTCCCACCCTAAACCATGTTGTTGTTGTTCATTCATTCAGTCGCTTCCGACTCTTTGTGACCTCATGGACCAGCCCACGCCAGAGCTCCCTGGCAGCTGTCATCACCCCCAGCTCCTTCAAGGTCAATCCAGTCTCTTCAAGGATGCCATCCATACCTAAACTATGTTTCCCAGAATTCTGCAGGAACAAACCAGGTAATTGGGAGACAAAAGCCTCCATTCTATGATGCTAATGTGATAAAGTGAAAAGTCTGAATGCCTTCCTGAGCAAAATAAGGTTTATAGTGCCTGTGCTGTCCTGAATGAAGCATACAGCTTCCATATCAGATGTGTGGCAGAATATAAAATAAACCATGTGTCATTTATGCTGGATCATCCCACACACTGACTTATCAGGTAAAGAAAATATGCCACGCAAGTGAACATTAAAGTACAAGAATTTCACTCGTTTTCATTTGGAACAACATATGTACAATATGATCAGTTGTATCAATTCACTAAATGTCCTTTCAGAGAGATTTAAAATGGTATTTCTTTGTCCATATGAGAGAGCTTCTTTTCAGCAGCCAAGAAGCAAATCAGTCTCCCTCTCTCTGCTTCTCTCTTCCAACTGTCTCTATGCACTTGCATAGCTTGAGCCTGAACAAAATTGCAACAGTATCCAAAAGTTCCAGGCTCAGACATCACCCTGTGCATTGCCCAACCAATCGGCTTCATGCACTTTATTTTGCAGTTGACACACACACACTCAATGATGGCTTGCATGATTTAACAAATTGCCTAAGAAGTGCCTCCCTGCTACATGCTGATTGGCTGCCTCTTCCCTGGTTCAGGAAAGCCACAAAGGTACCCAAGAAGAAGGAACCAAAAGAAAGGAAAAAAGGAGCCAAGAAGAAGGTGGCTCTATACAACTGGTAATTCAGCCTACAATTTCCCCCCCAGTAAATCTGAGGGACCCCAAATTATTCAACTAATTAAGTGTTGTTGAGTGTACTCCAATGTCATTCCAGTTCAGATAAGTTCCACTTAAATATTAGGATAGGAAGCAGGGGCCCATTACGCAAAGTAAGCATTTGCAGTATAGTTGATATTGCCCAGGGGCGCTCTTGAGGCGCTCTTGGGGGGGAAACAGACCTTGACATATGCGAGTTGTAGTTACTGGGATGTACAGTTCACCTACAATCAAAGAGCATTCTGAACTCCACCAATGATGGAACTGAACCAAATATGGCACACAGAACACCCACGACGAACAGAAAATATATATCAGTGATTGGTTGGGGGGTGGGGGGCTCCAAAATACTGTTTGCTTACTTTTGAAAATTACCTAGGGCCGCCTCTGATAGTAAGAGCTTTTTGACAATTGGATATGATGTCTTGCAGTGTGATGGAGTCTCCTTCTCTGCTGGTCTTTAAACATAGGCTGGATGGCCATGGGTCAGGAATGCTTTGATTCTGTATTTCTACATGGCAGGGGTTTGAACTGGATGGCTCTTGTGGTTGTCTCAATTTTCATCATGCCATCATTCTGTATAGGCCTCATGCAGTCATGTAGCCGGGGGGAGGGGGCTTGAGGGGCTTCAGCCCCCCTCCAAAATTCTCAGGGTGGTCCACGAGAAGACCTTACTGGAACATTATTTAAACTGTTTTGTTGTTGTTTATTCATTTAGTCATTTCCGACTCTTCACGACCTCATGGACCAGCCCATGCCAGAGCTCCCTGTCAGCCATCACCACCCCCAGCTCCTTCAAGGTCAATCCAGTCACTTCAAGGATGCCATCCATCCATCTTGCCCTTGGCTGGCCTCTCTTCCCTTTTCCTTACATTTTCCCCAGCATAATTGTCTTCTCTAAGCTTTCCTTTCTTCTCATGATGTGGCCAAAATATTTAAACTACTATGTTTATTTATATCGTGATCTGATCACCATGCTCAATATATCCCATATACATGGGGGGTATTGGGATAATGATACAAAAGGTTAGCTAGGATAGATCCTCCCCCCCCCCCCCCCCCGAATCAAAATCCTGGCTATGGGCCTGGCCTCATGTGATCACCATTGTGTGATAATGTCCAATTAAGCTTCCACTTCACTGAAAATTGAAAAAGTTGCCTTTCCTGAAGATAAGGGATATTTTCTAACTAGTGGGTGAACCTTACTTCCCACTATCGTAACATTAATTTTTACTGTTTTAACAATCTTTTCCAGTGTCATTCTAACCAAAGTAATTCTTTTGTCTCTCTCTTTCTTGCTGCCTACTTATGATCCACCATAGAACATTGCCATGGTAACAACATATCCTTAAAGTACAACTTATGAATATTTATTTATTTATAGTATTTATATCCTTCTTCGTATAATACAGGCTCTGAAAGTTTTGCATTAAAAGCATCTAAAAGATAATACAAAATGATGCATAATTGAAAACAAATCCACATTATTATAATTATAGTTTTTGAGACTTCTAATAATTATAATTCATGATTCCTAAACAAATGTCTAGTTTACTTTATTTCAGAAATGCAATCCCTTTGTTGTTTCCACAACAACAACTACACAAACATATCTGAGATTATATGGATGGGGGGAAGTCTCATACTGTGGGTCATAACAGTCTATAGCTATGTGTGCAAAACGGAGGTAATCTCTGATAGTGGGAAGAGAAATCTATGAAGCGGAATGCATGATGGCTTAGTTCTACCTATCCAATGACAAAAAGATAAGGAGAAAGAATATGACCTGAAATGTTAGCATTACTCGCACTTCCACAGATATGGCTGTGTATACTTGGCCAGTAAATTCCTAGATATGGAAGTACTGAAAAGAGAGCCTACAGCAGCTTAGCCTTCATTAACATCATGTTTCCTATCGCAGAACCATATTACACAATGTTTCTCCTGCATTGTGAAATGGTACAGATTGAGCATCTTTTATCAGAAATGTATTGTCGGAGGCTTTCATGGAAAATCACTGGATTGTTGTAAGTTTTTTGGGCTGTTTGGCTTTGTTCCAGAAGCATTTCCTCCTGATGTTTTATCAGAAATGCTTGGGGCTAAAATAATTTGGGATTTGGGGGTTTTATTTTTTAAAATACCTCTATTAGCAAATGCATACATAATAAGCTATCTTGGCCCTCACTCAGGGTCAACCTAAGTCTGAAACGACTTGAAAGTACACAACAACAACAACAATCCTATCTCATCAGCCAAAAGAAGGCCCACACTTCCCATTGAAATACTAATAAATTTATATATTTTTTAAATTGTTCATTTTAATTATTGTATTGTTTTAAAATTGTTTTTGCACTACAAATAAGATATGTGCAGTGTGCATAGGAATTCATTCATGTTTTATTCAAATTATAATCCGGCCCTCCAACAATTTGGGGAACTATGACCTGGCCCTCTGTTTAAAAAGTTTGAGGACCCCTGCTCAAGAATTATCTACATGCTTACTAATGTAGAAGGCATAGTTTACAGGATCAAAGTAACTAAGTGGAACCAAATGTTAATCTTACTTATTTGGACCTTTTCCCATCAACTATTTAAAGCACAGTTGAGTACATTTTTATTTGTAGAATCTGAACACAGATAATAGTAGAAGAAAATTGCAGACTGAATGGTCTGCCTGCAGGAATAGGGTTGCCTTGCCTTATAGTTAAAATAATAATTGTTGTATATATTAACCATGCGTGCTTTCCAGAATGGTGTGAGAATTTACTGGATGTATTGAAATTAAATACCTCATGAGAAATGGCTAGCATTTTTGCCTTTTTTTGGTGGATAATTCTATTTCTGCCTTATCTCAGAAAAGCAATCTATAATACCAGTGCAAGGAACCTTTTAAAGAAGTACATAACAGCAATATGGAGACATGGGCATAAGCCATTTTTGTTTGGAGGGAAAGCTACCTTGCCACTATAGCTGACAACAATGTTGGTTTGTAACCAATGCCATAATTCAGGTTTGTGGAGCTTGGAAGTTAAAGGTTAGAAGCAATAGCTAGCTACTTTTGGCAGTAATGCGGGTGCAACATTGTTACATTTTAAAAGTAACACAGCTGTAGGGACAAGGTTACTTTATAGAAAAATCAAGTAAAAATTTCTTGCTACTTTTCAAAGTTTTTTTTTCTTGTCAGGAGTGACTTGAGAAACTATATTTAACTATACTTTTTAGAATTATTTGAAAAAAAGACCAAACAATTTTCTGCTACTTCCTATCTATCCTTATTCATGTCCTTAAAAGTAGCTAAAAGTATCAAGAAAGTAAAATACAAAAATCAATGCAGTGAGCTTTTTAAAAAAATACTGTAATGAATACAAATAGAAGATTACTTGTAAATACTGCAATACAAATTTAACAAAAAAAATTCCAAGCTCTGAACCATTTGATTCCGCCTTTGTTTGTGGCAACATGTTGGTAGTGAATTCACTACTGTTGGCAGGCTCCATTCGTAGAAGCAGTTTACTTTATTACGTTTGGCTGAGGAAACTGTATAAATTGTAGTTTTTAATACATATATTTTATATTTATCTTATGCAACTAGCATATATACCCAGCATTGCCCAAGTTTGCTATTTTGTTTGAATTTCTTTCATTTCTTCCCCCCTTTCCGTCATACACTTTTGCCTTTATCATAAAGGTCAGATGAAGTGACCTGCTTCAACTAGCTTCCAGGGAGGAAAGAGGGAGCTGCAGAGCAAATCTGTTGTCTTGTGCATAGCTCCCTATTAAGATGCTTTCTCCATCATATGGAGAAAGTGTTGCCCTCTCAGGGAGGCCCCATGCTGGCTCCATTGGAGCCAGAGCAACACAACATGCCTCCTGTGTTACTGGGAAAAGTGACTGATTATGCTTTTTCTCTGGTTGGATGAAGCGACAGGCAGAGCCACAGGTGACGTCATCTGATGACTGCAGTGGGGCTCCATTCCCAAAGCTGGCTGTAAGTGTCCTAGGATGCTTATTTGGAGTCGTGTGACGAGGTCATTGGTCTATCTCACTTTTCTTCCTTTCTTTCCTTTCTTCCTGTTCTTTCCCCTCACATACCTTTCCTTCCTTTCTCCCTCCCTCCCTCCCTCCCTCCCTTCCTTCCTCTTCTGTTCTCTTCCCTTAATCTTTCTTCTTCCCTCCTTTTTTTGTTCCTTTCTTTCTTCCTTTTCCCTCCCTCCCTCCCTTCCTTTCTCTTTCTTTCCATCCCTCCCCTCCCTTCATCCCTCCCCCCTTTTCTTCATTTTTCCCTTCCTGCTTTTCTTCCTTTCTCTTGCTTCCTCTACCTGTTTTCTCTCCATCCTTTACTTTCCTTTCTTTTTCTCCTTCCTCCCTTCCTCTCATACACATGCCACCTAGCAGCCGTCAATCTTCACTTCTCCCTTTCTTCTCCAGTCATGTGCCCTAAGGACACCTCTCCTAGAGTCTTTTAACTCAATCTTTTCCTTTATATTAAGTTGGATAAATGTGTGCCACATTTGATCCAGATACACCAAGCCACGTAGGAGATTTTGTGGTACAAACAAACACAATAACACATACATACTTTGATTATGCCATGTAGATGAATTATAACCTTTAAACCCTTAGTTCTAATGTTCAGGTTCCATATTTGATGAGTGCACAAGGTATGTCCATTTAGTCCAAGTATAGTGCATTTAGATACGTTATTATTACTCAGCACAAATTTTAATTCTAAATAATGTCAACATAGTTTTGGTTCTATTGTAAAAGGCTCCAGTCTCCCATGAAGTCCTCCTGCTCAAGGCTCCTGCAATTCTTTATAGAAATACATGTCTATTGAATTTTTATCATCAGTAGAAAAACAGTCAACAGTTATGAAAATTATAATATTTCATAGTTGTAATTTACCCTATTACAAATTTGTTCTATACAAGGTTTTTAAAAATGTAATTATGAACACCCTGTGAAAACAGAATAATAGTGTCAGCACATTCATTTTATGAAAATAATTTTTAAACTAATGAAAGAAATGGGCAAAACAGTGTTATTGGGTGGGGTTTTTTGCATTCAAACAAATCTAAACTTATTTCAAAAGACCTTGGAACAAAGCTTTTCCATTTTTTTACTTATATTGTTTGAGAATGATTTGCTGTATTTAATTTTAATTATTTGAATTAGCACTGTACAATGAATGATTAATCCTGAATGTGATTAATGCAAACAGTAGGAACATTACTGTGAAAAAAGAAAGAAAAAAGTACCATATTTTCCCAAATCTAATGCTCACCTTTTTGGCTAAATTAAAAAGGTAAAGGTTTCCCCTAGACATTAAGTTTAGTTGTGCTTGTCTCTGGGGGTTGGTTCTCATCTCCATTTTGAAGCTGAAGAGTTGGTGTTGTCTGTAGATGCCTCCAAGGTCATATGGCCAGCATGACTGCATGGACCACCGTTATCTTCCCACCAAAGTGGTACCTATTGATCTACTCACATTTGCATGTTTTCGAACTTCTAGGTTGGCAGAAGCTGGGGCTAACAGTGGAAGCTCATACCACTCCCCGGATTTGAACCACAGACCTTTCGGTCAGCAAGTTCAGCAGTTTAGCCTGCTGCACCTCCGGGGTCTCCCTAAATTATCTTCCCAAAACTTAGGGTGAACATTAGATTTGCATCATACACCCATTTTAGTGCTGACCCAAAGCAAAAGGGGAAGCTACTTTGGGATTTGCACATGCAGCTCCCATTTGAGGGATGTCATCTCTAATTTAATTGCCATGGCTCAGTGCTTTGCAAACCTGGGATGTCTACTTTGGTGAGTCACCAGCATTCCTTAGCAGCCCCCATGACCCCATAGCATTGAGCCAGGGCAGTTAAAGTGGATTCATTCTATAGCATAGATAAGTAAATAATACACTTCAAGGTTTTATTTTCCATTCCTGAAAGTTTTGGTGTTCTAAAAATTTTTGCTTTTAAAGAAGGAATTATCAGCACACAGCCACTATAATGTGCACCTTTTTTGGCTGAATTACAAAAAGTGCACTTTTTCTGCTTTGCATTAAATCACCAGGAAATACCTTTTTTTGTTTTTTTATTTCAGGATTTTGAGAATTGAGGTGCACATTAGATTTGATGGCACATTCGACTCAAATAAATGAGGCTATATTTTTTTGGAAAAAAATTAACAGAGTTTTTGGATTGTCACTTTTTATGTTATGTTTGCATTAGCTACCAAGTGGAGTGGATGGTTAGTTTTAGGTTCCTGGGTGTCATTGTTAAGGAGGATCTGACCTTGGGCACCCATAGGGTAGCATTGGTTAAGAGGGCCCACCAGAGATTGCACTATCTAAGACTTCTGAGGAACCAACAACTGAATGAAAACTGCTGGCGACTTTCTACCACTGTGCTATAGAGAGTGTCCTAACCTTACTTCACCTGCACATGGTTTGACAACTGCACAGTGGCAGATAGAAAGGATCACCACTACTGCACAGAGAATCATTGGTTGTCCTCTTCCCTCTTTGGAAGAACTTTATAAGTCCCGCAGCCTTAAGAAAGTGCAGATCATTTTGGGGAATTCCCTCTCAGCCAGCATTTTTTTAAAATTATTGCCACCTGGCAGATGACACTTTGGTGAGCGACAAAGATAAGACCAAACAGATTGAGAGATAGTTTTTATCCTAAGAGCTGTGGCTATGCTGAACTCCATGATTTTCCATTGATGCAGTATTGGGGGCTGTGTAGTGGTTGTTGAGGTGTTGTTTTGTGGTATGTGTTAGTGAAGGCATTTATTTTTATTGTGCAATAGCACAATGACAACAAATATATTCTATTATGTTTTGCTTTGTTTCTAAATCAGCTTCTTCCAGCCTGGTGCTCTGCAAATGTATTAGTTTACAAATATAACCCCACGTTTTCTCCTTGTAAGTCCTTGTATATAGAGTTACAGTTCAATCAGCATTAAATGAGGAGCTAACATGCCCAGAACACTCTTTTTTCCCGTTTTCCAAAATAAATTAAAATATGTGCATTTTGACAGGGGAATGGAGAACAAGTAGGATCGTTGTGGGGTCAGAAAAGAACAGAAGTATGAGGAGCAAAATAGATGGGTATAAAACTTAAAATAAGTGTAAAGTAAAACCATAGGAATGGTGAAATGAAATAACTGAGTGATCTATAGCAATTTCTTCAGTCTGTCTCCAGTTCATGATCCTAGGTTAAGGAGCACCTGCAGACTTCCTCAGACTTTGCTCCTCCTTGTTTGTGGAGCTATTGCTGAATGAACAATGTATGAGGGCTGCTTTTTTCTCATCTTCTTTGGATAGCAGTTTATCACTTCTCCCTCTTTCTGCAGTCCTCTTCATCAGGTCCTCATAATTCCCAGGAAGAAACTATTTCTTCTTTAAATAGCTCTCAAGGGCACTATGCTCAACCAAGGGCCCAACAAGACACCTTCAGAAGGTGAATAAATTTAGTGGAAATAAGGATGAACAGATTGGATTCCAAGGCCATAGTTTATTATTTTGAATTCACTTTTCTGGTATAACTGTCAATTAATTGGGGGGGGGGGTGAGAAATGGAATGTGAACTAGGCATGCTTGAGGTGTCTGTTTAAAAGCTGAGTGACTAGAGTGTACAACCCAGCATCAAAAGCTACAGAAGTTGAAAGACATCTGGCTTGGACATATTTTTTATATGATTGTTCGTCATGGATTTCAACCAACATCCCTCCAGAGAGATTAAATAGCTTAACTGCCAGATGCCACAGACTGGCATTCAGCGTATGCAGAGTTGATAAAGTTAACAACTTCAAAGTGATTAGAAAGGACTGAAATGTTCCCAGTCACCACAATCAAAGCAAGAATTTCTAAATTTTCATGAGTAAAACAAGTGAGATTTGACTTCAATAAACTAAATTTTATGTTACTGGGATTTCTTCATTGTCCCAAGCCCTTTTCACTTGATATGAATAATATACACTGAACAACATTATAGCAAAATAGGGATACCCAAATAAGAGGACATGGATGCATTTTCATGCAAGATTTTGGCATTCTGGAACAACAGAGTAGCAAAAGTTGTCTATTGAATAAGTACTAATAAAATTTTAGATCCTCTAAAGGTGCCAGCCATAGATGCAGGTGAAACATCAGGAGAAAATACTGCTAGAACATGGCCATACAGTCCAGAAACCATACAACACTCTAGTGATTCTGACCATGAAAGCCATTGATAATACAAAAATGTAGTTCTTAAGGACCACTTTAGATCCCTCCCCATCCCTCCCCATGGTCTACAACAATTATTTCTCAAGAAAATTGTAAATCTTAAATACCTACAATTAATTCTATTCTGACATGGAAAATATAGAATAAATTCTGCACTTATATGAGAGAAGATCATCCACCCAATTTATAATAGCTTTACTACATCAAAAATCTGAGAAGGGCAACATAACACACACAGTCCTCTCTCACACATACATTCCTTGTTGTTGTGTGCTTCCAAGTCATTTATCATTTATGGCAACTTTAAGACAGGGTTTTCTCACCAGATTTGTTCAGAAGGGCTTAGCAATTGTTTTCCTCTGAGACTGAGGCTCCTTCTACACAGCCATGTAATCTGGATCAGAATGTGAATTAACAAGACATAGTTTGCTTTGGTGTGCCTACACAGTCACACCATGGGGTATGAACTGGTTGGAAGGTGGGATGGTGGCCACAAATATCCACTGAGAGCAGATCAATCTGTTCCATGGATTTTTTTTCTACCTCCTCTAGCAAGATAAGATGGTAACAAACAGCTTCTCAGTGCTTGTCTGCAGAAAGGCAAAGAGAGAAAAAGCAATCAAGCATTCCCATGGGAACACAGTGGTTTCCTTCCAGAGGGTGGAGTGGGGGTGCTTGTTCACTTTCATGTTGAGCTGTGAATCTCAACATGACAAGTGCATCATTAGCCCTGTCTACATAACCTCTTCACATTTGGCATTTGGCTTCCTGTGGATTTTAAGGCTTGAACCAGAATTTCTATTGAATTTTTAAAAATATGCTGTTTCCAGCTGGATTCATGTTATACATTGGGGATGTATGTTTTGTAGACACCCTGATTCTTGGGCCTGCTTTAAAGTGGCCTCCAAATCTAATCCCAAACATTTCTCATTTTCTAAATTAGTGCAGCTCTTTTACAGTTTCTAGAATAACTAATCCACAAGGATGATCAAAGCAATCTCTGTCATGTAAAAGAAGCAGAATGGATATAGATTATCTGCTTCATCCAGAAAGCCCTGGGACTAAAGACATGACAAGTTCCAGATCACTTTTCCCATTAATGGGTTATTGAAATCCATCTGGAAATTAGTCAGTCTAGTGGACCTTTTTGTGTGGGGTTAAAGAAATGTCTCACCACTGCTTTTTTTTTAAACCAACACATTTTATTAAACATTTTCAAATACATTAAAGAAAGTGGAAAAAGTATAGACAAGAGAGCGAGATTTGAATAAATAAAAAGACATCACATTGACTTCCAAGTTTCCTGTTATACATTTTACTATATAATACCTCACACCAAATTTCTGCAAGTGTTCTTGAACTGCTTCCAACTTTGCTTCTTGCCTACTACTCTTTAATTCCTGCAATATGAGACTTTTCATGACTCTACAGCCTACCTCAGTAAGGTTGACACAAGATAGTCCAAGGAATGTTTGTCAGAAAGTACTCAGTCAGAAATCTCATGCTGCTAGCAAGCAGGAGTTTCTTAAGAATGGTATCACATGCACAAGATGTATAAAGATGGTGCAACATTTTCACAGTTTTCATCAGCAAGGTGTTTTCTTATTTACCCTCTCCTAAGTGAGAGGATCAAGACTTTCTTAAAAGACAGTGGTTAAAATACAAAGTATTCCACTTTTTAGCACAATATGGGCAGACTTTATTTTAGTCACTTGTGACACATATAAAGGCAGAAATTGAATAGAAATAATAAAATGGAAGCACAGGTAGAATGCCAGTTCATTTATACCAGTTCATCTCACTCAGCTCCAGGACTTTCTCAGATGCTGAATAGATTGATAGGGATTGTTTGGCTTTTTCCAGAGATGGCTGACCTTTCACCACTACACATTAGCCTCCAGCTCATCCAGCTTCTGTGGCCTTTTGAGGCCCATGGACTTTCTCCAGTTTATTGGACCTTCAGTGTTCTGAGCCTCAGGAAAATCCTTCGGTGGAGCTTTCCTTATCAAAGAGCAATTACTAGATTCCTTTCGACTTTGTTGAAATTCAGAGATGGAACTTACTGCAAAGGTTAAGGAGTCAAAAAATCAGATTAAATCTTGTTTTCAATCAGTCCTTCTGACTTTAATTTCCACCCAGGGATTCACCTTCTCGGGAAGCATGACACTAGCCGACAGCAGTGTCAATCTGTTGAAGGGAATTCATTTAATATGTACCAAAAGGATCAAAACATGTCTAGAACGGATCATCTCTGTCTAGATTTCAAAAAGATGCTGGAATTGGGAAGATAATGCATTTTACTTATAACGATTGTCTTTCCTAAAAAATATACATAATCTCCAATGTACAATTCAATGCATGATGCATGTCATTTAAAATGAAAAGGATGATTCCATCCATTTAGGCATAAACCCTATTGATAGGCCCACTTAGATTGTATCCATTGAATCATTTGAATTTCCTTATGTCTTGATTCACCATTCAGCCATTGAGTCCATGGGTCTACTATGGTTGAGACTAAATAACAGGATTCCAGCAATTTAAACCATTATCATTTAATTCTATAGAAAACAGTTTTCTTTCAGAATATTTTCAGAGGGGGAATAATAATTTGGAAGTATTCTCATGGAGAGAATTTTAAGTGTTTATTGATTTATTTTACTGGTCCAGAAGTCAATATATGTGGATGCCCTTTTTATTGCACAAGTATTTCACCCCCTCCAATATTTAAAAAATAAAAAATTAAGGAACATATGGCCAAGCAATATCAGGGTGTGGTCAAGTGGTAAAAGTTATATAATAATAATAATAATAATAATAATAACAACAACAACTATTTGTACCCAGCTACCATCTCCCCAAGGGACTTGGTGCGGCTTACATGAGGCCGAGCCCCCAATACAACAATAAAAACAATAGCAACAGTAATACAAACAATAAATAAACTCATAAGCAGAAAAAAAGCAATAAACATTAACAAGAACACGGCGACATTTAAAACCTATGGCGGGGCTGAATGTAATAATTAAAATTTAAAAATAATGCTGGCCATGACCAGGTGATGTATAACTAGGATAGAAATTTTTAGAGAGGGATGAAATGTGCAAACAATCCTAGATCACTAATAAAGTGTGATTAGGGACATATTGCTGGAAGTTTCCTTATTCTGGGAAGGCACACTGAAACAACCACATTTTCAGGCTCCTCCTAAAGACTGCCAGAGTTGGGGCCTGCCTGATGTCCTTGGGGAGTGAGTTCCAGAGTCGAGGGGCCACCACCGAGAAGGCCCTCTCCCTCGTCCCCACCAATCGTGTTTGCGATGGAGGTGGGAGCGCGAGCAGGGCCTCTCCAAATGATCGAAGAGATCATGTGGGTTAGTACACAGAGATGCAGTCACGCAGGTAGGCGGGTCCCAAACCATTTAGGGCTTTGTAGGTAAGCACCTGCACCTTGAATTGGGACCAGAAAATAAATGACAGCCAATGGAGCTCCTTAAACTGAGGGGTTGACCACTCCCTGTAAGGAGCACTAGTTAACAACCTGGCCGCCGCACGTTGAACCAACTGAAATTTCCAGGCTGTTTTCAAGGGTAGTCCCATGTAGAGTGCATTGCAGTAGTCCAATATGGAGGTGACTAAGGCATGGACCACCCTGGCCAGATCCGTCTTCACGAGGTATGGTCGCAGTTGGCGCACAAGTCTTAATTGTGCAAAGGTCCTCCCGGCCACCGCCGACGCCTGAGCTTCAAGTGTAAGTGATGAGTCCAGGAGGACACCCAAACTGCGGAGGAAGTGCACAAGGAGATGGTGGAATAGAAGATGGGAGGAAAATAGAATAACTGGTACATTTTAAGGGTAGCTGAAAAGGTTTGGCAATTAAAGATTAACTGGAACTGTCTCTGCTGCATAAAGACAATTCTCTGGCTTTTTCCACCCTCTTCTTGTTTTCCAGGGGAACATGTTGCAATCAAACTCCTCCCATGTGAAACTTTCTGAGTACACATGTATGAAATATGGAAGTTTCAGTGTTACTGACAAATAGAATGGAAAATACATGTAACAGTATCTTCTGCCAAGTAGCAATAATAAGAGAAATTCGAAAACACAACCCACCAAAATTTGAAAATACCCTGAGACTGGGTATTTACAACTTATTCGGGGTGGGGGGTGGGGATCTGAAAATCCATTAAATTTTCTAGTATTCTGAAATAAGTTTAATAATTTGAAACCAATTTCTTAATTTATTAACAAATCATGCTGCATTTGTACCTGTCGACATTTAGGTGCATTTCAATCTACAGTTGGACCTCCACATTTTGGGTTTGGCATTTACAGATTAATTATTCACAAATTTGCCATACCTCCTTCTGTGGCCCAAGGCCACTGCATGCACATTCATGGGCTATACAGTAGGTCGAAAACATTCAGAACAGTCTTCACATAAGCTACATTGATCTCAATTCTTGAAATTGAAGGATGCTACTTTAGACTCCTCTACCAAGATGAGCTACAAAAACTACTATGCACTTTGCTAACATACCAACTGCTCAGTTGTATGCCTAGGTTCTTCCTTTACCTGCCTCAACTCCCATTTTTCTGGCCCTTCTCTGCTGTGCAAAAGATCATTTTAATTATTTTGGAGAAATACCATGTATATTCAACCAGCCAATCCCAACATCTCAGACATTACATAGTGCCATGCTTTAAAACAAATGCAAACTGTAACATTAATCCACCTCAGTGTTTCTCAAACTCTGCTCCTCCAGATGTTTTGGACTTCAGCTCCTACAATTCCTAACAGCTGGTAAGCTGGCTGCAGTTTCTGAGAACTGAATTCCAAAACATCTGAAGGAGCAGAGTTTGAGAATTACTGGTCTATCCCATATATTCCAAATTAGGCAGCACTTAATTACTGATAATATAATAACTACAAGAGCCAATGAGAAAAATATTACATAACTTTGCTTAGCTAGATAATCTAATACTAATACTTACTTTCCATTGAATTTGAGCTATCCATTCAGATTTTGTGCATTGATCCATTCAGATTTAGAACATTTGCAGCATTTGCTATAATGTACATGAGGGTCTATCCAAGATATCATATTGCCATTATTAAATCCCTCTACTAATGAGAGATGGGAATATGCAGGACAAAGCAGATTCAGCTGAAACCAATCAGTGTATACACAGTGGCTATATTAAAAAGATGTGGGGTTTTTTTTGGCATTTCCTAATAAAACAGTGATATGCACATGGAAGTTTGTTTAGTAATACAATAAAACACAGAGAGACATAGGATATTGTCTTATACAGAAATAGACTGTTGGTTCATCTAGCTCTAGAGTTCTCAAAGTGTGCTCCAAGGAGCCCTTGGAGCTCCGTGAAGCTTAATGAGGGGTTCTGCGGTTTCCCCACTCCCTCCTCCTCCTCCCTCCTCCATCTTCCTCCCCCTTTAAGCTTTTTTTTCCTGCTCCCCCATCTCCCTTGCCACCAAAAGCCTTTTTTCCTAGCCTTCCTTACTACCCATATCCTTTCCCCCTTGCCTTGTTTGCTTCCAAAACCCTATTTCCTTCCCATCACCCAGGGGATGCTTTGATTTGAGCCTTTCCTTCATAACAGAAGGGTGTTGGACTGGATGGTCCCTGGGGTTGCTCCTATTATTATTATTATTATTATTATTATTACAAAGGCTAGATGGCCATCTGTTCAGGGTGCTTTGATCCTGCATAGCAGAAGGGGCTGGATTGGATGGCCCCTGGGGTTTTCCACTGAAATACTGTTAAGTTCATTTTTGTCAAAAGGTTTGCCTATGTCTGATATATATATATATATATATATATATATATATATATATATATATAAATATATTTGTGTGTGTGTGTGTGTGTGTGTGTGTGTGTGAGAGAGAGAGAGAGAGAGAGAGAGAGAGAGAGTGCTCCATTAAATGGCAATAATTCTCCAGTATTTTTGATTTTGGCCTTATGTGGATATGACAGTGTCTTGGAGTGTGTCCCATGGATCTCTAGCCCTGGATTGAATAGAATGTATGAATTTTTCTTCAAAAAAAGCTCATTATATCCTGATCAATGCACTTTTAATTTCAGGCTATGCTCATTGCATGGTTTCCACTTGCTTGACCATATCATTGCTATTGAAATGAATCAAGATGAGATAATATTATCCTTCTACTTAAGTACATAAACTGTGATCCAAAGGCCTACACGGGGCAGGGCTTATGCTACTTTGCAACCTGGAAAGTTTGATTCATGTAAGCCCGTACTGTTGGATCATAGTCATAAAGTCTAAGTGGTCCCGATGGATTATGGCATGTCATAGTTTAATATAGTAATTGGCATGGGGACATTAGACTTCATTATGAAATATTTTCAGTGAAATTTATACAAAGAGAGCTACCATCTGGGCCCTAGGAAGTTACTCTTTTAACTCTCATTGATTGAGTTGTGCTACTTTAATCATCTAGCTAAACCTTCACAGCTGTTCGCACTGATATCCAAGTCAGTCCTTGGGATATTTTTCATGCAAGTGACTCAAACTAACACTCTTCCAATAGCTGACCTTCTGCTGTTCTACAGAATCACAGATGACAATGTTTCATGCCTTTAGCTCTTTCAACATGCCGGATAATCTTTATGTTGCTTTGGCATGGTGCTAACTGATCAAGCAGAAGTTTACAGGAAGATTAAACAGAGTTTAGATAAAACTGGTTTCTATGGCAGATAAATGTGATACCCTTAGGGATAAGAGTCAGAGCATTACAGTAACTGTATGAAATAATGGACTTTTAAATGTAGTCACTGCAGTTGTCTGCAAAACCTTACCCCAAATAAACTTTGGTAGTTCTGAAGATTCTCCAAAATACTTTGTTGTGGAATGTCAAACAAACTAGAAATAGTTGGAACACCATAAAGTTCGTTATCATAGAATGCCAATTTGAGGTGCATATGTCCAGTTGATGTGCAGATATATCAGGTGCAGTAGATTAGAGACCAAAGCATCAATTAACACAAAATATGTGGTGTATTTTCCAACAGAAACAGCTCTGGACTCATAATTCAGGACTGTTCAAAGTGTTTTGCTCTCTCCATCTTGGTTTTGCACTCAGTACATCAAGCAGGGATGTCACAAACTGGACATTTCACTATCAACATCCTCCTCAATTCCCATTTAAGTGTAATGTATTTAGAAACCATAGCCTACTGCAATGTACTCAGTGGATAATTAATAATGGTAACAAATTGTTGGATGGGGTCAGGAAGATGGATATAAATCTTCATTTATTTAGTTGTCATAGGGGAGAATGAAACACCTCAAAATGTCTTGTTTTCAAAATTCAATACTTGGTTAGTGTTGGCGCTGCTGTCTAGAGCCTTGGTCTTGGATATGACAGAGAAAATCTCAAGACAGCTGCATTTTGTGTATGTCTCTGGGTTGAACCTTTCTCATTAAGAAATTTGTGAATTGTCTTTCTATCATCAGTCAAACATAAGCCTATATCAAATATATGTAGTCAAAGTGGGAGTGGAAAGAATATTTGCTGTCATTTTTTGCCAGACCCCCCCCCCCCCCCCGCAACAGATTTCCTAATACACTGAACAAGAAAAAATAGTGGCAAGAATTTTGTACAGTATCTACATATCTCGAAATATTTGAGAAAAGTATTCATTCTGGAAATATATACATACATTTTAAAACAGAGTTGTTTTTGTGAAATAACCTTCAGTTTCTCACACACAAATGCACACTTTACGGAAACTGAGCACATGGTTTTCTGGCAAATTGTATATGTGTGCATGTGTGTTGGAAGGAATTGCATTAAAATTGTGTGTTTTGTGTAAAAAACACTTTTTTTGCAAGAATATGAATGCTTTTAATAAAAAATAGCAGTTTTGTGAAAATATGGGTTTTTTGTGAAAATAATGTTTTCATGAACTCCCCCACCCCAATTTCCAGACATCTATGTGAAAATTTTCTGCAAAAAGTAACGTTTTTCATGAAAAAGATATGATATTTGCAGAAACAATTCCACAGGGAATTCTAAAATTATGGGAGAATGTGAGATGTGCCAGAACAAAACAAAAAAAAAAAAAAAAAAGAGAGAGAGAGAGAGAGAGAGAGAAAGAAATAAAGAAAAAAAAGAAAAGAAAAAAACCCTTTACTCATAAAAATCTGGCTTTTGTGCAAATAATCATTTTTCACATAAAACCAGTAATTTTGAACAATAACACAACACCTAGTAGTACATATTTCTGTCATATAAATGGGCACAGGAAGGCCATTTTTATTCTACTATTGGTTATTGACTAGAGTGACAACACTTTCAGGACATGGGCATGATAATCTGGTCACTTCTGGTCAACATTTGTAGGGCTTATTGGCAGTTTTGAGATGAGAATAGGGCAAATGATTGTAAGAATGGAAACTGCATCCCCTGCAGACATGCTTTTCTGTTGAAATCTGAGGAACAAGAACAATTGAGAATAGGCATCCACTTAGAATCATAGAATCAAAGAGTTGGAAGAGACCTCATGGGCCATCCAGTCCAACCCCCCGCCAAGAAGCAGGAATATTGCATTCAAATGACCCCTGACAGATGGCCATCCAGTCTCTGCTTAAAAGCCTCCAAAGAAGGAGCCTCCACCACACTCCGGGGCAGAGAGTTCCACTGCTGAACGGCTCTCACAGTCAGGAAGTTCTTCCTCATGTTCAGATGGAATCTCCTCTCTTTTAGTTTGAAGCCATTGTTCCGCATCCTAGTCTCCAGCGAAGCAGAAAACAAGCTTGCTCCCTCCTCCCTGTGGCTTCCTCTCACATATTTATATAAGGCAGAATAGAGGGGTAGCATTAGCCTTCTCTTCTTCAGGCTAAACATGCCCAGCTCCCTAAGCCGCTCCTCATAGGGCTTGTTCTCCAGACCTTTTATCATTTTAGTCGCTCTCCTCTGGACACATTCCAGCTTGTCAATATCTCTCTTGAATGGTGGTGCCCAGAACTGGACACAATATTCCAGATGTGGTCTAACCAAAACAGAATAGAGGGGTAGCATGACTTCCCTGGATCTAGACACTATGCTCCTATTGATGCAGGCCAAAATCCCATTGGCTTTTTTTGCCGCCACATCACATTGTTGGCTCATGTTTAACTTGTTGTCCACGAGGACTCCAAGATCTTTTTCACACGTACTGCTCTCGAGCCAGGCATCCCCCATTCTGTATCTTTGCATTTCGTTTTTCCTGCCAAAGTGGAGTATTTTGCATTTGTCACTGTTGAACTTCATTTTGTTAGTTTTGGCCCATCTCTCTAATCTGTCAAGATTGTTTTGAATCCTGCTCCTGTCCTCTGGAGTATTGGCTATCCCTCCCAATTTGGTGTCGTCTGCAAACTTGATGATCCTGCCTTCTAACCCTTCATCTAAGTCATTAATAAAGATGTTGAACAGGACCGGGCCCAGGACGGAACCCTGCGGCACTCCGCTCGTCACTTCTTTCCAGGATGAAGAGGAAGCATTGGTGAGCACCCTCTGGGTTCGTTCATTTAACCAATTACAGATCCACCTCACCGTAGTTTTGCCTAGCCCACATTGGACTAGTTTCCTTGCCAGAAGGTCATGGGGGACCTTGTCGAAGGCCTTACTGAAATCCAGGTACGCTACATCCACGGCATTTCCCGCATCTACCCAGCTTGTAACTCTATCGAAAAAAGAGATCAGATTAGTCTGGCATGACTTGTTTTTGATAAATCCATGTTGACTATTAGCAATGACCGCATTTGTTTCTAAGTGTTTGCAGACCACTTCCTTAACAATCTTTTCCAGAATCTTGCCTGGTATCGACGTGAGGCTGACCGGACGGTAGTTGTTTCGGTCATCCTTTTTTCCCTTCTTGAAGATTGGGACCACATTGGCCCTCCTCCAATCTGCTGGAACTTCTCCTGTTCTCCAAGAACTCCCAAAGATGGTTGCCAATGGTTCCAAAATGACTTCCGCTAGTTCCTTCAATACTCTTGGGTGTAGTTGATCTGGCCCTGGGGACTTGAACTCATTTAGAGCAGCGAGGTATTCCTTTACGACTTGTTTCCCAATTTGGAGTTGGATGTCCTCAAATCCCTCATCCATTCTGTCTTGCTGAGGTTGAAGATGACTTTCTTTTTGTGAGAAGACCGAGGCAAAGAAGGTATTTAGTAGTTCTGCCTTTTCCCTATCCCCTGTCAGCATTGCCCCATTTTCTCCTCGAAGAGGCCCTATCGCCTCCTTGTTTTTCCTTTTTCTACTGACATAAGAAAATAATCCCTTTTTATTGTTTTTAATGTCCCTGGCAAGCCTGAGCTCATTTTGTGCTTTAGCCTTGCGGACCTTTTCCCTACAGGAGTTGGCTATTTGTTTGAATTCTTCTTTGGTGATTTCTCCTTTTTTCCAGTTCTTGTGCATGTCTCTTTTGTGTCTCAGCACAGTTAGAAGTTCTTTGGACATCCATTCTGGCTTCTTTGCACTTGCCCTATTTTTTCTTTTTGTTGGCACGGTTTGCAACTGCGCCTTGAGTATTTCACTCTTGAGAAACTCCCATCCATCCGTAACTCCCTTGTCTTTTAGTATCTGTGTCCATGGAATGCTGCTCAGCGTTTCCTTCATTTTTTGGAAATCAGCTCTCCTAAAGTCCAAAATGCGGGTTTGACTTGTCTTAGTTTCGGCCTTTCTTTGTACCTCAAATTGCAGGAGCACATGGTCACTTGCCCCTAAGGATCCTACCACTTCAACCACATCGATCAGGTCCTCCACATTTGTTAGGATGAGATCAAGAGTAGCCAATCCCCTTGTTGCCTCTTCTACCTTCTGGACCATGAAATTGTCTGCAAGGCAAGCAAGGAATTTGTTGGACTTTGTACTCTTGGCCGAGTTTGTTTTCCAGCAAATATCGGGATAGTTGAAATCGCCCATGACTACTACATCTCTTCTCTGTGCCTGTTTGGTCAACTGTTGGCAGAAGACTTCATCAAGTTCTTCCTCCTGGCTTGGAGGTCTGTAGTAGACTCCTACAACAAGATCTTTTTGAGTCCCAGTTCCCTTGATTCTTATCCAGATGCTTTCAAGCTGGTTTCCCGGATTGCTGTCATGCATTTCTTCTGCAGCATAAGAGTTTTTGACATGTAAGGCTACTCCGCCTCCTCTCCCCTTTGTTCGGTTTCTGTGAAAGAGGTTATAGCCCTCGATGTCTACATTCCAGCGATATGAGTCATCCCACCAGGTTTCAGTTATGCCTATGATATCATATTTGTGGTGTTGTGCTAAAAGTTGGAGTTCGTCATGTTTATTTCCCATGCTCTGTGCATTAGTGTAAAGACATGTGAGCCCCTGAGATCTTCCCCTGAGCTGTTTAATTGGGATTATTGTGCTTTCGGTACTTGGTCCTTTTTGTGTTTGTGCAGCCCTCCGTTTAGCCTTCTGGCGGTTCCCTGACATTGTGGGTAAAGTAGTGTTCGCAAGGCTGTTGTCCCCCTCCCCCAGTGGGCCTAGTTTAAAGTGCGCCTAATGAGGTTTGCGAGTCTGTGAGCAAAAAGGTGTTTTCCTACTTGTGTGAGATGCACCCCATCCCTTGCCAGTAGGCCATCCTCCTGGAAAAGCAGGCCATGGTCAAGGAAGCCAAAGCGTTCCTCCTGACACCATTTTCTAAGCCAGTCATTGACCTGTACTATTTTTCTGTCCCTTGTAGGACCGTGTTTTATGACTGGGAGGAGGGATGAAAAGACCACCTGTACATTACATTGCTTTAGCTTTGTTCCTAGAGCTCGAAAATCATTTGTGATCTTTTGAACAGTATGCCTAGCAGTATCATTGGTTCCTACATGAATCAACATGAGGGGAGGACGGTGATGGGGCTTGAGGAGCCTGGTGAGCCTCTGAGTGATATGGTGTATTTTTGCCCCCGGTAGGCAGCACATTTCTCGAGCCATCCCATCCGGTCTGGAAATGACGGCTTCTGTTCCTCTAAGGAGGGAGTCGCCTACTACCAAGACCTGTTTACTTTCAGGAATGGCAGGGCCCCTTTTGCGCATTGTAGTGTGTAGGTCCCCAGAAAAGTGATTCTGTTGGTGTGAATTGTGTAGGTGTAAAGTGTTGTCCTCCTCCTCGACATCCCCAGTGCATTCATCAAGGACAATCCATTGAGATTCATCCAAGAGCCTAGCGTTCTCCTGTATGTGTTCCTGTTGCACCTGGTCTATGATTGGGGATGGTACACCTGCATGATTGTGTAAGTGTGAATGTTGTGAAGTGTTGTCCCAAACAGGGCTATCCCCCTCACACTGGTCAAGGACGAGCCACTGATCAGTATCTAAGCCATTCTGGTCTTCCTCAATGTGTTGTGTTTCTTGGTCAAGTGATAGCTGTGTGAGAATTTGGAATCTATTGTGTAACTGCAGCTGAGAAGAAGTATTCTGGAGGCTTCCGGGTCCTATGTCTCTTTCTAAGGGTGACATTCCTCCAAGCCTGAGGGTTGTCCACATCTGAGGTGATCTCTTCTTGAGCCTCCCCATAATGTTGAAACTTTTCCATCCCCACTGTCACAACTGTGGCCTCTGAGGAAGAGAACAACAGGTAGTAGGCATCACATCATCATGCTAAATGCCTGCTATCATGTCATGTCTTAAGATTGAGTTAGGGGTTGCTGTGAAATGTTTTAGTTATGTGAATAGTTTTTAATGGGTTTTAATGTTTTTAACTGTTTATTTTAATAGTTCCAACATTTAATTCTATTTTAATGTTTGTATGATTTCTAGGTTTTAAACTATATATTGTATTGCTTTGACCATAAGCCACTTTGAGTCTCTTTTTAGAGAGATAAAGTGGGATATAAATAATAGCAATAACAATAATAGGCCCAATACCTCATAAAAGATTATCTCTATTCTCACTGCCACTGCTGCATGGTGGAGAGAGAGAACAGCAGCATAGAACCTGCACAGTTTTGAACTCTGTTCTTCCATTTTACCCAATTCCCTTCAAAGTTATTTTGCAGAGAGGGCTTGGTGGGATGGGATAATGCAATGTGACCCATTACTAAGTAATGTGTGCAGTTTGTATTGTCACCCACACTGATTCTGTGACTTAAGGATTTTTGGCAAGGAACTTTGATATATGTTCTTTCCTAACCTTTCTGTAGTTTGTGTCCAAAACAACTGTATCATACACATTATCAACATTCTGCCAGTGGAATCCTGATGTTTTATTCCATTAAAATTTGTCACTATTTCTCTTTATACTGGTTACATAAACTATACCTGAGACGTCACTTTCAAATACAATGAAAGCAAACTATTTCATATTCATTTTACAGAGTTCTTGTGAGAAAGGCAATTATCATTTTTGTAATAAGTTCTTAGAAGTAGTATGGTTGTATCACTGGGATCATTAGTTGTTTTGCACCACTGGATTAAGAGTTACAAAGAGAAGTGTAGCATGTGGAAGAAGAGAGTGACAAAGAAGGGAGTCAATTTTGATATAATTAATTTGACAGAGTAATGTGGACTTCAGTGAATCACACACTAGAGCTGTCCTAAAGGATTTGAATCATGAGGGATCAGAGCTGCCCCCTCCTGTCCCCAAATGTGAATTTTGAAGCATAGGGCAAATTGTCAGAATTTGCTCTTAAGGCGATGCACATGAAAGCAAAGAGGTGCCACAAAGCTTCTAGAGAGGCATTTAACATCTGAATGAGAAAATAAATAAATAAAACTCAAGCACAGCCTTAGGAAAGAAATATGTATATAGGAATACTGGAATTACAGAGATGATAGTAGTTTGCATTTCAAAAAGGCCAAGGATGGGCAAGTCAAGAATGGAAATGTTGAAATGCATTAGATGATGTTAAGGCATGTAGACTATGAAGAAAATACACATCTTTTTGAAAAATGGGTAACTTAGCAGCTATTAAATGAACTGTTACCATCTAGCTTCGCAAGTCTTTCAAGAGATAATGACTTTGATCATCACCATCATGCAATAATACACACAACTATTGGGATGGGCTTCAGACAAGGATGAATCCTGAATCCAGGCCAAGCCAAACTGAGCCTAACTGAAATTGTGATGGACAATAGTGGTTCCCTTAAACAGAGTAAGAAAGGTGGGCAAATAAAGATATTTTCAAATATTCATTAGAAAAGGCTTGATATAGCACTGTAAATTGGAAGGTGTTAGCTTGAGAGTGAACATATAACATTTAAGCAATGGAAAAAATAGTCAGTACTGTTGGTCCTCTGCATTCACAGATTCTCCATCTACAGATTCAATAATCTACAACTTGATGTTATTAAAATATATCCAAAAGCAAACTATTGCCATTCAATATAAAGGACATTATTTTGAGATTTGAGCATACATGGAGTTTGATATCCATGAGCATCCCGAAATTAATCAGCAGTGGATACCAAATGCCTACTAAATTGGAAAGAGCTCAGAAATAATATGTTACTATAGCACAGGCCTGCACAACCTGTAGCCCTCCAGGTGTTTTGGACTTCAACTCCCAGAATTCCTGACTATTGGATTAGCTAGGGCTAGGACACCACTGCTATAGTTGGTCTCTTTGGTAATAAGTTATCTTTTGCAGAAACAAGCTGGAGCAATGTTCCCTGTTTCCTTTTTTGTCAGCAATGGCTACAGCTGTCGTTCAGTACTTTTCAGAGTAATACTACAAATACCTGAATATATATTAGCTGTGTACTTACTTAAATTAAACAAGCAAGACAAGAGACAAGGCACATGGTGGCTACTCTTTGTGGGATGTGGTACAAATTACAAAGAGTAGAAGAGCCAGCAACAAGGAGGAATATTGGAGTCAGAGCCATAATGAAAACATAACATGTGTTAAAGACTCAAGTTACTTGAAGTTTTTCTGCAAAAATATTTAAAAAGGCAGCCTTTCCTCCTTTGCCTTTCCCAATTTTTATTCAAATAAAAGAGTCATTGCCAGAAAGACACAAGTAGTCAGCTGAGTGCATTGCGGATGGATGGGATAGGACAAGGTGCCTCCCCAGATTAGCTGCTACAAACAGCAAAAAGGGTAAACACTTTGAGACATTTTTCTAAAAAAGAGAATTTCCCTCTGTTTTCTAAATCACACTATGATCAGCATAACATGTTTATTATGCAAGCTACTTTCTGGTGTAATGTAACCAGGTTTTTAAATGAATATTCCAAGCAGAGATCTGTGCCCTTAACACTACCCTTTCTTTTCTAGTGTCATTCTTCAAGAAATTTTGTGTGGCATTCCTGCTTTGTGCACATCCCTTTGTTCTCAGTAGGGCAATACTCTGGCTTCTTTCGTAAGCAATGACAACTCTGTGTGAAATGTGCAGCCGAACAAAAGGCAAAGCTCTTAATGTAAAAAAAAATAAAGGATTATTTCATTCCCTTCTTTACCCTGTCTACATTTCACAGAATAAGATTTGAGAACTCAGTGATGTTATTTATAAAATATCTCAGGGAATCAAAATGCAGCATAACAACAACCTGAGTAATATAGGACTCTTTATCCTCACTTTGATTCACGAATCAAATATTTTAGCCTGCTTGGTTGATTTGTGTTTGTTTTGCTTTTTTAAAAAAACTGAACCCCTTAGCCAAAGCTAGTTTTAACAACCTGACATGTACAGTGGACAGAAAACTACAGTAAAAAAATAAACAAATAAAGGATTTTCAAAAAGTTATCCCACTGGAGATATAAAATTACCAAATACACCATATATTGCTTTTATTACCTTTGCTGTTGCACAGACAGATGCACTCAAAGGGACCAGTTATTTTTAATAAAGCAATTTGCATTTTAAATAATATAATATATACACACTGTAAACATAGCATTCAATTTCACAAGAGACAAAGTCAACTTTTAAATTGTAAGGTGTTCCTACCTTACAAATATAAATATACATTCCTAAAATCCCATAATTATAGTAATTGGGGATAGTGGCAAAGGATACCGTTATTTATGGCCAACAGACAATTTGGCTATTTAAGCAATACTCTGGGAAACTGGTCCAATAGTTGCTCAATTTCTCACAACTCAAATATGAAATAAAATTGGTAGTGCTTTGAAGGAATATCAGGGGATATATATGATTTTTGCAGAGATGGTAGAAGAATTTTAATAAGATTTCCCACGGCCAGGATAAAAAAGAATTTGACTGTATTTCAAACATGTAAGAAATTCCAGACAGTACCAGAGAAGGATATTCATGCAACAAAAGCAAAAGAAGTCAAATGGTGACACAGAGAAAATATGCAGCAGCTTGACTTACAGTCTCCACTGTGCCCCACACTTACCCAAGTAGAGTAAGAAGCACAAAACCTATTTATTTAAGCCAAAGTCAAGTTTTCCTTTGGTCACTTTTGGTAACGTTGCAAATGTTTTCTTTTTACAGTTGGACTCTTAGTTTTTAACCTCTTCTTTCCCTCATTTCCTTCCTTATAGTTTTGAGAATTAATTTATTATATAGTAGACTGGAAACCTACTTCTGTTTCTGTCTGAAGGAAAGGATTACACATGACAGGTTCCACTTGATATCAAACAGCATTGCTAGACTCAGCAATAACTCTAGGGTCCCTTCTACACAGCACCTAATATGCATAAATTACTGGGTTAAGTGGTGGCGGCTAAATAATTCTAGCTATAAATTTACACTGATTTTCAAATTATCTTCTTATCTCAGATTATCTAGCAGAGGGGACTCATATAATCCAATTTAAAGCAGATAATCTGGGATCAGAACCCAGAATATAGGGCAGTGTAGATCCAGCCTAACTTTCCATTTCATACATGGGAGTATGTATAAAGCACAATCGTTTGAAATATATCCTTCATAACTCACACAGGCCCCTGGCTCAACATGGCACATAGCCATTAATCTTTATTTGAGTTGATCTTTAACAAGTGCTGTCCAATTTTGTAAGCTTTACTTTTTTATTGTTTTTAAACGATCTCTGTTTTGACTTAAGGCAACCATTTGAATGAGGGGTATTAAAGACACCTTGTTATTAATAATCCTGCTAAGATTCTGAAAACTGACACTGAGGCTTACTTATTTAAATCTATCAGCCTGAAATTCCTCTTTTAAAAATTTAAATTTAAATCTATCAACCACTGAGGATGCCAGCCATAGATGTGAAATGTCAGGAGAGAATGCTTCTGGAACATGGCCATATAGCCCGGAAAACTCACAGCAACCTAGTGATTCCAGCCATGAAAGCCTTTGACAACACGATTCCTCTTTTTTTATTGCCTCATACATATCTGAGCATTACTGTATTATCTGTTGAGTCATGTCATTTCATATTCTTGCTTCTTCTTCTTCTTAGAATCATATCATAGAATCAAAGAGTTGGAAGAAACCTCATGGGCCATCCAGTCCAACCCCCTGCCAAGAAGCAGGAATTTTGCATTCAAATCACCCCTGACAGATGGCCATCCAGCCTCTGTTTAAAAGCTTCCAAAGAAGGAGCCTCCACCACACTCCGGGGCAGAGAGTTCCACTGCTGAACGGCTCTCACAGTCAGGAAGTTCTTCCTCATGTTCAGATGGAATCTCCTCTCTTGTAGTTTGAAGCCATTGCTCCGCGTCCTAGTCTCCAAGGAAACAGAAAACAAGCTTGCTCCCTCCTCCCTGTGGCTTCCTCTCACATATTTATACCTCCTCCTCCTCCTCCTCCTCCTCCTCCTCCTCCTCCTCCTCCTCCTCCTCCTCCTTCTTCTTTTAAAATAGAAGTTATATTTCAATTATGATGGAAAATATTCAGAGGTCCAGATTTAGAGCTATAGACAATATAAACTTTCAGATTGCCAAAGAATTCAGTTGTAGTGAGTATAAGACCTTTTAGAATGAAAGAGCTCTGAAATAAATCTATAAATGAATAGAACCCATTATATTCTAAATGGATTGAAATGAAGGTTGTTACAAATGTAAAGGAGATGCCATAGATAAAAATGGGATATAAAAAGGTATATCTTCCACTAGTCATTTCAGATCAAGATAGGACCTTATGATACATTGGTAGTGCTTAACTTTACAGGAATGTTACAGAAAAATCATGGGTTTTTTAATCATTTGTAATGCTGGAACAGGGCCAATGGATGCCCTAAGCTAATATCTTGTTCTAAGAAAGGCATCATCCATCTAAAGTAAGCATTAGCCCTCTAGATGTTTTCACACTGAAATTCATATAATATGTCAGCATTGTCTGGGTTGTCTTGTGATGATTGGATTTCTTAGGTCTGAAGGGGGGGAAAGCTGTCCATTCTGATCTAAAACATCCCCAAATGATGGGTGTGCAAGTTTGTATTTTTAAAAACTGGAAGAAAGAGATTTTGCAGTTTATTCTAAGGCTATGAAAAAATACTGCTAAAATTCCCTATTTTCATTAAAACAGAGGGTTTCTTACAAAAAAAATCACAATGCTCAATGATAGTTCTCATCTCTAGGAGGTGAACAAAATAGTACTTCATTTCTCTCCAAAAATTAAATTATGGAATTATAGCAAATATGTCCAGTTTCTGAAACAAAGCATATCTGCATACACAAAAGCCATCCTATGCTTCTAATGTCTAAAAGTCCATGCCACAAGGCAGTAGGAATTGTACTTTTGTGAAGTGTGTGACATTTACATAATTTACATGATTTGCATTCAAAGCTGTTCTCACAAATGAAATAAGTCTTGTGGGCCCTTTCTTTAAATCTCTGCTGCACAGGAAAAGAGCAAATGGGTACAATGTATCATTCTTACACATGATTTTACATTTCTATTCTATTGTATTTACACTTATAACCTCATCACAAAGGCTGGGTGAAGCATCCCTCTTTGTCTGGCTTTGCTGCCAGACAGAGGGGGTAGCAGGCTGAATCTGTTGCCCCATGCGCTGTTCCCTCATGCTGATGCTTCCCACATCACATGTGGGAAGTGTCACTTTCCCAGCAGGACTCCCGGGTTGTGGGGGAAGTGTCCAACAATGCTCCCATCCTGGTTGGAGGTGGGGATTCTGCCGAATGTGATGGTCGTCATGGGGCTTCATCCCCAAGACAGAGTGGAAGCATCCTAGGATGCAAAAATTGCCTGGTCTGATGGGACCTATTGAATACACTTCATAAAATCTATATCCTTACAATTGAAAAATGTTGCTTGATGTGTTCATCTCGGCAAAAAGGGAGAAAATGAATTTCCCCTTTAACCTTAGATCTCTCTCTCTCTCTCTCTCTGATGTTTCAAGTATGTTAAGGAAGAGGGAAAAAAGGAGAAAGTAAATAGACTGTACATAGAATATTAACTTGGTATACATATGCATTAATGTAAGCTGGCCACATTTCAAAGAAATGCATTTTCTTGAAGTGGCATCCATGTATTACACATTACTAAGTTACTGAAGCAATTATGTCTTCTGACTATCACACACAATTAATAGATGGAGGCTATTTCTCTTTTTATCCTTGATGTACAAGTCTTCTGGCAAATGGAAGAATATGAAGGATCCAGCCATGTGGACTATTAGTTAAATTTCTTGCATATATACCATACTTAGAATAGTCATATTATATTAAACATAGAATCATAGAGTTGGAAGAAACCTCATAGGCCATCCAGTCCAACCCCCTGCCAAAAAGCAGGAATATTGCATTCAAAGCACCCCTGACAGATGGCCATCCAGCCTCTGTTTAAAAGCTTCCAAAGAAGGAGCCTCCACCACACTCTGGGGCAGAGAGTTCCACTGCTGAACGGCTCTCACAGTCAGGAAGTTCTTCCTCATGTTCAGATGGAATCTCCTCTCTTGTAGTTTGAAGCCATTGTTCCGTGTCCTAGTCTCCAGGGAAGCAGAGAACAAGCTTTCTCCCTCCTCCCTGTGACTTCCTCTCACATATTTATATAAGGCAGAATAGAGGGGTAGCATTACTTTCCTAGATCTAGACACTATGCTCCTATTGATGCAGACCAAAATCCCATTGGCTTTTTTTGCCGCCTCATCACATTGTTGGCTCATGTTTAACTTGTTGTCCACGAGGACCCCAAGATCTTTATCACACGTACTGCTCTCAAGCCAGGCGTCCCTCATTCTGTATCTTTGCATTTCGTTTTTTCTGCCTAAGTGGAGTATCTTGCACTTGTCCCTGTTGAACTTCATTTTGTTAGTTTTGGTCCATCTCTCTAATCTGTCAAGATCATTTTTGAATCCTGCTCCTGTCCGTTGGAGTATTGGTTATCCCTCCCAATTTGGTGTTGTCTGCAAACTTGATGATCATGCCTTCTAACCCTTCATCTAAGTCATTAATAAAGATGCTGAACAGGACCAGGACCAGGACCAGGATGGAACCCTGCGGCACACTGCTCATCACTTCTTTCCAGGATGAAGAGGAAGCATTGGTGAGCACCCTCTGGGTTCGTCCATTTAACCAATTACAGATCCACCTCACCATAGTTTTGCCTAGCCCACATTGGACTAGTTTGTTTGCCAGAAGGTCATGGGGGACCTTGTCGAAGGCCTTACTGAAATCCAGGTACGCTACATCCACGGCATTCCCCACATCTACCCAGCTTGAAACTCTATCGAAAAAAGAGATCAGATTAGTCTGGCATGACTTGTTTTTGATAAATCCACGTTGACTATTAGTTATGACCGCATTTGTTTCTAAGTGTTTGCAGACCACTTCCTTAACAATTTTTTCCAGAATCTTGCCTGGTATCGATGTAAGGCTGACTGGACAGTAATTGTTTGGGTCATCCTTTTTTCCCTTCTTGAAGATTGGGACCACATTGGCCCTCCTCCAATCTGCTGGAACTTCTCCCGTTCTCCAAGAACTCTCAAAGATTATTGCCAATGGTTCCGAAATGACTTCCGCTAGTTCCTTCAATACTCTTGGGTGTAGTTGATCTGGCTCTGGGGACTTGAACTCATTTAGAGCAGCCAGGTATTCCTGGATGACTTGTTTCGCAATTTGTGGTTGGATGTTATCTAATCCCTCATCCACTCCATCTTGCTGAGGTTGAAGATGACTTTCTTTTTGTGAGAAGACTGAGGCAAAGAAGGCATTAGGTAGTTCTGCTTTTTCCCTATCCCCTGTCAGCATTGCCCCATCTTCTCCTCGAAGAGGCCCTATCGCCTCCTTGTTCTTCCTTTTTTTAGTGACATAAGAAAAGAAACCTTTTTTATTGTTTTTAATGTCCCTGGCAAGCCTGAGCTCATTTTGTGCTTTAGCCTTACAGACCTTTTCCCTACAGGAGTTGGCTATTTGTTTGAATTCTTCTTTGGTGATTTTTCCCTTTTTCCACTTCTTGTGCATGTCTCTTTTGTGTCTTAGCACAATTAGTAGTTCTTTGGATATCCATTCTGGCTTCTTTGCATTTGTCCTATTTTTTCTCTTTGTTGGCACAGTTTGCAATTGTGCCTTGAGTCTTCCATAATTAAATATAGCCTATAGCATCTGCTATTCTTTGGTAGTCTCTAATCAAAGCACTAACCAGGGCTAGGGCTAACCCTGTTTAGCATCCAAGATGAGATGTAATCTGGTGTCCTTAGACTATTTAGGCCCTGGTTTTGTAGCATGCCTTCAAATAATTTTTGTCTAATGACAATCCTAAGGTGGACATGTCACAGTGTTTTCTTGACTAAATTTGTAAGAAGGCATTTGCCTTTACTTTTAGCCTGAGATTGCGATTTGCACAAGAACAAGTGGGTTTCCATTGCTAAGCAGGAATACACATGGTGATCTCCAGAGTCCATCACTCAAGCCACTATGGCACCAGAAAGTCCCCTTCCCCCTCCACACAATAGAGATTAATTTAAAATAGTTCTAATTGTGTGCCATTAAACCTTTACCTGTATAAATGCAAAATAATTGTAATGTCATATAATGTAATATAATGTAATGTAATGTAATGCATGAAGCAGAATAGCTGTAGGAGTGGAAATACCTTAAAATACTTTGGAGATTGACAAGTCTGAGGGGTTTATTTAAGAAGAAAATCTCTTCTAGATATAATGTCACTTAGCTTCATTTGGCAGTCCAATACCACATATTTATCCCTCACATTCACCTCTGAACTGCAACTTTGTAACCAGACGCAAATATCAGATGTAATGAATACAATAATAATGCTGTAATACCAATAGTCTGTGATCTGAATGGGACATAACATATCTCATCACGTAATAGTGCAATTGCATAATAATTGCACTATTTTTGGGGAAGGCAAAATTAGTATTTTGCTGTTCCTTGTATAATAATTGTGCCCTTAGTTCACTTGCCTGGAGAATAAGAGTGTGTATGCCCTTTTGACACTGAGGGACTTGACATGCTCCCAGGAAACTGCAGGGCAGATTTTCAGCTCAGAATTATTTTTTGGTGTAAAGATAGCATATACCTACAGTTTTGGTTTTCTGTTGCATGTTAAAAAAAAGGTTGTTCCCACTCAGAGTCCACTGACAGGTATCCAGGACATAGCCTAATGTGTCCTTTTTCCTATTTCAAAAAGAGGCAATTGCTTCTTTTTGAATACCTTGGGTAATTGGCAATGTTTACAAAAGCAGCCAGCATTTTACATTAGAGGTTCCAGTGGGCGCATTGTGTGTTGATTGCTTTTTCTGTTGATTCATTTCGTTTGCCCAGTAATGAAATATAAATGAAACTATCAAAAATATGCAGCTCATAAAATCTGAAAAAAAGACAGACAGACCTTTTCCAGACTGACCCAATAGCATTCAATCATCCATTCAACCTTGACAGGTTCAGCCTGCACTTTCCCAGATCTCTCTACTAAGAAAGTAAGGTAAGAAATTGATAGGAGGGAGCATTTCCAGATTATCAGTTTCTTAATCTGAATATGACAGTTTTGTAAACACTCAGATAAATTTATAGAGTATATTTGTAAGTTATTTTTACTTGTATAGGCATTGCACTTTTGCAAGCATTGAAATGTGTATTATTATTATTGTTGTTGTTTATTCATTCAGTCATTCATTCTGACTCTTTGTGACCTCATGGATCAGCCCACGCCAGAGCTCCCTGTCAGCCATCACCACCCCCAGTTCCTTTAGAGTCAAGCCAGTCACTTCAATGATACCATCCATCCATCCTAACCCTTGGTTGGCCCCTCTTTCTTTTTCCTTCCGTTTTCCCCAGCATCATTATCTTCTCTAAATTTCCTGTCTTCTCATGATGTGGCCAAAGTACTTCCTCCTTTCCTCTAATATTCTTCTCTCCAATGAGCAGTCGGGCTTTATTTCCTGAAGTATGGACTGTTGTTGTTATTGTTGTTGTTGATGATGATGACTACTACTACTACTACTACTACTACTACTTTAAAACTAGATAAGATCAGGGACTGTAGACCTCCAGCCTGTGAGTTAGATTGGTCTTAAGAAGAGTCCATAGGTTCTGCATGTTCAAAGACAGCTTTAAGGTTTTTACTAAATCCCAGGCTGGATCTACACTAAGACTTATTGGACTTTTCCCATTCATAACCCATCTATGCCAATAAATTGTTATGTGACTCCATATATATAAAATAGCTATAAAAAAATCAACATTCACTGATAAATCAGCATTTGAAAAAGCTAGATATACAGATTCTCCTTTGGTGGAATTGAAGTATTTTCTGCAGAATCGACTGTAAATATTTTATGTTATTGCTAACAGACTTGTATAAATGGGTGGCATTCAGAAGCATTTCATTATTGCCGAATTTTTCATGACCTCACTGTTCAGCTAAGGGGACCCGATTTGGAGTTGGGACCCACACTTTAAGAAGTAGATCTATACTGACCAATTATCCCAGGGCTGATCCACAGTAGAGAACACTGGATAGTTTAGACTCCCCCCTCACATGGCCACTGCAGAGGCAGAAGGGAGTCCTGATTAGAGGTGTGCAATTCGCCCAAAAGGCATGCCATTTCAGGTTCCATTGCTGATTGGCCCCTCATTCCATTTACCGAGAAGTTACTCGAAAGGGAAGGGGTGTTTCTGTTTTCATTCGGCAGAGATTTGATCCATTTGCTAAAATGGGAAACTTTAAAGGCTCATTCCTCAGCCATTTTAAGGGCTATCTGCATGAAACCTACTTTAGTTTTAGACCCCATCTACAACTGCAAACCTGCCAAGTTTAAAAAAAAATCACCAATCTATTGAAATTTGAGAATTATTTTAAGTTTTAAACATAACATTTTGGAAAATAAGACTAAACCACAAGAGAGGCTTCTGGGAATTGTAGTTACCGGTTGTGTCCATTTTCAGCCAATCAGAGCATGGACACCACCAGACTTCTATTGGCTGAGAAAAAGAGAGGGAGAAACCTTCAGCTCCCATCATGCTCTGAGAGGAACTTTTCACTTACCACCCTATGCAAGGGTTGCTGGAAAAGTGAGTTCCCAGGGACTCTCTAGAGGAGGAGGGAATTTTCCTAGCAAAAATGGAAGCTGCTTCTGTGATGGTAGATCCTCTGCTTCAAGTATATTGCAGATTTAACTCTTTCCTCTCCAGAACAAAAAAAAAGGCTCTCTGAATTCATTTAGCTAGGCTTTTCATCTCTCTCCCCCCTGTTCTGTTTTCAAAAATGATTTTAAAAAATGGCCCATGAAAAACTGCATTTTTTTTGTTAACAGTGATTCAGGCCCAGGCCTAGTCCTGATCAGCCAGAGGCACTGAACTCAGTCTGGCACCACTAGACAACCACTCTTCCCTTTCTGTTTTTATCAGGTGGCCAGTGGGCATGACATAGATCATCACACCACATTGTGGCAGAAAAATGTTGAATATTAGCATTTTTAAAATTTTCATGTAAGTCAATCTCCAGGACTCCATTAAATTCAAATATGTGTTGTATTTCAAGCAAAATTGACTGCATTCCTATTTTGGGGGACTGTGTGGATCAAAGTGGGAATGCTTAAGAAATTCAATTTTTATGGATTTCTGTTTTTTAAAAGTACCATGGATCTGCATTATAATTGGGCCAAAAATAAGATCAATATTTTTATGCACTTTAACTGTTTTTAGGGCACACAGGACTGGGCGACTTGGAAGGCACTGAACAGCCTGCGCTCTGGCACCACGAGATGCAGAGCCTACCTTCAGAAATGGGGCTACAAAGTGGAATGAAGGAACGCTGTTGTTGCCATAGAGCGCTGGCACACCACGCTCTGCTGATAACACATGAGTTCCTGTCTCCGCTTTGCACGAGTTCCTGCAGGCCTTATAGGGCATTGTGCACGAGGACAATTAGGCTTCAGTAGGAGTCAGCCAATCGCCAGCACAATTATGTAATCCACTTGCTATGCCATGCAGCCTTGTTCCATTGCCTAAGAGGTTATAAATACCTATGCTGAAAAATAAAGATGAGATCACCTCCACACCTGGATACCTGGCTGTTTTCTTTAGCGTCTCCTCAGTGGAATCCTTGACATGCGAGTGTGGAGAGGAGCAAACCACTGACCACCTGCTGCAATGCAACCTGAGCCCTGCCACATGCACAATGGAGGACCTTCTTGCAGCAACACCAGAAGCACTCCAAGTGGCCAGATACTGGTCAAAGGACATTTAATCAACTACCAAACTCACATATTTTATATTTTATCTGTTTGTTTGCTTTGTTCTGTTAGAAATGTAATATAATTGTCTGGCTGCCCTGACATGAGAAACAAACAAACTGTTTTAGGACCCACAGCAACACAAATAGATTAATGTGGTCTCAAATTGCTTTAACAAAAGTCACGAGATATTCTGGAACTTCCCCAAAACTCCAAAGTAAATTACAACTTCAGGTAGGTATAAGCAGAACTGCTGCCTCCTCTTTGGGAAGCAGCCACAGCTGTTTACACTATCATCCTGCTTTCCTTGACCTTGGGCAGCCTGGAGACAGGGAGGAAAGAAGGAAGCAATTCCTCTTTTCCCGCCTCTCATGTTGTCTCATTGCTTTGGATATTACCTCCAGGCATGAACCCGTGTCTAGTGCCATCTATTTTGCCTGGTGGACGTCATACACACCAGATCAACAGGGGCAAGATAAAGGTCATGGTCAAGTGATTTCAGCACCACTCAGTCATGCTGCTGTTATCCAGCTACCAAGCTGGTTTTGGATAAACACTGCAGCTGCTACTCAGCTACCAAGCCAGCTCAATGATGTGTAGTCTCTAACAATGCTTATCTGGAGTTCCCCATTCCAGACCAGCATAGCTATTTCTGGTCAGTGACGGAAACCCCTTGCCACTTATACTTCAGCCAACCTTGTGTGCCTATGTGACTGTATGTGTGTGTTAAAAGACATAAAAACTTGTTAAAAACTATTTGATATTTTCGTCTATGTTTAAAGCGTTTAGAATTTACTACAGTGAAAATGTTGGAAATGCCCCCCCCCCCCCCCCCATATTCATCAGCTACAAGCAGATCCAAGAAAGTGGAGGAGGACTTCTCTTAGCATTAATCTTACTTTGGGACCACTGCCATTTCATATTTTTCATAATGGTCCAACTCAGTTTTTAGCAGCTCAAAGATGGAAAAAGATATGCATTTAAATAGTATTTTCAGAGATTTGTTTTTTAAAAAAACCTTATTGAAAAGATGTTTTCTTAATAAAATAGTAGCTGCATAAATAGAATAGAATTGTGGTTGAAAATGACACCAAGGCACATCAAGTGTCTTCGCAGTAACAGAAACAGTGGAGTAATCAAACTTTACAATACCCTGAGCAAAATTAAGGTCAGGTAAGAAGATCTTTAAAGTGCTGTGCATCTTGTTCTGGAGAACCAGTACACTGCAAAATTTTACATTTCTTTCATATGCTTCGTGTACAAAGGCAGGCATTGATTGACCTTGTTGCAAAGCTGTGACAAAGCAACACCATTAACACTGGGAGAGAAATGAACATTGGCATTAAATGGAATTGAGCACATGTTGAGAAGTGTGAAGTGAGAGCCAAAAGAGAACTTAAATATTCCAAGAGTTGCCCACTTCTTCTCTTCTACAGGGATTTATTATCGTTAGCTATTGTTCTTTCATTCTTAATAAATTGAATAATAGGCTAACCAAATGCAGAGCAATCAATTGCTCCAATTATTATATGAAATGTTATTCATCCAACAAAAGGACCTTGACATTTTTTTCCAATTGACAAAATCACTACAGAGCTTTGGATTTTTTCCCCATTTTCTTTGGTTGGCCTCAGCTGAACTGATTATTTAATCTGTTGTTTAAATGGGGATATTTTTTAACTGTTTAAATACCTAATTCTCTAAGACTTTAATTTCAACAAGTGCAGAAGAAAACAGGACCAAGAAAAAACAAGAACAGCCCAATCCAACAACCACTGTCATGGTTATGCCCCTTTCAATCTTGTTGCAGTAGCATTAGTCCTAATTCTCATGTTGACAAATTGAGCATTACCATATGTGTAACTGAGTACAAGGCTATGACCACCCAACACTCTAACTACAAACTGATTATTCACCAAGAGATGGCAGAATAATAGAATCATAGAATCACAAAGTTGGACAAGACCTCATGGGCCATCCAGTCCAGCCCCTGCCAAGAAGCAGGAAAATTGCATTCAAAGCCTTCTTGACAGATGGCCATACATTCTCTGTTTAAAAGCCTCCATACAAGGATCCTCCACCACATTCCAGGGCAAAGAGTTCCACTGCTGAACAGCAGTCACATGTTCAGGTGGAATCTCCTTTCCTATAGTTTGAAGCCATTGTTTCGCATCCTAGTCTCCAGGGCAGCAGAAAACAAGCCTGCCCCCTCTCTCTATGACTTCCCCTCACATATTTATACATAGTCATCATGTCTCCTCTCAGTTTTCTATTCTGCAGACTAAATATGCCCAGCTCCTTAAGCCGCTCTGCATAGGACTTGTTCTCCAGACCCTTGATCATTTTAGTCGCCCTCTTCTGGACACATTCCAGCTTGTCAACATCTCCCTTCAATTGTGGTGCCCAAAATTGGACACAGTGTTCCAGGTGTGGTCTGACCAAGGCAGAATAGAGGGGTAGCATGACTTCCCTGGATCTAGACACTATACTCCTATTAATGCAGGCCAAAATCCATTAGGGTTTTTTTTTTTTTTTTTTTGCCGCCACATGACATTGTTGGCTCATGTTTAACTTCTTGTCCACAATGACTCCAAGATATTTTTCAAACGTACAGCTGTGGCACAGCTGACTGAGTGTCAACTGCATTAAGATCACTTCTGACCGAAAGGTCATGGCTTCGAAACCAGCCCAGGTTGGAGTGAGCTTCCAACCAATTGTGTAGCTTGTTGTCGACCTTTGTAACCTGAAAGACAGTTGCATCTGTCAAGTAGGAAAATTAGGTACCACCTATGTGTGGGGAGGCTAATTTAACTAATTTACGAGGCCATAAAAAAAAAAGGCTCCAGCAAAGCACTCCAGCAAAAGCATGCGGAGGATGAGAAAGTTCTTCATCAGTGTCGTAGATGGACGATGAAAGCGCCAGCTCCCCTGGCAACTAGAAAAGTGGAATGTTAAATAGCCTCTGACTGTCTGTCTACATGTGTTGTGTGTCTTTGGCATTGAATGTTTGCTATATATGTGTACACTGTAGTCCACCCTGAGTCCCCTGCAGGGTGAGAAGGGCGGAATATAAATACTGTAAATAAATAAATAAATTGAGCCAGCCATCCCCCTTTCTGTATCTTTGTATTTCATTTTTTCTGCCTAAGTGGAGTATCTTGCATTTGTCCCTGTTGAACTTCATTTTGTTAGTTTTGGCCTATCCCTCTCTAATCTGTTAAGTTTGTTTTGAATTCTGCTCCTGTCTTCTGAGGTATTAGCCGGGTGCAGGCATGTAGCCGGGGGGGGGGGGGGGGGTGTGAGGGGCTTCAGCCCCCCCCCTTGAAATTCTCATGGTGGTCTGCGAGAAGGCCTTACTGGTGCATTATTTAAACTGTTGTGTTTATTCATATCATGATCTGATCACCATACTCAATATATCCCATATGCATGGGGGTATTGGGGTAACGATACAAAAGGTTTGCTAGGGTAGACCCTCTTTCACTCAGACTCACCCCCCCCCCCCCCCCCCGAATCAAAATCCTGGCTACGAGCCTGGCTGGGTATCAAATATATATGTCATGAAAACTGGCTGATTTGGAACTGGTGGAAGAAAATTATGCACATATTATCTTTGTGGTACCAACAGGTAATTGTTGCATTTATATTGAGATAACATAGCAGTTGTAGTCTTGGACTACAAATCTAGATTCCTAGGTCTCAAACTCCTGCCATGGGAACCAACTGGCTGGCCTTCAGCAAGTTGCACTCTCATAGCCTCAGAGGAAAGACGCACCTCCTCTGTGCAAGTCTTTGCAAGAAAACCCCATGTAGCGTCACCATAAGTTGGAGACAACTTGAAGGCACACAACAACAAAGCAGATTTTCATCCTGATGTTTGTTTTTATTATTATTTAATTGGTACGTGTCTTCTGATCCAGTAATCCTCATTTTTGACAATCAACTATATTCATATTGATGCAAAACAATGATCTCATAGGGAAAAGGATGATTACTGCTGTCCCCAGTACTGGTCACCTGTTAGAAAAGACAGTATGGCAGATGACTTAAGACTGTCCTATTCCTTTCTAATGTGACAAAGCTTGATTGATGATGCACATCATTTTGTTGTTATAATCCAGGAACATGTGCCATGAACACGCCCATGTGTTAATGCAAGTTTAATTATTTTATGAGCAACTGCCCTGACCTTTGCTGACAGGGTGGGAGGAATACAAGAAGCATGCAGTATGCCTGAACTTGCTTTTAAGAGAGACTGAATTATAATTAGCTCTTCTTTTATGTATCTTTCCTAGCTAAGAATTTGACAAGCTGGTGGATATTTGTGATGAATAAAAAATTCAAATAGTAATAATGGTAAATTTATTATGCAGAAAATGACCATTATGCCATGTTGATGTCGACGGCCAGTTGATTGCTTCCAGTGCAAATACTGTAAGGCATATGCTAGTGTGCTTTGCCAATCTTTATTAAAAAAACAAAAAAGTACTTTCTATCTGAATGACATATTTTTCATACAATCCTACCTGAGCACTGGTAAGATGTTTTTCTTGATCCTGCCACCCCCACAGGCATGTTTTGAAAGTAAACAAGGTTACTACAATGCTATGCAACTCCATCCCAAAGAAGGCTGGCCTGGCCCTCTCCCATCAATGTTTTGCTCATATGGGGCTGTGGCAATTTACTATTTGAGAAAAAAATCTTTGACTTTTTAACTGGATATTTTCTAAAGTACAGTTTCAAAATAATGTATATAACTGTTTTAGCATTGAGTCTCACCTGTACCTGTTTCAATTTTTTTCATGAGTGACTGTAAGAGTCCTATTACTGAATTATTATTTTTATTATTATGACGTTTATTTATACCACACTTTTCTCTCTCTACAAGGAGACTCAAAGTGACTTACATTAAAAACATTTCAATGCAATTTTAAAACTAAAATATACAAACATTTTTGAAGGAAAAATTGACAAATAAGGCAGATTAATTAATGTTGCTTATTTCATCCCCCTTTTGTATCAGTTTTTATGATGTTTTCCCAAAAAAAAATCTATCCAAAAATTAATGGACAAGTTTGTTTTAATTTCTTTTAATGTTAGCACCTTGTAAATGAACTAATGCATACTTGTACAGTTTGTAACCAATTCATCCAAAGGGACTGCTTTAGTCTTGTTCCTCTAAAAAGTCATTCCTCCTCTTTAAGTGCCCCCAAACGTCCTCTATGGAACATGGGGACATTCCCACTATGTTTGGGAACCATTTAGATCTCATAGAAGCCTTTTTTAAACAACATTAAAAATGAAGTTATTTTCTGTTTCAGAAACACCTTTTCGGGACCTTCATTAACTTGAAGGGGAACATGGTGCTAACTTCCTCCACACTCTGAGAGGACATGATGGGAAGGTAACATACATTTTTAAAACCATTTTGTAACCTAGGGGATCCCTGTGACCTACAAACTTATTAGAAATAGCATCCACACACTCTAGTGGCCATTTAGGGGCATTTGGGAGCAAAACCATTTCGACTTTTTTGTACTCCTGGCAACCCAACAAAAAACTGCACTGTCCTCCTGCAATACAAGCATTTTGGTGTTCACTGTATACATGTATTCATACACCATTTTGATGGGTATATATTATTCAGAAATGCTACCTGGAATGTCTAGTACATTGCTACTGTTTAACCTCCTCTACTTTTTGTTGCTCTGTGTCCAGGAGAACACTGTTTTTGAGTGGGTAGCCTTGCTTTCAAAGAAAACAATCAAGAAAGAAAAAATCTACTGTTTCATGTGATTATCACTGAAATGTACTTTTGTCCCTGATTGTACCACAACAGAAGTATGACAGGTGGGTCAAAGTGAATGAGAAAGAGAGAGAAAGAGTGAGAATTTGAGGTGAACAAAACATGTAGAGTTGATGGATTGTTATGTTTACTCCTCAGTGCTTGTTTTCCAAGGAAGTCCATCTATCAGGAGAAAGGTGGGATAAAAAAGTAAATAAATAACAATAAACACAGAGACTCCGTGTTATATCTAATTGCACCATTCTGCTAGTGTAAAATGTACAGGGTCTAGAAGTTCAAGTGCCAAACCCGACACTTGATTTTGCTTCTATGACCTGTAAAATAACCTATTCTAAAATGTGCTGCATAACTTTAAAAAACTGCAGCATTTTTTCCGAATGAAGCAGAGAGTGTTTGAGGACCAGGACATCTGTAGGGAGACCAAGGTGCTTGTTTATAAAGCTATTTTCCTCGCAGCCCTGTTATATGCCTGCAAAACGTGGACCGTCTACAGATGTCACACTCAATCCCTGGAATGATTCTATCAGCATTGCCTCTGAAAAATCTTGCAAATCTCTTGGCAGACAGGCAGAGAAAGGTCAGCATGCTGGAAGAAGCAAAGGCCACTAGCATTGAAGTGATGCTCCTACACCATGAACTCCACTAGACTGGCCATGTTGTCCAAATGCCCAATCAGTCTCCCAAAGCAGTTAGTATACTCCCAACTCAGGAATGGAAAATGTAATGTTGGTGGACAGGAAAAGAGATTTAAAGATGGGCTTAAAACTAACCTTAAAAACTGTGGCATAAACACCGAGAACTGGGAAGCCCTGGCCCCTGAGCACTCAAACTGGTCAGCTGTGACCAGCAGTGCTGCAGAATTTGAAGAGGCATGAATGGAGGGCAAAAGGGAGAAATGTGTCAAGAGGAAGGCGCGTCAAGCCAACCCTGACCGGGACTGCCTTCCACCTGGAAACCCATGTCCTCACTGCAAGAGAACATGTGGATCAAGAATAAGACTCCACAGTCACCTACAAACCCACCACCAAGACACTAGATTTGGAGGACCATCATCCTCGGGCTACGAGGGATAGAATCATAGAATCATAGAATAGAATCACAGAATCAAAGAGTTGGAAGAGACCTCATGGGCCATCCAGTCCAACCCCCTGCCAAGAAGCAGGAATATTGCATTCAAATCACCCCTGACAGATGGCCATCCAGCCTCTGCTTAAAAGCCTCCAAAGAAGGAGCCTCCACCACACTCTGGGGCAGAGAGTTCCACTGCTGAACGGCTCTCACAGTCAGGAAGTTCTTCCTCATGTTCAGATGGAATCTCCTCTCTTGTAGTTTGAAGCCATTGTTCCGCGTCCTAGTCTCCAGGGAAGCAGAAAACAAGCTTGCTCCCTCCTCCCTGTGGCTTCCTCTCACATATTTATACAAGGCTATCATATCCCCTCTCAGCCTTCTCTTCTTCAGGCTAAACATGCCCAGCTCCTTAAGCCGCTCCTCATAGGGCTTGTTCTCCAGACCTTTTATCATTTTAGTCGCTCTCCTCTGGACACATTCCAGCTTGTCAATATCTCTCTTGAATGGTGGTGCCCAGAACTGGACACAATATTCCAGATGTGGTCTAACCAAAACAGAATAGAGGGGTAGCATGACTTCCCTGGATCTAGACACTATGCTCCTATTGATGCAGGCCAAAATCCCATTGGCTTTTTTTGCCGCCACATCACATTGTTGGCTCATGTTTAACTTGTTGTCCACGAGGACTCCAAGATCTTTTTCACACGTACTGCTCTCGAGCCAGGCATCCCCCATTCTGTATCTTTGCATTTCGTTTTTCCTGCCAAAGTGGAGTATTTTGCATTTGTCACTGTTGAACTTCATTTTGTTAGTTTTGGCCCATCTCTCTAATCTGTCAAGATCGTTTTGAATCCTGCTCCTGTCCTCTGGAGTATTGGCTATCCCTCCCAATTTGGTGTCGTCTGCAAACTTGATGATCCTGCCTTCTAACCCTTCATCTGCTCCTGTCCTCTTGTTTTTGATAAATCCATGTTGACTATTAGCAATGACTGCATTTGTTTCTAAGTGTTTGCAGACCACTTCCTTAACAATCTTTTCCAGAATCTTGCCTGGTATTGACGTGAGGCTGACCGGACGGTAGTTGTTTGGGTCGTCCTTTTTTCCCTTCTTGAAGATTGGGACCACATTGGCCCTCCTCCAATCTGCTGGAACTTCTCCTATTCTCCAAGAACTCTCAAAGATGGTTGCCAATGTTTCCGAAATGACTTCCGCTAGTTCCTTCACTACTCTTGGGTGTAATTGATCTGGCCCTGGGGACTTGAACTCATTTAGAGCGGCCGGGTATTCCTGTACGACTTGTTTCCCAATTTGGAGTTGGATGTCCTCAAATCCCTCATCCACTCCGTCTTGCTGAGGTTGAAGATGACTTTCTTTTTGTGAGAAGACCGAGGCAAAGAAGGTATTTAGTAGTTCTGCCTTTTCCCTATCCCCTGTCAGCATTGCCCCATCTTCTCCTCGAAGAGGCCCTATCGCCTCCTTGTTTTTCCTTTTTCTGTTTTTCCTTTTTACTTACTTACCCAGGATCACCTGGGTAAGTAAGTAAGCACAACTAAAATGACTTCGTTCTATTAGGTATTGTCTGTACTAAGAAAGAACATCAATACTGTAATTTTTGCAAGTCTAAAGTTGAATATCCTCTTCAATTATTTCTTTTTTTACTTCCTTCATTGATTTTTATGCTAATTTGCTTTCTCCAACAGTGGGCAGAAAACTACAGTAATTATTTGACCTTGTACGTGAGTTTCAAACAAAAAGGGATTTACATCCCTACAATCAAGTGAGTATAACTGACATATGCCAATATGGACTGAAAAGTAATTTTAGATACCATCTGGGTGATAACTTTGAAGCCCAGAAAATATTGGTTTGGATCAAAATAGCAATAGTAATTCAAAAACCAAGCCGAAATGAACACATTTCAAACATTAATATATTATTACATTCTAACAGCATTGCAAATCCAATAATGTGCTTGGGAAGCAGCCTTACAGACATTTATCTGAAAGTAAAACAATCCACTGAATTCACTAGATACTTCTAGTAGATGTGAATAGGATCATGTAACACACAAATTGTCCCATTGTGAAATCTATAATCCAATGTTATTATAAATCAAGTTAAATAGCAAAAATAGTAAAATGGAGATGACATTTAAACCAGAACCCTTTCCTAAAACTTCATTTGGCACAATCAACTAAACAGTATCTCATTTTTAAAAATAATTACACAGCTATTTGATCTACTTTGCCCTTCTATATTAATAAGCTCTTATGCAGAACCAATAATTTCAAAAGAATTTAAAGAGTCATCAAAAGACAGTAGCATAAAGTATGATACAGAGACAAATAAAATAAAACAAAACAAAAACTCCTGCCAGATGTACAAATGTTGGCCCCGAGTGACTAAAACAGTATATTTAAAATACCAAAACACAGCAATACTTCACATTAGCTGTGAGAATAGAAAGAAAGAGACTATAACCAAAAAAGGTAGCAATGTGATCACCAAGTGTGTTTCTTTAGAGGTACAACTGGATAAATCACCTTCGGACATGACAGCTTTAAAGATAAGACTAAATCTTGGAATAGATTTACTGCCCCACTGCCACAGAAGGCACTAGCTGCCACTTCCCAGTTGTTTTTGCTATTTGCTTTCAAATCAATTCCAACTGATGGTGATGCTAATGTAGGTTTTCTTGGCAAGGTTTCTTCAGAGAACGTTTTCTATTGCCTTCCTCTAAGAACAAAATGGTGTGTGTTGCACAAGGTCACCAACTGGCTTGCAGATCTGTAACTCATTGGCCAAGCAGGGATGTCAACTAGGTCTCCTGGGTACCTAGGGCCCAACCACATAGTCCCTTTATCCCAGGAGATCCCGGTTCAAAATCGAATGTGGTTAGACAACATTTTGCTAAAACGCAGGAGGAATCGGGTTAAAGGATGCAAAGCACGTGTTTAATAGTTGCCCTTTAAACCTGGTTCTTCCTGAGAAACACACATATTTCAATGACTGGATATCCCTGCAGGCATAGAAAATACATGTTTTACTTCCCTCTCCCCTATCTGGACTCCCTCTCTGGATCCCATTTCCTTCTCAACTAACTGGAGCTTTCTTGGATGCAGACTTGCCTGTCTCCCTCCTTCCCGGAAGATCCAACAGAGGGCATGGGAGCAGAAATTCCCCTTCCCCTTCCCAAAGTGCACCTCCTGCTCTTCCAAGGGAGGGGGCAGTGAGGGAAAAGGTTTTCAAGCCTTGTGGAGTCTTTCCCCTGTAAAGTGCAGGGAAAATGGGGGGAAGGGAGGGAGAGGCTGGCAGTGCCAATGCCCACTCCTGCTGATCCCAGAGTTTAGACCAATTGTGTGGCCTCCACCCCAAAAGGATTTAAAATCCTCTTGGATCATTTGCCTGTTTGGAAGGGCCCCTAGATCCCTTCCACACAGCCATATATCCCAGAATATCAATGCAGAAAATCCCACAATATCTGCTTTGAACTGGGATATATGAGTCCACACTGCCATATATTCTAGTTCAGAGCAGAAAATATGGGATCTTATTCAGCTGTGTGGAAGGTGCTCTACTCCAGCACTCAAACTGCTACAAAACAGTGTCATAATAAACAAAAATGTCCACACTCTTCCATTACAGAGAATGAATGCTATCAGAAGTGACTGAATATACCTACCTTCATCAAATACTCTTAGAGCCCTTCCGGACAAGCCCTATATCCCAGGATTTGACCCCAGGTTTTCTGATTATTCCAGATTATCTGGCAGTGTGGATATAATAACTCCTTTATGGCAATACGATCAATCCCACCATCTGACACTAAATTATAAAGGCACCTTTACGGCTGTCTGGACAGGGGGCCAACAGATCCCACCAACTGTCCTTCCTTTAATAAAGAATTCACTGGCACCTATATAACATCTGAGGAGATGACTCCCTATTTAAACTTCCGCTGCCACCATAAACTAAATGAACAGGAACCCTCTAGCTGGTTAGACTATTCAAAAGGCTTTTTAGACCACCAAGTACTGTGTCTTTTAAATGGCTTTTTCGAAAGAAAACAGGTGAGGCTGATTTAAAAGGAAAAGGGACTAAATCCACAAATGTACACTTGACTCAGGCTGTTTTAGGTTTTAAAAATAATCAAGTAAAGTTTATTGTTGAAAATACAGAATGAAGTGAATGCAGTTTAATAAGCTTGGCTGTTACAGATAAAATGTTCTGGTACTTAAAAGCGTAACGGTTGCATGAGAATGATTCTTTCTTTGTTACAGTTACTACTACAAAACCCAGCTATTTCTTCCCTAAATAGCTGTACCCAGTTTGCCACAGCTCACTTGGCTGGCAAACTTCAGGCAAACTGCCTATTCTAATCACGAACTCCTATTTCTGTAATCCTGCTCTAACTCGAACATCAACCGAACTGACTCACTAAAACAGCTTCTTCCTTTTCCCTCCAAACAGTCCAACTCCGCCCCCCTTTAACAAACCAATCCTGGCTGCTCCAAGGCTGGCTCAGGCCTAGGCCACTCCCCCTCTCTGAACTGGAGCTTTCCCTAAACTAAGATGGCTCCTGCTGCCCTCTGCCAGGCCTTCTAAGGCTGAAACTAACTAGCCTGCCTCTCCTAGGCCCTGCCACCCAGGCTGGCAAGGTAAGGGATCTTCACAGTGGACTCATATAATCCAGTTTAAATCGGAAAACCTGGGATCAGATCCTGAGATATAGGATCCTTGTGGAATCGACTTAGAACTGGAATCATTTTGGCCATTGAGTCTGCATTATGGATGTCTTTTTTCATCAATTCTCTTAATACATAATTTCATTTGCACATATCATCCCAATATGATTGGGATGTATTGTCTGTATTGTCAAAGGCTTTCATGGCCGGAATCGCTGGAGTGTGGTGTGCTTTCCAGGCTGTACCACCAACGTCTTCGAGCAGTGTTTTCTCCTTTTATATTGTCTAGAAGGAGACAATATTCATATTTCTCTGCATTTTGATGCAAGTAAATCACTAGCATCTGTGAAAATTCTTTCCCTCAGTTTAAGAACAAACTAAACAGTAGTTTGTTTTTCATTAAACTTTCTTTAATTTATACAAAACTGTTTCTACATAACATACATGACTTCTTCCTTTGAGAAGCAAAGCAGACCCCCCACAGCACACACAAAAGGACTGGTTATTGATCAAAATGCATAAGCAAGTTATCCAACGTCTCTTTTTTTTAAAAAAATCATGAGACAAGGAAGAGGTTATTATCTTAGTTCAGTTATGCAACTTGCCTAGTTTACACACAGTTGATGCACCTTGTGCAAATATTGTTTTATAAATCAATAGGTCCTTACTTCCAACTAAGGAGAAAAACATATGAGGTTCTCTTATCTAACACATAAGAATAAGGGCCCTTCTACACATCCATAAAAACCAGACTATCAAGGCAGATAATCCCCAATATCTGCTTTGAACTGTGTTGTCGGAGTCCACACTGCCATATAACCCAGTTCAAAGCAGATGACATGGGATTTTATACAGCTGTGTGGAAGACGCCTAATACAACTATTCTATACATAGTTGTGGCCATTTTGTCACCTAGTGGACATTCTTCCATTGAGGAGCTTTTTTCTTGACTAGTTCTTAAATGGCAGGCACCCAAGTTGCTTTTAGGACTGTCTTCGAAAACTTACTTACTTTGTAGAGCTCGTCAAGGCTTATTGTGTGCTGGCATACCCATCAAGAACCTGAGGTTCCTTCCATGCCATGGTGAGGTGGTAAAATAGAACTTTGCACATACTTTTAAGACACATGACAGGGACAGATGATTTTAATAATAATAATAATAATAATAATAATAATAATAATAATAATAATAATTTATTTATTTATACCCCGCTACCATCTCCCCAAGGGACTCGGTGTGGCTTACATGAGGCCAAGCCCTCAGTACATCAATAACAAAAGCAATAACAAAATCAATGCAATACAATTAATATAAATCACATAGACAAAAACAATAAACAGTAACACACAAGCATTTAAAACAATGGTCGGGCCAAATGTAATAATTTAAAATTTAAAAAATAATGCTAAGCATGAACAAGGTAGAATATAACTGGTATAGGGTTTTCAAATAGAGATGAGGGAACGCAGTCAGTCCTAAATCAGTGGTAAAGTGCATTTTGAGGGCATATTGCTTAGAGTTTTCCTTATTCTGGGAAGGCACACTGGAACAACAACATTTTCAGGCTCCTTCTAAAGACTGCCAGAGTTGAAGCATATCTGATGTCCTTGGGAAGTGAGTTCCAGAGTCGGGGGGCCACCACTGAGAAGGCCCTCTCCCTTGTCCCCATCAATTGCACCTGCAAAGGATGTGGGAGCGCGAGCAGGGCCTCTCCAGATGATCAAAGAGATCGTGTGGGTTTATACACAAAGGTAGGCAGGTCCCAAACTGTTCAGGGCTTTGTAGGTAAGAACCTGCACCTTGAATTGGGACCGCAAAATGAATGGCAGCCAGTGGAGCTCCTTAAACAGGAGGGTTGACCACTCTCTGCAAGTCGCAGCAGTTCGTAACCTGGCTGCCGCCTGTTGTACCAATTGAAATTTCCAGGCCATTTTCAAGGGCAGCCCCACGTAGAGTGCATTACCGTAATCCAGTCTGGAGGTGACTAAGGCATGGGCCACCCTGGCCAGATCTGACTTCATGAGGTATTGTCGCAGCTGGCGCACGAGTCTTAATTGTGCAAAAGCCCTCCCGGCCACCACTGACGCCTGAGCTTCAAAGTTGACGGGCATAGCCCCAAGATTGGCTCAAGTTGACGGGCATAGCCCCAAGATTGGCCCAAAGCATGTCCCCCTCTTGCTATTTGCGGATGACGCAGCCCTATTATCCCTCTCTCATGTGGGCTTAAAAAGACTCCTGCATAAATTTGTTGACTTTTGCGAGGCGAACGAACTGCAGGTGAACTACGACAAAACCAAAATATTGGCGTTTGGGAAAAGCAACAAAAGACAAGTCTGGAAGATAAAGGGCCACTATATTGAGCAAGTAAAACATTTCAAATACCTAGGTCTCTGGTTTAGCAACAACTTGTCATGGTCCACCCACTTAAAATATACACTGGCCCGGGCCAAATCGAGTGGCTGTGCGACCAGGAGGTTCTTCCACTCCAGGGGTAATCAATATATCCCCCTAGCTCTGCAAGTCTTCAAAGCAAAGGCGATGTCACAACTTCTCTATGGAGCACCCATCTGGTTAACCCCCAATAACAGCGCCATCAGATCTTTTCATTCGAAATTCCTCCACAAACTATATGGTGCCCCCAACTGCGTCCCGTATGCAGTTCTTTGTCTTGAATCTGGGCAATATTCTATTGAGGCTACTATCTGGCTAATCGTCATTAAATTTTGGCTATCTATACACTATCAAAGTCCCAGAGACTCTCTGACTCAACTCACCTTGAGCGAACTCCACCACTCCAAATGGTGCTCAACTGTCCTAGCAAAGATCGGGGAATTGGGCTACGACAGCGATTTCCTGACCCTACTATCTTTTCCCGAAATTTTTACCCTCATCAAAAGGAGGCTGCTAGATAGGGACCACAACCAATTGTTGAGCTTGGCAAACAAATCCTGCTCACCTATTAACTTGGCAATTCCATACACACAGGGAAATCCAGCCTTTTACATCACAGAGCTCACCAACCCCTCTTACAGAAGAGCCTACATGCTGGCTAGATTTAACATCATGCCATCGCCGCTCCATAGAGGAAGACTCAATGGCCTCCCGAGCGACAAGAGGGTCTGCCTCTGCAGCACAGGACAGCTAGACTCCATACCGCATATTCTCCTGCACTGTCCACTCTACCAGGAGCTAAGATCCAGTCTGCTAACACAAGTTTTAGACTCACTGAAGAACCGCAGCGATTCTGACAAAGTGGTTTTGCTTTTAAATTGCCAGGACTTTAGCTGCTGCCTTTCAGTGGCAAGATTCCTGAATGAAGTCTGCAAACTGAATGTGTAGCAAACGAGAAGCCCTTTTTTATTATGTGTACTATTTTTTATACTCTCTGCCATGTTATGCCAATAAAGGCTTATTGTATTGTATTGTATTGCCTGAGCTTCAAGTGTAAGTGATGAGTCCAGGAGGACACCCAGACTGCGGACCTGTGACTTCAGGGGGAGTGCAACCCTGTCCAGCACAGATTGCCACCCTATACCCCGATCCAGCTTACGATTGACCAGAAGGACCTCTGTCTTGTCAGGATTAATCCTCAGCTTGTTCCTCCTCATCCAGACAGCCAGAGTAGCCAGGCAGTTGTCCAGCACCTGAGGGGCTTCCTTGGAGTTAGGTGGAAAAGAGTAGTAGAGTTGCATGTCATAATAATAAATAATATAAATAAAATCTGCATGTCATCTGCATAGAGATGGCACCCAACTCCAAAATTCCAGATGACCTCTCCCAGCAGTTTCATGTAGATGTTAAAAAGCATGGGGGACAAAATGGAACATATCCCAACTACTTTCCCCAACCCTATCAGTTTAAAGCAGGGTTGGGGAAAGTAGCTGGGGAGAGGTCACATGTGGTTTCCCAATGGCAGCTGTGCACACTGGCAATTCCACTTTAGGTTCCCCTAATTATTTTCAATTTTGTTTAAGTGACAATAGAGAAGAGCTCCTTTTCACTCACCAAGAGAGTGGAGAATTTGTCACAAGGCTGACTTAAATTAATATGAAGGAAGTGATGTTTTTTATTCTTCTTCCAAACACAGATGTGATGTATCCTAAAGTGGAAAGCATTGCAATTGCTTATTTCAATAAGCAAGCAATGGAAGTTTATATTAAAGTGGAGGTTAAAGGCAAAGAAATTACTTTCAGACAAAATAATTAAAAACGTCCCTGTGCTCCCAAGCAAATGGAGAGCTGAATGTTTGAATTTCTGGAATGGAGTATGGATATGGATTTTAACTGTTTTTGATGCCATGAAATATGTTTTATTGGTATTTTATTGTGATTTTTTTACAATCAAATGTTTCATATTATTTATCTGTATTATTTAATTTATTGCTTCTTTTTCTGCCATTCAATGTTTGCATTTTATGTGTAAGCTACCCTGAGTCCCCATGGGGAGATGAGGTGGGATATAAATACAGTTTGATTGATTGATCATTTTTATTGAGCAATTGGTAAAAACACACTTGATTGAAAAGAACAAAATCTTTGCCATTCTTTAGTAAACAAGTTTTCATTAAACAAGGGCAGAGGAAAGAAATGTACCAGGTCTCTTGCACACAACACAGTACTAGAACTCTGCTTCCATTTCTCCTGCCATGGCTGCATTCTATGGAATCCTGAAGTTGGTGCTCTCTGGCAGAGAATTCCAAACCCAGCCCAAAAATCCAAACCCTGAGATTCCATGGGCTGCAACTCTGGCAGCTAAATGGGGTTACAACATAAAACAATGTAGTGTGAAAGATACCTTTCTTTCACTAACAAACCTGGCTAGTTGCTTTCATAGATCCATGAAATTCCATTCTGAAACTACATTATATGACACTGTAGATAAGGCCTAAATGAAATGAATAAAATAATCCAAATATCATCCATGTTGATGTAGTATTATTTCAGAATTGGTTAAATATAAAGAATTAGTCTCAGACTGCTGCTGCTCCTGCCACAGGGGTCCTGAATCCTTCCATCCAGCTTGGCTGCCCTGGACTACTTGTGAGTAGGAGAAGCCCCAGGCCCTTTCCAACTGGGTGCGACTCAGCAATCCTCCAAGGAGGGAGGGACTATAAAGCTGTGTTGCACCTGCCTTGGCCTAGTCTCAGACTGCTGCTGCTCCTGCCACAGGGGTCCTGAATCCTTCCATCCAGCTTGGCTGCCCTGGACTACTTGTGAGTAGGAGAAGCCCCAGGCCCTTTCCAACTGGGTGCGACTCAGCAATCCTCCAAGGAGGGAGTGACTATAAAGCTGTGTTGCACCTGCCTTGGCCTAGTCTCAGACTGCTGCTGCTCCTGCCACAGGGGTCCTGAATCCTTCCATCCAGCTTGGCTGCCCTGGACTACTTGTGAGTAGGAGAAGCCCCAGGCCCTTTCCAACTGGGTGCGACTCAGCAATCCTCCAAGGAGGGAGTGACTATAAAGCTGTGTTGCACCTGCCTTGGCCTAGTCTCAGACTGCTGCTGCTCCTGCCACAGGGGTCCTGAATCCTTCCATCCAGCTTGGCTGCCCTGGACTACTTGTGAGTAGGAGAAGCCCCAGGCCCTTTCCAACTGGGTGCGACTCAGCAATCCTCCAAGGAGGGAGGGACTATAAAGCTGTGTTGCACCTGCCTTGGCCTAGTCTCAGACTGCTGCTGCTCCTGCCACAGGGGTCCTGATTCCTTCCATCCAGCTTGGCTGCCCTGGACTACTTGCGAGTAGGAGAAGCCCCAGGCCCTTTCCAACTGGGTGCGACTCAGCAATCCTCCAAGGAGGGAGGGACTATAAAGCTGTGTTGCACCTGCCTTGGCCTAGTCTCAGACTGCTGCTGCTCCTGCCACAGGGGTCCTGAATCCTTCCATCCAGCTTGGCTGCCCTGGACTACTTTCCATCGGGCCTTCTTACCAACGCGCCAGCTTTTCCATCTGCTGAGCTATTCATAGCTAAAGCCCTTGTTGTCCCAGTTGCCGGCGAGGATTCCTCCAGGGGCCGGAGCAAGCTGCTGGGCCGCGGGCCAACTGGCCAAATCGAGCCGAAGAGAGACGGTCCCTTGCCGGGTGGCTTCGGCCTGCGGCCGAGCGGCGGCCTAACCATCTGGACTTGTTTGTCTCCTTCGGCCGCTGGGCCAACTAGGCTTTCCACCTTTGCCTATTCTGCCCGGGCCCTACTGCCTTTCCATCTGGCCCTCACCACCGGCCAAGCGGCGCCCCCCCCCCCATCTGAGCTGACCGCCACCGTGTCGACCACCTCCGGAGGTCCATCCGCCAATTTACATCAAACGTCAGCTATTTACATCTGAATCATAGCACTTTACTAACTGCCAGTCTCCTGACCACTGTGTACATTTTGCGAACATTGCACGGTATAATCCGTCCTACCTCTGCTGCTAATGTGGTAATAAGACCATAATATAGCGCTTAGTGGCGCCTGTTCCGTAGCCAACTGTTTGCACTTTACCAACTGTGGCACTTTACCCCTCCCAACTCCTCCTGCCGCACTTTAGTAGTATAGAGGGCCAAATATTTTCTGTTGAGGCTGTTGCACTTTAATATCTTGTTGCACTTTAAAAACCTTGCACCTTAAGAATTACTCGGTAGCCGCGGAATTTACCTTGCACTTTGCACTTTAAGACTCTAGTATTCAAGGACCATCCTATTTCGCGGCTAACGCTTGCCTCTGGTACCCTTCATCTACCGAAGTGTCCATTTCCATCCATGTGGTCCCCCACCCTCCTATGCTTACTGTCTCTGTCACTATTATCTGGTGGAAGGGGCAGGGGAGGTAGTGGGCTGGAGCCGGTGGGAAACAATGAGGGGAGGAGGGGGGATGAAGAAGGCCAGCACAATTGGCAAGATAAAACGCCAACATCCCAAACAGCTGGTGAAAGTGTGATTAAGACCCTAGCCAGAAATAGCGGCATGGAGGAGGGGAGGTGTTCCACTAGCCGAGGGCCCCCCATAGAGGTCGTGGTGGGAAGGAGGAGATGCGGGAAAAGGAGACCTCAAATTCGGCCAAACTCGGACCACTTATCTATAATCAAAATTCCAAATCGGTCTCCTAAGGTAAATTGGTGTAACCAGGTGAGCGGACCCTCCGGTCTGAAGGTGGTGCTGTTGAACGCCAGATCTGTCAACAGAAAAACGACCTGGATCCAGGACTTAATCCTGGACGAACGGGCAGATCTGGCGTGCATCATGGAGACCTGGTTGGATGAAGCTGGAGGAGTAAATCTGACCCAGCTTTGTCCTCCGGGTTTCTCCGTGCAGCACCAACCTAGATCCGGAGGGCGGGGAGGCGGGGTCGCAGTGGTTTATAGGGACTCCATCCATCTGACCAGGTGCCCCATCCCGCAGACCGCAAATTTCGAAAGCGTCTACCTGAGGGTGGGTGACCGGGACAGTATAGGGATTCTAGTAGTGTACCGTCCACCTCGCTGCACTACAGTCTCCCTACCTGAGCTAGCGGGGGTGGTCTCGAGCCTGGCATTGAAGTCTCAACGGCTTCTTGTGCTGGGAGACTTCAACGTCCATGCCGAGACGACCCTCACAGGCGCGGCTCAGGACTTCATGTCTGCCATGGCAACCATGGGGCTGTCCCAACAAATATCTGGCCCCACCCACTGTGCTGGACACACATTGGATTTGGTTTTCTGTCAGGGATGGGAACAGGGTGGCGGTGTGGAGGAGTTGTCCATCTCTCCGTTGCCATGGACCGACCACTTCCTGATCAGATTTAGGCTCACTGCGCCCCCTAACCTCTGCAAAGGTGGAGGACCCATTAAGATGGTCCGCCCCAGGAGACTGATGGATCCGAATGGCTTCCTGACGGCTCTTGGGGATTTTCCCGCCACCTCGGTAGGTGACCATGTCGAAGCCTTGGTGGCTCTCTGGAATGGGGAGATGACCAGGGCTATTGACATGATTGCTCCGGAACGTCCCCTCTCAAGTAGCCGAGCTAAACCAGCCCCTTGGTTTACTGAAGAGCTGGCAGCTATGAAGCGAAGGAAGAGGGAACTAGAGAGCGTGTGGCGTTCGGAACCGAGCGAGTCAAACCGAGCACGGTTTGTGTCCTTTCTTAGGGCATATGCCGCGGCAATAAAGACCGCAAAGAAAACTTTCTTTGCGGCCACTATTGCGTCTGCAAAGAACCGTCCGGCGGAGCTGTTTCGGATTGTCAGAGGTCTTTTAACTCCCGCCTCTGCAGGTGGGAGCCCTGACAATTCGGTCGCGCGCTGTGAAGCATTTGCTCGGTTCTTCGCAGACAAAGTCGCCTTGATCCGTTCTGGGCTGGACGCCGCGTTAGATGCAGACTCTGTGGATGTAACGAGAGCACCTGCTTGTCCTATTTTGTTGGATTCTTTTCAGTTTGTGAAACCCGAGGATGTGGACAAGATACTTGGAGGAATGAGGCCCACCACGTCCATCCTAGACCCCTGCCCATCCTGGCTTCTGAGAGAGGCCAGAGGGGGATTGGCCGAGTGGGTAACAGTGGTGGTGAATGCCTCCCTTCGGGAAGGCAAGATTCCAGCGAGCCTAAAACAGGCTATTATAAAGCCGCTGTTGAAGAAGCCATCACTGGACCCCACTAAATTGGACAACTTTCGGCCTGTTTCCAATCTCCCCTTTTTGGGCAAAGTCATGGAAAGCGTGGTGGCCTCACAACTCCAGGTATTCTTGAGAGACACGGATTATCTAGATCCGGCACAGTCTGGTTTCAGACCGGGGCATGGTACCGAGACGATCTTGGTCGCCTTAGTGGATGATCTGCGCCGGGAGCTAGACAGGGGGAGTGTGTCCCTGTTGGTGCTCCTGGACCTCTCAGCGGCCTTCGATACCGTCGACCACGGTATCCTTCTGGGGCGCCTTGCGGAAATGGGTCTTGGAGGCATTGCTTTGCGGTGGCTCCGGTCATTTCTGGAGGGTCGCACCCAGAAGGTGTCATTGGGGGACTCCTGTTCCGCACCACAACCTTTGACTTGTGGGGTGCCACAGGGTTCCATACTGTCCCCCATGCTGTTTAACATCTACATGAAGCCGCTGGGTGAGATCATCCGGAGTTTCGGGGTGCGGTGTCATCTGTACGCAGATGATGTCCAACTCTGTCACTCCTTCCCACCTGCTACTAAGGAGGCTGTCGAGGTCCTGAACCGGTGCCTGGCCGCTGTAATGGTCTGGATGAGGGCGAACAAACTGAAACTAAATCCAGACAAGACAGAGGTACTCCTGGTCAGTCGCAAGGCCGAACGGGATATAGGGTTACAGCCTGTGCTGGACGGGGTCGCACTCCCCTTGAAGGCGCAGGTTCGCAGCTTGGGTGTGACCCTGGACTCATCGTTGAGCCTGGATCCCCAGGTTTCAGCGGTGACCAGGGGAGCATTTGCACAGCTTAGGCTCGTGCGCCAGCTGCGCCCGTATCTCGGGAAGTCTGACTTGGCCACGGTGGTACACGCTCTTGTCACATCCCGCCTGGATTACTGCAACGCTCTCTACGTGGGGCTGCCCTTGAAGACGGCCCGGAAGCTTCAGCTGGTCCAGCGTGCGGCAGCCATGTTACTAACTGGAGCGGGTAGCAGGGAGCACACAACGCCCTTGTTGTCCCAGCTTCACTGGCTGCCGATTTGCTACCGGACCCAATTCAAGGTGCTGGTCTTGGCCTACAAAGCCCTAAACGGTTCCGGCCCAAAATACCTTTCTGACCGCATCTTGGCCTACGAGCCCACGAGGACCTTGAGATCGTCTGGGGAGGCCCTTCTCTCGATCCCGCCTGCATCACAGGCACGGCTGGCGGGGACGAGGGAGAGGGCCTTCTCGGTGGTGGCCCCCCGGCTGTGGAACACTCTCCCGGCACACATCAGACAGGCGCCCTCCCTCATGTCCTTTCGAAAAAGCCTTAAGACCTGGCTGTTCGAGAGGGCATTTAATTAAGTGCTAAGCAACAACATTACGGTAATGAGAACTGGAATGGTATAAGGAAAATGAGACTGGCTATGATTCTACTAAGAGACGAAGCGGATTTTTATGTAGTTTGTAGTTTGTATTTGTTGTATAGTCATATGTTGTTGATACTGGCCTCTGTAACTGTCTTTTTATGTGTACTGTACACCGCCATGAGTCGCCCGTAAGGGCTGAGAATGGCGGTCAATAAGTGCATCTAATAAATAAATAAATAAATAAATTAAAACAAACATAATGATTTAAAAATAAATCAAACTTTTTCAAGAAATACTCTCATGATCCAAAAGATATAAGGCAGCGTTTCTCAACCTGGGGGTTGGGACCCCTGGGGGGGTCATGAGAGGGTGTCAGAGGGGTCACCAAAGACCATCAGAAAACATAGTCTTTTCTGATGGTCATCTGGGTTCTGTGTGGAAGGTTAGGTCCAATTCTATTGTTGGTGGGGTTCAGAATGCTCTTTGATTGTAGGTGAACTATAAATCCCAGTAACTCCAACTTCCAAATCTCAAGGTCTATTTCCCCCAAATTCCATCTGTGTTCACATTTGGGCATATGGAGTATTCATGCCAAGTTTCGTCCAGATCCTTCATTGTTTGAGTCCACAGTGCTCTCTGGATGTAGGTGAACTACAACTCCAAAACTCAAGGTCAATGCCCACCAAACCCCTGCAGTATTTTCTGTCGGTCATGGGATTTCTGTGTGCCAAAATTGGTTCAATTCTATCATTGGTGGGGTTCAGAATGCTCTTTGATTGTAGATGAACTATAAATCCCAGTAACTACAACTCTTGAATGACAAAACCAGCCCCTCTCCCCCAACCCCACCAGTATTCAAATTTGGGCATATTGGGTATTTGTGCCAGTGGATGAAAATACATCCTGCATACCAGATAGTTACATTACGATTCATAACAGTAGCAAAATTACAGTTACGAAGTAACAATGAAAATAATGTTATGGTTGAGGAACTGGATTAAGGGGTCGAAGCATTAGGAAGGTTGAGAACTACTGATATAAGGGATCCTGAGTTTTTTACCAAAGCAAAACAAACTTTCTTGCCTGGCCTTGTTTGCTCACTCCTGTTTTAAAGTGACTGGTAGTTCAACTCCTGTTTGTAACCGAAGACTCTTCAGGAAACTCCAAATTCTACAGCTTCATGGCCATCTGGACTGATGGATCAAGTCCCATTCAGTCCCATCCAATCCAGATGCACATCACTGCACTGATCAGTACAGGGAAGGAGATTGATTGTATCTGTTTAGCAGCCATCACTGCTCCCTCCCAACCACACAGCTCCTTGCCAGTGCTTGGCAACCATGGTTGCATCTGCTGAGGTCGGAATGGGCCACTCATGTGATCAGCAAGAGGGACCTTGCTGGTTGTGCAGGCACTCTGTTATGATATGACTGCACTAACCAGGTACTCACAGGAAATTGTGCCTGGTGAGAAGCAGTGGTGGTGACAGGTCGATAAGGAGATGGGCCATCAAAGGGGATGAGTTGGATCATCAAGACACATGGATGCAGGTATATGCTGGATACAGAGGCAACTCTAGGGCATGTAGACATGGCCTGAATGACTGCATCCTGTCCAAGACAGGAATACTAAATGAATAAAAGGAATGTTTCCTAAGAAAGATATAGGGACAGTTCTTTTAATGGGTGTTAAAGCAGTTCATGGATCAATGCCAAACCTTTAGAAACTATTCTTCTACTCAGCTGCTTCTCTTGTTTACCACAAATAATTATGTGCATATAAAATAGTAATATAAAGAACATTAATAGGTCAAAGTGAATTGAGATTCTAAATTAAAGTACTGAAATACAGCCGAGAAAGGCAAGTAGACAAATCTGAAGGCTATCTTGCACAGTTGGAAACTGGAGGAACAAAACCTGCACTACATTTTCATTTGGCTTCAGGGAACTAATAATTTCATGAATTGTTAGCTTTGTACAAGAGCCTGCAGACGAAATTAAATCTACACCCAATCTGGAGGATCACACAGAGCACCAACACTGCACTTTATTATCTTTGTTTTCCAACTCTCTTCTTAATATACTACAGCGCAAACTTTAGGAGAAACATTTCCCTGATTTTCTTTACCACTTAATAAATTATACCATGAGTGAAAAGATTACAAATCACTTTAGACAACAAGAAACACATATTTAATTTATTGTCCTTATACCCTTTGTCTTCTAAAGATTTCAGACCACCTTGCAACTTGATTTGCCATTCAAACAGCATGTATAATAGATCTTCTTAAAATCAGAAGTAAAATTCTATGGAGGCATGTCTTTTCTCTCTACATGATGTCCAAACTTTGTTCTTATAGTCACATTTCGCCAGTGATATTCAAGCATAAAAATCTGTAAAAATTACTTCCATTACACATATTCTATATCAAGGTTTCTTCAATTTGGTTGATTCGGCATGGTGATTGTCCTTGTGGTGGTTCTGTCTGTAGATCACCAACAGACAGCTTCTACAATTGGGTTTGGTGCCACCCAATAGCCACCCTTACCACCCTCTCCAATTCTCCTCATTGTGCTGGGCAGTGGGTCTGACATAGGGAAGACTAATCACTCTTGCCTTGAATGACATTGGGCAGGATGCCAAAATGATGGGTGAAGGGAGCATCACTCCAGTGATGGGCTGTAACAATGAGGAGAACAGGAGGGGAAAGTGAGTGCCAACCTGTATCCCCAGGCCACCTGATCCTGGGGAACATGGGATGGCTGTGTAAACAGTTGCTGGTTCCATCTCAATACTGGTCCAACATTTACATGGGTCCAAAGTGACCGTTTGCTCCAGATTCTGGGGCAGAATTCAGAGCAATCCACAGTTCAAGGCTGCATCAACCCAAATCAGCATCATCTAGCCACCACTGAGCTTATTTGCTGGCCTTTTGTGCTAAATGGTCACTGTAGATGTGCTTTGAGAGCTTTGAAAGAAGTTGCTAGGCTGTTTTCTGTTTCTTTCAGCTACACATGGAGTGCAGAGAGACAGCCACGTGTGTTTATGGGTTTCCCTTGGAATTCCCCCCATTGCCACCAATGAAACGAATTTTCCCAGAGTGAAAAGAGAATTTCTGGCTGCCAAACCAAAAAATGGCATTTTGCCCTCCTGAATTCGGACAGCTTCAAAAAAAAAAATGGATTGGGGCCAACTAAAAACTGGACACCCAAAACAGAATGGCTTTTACCTGAAATGCACATCTCTAATAGTTAATTAGCTTCCAAAACTCGCTGCAGGTTGCACTAGGCCTAAAAATGGTATAAATAAAATAAAATGAAATTGAAATGACCAAAACTAAGAGACCAGAGTCCATTTTTTTGGAAGGAAGAAGAGAAGGTTCTTAGTGCTTTGTTCTATTTTTGCTTTGGGGTTTTTGTAACCTGTTCCAATCTTTTTAAAAATCAATGCATGTCCCTTAGTAAGATTTCCTAGTGAAATATAGGATGATTGTTTAGGAAATAAAATTTGAATAAGTATTGCTTGCGTAACAAACAATATTGCTGAAAAAATATTTGGGGGAGATTGGCTTTTTTACATGAAAAGATGGGGGTATATGATGCAAAAAAGGCCTTAGGGAGGTGACATAAAATTCACAAGCTGAACTCCCTCTAAAACAAGTTAGTTTAAATGATTCTGTGGGCCACTGAAGCAATTTTCTCCCACAAAGAAAAGTCACTCTAGCTGTGAAATAGCATTAATAGAATGGCTGAAAAATACATTTAGTTCATAATTTTAATTCAGACTGCTCTAATTGGCACTTCCTGAGCTAAAACACAAAATAGGTAATTATCCTTTAGTTTTTATATGTCTGAATTTTGTGATGCAGTTTTCATTTCTAATGGTGAGGGAAGAGAGAGAAAGAGATAGTATATTATTACAGAGGAAAACATACAAAAATGCATATTAGGGAAAAACCAGTTGCAAAATGAGATGTTAGGCTCCACTGCAAACAGAAATGTATACTAATTATCATCCAGATTTTAAAAAAATACCTGCAAAGTTATGTGGGAACAGGGTGGAAAAATCTATGCTTGGCTGGGGGGGGGGTGGATAAGCAAAATGTTATATAACAGGTGGAGGCCTCACAGAAAGGTTCTGCCTTCCCATGGGGGTCTCAACATTGAATGGCAGCCAGTTGGCCTCAGTTAAAGCTTCTGCAGGAAAAAGGAGCCATGAAGTTAATAAAAGACCATTGCTGGTCTCTGAAAAGTAAAGCATAAGTAAAAGGGCTGGAGGCATCTCCTTTGCCCTTGGGTTGTAAAGGAATGAAGGGCAATAATCCAGGATGTCTGTAGCAGTGTGTATGAGGTCTATCCTGATTGACTGAGTTGGGAGGATATACCCTAGAGATCTATTAGTGTTGCCAAACTGCTATTTCGAGGAGCCTTTAACTATGTGACCGATATTGGAATTGACTGAAATTAGTATGCCAGTTCAGAGGGTTTGACATATTCCATCCTATGGAGGCTAAGTACTCCATGACAAACATTAAAATCCTCAGTTCTTGTGGGTTTTTTCGGGCTATATGGCCATGTTCTAGAGGCATTTCTCCTGACGTTTCGCCTGCATCTATGGCAAGCATCCTCAGAGGTGACCTCACCTCTGAGGATGCTTGCCATAGATGCAGGCGAAACGTCAGGAAAAAAGCCTCTAGAACATGGCCATATAACCCGAAAAAACCCACAAGAACTGAGTGATTCCAGCCATGAAAGCCTTCGACAAAACATTAAAATGTTAAAAGATGCACAATACACTCATCCAGAGTTTCTGTTCAGAACTCTGTGGTGATTCAATACACGAATAACAAATGTATATGTGGAAACATCATCTTAATGAACTAACTAGATATGAAATGCTAAGCAGAGATACTAAAGAGTTCAGAAATTGAGTAATGCATATAAATCTTTATGTGAAAGCTCACTTGGGCTTTTTTGCAATATAAAGGCAGCCAGTTTTGAGTACTTACAAGAACATCAGTATGCGAATAGCTTTCTACAAATCTAGTTTTATTCCTGGAATGGGGCATTTCCCCATTCATTTTGAAATAGCAAGCCAGCAACCAAGAACTGTGCCACAAAGAATCTGACACATTGTTCATCCTGTATCTCCAGCATTGATCCTTGTTAATGAATTATCTGTGCTGCCTACTTTGGAAGAGGCAGCAAATGCATTTTCATAGCTTACAGAGATAATAATAAATCATCTGAAGGTCCAGGTTTATTAGAAATGACTGAAATACATTATAGGGCAGCAATAACTTGAATGGTTGGTTTACCAACCAGTGGGGTGGAATTAAAAATGCATTAAAATTTATACAAAGAAAAGTAAATAGCAGAGAGTTAAGATTAGTTTTGACATAGTTAAATGGACCATTATTTTGCATTGTGTGACTAATACAAAAAATCAGAAGGAACATTCCATTTTGTATCCTGAGTAATAGGGAAAAAACCTATTATCAATTAGATTTAACATTTATTCTTCTCAGTCTACATCAGCAATGCACTTCAGAAAGTGAGTACTATTGGGAGGTTCTCCTTTTTCCTTTTGTGGCACAATGAACACTCTGTTGAGTGTGTGTGTGTCTTCAAGATGCCTGTTGACTTCTGGTAAGTGGCAACCCCATGATTTTCATAGGGTTTTTCTTAGGAAAGGAATACTCAATGGTTTAAAACTATATTTGGATTATGTGTGGTGGAAATTTTGTTTCTGACTTTGAGGAGGGAAAAAAACCTGATTATTATTGTTTGGAATGGGAAAAACACCTTCATTTTTAACATAAAATTGGCTGCTGATTACCCCTTACTTTGGGGAGGTTTGTGGCCCATGGGGAAAAATTGTTGACTTTTTGTGTTTGGGGATTTTAAAAAGCCCTAAAATCAGTCTGGATTTTATTTTAAACTAACTTGGGGACCCGGCGCTGCCTGGGTTATTTGAGAAAGGAATTGTATATCAAGGTTGGTCTTTATCAGTTATTTATATGGCTCGCAGTGGTCTCAGGAAGTTAGTGAAGGTACTGTGAGTCCCATCATCTGTGGTCCATCCTCCTCCAAACTGCACCAGGATGGAGAGTGGGTTATGGGGGCCCTGTGTGCCAAGTTTGGTCTTGATCAGTCATTGGATGAGGGTCGCAGTGGTTTCAGAAAGTGAGTTAAGGTACTGCAAGTCCCATCATCCATAGTCTCCCTCAAACCTCACCAGAATGTTGAGTTGGCCATGGGGGCTCTCTGTGCTAAATTTTGGTCTTTATTGGTATTTGGATGAGTGTCGCTGTGGTTTCAGGAAGTGAGTGAAGATACTGCAAGTCCCATCATCCATCTTCTGTCCTCCTCCAAACAGCACCAGGTTGTAGAGTCGCTCATGAGGGCTCTGTGTGCCAACTTTGATCTTCATTGGTCATTAGATGAGGGTTGCAAAAGTCTTGGGAAGTGAATGGAGGTACTTGAAGTCCCATCATCCATGGTCTGTTCTCCCCTAAACCTCACCAGAATGTTGAGTTGGCCATGGGGGCTCTGTGTGCCATGTTTGGTCTTCATCAGTCATTGGATGAGGGTCGCAGTGGTTTCACTAAGTGAGTGAAAGTACTGCAAGTCCCATCGTCCATGGTGCATCGTCCTCCAAACTGCACCAGGATGTAGAGTGCATCATGGAGACTCGGTGTGCCAAGTTTGGTCTTTATCGATAATTGGATGATGGTTGCAGTGGTCTCAAGATTTGAGCAAAGGTACTGAGAGTCCCATAATCCATGCTCGATCCACAGCCAAACCACACCAGGGTGTAAAGTGGGTCATGAGATCTATGTGCCAAGTTTGGTGTTGTTCAGTCATTGTTGAGGGTCGCAGCAGTTTCAGAAAGCGAGTAGAGGTACTTCAAGTCCCATCATCCATGGTCTGCCCTACTCCAAACCACAGTAGGATGTAGAGTGGGTCATGGGGGCTCTGTATGCCAAGTTTGGTCTTTATCGGTGTTTGTTTAGGGCCACAGTGATGCGTTGAACCAAACCATTAGAAAGTACTACAAATCCCATAATCCATGGCCCACCTCCCCTGTTCCTCAGCAGGATGTAAAGGGGGTCATGGGAGTTATGTGTGCCAAGTTTGGTGCAGGTGCGTCACCCGTGTTGGTCACAGTGCCCTGTGAAATTGGCAGCCAAACTTGGCACACATGTTTTGATGTTTTACCATCCTTGTGGGGGGCTTCTCTCATGTCCCCACTTCTTTCATTAACCATCTTCACCACCAGGGGGTCCTGTTGAGGCTGGCCAATCAGAGACCATATGCAAATTTCCTTTCCCCTCTCAGTCACTTGAGGATCTTGGAGTTTTCAGGCTGGCCAATCAAAGACTATATGCAAATAGTACCACAGTGGCAGCCAATCAGAAAGCTGCCACATACACTTCCTCCACATACACGCATACAAACATTCTCTTTTATTATATACTAGCTTGGGGACCCGGCGCTGCCCGGGTTATTTGAGAAAGGCATTGTGTGACAAGGTTGGACTTTTTCAGTTATTTCAGTGGCTTGCAGTGGTCTCAGGAAGTTAGTGAAGGTACTGTGAGTCCCATCATCTGTGGTCCATCCCCCTCCAAACTGCACCAGGATGGAGAGTGGTTCATGGGGGCTCTGTGTGCCAAGTTTGGTCTTGATCGGTCATTGGATGAGGGTCACAGTGGTCTCAGAAAGTGAGTTAAGGTACTGCAAGTCCCATCATCCATAGCCTGTTCTCCCCAAATCTGACCAGAATGTTGAGTTGGCCATGGGGGCTCTCTGTGCCAAGTTTGGTCTTTATTGGTATTTGGGTGAGTGTCGCTGTGGTTTCAGGAAGTGAGTGAAGGTACTGTAAGTCCCATCATCCATCATCCATCCTCCTCCAAACAGCACTGGGATGTAGGGTGGCTCATGGGGGCTCTGTGTGCAGAGTTTGTTCTTGATAGGTCATTAATGAGGGTTGCAGCAGTCTTGGGAAGGGAGTGGTCCATGGTCTGTCCTCCTCTAAAGTGCACCAGGATATAGAGTGGGTCATGGGGCTCTGTGTGCCAAGTTTGGTCTTGATCAGTCATTGGCAAGGGTCTCATTGGTCTCAGGAAGTGAGTGAAGTGACTGGAAGTCCCATCATCCATCTCCAATCCTTCCAAATCACACCAGGATGTAGAGTAGTGTTGCAATCCAGAGCAGGGAACGTGGCAGGAGCATTACAAAGTACGAACAGCATTATGAGATATTCGTAGGAACCTAGACGAGTCTGGAACGCGGTCTTCCATTTGTCACCCTCCCGAATCAGGACCAAGTTGTAAGCTCCCCAAAGGTCAAGCTTGGTGTAGACTTGCGCCCCACGCAGTCTGTCCAACAAGTCAGGGATAAGCGGGAGCGGGTAACGGTTTCAGATGGTAATCTCATTCAGTGCCCGATAGTCATTACAAGTAGGTCATGCGAGCTCTCCATTACATTGTTGGCAGTTGTAATGGTCTCAGAAAGGGAGTGCAGGTATTGCAAGTCCCATCGTCCATTGTGCATCCTCCTCCAAACTGCACCAGGATGTAGAGTGCGTCATGGAGACTCAGTGTGCCAAGTTTGGTCTTTATCGGTAATTGGAGGAGGGTTGCAGTGGTCTCAGGAATTGAGGAAAGGTACTGCCAGTCCCATAATCCATGGTCCATCTCTGGCCAAACCACACCAGGGCGTAAAGTGCATCATGAGAGGTCTATGTGCCAAGTTTGGTCTTGATCAGTCATTGAATGAAGTTCACAGTGGTCTCAAAAAGTGAGTGATGGTATTGCAAGTCCCATCATCCATGATCCATCCTCCTCTAAACTTCAGTAGGATGTAAAGTGGGTCGTGGGGGCTCTGTGTGCCAAGTTTGGTCTTTATCGGTCTTTGTTGGGGGCCACAGTGGTCTGTGGGAACTGAAGTGTTGGAAAGTACTAGAAATCCTATTATCCATTGTCCATCCTCCCACAAACCTCACCAGGACATAAAGGGGGTCATGAGGGTTATGTTTGCCAAGTTTGGTTTCGATCAGTCATTGGATGAGGATCGCAGCGGTATCGGAAAGTGAGTGGAAGTACTTCAATTCCCATAATCCATGGTCTGCCCTCCTCCAAACCACAGTAGGATGTAGAGTGGGTCATGGGGGCTCTGTGTGCAAAGTTTGTTCTTTATCGGTCTTTGTTGGGGCCACAGTGGTCCGTGGGAACCAAACTGTTTGAAAGTACTACAAATTCCATAATCCGTGGTCCACCTCCCCCAAACCGCACCAGGATGTAAAGGGGGTCATGTGGGTTATGTGTGCCAAGTTTGGTGCAGGTGTGTCGCCCGTGTTGGTCACAGTGACCTGTGAAAGTGGCAGCCAATCAGAAAGCTGCCACATACACCTCCCTACGTCCACCCTCCACATACAAACATTGACTTTTATTATAGACTAGCTGTCCCCTGCCACGTGTTGCTGTGGCCCAGTCCGTTGATCTGGGAAATAAAGTAATGAGAAAGTGTTGGTTTCTAATATATATAATTATGCTTGTGAATAAACATTATTTCTTGCTGTGTCTTTGTCAGTGTTGATGTGGAGAGTGTCTGGTTTGCCCACTCTGGAAGATGCAATGTATCATTGTCCTTCTTTAAAGGTCCCTTTCAAATCTATGATACTATATCTCTCTGTTTGTGAATCATATCTATCTATCTATCTATCTATCTATCTATCTATCTATCTATCATCTTTCTATCTCTATCAATGGCTGGATGGCTCTTTGTCAGGAGGGTTTTGATGACATTTTCTTGCCCTGATGAAGGGAATTGGATTGGATGGCCTTAAGTATTTGCTGTTGGTTGTGGGGGTTCTGTGTGGGAGGTTTGGCCCAATTCTGTCGTTCATGGGGTTCAGAATGCTTTTTGATTGTAGGTGAACTGAATCCCAGTGACTACAACTCCCAAATGTCAAGGTCTATTTCCCCCAAACTCCATCTGTGTTTATATTTGGGCATATTGAGTATTCGTGCCAAATTTGGTCCAGATCCATCATTGTTTGAGTTCACAGTGCTCTCTAGATGTAGGTGAACTACAACTCCCAAACTCAAGGTCAATGTTCAGCAAACCTTTCTAGTGTTTTCTGTCGGTTATGGGAGGCCTGTGTGCCAAGTTTGGTTCAATTCCATTGTTGGTGGAGCTCTTTGATTGTAGTTGAACTATAAATCCCAGCAACTACAACTCTCAAATGACAAATCATAATTTTTTGAGTGATGGCCACTCCTTGTGTTGTGAGATGTTTTGTTGCCAAATTTGGTGTGATTTTGTTCATTGGTTCTTTGGTTTTTAAGGTACTCATTATGCACAGAGCATGGCTGGAATTGCTGGGTTGTTATAGGTTTTTCAGGTAGGAAGAGATCTCCAAGGGTCATCCAGTCCAGCCCCTTCTGGCAAATGGGAAAGCACAATCTAACCACTCCTGAGAGATGGCCATTCAATCTCAGAATAATAGTAATAGTAATAATAATAATAATAATAATAATAATAATAATAATAGAATCCTAGGATAGGAAGAGACCTGCAGGGGACCTGCAGTCCAGCCTCTTTTGGGAAATGGGAGAAGCACAATCTAACCACTCCTGACAGATGGCCAGCCTAAGTTTCATAATAATAATAATAATAATAATAATAATAATGGAGAGGAAGAGACCTCCAGGGGCCATCTAGTCCAGCCCCCTTTGGCATAAGGGAAAAGCACAATCTAAACTCTCCTGAGAGATGGCCATTCAACCTCATAATAATAATAATAATAATAATGAAAGAATGCTAGCATAGGAAGATACTTGAAGGGGCCATCCAGTCCAGCCCCTTTTGGCAAATGGGAGAAGCACAATCTAACCACTCCTGACAGATAGCCAGCCTCAGGTTAATAATAATAATAATAATAATAATAATAATAATAATAATATAAACAATAATAATAGCAGTCCACTTACATCCGGAGAGCACTGTGAACCAAAACAAAGATGAATCTGGACCAAACTTGGGAAGAAAACTCAATATGGCAAAATTGGTACACAGTGGAGTTTGGGGAAGACCTTGACATTTGGGAGTTGCTTGGGGGGGGGAGGTGACGGGCCCTTCACTCTTTCACCCCACGTAGGACAGAAGGGGAAAGGAGGGAGGAAAGGAAGGAAGGAAGGCAAGAAGGAAAGACAGAAGATAAGGGGAAGAAGGAAATGAAGGAAGGGAGGAAGGGGAAGGGTGGGAAGGAGGGAGGGAGGAAAAACAGAAGGGGAAGAAGGGGAGGAAGGAAAGAAGGCAGAAGATAAGAGAAATAAGGGAAGAATGGAAATGAAAGGTAGGACAGAAGGGGAAAGAAGGGAAGGAAAGGGAAGGGAGGGAGGAAAGAACAGAAAATAAAGTTAAGGAAGGAAGGAAAGACAGAGGATAAGGGTGTAGAGATATGTTTATTATAAAGTGTTTATTATACTGTGTTTAAACTGTAATTGTGTTCTACATTGGTTGCCATGGCCTAGCTGTGAGAGATAGGTTGCCATGGAGACAAGGCAGAAGAGGAGGTGGGAGGAGCTTAAAGAGAAAAAGGTTTGAAAGTGACAGTTAAGTTTCAGTCAGGAGGAAGAGACCCTGAGAAGAGGAACAGAGTCAGTTAAGGACTCTGGGAGAGTAGAAGAGTCAGTTAGGGACTCCGAGAAAGTAGCAGAGTTAGATAGGGACTCTGAGAAGTGAAGCAGTGTAAAGTCAGTTAGTTTTTAGTGTTTGTGAATATTTCTTCAGCAAGGGAGCTGAAGGGAAAACCTCGTTAGATTACTTTGAGTAAAAAGAATCTAACAGAGAGGCGTTTTAGGATCGCCAGTGGTGGAAGACTGGAGATCAGTGGTTTGATCCGGTATAGGACAAACAGTGAGAATATTCACAACAGGGAACACTGAAATAATAAAGCGCTTCACTGTAGAAGGAGTTTATAAGATTGTAACATCAAAAGCCTGATTTGTATCTCAACCAAGCCATATTGTAACCATCAAGCATATGCCAAGTTCAACATCTTCATATTGCAACAATACGCTTTGTTTAACAATAAACTTGTTCTCTTTGTTACTTTAAAACTGCCTCATCTCCATTGATTTTACGTTCGGTGCAACCACTCTACCAAAGTTACCTCACAACGCAAATAGGGATAAACAGAGACTTTAATACCAGCGTCTCTATACATATTGGTGGCAGTTTTATTTAGCAGTCTCGGAACTTCCTTACAGTTATTGGTGGCAGTAATACTTCTTCGCATATTTTTGGTGGCATTCAGTGGGATTAACGCTTCCTTACATATTTTTGGTGGCAGACGATGGGATTCGTTTAACAACTGATCGAGTGCCTTAAGTTTAATTTAAGAATAAGTTGTGAGGTAAAAGTTGTCGGAATATGGCTACCAGGCGACAGAGAAAGCTTGCTGAGGAAACAGAGGGAGACCAAGAAACAAGTTCGGGCTCTGAGGCAGAGACAGAACCAGTGCCTATGTCAGAAATGGCTTATAAGTACAAACTAGAGTTGAAACGATTGGAACTGGAGATGAAGGCAAAAGAAAAACAAAGAGAGAGAGAATTGGAGATGGAGAGAGAGGCGAAACAAAGAGAATTTGAAGAAAAACAAAGAGAGAGAGAACTGGAGATGGAGGCAAAAGAAAGACAAAGAGATAGAGAACAGGAGTTAGAATTGAAGAGAATGGAGTTTGAGCTGCAGAAGCAAAGATTGGCTTTGTCTCAAACATCCAGTGATATCCAGGAAGGGAGATCTGGAGTAGATTTAATGAAGAAATTCCCTAAATTTACCAAGGACGATGATCCAGAGAAATTTCTAATATCTTTTGAGAGATGTTGTCGAGATTTTGGGGTGGCTAAGGAAAAATGGATGACATACCTTAGGCCTCAGATAAGTGGGAAACTTTTGCAGATTTATGGACAGATGCCTGAGGAGTCTTATGGAGACTATGATCTGTTTAAGAAACAGATTCAACAAGAGTTTAGATTGACTCCTGAATATTACAGATTTAAGTTCAGGACATTAAAGAGAGATAAAACCCAAAGTTTTGCTCAGGTGGCCTCTAGATTGTCTCAACTGTTCGATAGTTGGATAAGGACGTCTGAGGTGGAAGATTTTCAACAGCTGAGAGAACTTTTAAAGCTGGAACAGTTTTTTCAATTAGTGCCTTATGATATTCCCTGGGTGATTCAAGATCGCAAACCATCCACTATTGTAGAGGCAGCGGTTATGGCAGATCAAATAACAACCCTAAAAGAAGGATTCAAAAGGGAAGATCTGCCAAGTGACAAAAGAACAAACAGGCAGCCATTTTATCCACAACAAACACGCCCACAGCAAGAAAAGGGTTCTGACTTAGAAAACACCATCTATAGGAGGCAGAGTGTAACAAGACAAACTGCTCCTGAGGTAAAAAGACGGTGCTTTCAATGTGGAGCATGGGACCATATAAAGTATCAATGTCCCCTGTTAAGAAAAGAGAAAACAACCCTCTTTGTGAATAAAGTGAAAGAAACACCAAAGACAGAACCAGATACTGTGTCAAAGGAGAGTTCAGGCTCAGAGCCTCAAGAGAAACAATGTTTGTTCATCTTGTCAGGCAGCCCATCTAAGGATTACTTAGAAACCATTTCTATTGACAACAAAGACAGGAAAGGACTTCGAGATACAGGCTCCGAAGTGTGTATAGTGCACCCTGAAATAATACCTCAGAAATTTCAGCAGCCAACCTCTGAAATAAGATTAAAAGGTTTGGGACCTGCGATACCAACGGCAGTAGTGACTTTGCCAATAGAATATGGAGGATGGAAGGGTATGTGGGATTTTGCAGTCAGTCCTGACATACCATACAAATGTTTAATTGGAAATGATTTGGCTAAGAAGATTGAAAGCTGGAGGATGGCGTGTGAGGAGAAAGAATATAACAACGAAAGCCCTGATCAAAAAGCCATGTGTTTTGCCATACAACAGGATGGGGATGAGAGTCCGGAATCCAGCGCTACGGTTGCTGAGCTTGTTAAGAAGACGGGAGGAGTTGAAGAGATTCGGCAGGAACAAGGAGCCGATGAATCTCTGAAACCTCTATTCGCTTTGGCTCAAAACCCCACAGTATCGGCAAAAGAACAGCCCTCCGAGTTTGTGTTAAAGAATGGTGTCTTATATAGAGAAACCAGAAATGTGAACTCGACAGAAGGATCAGTGACATGTAGTCAAATTGTAGTACCTCAAAGTTTTAGAGAACTGCTGATGAGGGTGGCACACGAAAACCCTCAAGGTGGACATTTGGGTGTGAGGAAAACCACAAAGAGAATCACTAAGAACTTTTATTGGCCTGGCATGTTCCAGAAGATCAAAGAGTTTTGCCAGTCTTGTGACATCTGCCAAAGATTGAGTACTGGAAGGGATAAAGTTAAAGCTCCTATGATCCCTATGCCAATAATTGGAGAACCATTTTACAGAGTAGGCATTGACATAGTGGGTCCTCTTTGTAAGCCAAGCAGACGTGGTTACAGATACATTTTAACCATGATTGACTACGCCACAAGATATCCAGAGGCTGTAGCTCTAACTAACATCGAGACAACATCAATTGCAAATGCACTGTTATCCATTTGGGGAAGAACTGGTTATCCTAGAGAATTGGTTTCAGATTTGGGAACCCAATTCACTTCCAGACTTATGTCGAAGTTGCTTGAGTTATGTGGTATTAGACACCTGACTTCAACAGCTTATCATCCACAGACAAATGGACTAGTTGAAAATATGAACAAGACTTTAGTCAAAATGATAAAGTCTTACAGCCAAGAGAAGCCATACGACTGGGACGTCAAATTGCAACAACTGTTATTCGCCTACAGGACCGTCCCTCATGACAGTACTGGCTACAGTCCATTTGAATTACTATATGGAAGGAAAGCTCGTGGTCCATTAGACCTGATAAAGGAATATTGGGAAGAAAGTCCAGCAACAGATCCAGTTCCAGTGTCGGAGTATTTAAAAGATCTTCAAGCAACAATGCAGCTAGCGAGGGACATTGCTCAAGAACATTTACTTGCGGCTCAGCAGAGACAAAAAGACTATTATGATTCTACTGCTAAACCAAAGATCTTCAACATCGGAGATGAAGTTTTATTTTTATCTCCCAACAAAACCAACAAACTTCAATTGGATTGGTCTGGACCCTGGAAGATCATCAGAAAGCACAACCAGATAAACTATGATATTTATGATGAACATTCCAATGTAGAAAGAAGAGTCCATGTAAACATGTTAAAGCCTTATGTTGTAAGGTCTGCTAATGTATGTTTTGTTGTTTCGGAAGAGAAATCCGGTCCCTTTTCTTTTTGGGAGGGTGATCGTGAACAGTACAAAAATTTAGATCAAGTAGAAATGAACAGAGAATTGTCCCAACCACAGAGAAGAGAGGTTGTGGAAGTTTTAAGTAAATATAGAGACATATTTTCGGATTTGCCAGGAAAGGTCCAAGGAGTCCAGCATCAAATAAATATCGGTGATGCAACTCCTATAGTATCTCCACCCTACAGGGTCATGGGGAGAATTAATGAGTGTATTAAAAAGGAGATTAAAGAAATGTTAGACCTAGGTATTATTGTTCCATCGGTTAGCTCTTTGGCTTCACCTATAGTGTTAGCACAGAAGCCAAATGGCTAGATAATGTAAAAGGTACGAATAACAAATTGTTGAGATGGAGTTTATGTTTACAGGATTTTATATTTGAAATTAGACATGTTTCAGATAAACGGAACGTAGTGGCGGACGCCTTATCTAGAATTTCGTAGGTTAAAGGTTTGTATGTATGTGTAATTGAAATGTATTTAACCATAATATGTTTCCCTTTCAGAATTGGTGTATATGTATATATTGTTGAATAATATGTGGAATTATTTTTGCCATTCTGGGATTGAGAATGGTCCAAAAATAATTTTTCGGGGGGGGAAGGTGTAGAGATATGTTTATTATACTGTGTTTAAACTGTAATTGTGTTCTACATTGGTTGCCATGGCCTAGCTGTGAGAGATAGGTTGCCATGGAGACAAGGCAGAAGAGGAGGTGGGAGGAGCTTAAAGAGAAAAAGGTTTGAAAGTGACAGTTAAGTTTCAGTCAGGAGGAAGAGACCCTGAGAAGAGGAACAGAGTCAGTTAAGGACTCTGGGAGAGTAGAAGAGTCAGTTAGGGACTCTGAGAAAGTAGCAGAGTTAGATAGGGACTCTGAGAAGTGAAGCAGTGTAAAGTCAGTTAGTTTTTAGTGTTTGTGAATATTTCTTCAGCAAGGGAGCTGAAGGGAAAACCTCGTTAGATTACTTTGAGTAAAAAGAATCTAACAGAGAGGCGTTTTAGGATCGCCAGTGGTGGAAGACTGGAGATCAGTGGTTTGATCCGGTATAGGACAAACAGTGAGAATATTCACAACAGGGAACACTGAAATAATAAAGCGCTTCACTGTAGAAGGAGTTTATAAGATTGTAACATCAAAAGCCTGATTTGTATCTCAACCAAGCCATATTGTAACCATCAAGCATATGCCAAGTTCAACATCTTCATATTGCAACAATACGCTTTGTTTAACAATAAACTTGTTCTCTTTGTTACTTTAAAACTGCCTCATCTCCATTGATTTTACGTTCGGTGCAACCACTCTACCAAAGTTACCTCACAACGCAAATAGGGATAAACAGAGACTTTAATACCAGCGTCTCTATACATATTGGTGGCAGTTTTATTTAGCAGTCTCGGAACTTCCTTACAGTTATTGGTGGCAGTAATACTTCTTCGCATATTTTTGGTGGCATTCAGTGGGATTAACACTTCCTTACAAAGGGGAAGAAGGGAAGGAAGGAAGGAAATAAAGAAAGGGAAGTGTGGGAAGGAGTTAGGAAAAACAGAAGGGGAAGAAGGAAAGGAAAGGAAAGGGAGGGAGGAAAAACAGAAGATAAGGGAAGGAAGGAAGGATCACAGCACTCTGGATGCCACATGGGCTATGGGGAAGCCGGGGGGGGGGGGAGATGGAAGAGGCCCGCCTGCCCAGGAAGGCGCCAGGGCTTGGGAAGGGAGGCGTGCGGCACTGGAAGGGCGAGTGGGGCTTGGTGCTGGGCCTCTGGGAGACTTCTTGGGGGGAACGGAAGGTGGGAGGGACGGAGGACGGCAGGCCCCGAAACAGCCAGGGAGGAGGGGGAGGAGTCCTCTCTGCCTGCAATTGCTCCTGGGAAAGGCGGGCCAAGCGTCTCCCAGGCGCAGTTGCTATGGAGTGGAGAAGCCGCCTCCTGCTTCTGCTCCCTCGGTTGAGGCTCGAAGAGGCATTGAGGAAGTGAATAGGAAGAGGCCCCTCTGTCTCCGTTGGTTTCAGATGGTGAATTTTGGTGGAGCTGTGGCTGGCTCCGGGAGGCCCAGCAGCCATTGCCGCCACAAGTTCCACTGCGAGACGATGGAGGAGCTCTTACATGCACGTGCACACTCCCCACAGCTGCACGCATGCGCTGTGATGGCTTCTCCTTTTATTAAGGATTTCTAAGTTGTTTCTGATGTTTTTCTAATTTGTATTATTGTTGGTCACACCTTGTATGGTGAGGAGTTTTGTTGGCAAATCTGGTGGGTATTGGCCCAGCAGTTCTTTTGTTTTTAAGCCACTCATTACGGCATGAGCATTTTTAGATAGATAGATAGATGAGAGAGAGAGAGAGAGAGAGAGAGAGATAAGGAGATCTAGGGATTTTGAAGGACTTCTTGGGAGGTGTCATGGGCCGTAATTTCTCCATCTCTAATCTAAATTATAATGTATATTTAACAATGCAACATTTAGTTCTGCTCCTTTAGGTGACAGACACCTTTGGACTTTATCAAGCTTAGCAGGCAAGGCAGCACTGCAGCTGGAACATCATATTGTACCATGTATATCCTGCTCTCAATTTGCCTCTCACCTGTGTTTTGCCTGACCCTATCTATTGTTCACAATTTCACAATATTTCCATCACCTACTTTAGTGCGATGGGTCCCTTCTGCTCCAGTACTTCCGTCATGTTACTTAGTTCCATACTCATAGCATATGCTGCCCGAGGCAGCCTCATTGAACCCATTGGGTCAGTCTTGTGAAGATTCTCTGACAAAGAGCACATGAGCTTATGATTTGCTCAGGCTCTGCTCAGAGTGCTCTCTTAAAATTAATATTGGGAACACAGAGAGAGAGCAGAAGTGTTACCTATTTCCTCCCCCCCCCCCACACACACACATGTTCACTGTATGTGTAAAATAATATTGTGTTTCAGTGGTTGTACAGCACATCTTGAAAAGAAAAATAGGAGTGAATCTTGCTGACTTGAAAAATTTGAGGCTTATTCAGGCCTGTGATCATAGCCAAGACCTAAAACAAAGAATGAATCCAGAAACAATCACCTTGTTAAAACTCAAGATATATTCATCCATCACAGCAAGGCATTGGAGAATGATGCCTGAGTTTCAAAAACCATGCTAACAAACATGAGGTTATTATGCCAACAATTTTCCCTCCACAGTGATTCCAACATATTTTCTCTCTGCTCAGACTGCCAAAGAAGTCATCCTGAGAACAAAACATTTGCATAGGCAATGCTAATATTGCTTGGGTGATTCATCCTCGCAGGCTTTCCCAGCAAAGGAGTAAGTTCCAGCAACTGTGTAAAACCACCTCTGCAAAAAAAAAGACCTGTAATCTTCTCAGGCCACCATCTGCAGAAGTAGTTTTGATTTCTTTATCAACACAATTGAAAGAGGTACACATAATTATAGAGTATTGATGGAAAAAATATTTACTATTATTCGTTTCCTGGTTAAAAATAAGTTCTCTAACATTCAAGCAACCTGGCTGAAAAGCAGAACACGGTGGCAAGAAGTTTGCACTATTTTTGTCTATTTTTTCAAACTATAAGAAATTATCCTGTAAAAAATAGAGGTGTTTTGTGGGAAATGCATGCAAAAGTAGTTTTTGTTTGTTTGTATGCATGCACAATTGCAGGATGGTGGGAGGTTTCTCCAAGCGTCAACAGGAATGCTGAACAAATAAGTCATGTTGTTATCTAGAAATCTGTTCCCCCCCCCCCAAAAAAAGAAAAACCAAAACAAAACATCAGTTTCCCCCAACACAAATGATGAATCCCATCTAGAATTGTTTCAAGATACCCAGTGTTTTTATACTGAATTGCTGTTTTATGTTTTAAAAAACCCAACCAAACAAAGCAATATCGCAGAAAAATGTAGCTATCACAAAACAATGTTATACAGTGATACTTTGGCTTGTGAGCGACCCAACCTAAAGGTTTTTCGCAATATGAGCCATCACTCCAGTCATTTTTTCCTTTTGAGATATGACCTGAGATCTGACTTATGAGCTCAGGAAGAGCAAGGGACAAGGCTCATTGCAAAGGCCAGTGATTCCTTCCGTACCAGGCTTTACCTTGCCTTCTTCCTGCTCTGGCTCTGCAGAAAGGGTGATAGAGAGACACAAAGAGGGAGGGAGAGAGAAAGAGAGACACCCTTGGTCCAAGCACAGGGATGGAGGGGAAATCTTGCTTGGGCTGCGAGGAGGGCAAGGCACGGGAGGGGGACCCCAGGCTTCCCTGCATGGTAGCTCTGGCTGTGAGCAGCTCCTCCTTCTCATGGCATTCTTGATTGACAAAGCCCCATGTAGGCAGGAAGAGAAGTGATAGTGGGGGGTAGAAGAACTGTACAAAGGAAGGTTTCACTGTACCCTAGTTTCAATATGTCCCCAAGAAGAGTGGGAGGAGGGGAAAAGGGAGCAGAGAAGGATGAGGCAGCATCAGTGGGAAGATGACACTAGCAGGGGGCTCTCTGCATTGGGCATACATTGGCGAGGAAGTGAGGCATCAACAATGGGCCAGTCTGGAATGGTCCAGTGGCTAGGAAAAGGCACCTTCTGGGCTCGGTCTCTCGCCTGGTTCTTCTTCCTCTGATTGGATGAACTTTAGGGTCCCTTTGAACTCTCTCTCTTTGCCAGTCTACCATGAGCAACTCTTCCAGCAGGTTCCCATAAACGTATGTCAGTCAGATAGGTTGAGAGGGAAGAGGATAGGTTTAGGGGAGGCCTGGATGTGGTTATCTGTTTTGTGTCCCTCTTTTCTTGCCCCTCAAAGACTCAAAGTTGATCTTCTTTTGTTATTGTTTTTTGTGAATGTTTGCCTTGCTGTTACACTGGCCAATGCACATTTGTTGCCTCAAATGTTCTTCCTTGCCATGGTGGCTGGATGGAACCAAGCATTGCTTATCTCTTAACATTTTTCCCTTACCAATTTTCATAATAGATAGTCTAATGTTTTGAATGTAATCTGACAATTTCAATGAAGGTTAGTGTTTCTAACATCTGGAATAAAAGTCTGCTTTGTTTAAGTGGATCGTTTTACTGATGCATATTTAAAAACATGTAACAAAAATGGGGAGTTTTCAGAGGGCTGGAACAGATTAAAAGCATTTCTATGCATTTCAATGTGAAAATTCACTTTAAGATAAGAGTAAATTAAACTCTTAACTCAAGGTATCACTGTATCTGAAAAGCAACACTGTTTTGAGGAAACCATATTAAGCAACATTCTTGCATAAAACACGTAGCTATCCAGAAATCAGGAAAAATGTACAGAAACATGATTTCCATTCAATAAATTAGCATTTTTGCTCAGAACATGGACACAGACCACTTTAAGATGTAGAAATACTGGATTAGAACTGTACATAAATATTAGTTTCTTCTGCAGCAAGGAGAAAAGTACAGAAATTATACATCATCACATTCAAAGATGAAATTGTTGAATACAGTGACAACACTACAGATGGTAAGTATCATAGGAACAGTGCGGGATAAATCTAACTTGCGCATTCCACAGAACATAGCACCAGGATGATTTTTCTGTAACACATAGTATTGTAACAACTCTCTCTCCACCCCACCCCCCATGTACACACATCCATGCATACATCCCTTTCAAACTACCAGACTTATGACATGGATCATAAAAAACACAAGAATATATACTATAGTACCAGCAGTTCTGTCGATCGATAATGCCATTTAATCAATTGAAGCTATGTTCATAAGCAGATGCTGGGAATTATTTATTCTTTACTAATATTTGCATTGCCTTTTTTGGAAATTTCCAATTTTTCCATTTTTAATTTTAGTGATTTGTTATTTTAAAACTTCCATTATGTTTGAGACACTAAAGGGATCTTGCTCACATAGACAATCTTCATGGGAACTGGAACCTCTTCTCTCTAGGCACATGACTTTCCAAGTGAAAAACATGATGGAGGGGACAACACTAGAGACTGTGTTGTCCCGTCCATTGTGTTAAAGACAGATGACTAATGCCTAAATACGGGTACATACTTTTTTAAGGTAGAGAATTTTTTGCTTCTCCACAAACATTTAAAATGATCTGTTAGAAAAATATCAGACTGAAATAAGCCAAATACTTGACTGATAGATCATAATCACTGGCCAATCACTAACCAAGGTCAGTTGAGCATCAAACTAGTGCATAGTGGACTATCACCATCATCACGTGCCTTATTTATATTCATAACAAAACTAAACATTAAAAATGTAGCCAAGTAATTCTGAAAAAAAAGATTTTAAATCCTCACTTACTGTCTCTGTGCAATACTTTGCAGGTTGTAAACTAAAGTAAAAATGAACAGCAGTGGGATTTGGGGATAACGGTTTAATATTAATTTCTTGGAAGAAAATTGTGTGCATTTTCGGTATTCATTTTATTTCTGTTTAATCTTGTAGAGCTGCCAAATACAGAGGAAAAGCAACGATTTGAGACAAAAAATAGACTCACTGTGGATTTTTCCTTCCTAGTAAAAAAAGCTTTAGAAAAACATGCTGGAAGGACTATTTTTCCTTTGAAAATGGCTCATGCACCTGGTTCTAATATCTATAAATATGCACTCATTGACATTAAAGACTGGACTGTATTGCAGAAGTGAATCGAAATTGCTATTAGGGGACTGACTATCACTTGGGGATGGGTACTGTATGGTCCCTTTTAAAATGGTGGGAATTGCAAGAATTTTGCCTTTAAAGGCAGCCTAAACATTATATATAAATACACACACACATATTACATGAAGCAGGATAGTACTAATATAAACACAATGTATTGGGATGGATACAACCTCAATCATAGAACAGACATATTGAAATCAAGAATGTTACTTCTGCTTTGATTGGCGGATAGCTCTAAGGGTCACAATTCAATCTAATTTTATGTACAATAATATTTTAGAGAGGGAAAATTGAATGCCCAATCTATAAGGGTATGAATAAAGCATCCTCAGGATGGGAAATCAATAGAACAGCTTACCTGTCCGAACGTATCTCCTGCTATGAATCATTGTGAAGATTAAGATCATCAAGGGAGGCCCTGCTCTCGGTCCCACCATTCTTGCAAGCATGACTGGTGGGGGCGAGAGTCAGGGCCTTCTCAGTGGTGGCTGTTTGTCTGTGGCACTCCCTCCCCAATAACATGAGGCCCGCTCCCTCCCTCCCACCCTTTTGGAAAAAAACTTTAAAATATGGTTGTGGGACCAAGTGTTCAAACACTAGATGCAGCAACAAGAAGTAGAGTGATTTTTTTGTCTCACAATGGATTGACCTGGATTATGATTTTGAACTTGTGTGATTTTAAATGGATGTTTTAATAATTGATGTTTTAACTGCTTGTTTTTAACTGCAATTGTTTACTATGATATGTTTATGTGATAGTGTAAATTGCCTACCTTTAGACCAGAATAAGCTCAGGAATTAGGCCCAGTTTTTTTTTGCATCCATTTTGTATGGTGCCTGGAGGCAGCCATCTTAGGTTAGTCATTTCCTAGTGGAGGCAGAGCTTAGAAGCAGCCTGGAGGGAAAATGTGGAGAAGCCTTGTGATTGGCTGGGGAGAAAGTGGGTGGATCTTGGTTGAAGCATAGAGAAAAAAAGGAGCTTAGAGGAGAGGGTTTTGAATTCTGACAGTCAGTCAGTTTCTGGGTGTTGAAGAAGTTAGTCAGGGTCTGGTGTTTGAAGGAGAGAGTTAGGAAAAGGAGAGTGGAAGTTAATGAAGCCAACTTGTAATGTCTCCTTAACTTGTAATGGATACTTCTTCACACAGAGGCACACAGAGGCAAATGTTTGTTAACAAGGAACAAAGATTTAGCACTTAAGTGTAGCGGTTGCAAGAATGAGATGAAGCTTATTTGGTTTCTTTAAATCAGTTCAATACTTTGTTTCCAAGAAAACTCTTAACTCCTTCAGGAAACTAGCAGTCTTCCTCCTGACTAGAATCCTATTACTTCAAAACAGTCTTTTTTCTGGGATCTGTTTATAATCACTGTACCAGCTATTCTTCCCTAATAGCTCTCTGATCCCAGATTATCTGATTTGAACTGGATTATATGAGTCTATACTGCCAGATAATCTGGGATCAGATCCTGGGATATAGGGCACTGTAGATCCAGTCTAAGCAAGAAAGAAGTTCCTAAGCAAAAAGAAAGCTGCCAACAATATCAAGAAGGATGAACAGAGAATGTAAATTCATTTCTATCTCACTGAAATTTAATTATTTTGTCTGAAAAAAAAATGAAATGTGATGACCTAAACTACTGCTCTGGTTGCTTCTTTTCTGGAATCACAATAAGGACATCTCCTACAACTTCCTCAAACAATCTGAACTGTCCACAAGTAGAAGGAAACTTTAGCCCTCAAATCAAGGTCACAGACAAAAAGGATTCAATGTATCCTTTTTGTCTTTTCGTCATATTTTCCATCACTTGACCAATTAAGATATCTAACTGTCAGTATCTAATTTTTCTACTCTCCTTAAAAATACATTGCGATGCATTGATCTGTGTCATAACATCTTGTGTTAGGGAAAAATGGGCAGAAATAATGATCATTTTCATAGAATGTCAACCCATTAAATGAAAATATTAAAGGAGGAGAAATGTGAATAGCATTCTCTCAGAAAAATAATCTTTCCTGGTCTACCAAAGCTCATTAAATACAAACATACTAATTGTAGCTGGCAACCTCAATTGCCTTGACCTTTAACTTATCAACCCCTCTTTGATCAGAAAAAAAAACTTTGCTAGAAGTGCTTCAGAATTCATACATTACTAATGACTGCAATGAAGTCCTGAGGTGTGGTGAATGGTATATTATCATGTATGGTACTTCAGGATAGTTGATTCGGTTTCTTTGAAAAAGAACAAAATATGATAATTGAAATTGTGAAGGTGCATTTAGGGCAATGAAGGGAAGTTCTAAAAGAATAAAGCCAGCGTTCTTTTTCAGTTTGTTTGGATAATTGTGTACAGTTAGTTCAAGGCATCGTTCCTTAATTGAATGCCATTTAGATCATTGGACTATATCATCCCCAACCAGCTGTTACAGTCCAGAAAACTCACACCAACCTTGTTATAATATGATTTATAATTCAACACATCTTGAGGGCTCCAACTAGGGAATGGTTGGTTCAAGGAGTGGATAGTGTGGGGAGGCAAAATAAAAGATATTTAAGCAGGTTAAGGATTTAGAGCTCCTGCAAACGGCCAACTTGCCCCACATCTTTTCATGTCACTTCTTGCTTCTTGCTATTTTTCTGTCAAAACCATGTTGTTAGTCATTGAAAGAAATTTAAAGCACAATGGTCATGGGAAGAAACAAACAGGTTCTTTTTCTCCTTTGCCATTTCTTTTTCAACCCGCCCTACTCATCTTTCAAGTTTGTTCATTTTTTAAAAAGATTAGAACTCTGTAATCTTATTAGTAAAGCAATACATGTCTGTACATGTCTGCACACAGCCACCATCCTAAGAACTCAAGCTTCCAACAAAAAAAGCTTCCAACTTCACTCCTCTGTACTTCTACCTTTTTCAGTCTTAAATCTTACAATGTTTTTAGCTTTTAAAAAATTCCTTCTAGAGCCTCTATGCTAAACTAGAATATTCCTGTACTCAGAAAGATGCAGTCTCCACCCCAAGTGTATTTGTCAGCATGAGGGCTGAAGTTGAAGAAAGCTATTGGGAGGAAATCGTCCAGCTGAGCTTTTCCGAGTTGTCAGGGGTCTGTTAAATCCGCCGAAAAGCGAGGCCTCTGATAATTCGGTGGCTCACTGTGAAGCATTTGCTTGTTTCTTCGCGGATAAAATTGAGCGGATTCGGTCGGGTTTTGACATCATATTAACAGCAATCTGGGGATGTAATGCGAGCATCTGCTTGTCCAGTTTTGTTGGATTCTTTTCAATTGGTTCAGCTTGAGGATGTGGACAGGATCCTTGGAGAGGTGTGACCTACCACATGCATCCTAGACCCCTGCCCATCCTGGCTAATAAAAGAAGCCAGAGGAGGTTTGGCAGAGTGGGTGAAGGTGATGGTTAATGCCTCCTTACAGGAAGGAAAGTTTCCAGAGAGTTTAAAACAGCTATTATAAAACCACTGTTGAAGAAACCATCGCTGGATCCCACTCAATTCGACAACTATCGGCCAGTTTCCAATCTCCCCTATTTGGGCAAAGTCATGGAACGTGTGGTGGCAGCACAACTCCAGGGTTTTCTGGTAGACACTGACTATCCAGATCCGGCACAGTCTGGCTTTAGGCCGGGACATGGAACTGAGACAGCCTTGGTCGCCTTGGTAGATGATCTTCGCTGGGAACTGGACAGGGGGAGTGTGTCCCTGTTAGTTCTGCTGGACCTCTCAGCGGCCTTCGATACCGTCGATCACGGTATCCTTCTGGGGCGCCTCATGGATATGGGGCTCGGGGGCACTGCTCTGTGGTGGCTCTGATCCTTCCTCGAGGGACGGTCCCAGAAGGTGTTACTGGGTGACACCTGTTCGGCCCCACAGCCGTTGTTGTGTGGAGTCCCACAGGGTTCAATTCTGTCCTCTATGTTATTTACCATCTACATGAAGCCGTTGGGGGAGATCATTCGGAGTTTCGGAATGAGATGTTATCTCTACGTAGATGATGTCCAAATCTGTCACTCCTTTCCACCTGTCACCAAGGAGGCTGTCCAGACCTTGAACCGGTGCTTGGCTGCTGTGTCGGACTGGATGAGAGCTAACAAATTGAAATTGAATCCAGACAAGACAGAGGTCCTACTGGTCAGTCGTAAGGCCAAACAGGGCATAGGGTTACAGCCTGTGTTAGGCGGGGTTACACTCCCCCTGAAGACGCAGGTTCGCAGCTTGGGAGTGATCCTGGACTCATCGCTGAGCCTGGAACCCCAGGTCTCGGCGGTGGCCGGGAGAGCTTTTGCACAATTAAAACTTGTGCGCCAGCTGCGCCCGTACCTTGGGAAGTCGGATCTGGCCACGGTGGTCCACGCTCTTGTTACATCCCGACTAGATTACTGCAACGCACTCTACGTGGGGTTGCCTTTGAAGACTGCTCGGTAACTCCAATTAGTCCAGCAGGAGGCAGCCAGATTGCTCACTGGAGTGGCATACAGGGAGCATACCACCCCCCTGTTATGTCAGCTCCACTGGCTGCCGATCCAATTCCCAGCACAATTCAAAGTGCTGGTTTTGACCTACAAAACCCTATACGGTTCCGGCCCGGTGTATCTGTCCGAACAGATCTCCCTCTACGTCCCACCTCGGAGTTTAAGATTTTCTGGGGAGGCCCTGCTCTCGACCCCGCCTCTATCACAAGTAAGGCTGGTGGGGACGAGGAGCAGGGCCTTCTCGGTGGTGGCCCCTCACCTGTGGAATTCACTCCCCGGGAAGATTAGATCGGTAACTTCCCTCTTGTCATTTAGAAAAAAATTGAAAACTTGGATGTGGGCCCAGGCATTTGGACGTACTGGCAACTAGAGGAAGGACCTTGATGATGGACAGGAATTGACAGAACGGAATGGATTTATGGAACTCTGAACACTGAGCATGAGATTAGTTTACTGATTGTGTTATGTATTGCTGATTTTAACCTGTTAATTGTTTAATTGCTGTTTTGTATGTATGTATATACAAAAGCTGCCCTGAGTCCCCCCTCGGGGGTGAGAAGGGCGGAGTAGAAGTAATCGAAATAAAATAAATAAATAAATACCATGTCTACAAGTTAGCTTGTACACTATATAGGAATGGTTCACTTAAAATTACATTTACATTGGATTTAAATAGTCTTCTTCTGCAAAACAGACATATATCCCACAGAAAATGTAGAAACCCAATAAATTAAGTTGCACAACACAATCTAGCTAAAACACTAATAATATCAAAACATAATCCAAATTCTTAGTTCAGAATGCGTGAAAATGTGTATGCTTTTAACTCTCTCAAAAATAAACCTTCTATATAATCAGACAGAATGATGTATGTGAGAAACATATTTTATTCAGGACATTACTTGACTAAGGGACTAAGCAGGATGGCATTGGGGCATTGATTTAGAGGAGACGTTATCAAACTGTGCTCCAGGGACTACACGATAGGTGCTCAGGGGCTCTACGGATGCCCAACCTCTCCTGAGGTTTCTATTATTATTATTATTATTATTATTATTACAAAGGCTGGATGGCTATCTGCTAGGGTGCTTTGACTGTTTTTTCTACATGGCAGAAGGGGGTTTGACTGGATGGCCCCCTGGGCTTTTCCACTGAAACACGGTTAAGTTTATGTTAGTTACAACTGTTCTTCATTTTAAATAATGTATTTATTTTTTTTGCATTTTGTGAATTAGTTCACACAAACATTCTGCATCCATCTGCCACTAGCCTGGCCCATGCCACACACACACACACACACACACACACACACACACACAATATATAATATATAATATTATATAAAAACATTTCCTGGGGTTCCACAAGAAACTTTTCCTTCATAAAGGGTTTCATGGCTAAAAAAGTTTAGTTTAGATTTAGAGAATCAGACCTGGGAGAGGAGGGAAGCTGTCAAGCAAATTTAGAACTTGGTTTGTTAGGTGAGGAGCATCACAAAGATTCTGTATCAACAATTAGCAACCAAGGATGATAATATGTTTTATCTTATCCTGAATCACAACATATCTTATTGAATGTGATAATGTTTTTCTGTGCTAAATAGGTAGCATGGCTTTGTGCTGAATTTCAGCTTGCACTCATTAAGAGCCAGTTTGGGTTGTTTTGTTTTGTTTTTTTCTTTTTTAAACAAGAAAAAAATTTGCTTGGAACAATTAAGTTTAACATAATCACTTTTCCTCATGAGGAAGTTTAGAAGATAACTCATGCAATGTATAAGGTGTATATATTTTAACAGTTTAACAAAAAAGAAATTAAAAAATCATATGTAATCACCCTCATCCACTACTTGTATCCATCCCTTTTCCACTATTCCCCCCTTCCTCCCCCATTTACCCCCTCCCTCTGAGAACAGTTATACATTTCCTTTATCATTCATTCTGTTTGTTGGATCATAAGGATAGTCTGGTTTAATTCCTTATATTTTCTGTTGCCCTTTACCTTGGCTATCAGTTTTCCTCATTTCACTTTCTATTTCCCTCTGGGGGTATCCAGTGGTATATTTATTTTTTTCTACCCGTGATGTAATGTTGAAGCATATAGTGTACTAAATATTCATACCATTTTTGTGTATCCCATTTTATATGTTCTTTCCATCCCAAGGTGACCATAGCTTGGGCCACAGCTATCATTTATTTATTATTTATTTATTATTTATTATTTGCACTTGTTAACCGCCACTCTCAGCCCGAGGGCGACTTGTGGCGGTGTACAGAACATAAAACATAGAAAGACAACAGTTTACAATAGATCAGGACCATAACACACATCTTACTAATACACAACTAATTAAACTAAAAATCCGCTTCGTCTTGTTTGGGGTCACAATCAATCTCATAGTCATAGTCCGTTCCGGTGGTCATTCCAAAAACATAGCACTTAGTTGAAGGCCTTTTTGAAGAGCCAGGTTTTCAGGCCCTTGCGGAAGGCCATGAGGGAAGGCGCCTGTCTGATTTCAGCAGGGAGGGAGTTCCATAGCCGGGGGGCCACCACCGAGAAGGCCCGCTCTCTTGTCCCCGCCAGGCGTGCCTGTGAGGCAGGCGGGACCGAGAGAAGGGCCTCCCCAGATGATCTCAAGGTCCTCGTGGGCTCGTAGGCGGAGATGCGGTTCTCAAGGTATTTTGGGCCAGAACCGTTTAGGGCTTTGTAGGATAACACCAGCACCTTAAATTGGGCCCGGTAGCAAATCGGCAGCCAGTGGAGCTGGGACAGCAAGGGCGTTGTGTGCTCCCTGCGTCCCGCTCCGGTTAACAACATGGCTGCCGCGCGCTGGACTAGCTGGAGCTTCCGGGCCGTCTTCAAGGGCAGCCCCACGTAGAGAGCGTTGCAGTAGTCGAGGCGGGATGTGACCAAAGCGTGTACCACCGTGGCCAAGTCAGACTTCCCAAGATACGGGCGCAGCTGGCGCACGAGCCGAAGCTGTGCAAATGCTCCCCTGGTCACCGCTGAAACCTGGGGATCCAGGCTCAGCGATGAGTCCAGGGTCACACCCAAGCTGCGAACCTGCGCCTTCAAGGGGAGTGCGACCCCGTCCAGCACAGGCTGTAACCCTATACCCTGTTCGGCCTTGCGACTGACCAGGAGTACCTCTGTCTTGTCTGGATTTAATTTCAGTTTGTTCACCCTCATCCAGACCGTCACAGCGGCCAGGCACCGGTTCAGGACTTCGACAGCCTCCTTAGTAGTAGGTGGGAAGGAGTGACAGAGTTGGACGTCATCTGCGTACAGGTGACACCGCACCCCGAAACTCCGGATGAACTCACCCAGCGGCTTCATGTAGATGTTAAACAGCATGGGGGACAGTATGGAGCCCTGAGGAACACCACAGGTCAAAGGCTGTGGTGTTGAACAGGAGTCCCCCAATAACACCTTCTGGGTACGACCCTCCAGAAATGACTGGAGCCACCGCAAAGCGGTGCCCCCAAGGCCCATCTCTGCAAGGCGTCCCAGAAGAATACCGTGGTCGACGGTATCGAAGGCCGCTGAGAGGTCCAGGAGCACCAACAGGGACACACTCCCCCTGTCTAGCTCCCGGCGGAGATCATCCACTAAGGCGACCAAGACCGTCTCGGTACCATGTCCCGGTCTGAAGCCAGACTGTGCCGGATCCAGATAATCCGTGTCTCTCAAGAATACCTGGAGTTGTGGGGACTTCCGGTGGACGCTCATGGAGGCAGGCTGGGTCTGGTGAGTGCTCTCTCACCAAACCAACCGACTTTCTAGGTTTAGGAGGGTTTTGAACCCCCCTCTCTGTCCTGGAGTGAGGGGACGGAGAGTCGCTAAGCTGCTTGACTCCCCCTTGACCCCTGAGCATGTTTTGGGGGGCAATGGGGTGGTAGTCGCAGTGTGCAAACCTAGAGTCGGGAAGCGGAGGATACTCCGCATTTACTGCCTCTGCAACCACCCAAAATGCATAAAATGAAGAAATGAAGACGCCGGGGACGCGTGTTCATAAGGAATGACTCTTTTCATTCATTCATCTCATCCTCTCCAACTATAAGATATTTAAGATATCAAATATTTAATGATATCAATTATTTAAGATATCAAAAACAAAGAGAAGCAGATCTTCTGAAATAAGGCACAAGCGGTAAGAACTATAATCCATAGCTCCTCCACTCAACTAGGCCTGACCTTACAACCTACAACTCTCTGCGAAGAGAAGCAAGAAGCTAGGAATAACTACGGAGTAAGGCAGGAGGAGGGGGAGGAAAGAGGAGCGGAATGGAGGAGTCGCTAAGAGGGAGAGACTCTTGGTAAACAACTGAGAAAACCTTATAAGGAAAGTGAAGAAGCAGAAGCAGAAGTCCGACACACTGGGGAAGGAGATAGAGACAGAGACAGAGCAAAAGCTTAACTACAACTGAGAAGGCAATATAAACCCCAATCGAGCTGTATTAAATACTGGGGTAAAACCCCAAGTACCGTGAGTCGCCTCCAAGTGCGGGCCCCGGCGGCGGAGCAGCGGAGGGAGCGGAGAGTTGCTGCAGGGCAGGAGCCGCACGGATCTTCCCTGACCACCGCCCTGCTCCGGTCCCTGCCCCGAGCAGCTCGACGACGGAGCACGACCGAGGAGGAGCGGCGGTCGAGTCGGGGGGAGAGACGCGGAGGCCGAGGAGGGCTCTGAGACCGAGAGAGGCAGCATCGGAGAGGAGATCCGGCGGCGGAGGGATCCAGCGGACCCGGATGAGCGGCGGAGCGGCTGCGGAGGAATCTACGGCCTGCAGAGACTTCTGAGACCACAGGGAGACGCGGAGCTGCGGCGGAGGAAGAGGTTCAGAGAACGGTGTGGGTACAACCCTCCAACAGCCGCGAACGCGGCGAACGTGGCGCAAACAACAAAGACACTGCAGAGATACCGTAGCCGGCTGTGTGTAGCTGCAACTTGGACGCAGGTGCATGTACAAAGGCGACCGAAGGTCCGAAAGGAGCAGCGTGCTTGACGGAACACTGGCCGAGTGCAGCAGAACAACAGTGAGTAAAAGGACAGAGGTTGCCAGAAAGGGCAAAAGAACCAACGGACTGTGGATTTTACGGGGGAGGGGGCAACTTGATAATAATTAATAACAAGAAGGAGGAAAGCTGGAAGACAGTCGGAAGATAGAGAGAGAAAAAGGGATAAGATTGACCTCAGAGGGGTAAATATAACCAACTAGAGAAAATAAAGAGAAAGTTCAACTTAAAAGTCAAGGGCAAGCTAGTTCTCCCACCCTAAGGGAGGGGAACATAGGGGCCCAAGATAAAAGCAGCTGGGCAAGGGAGGTAAGAATGTGAAATAAAGAGCCCAGAGGAAAGAAATGGTACAGAACGAGAGTTAATGCAGGAGAGAAGGAAAAGAGGAAAGAGAGAAAGTAGAAACTCTTAAAAGGAGACAGAAAGCCCAATAGGGGGATACCCCAAAAGTGGTGAAAGAAAGCAAGAAACAACAGTAACAGGACCGCAGCTATCTATAATCCACCAAATAGCTACCACCTTAACCTGGCAAAAAAAATCAGAGACTTTAAATATTATAAGACCTAAATATATTACACCCACTATAGCCAGCTGACAAAATAAGATCAAGGGGAATACCCCATTTGAAATTAAAGGAGGAAATATCATAAGATACCTATCCCCCCCCCTAAGCCCCTGACAATATAGAAATGGCAAATACCAAATACAGACTGGACAAGGATCTAAAAGAAATAAAAGAACTAAAAGGCCTACCTAGAAGGCACTCAATGGCAGGCCCATCAATAGTGACAGACCCCCCAACTCCAACTCCTGAAGAACCGGGGCTAAAGGAACTACTATTGGGAATACAAAAAGAGATACAAGGCTTGTCTGAAAAACAAGATAAATTACAAGCTGACTTCCAAACCAGGGCTGAGAAACAGGAAGCCAAACAAAAAGCTATTCAAACAGAAGTCTCAATAATCCAAAAGGAACTTAAAGAAGAGATGAAACAAATGAAAGAAGAACTAACCAAAACAATACAGGAAATTAAGGAAGCCAAATCAAATAACATTAAAGTAGAGAAAGTTCAAAGGGAAATGGAGGAAAAATTGGGGAGGATAGAAAGGCAAAATCTTAAAATGGAGAAAGCGCAAGAGAGGCTAGTACAAAACGACACTGAATACCAACTTCGTTTTAGAAATATAGTAGAAACGGAGAAAGAAAACATCAGGGAAATCATAGTTAATCTCTTGGCTAATCTATTGGACTCACCTATACAAGAAATAGACAATGGGCTGGACAGGGTGCATAGGGTTAATTCCAACTATGCGAAGAGAAACAAGACACCAAAAGATACAGTAGTGAACTTCGTCAGAAAAACAACTAGGGATGAAGTATTGAGAATAAGCCACCTGAAGCCCATAGTTTACATGGAAACTAAAGTACTAATCCTAAAAGAATTCCCCCCTGACACCCTAAGTAAAAGGAAGAAGTACTTCTTCCTAACGGACGAACTTAAAAGACTTAACATCAGATTTCGTTGGGAAAAACAGGAGGGTATTATGACAACATACAAGGGGGAAAGACTCTGGCTTACATCGGAGGATAAAGCCAGAATATTCTTTAAGAGATTAGAGAAGGAGTTCAAAATTAGGTCTCCTCAAAGACCAGAAGAAAAAAGGAAGAAATCTAAAAGAAAAAGAAGCAAATCCCCTGATGCCGGAAGATCGACCCAGAACCCAAGACTTGACAACGAGGAAGAGGATGATGGAGAAGAACCTGACGAAATGGACGATGACGACAGAAAGGAGTAAAATGGGCGACATCTCTCAACAGGTAAAATTTTATTCTAACAACGTAAACGGGTTAAACTCACCTAATAAAAGGAATATGATCTTTAATCAATTAAAAAGAGGCAAATATAACATAATTGCACTGCAGGAAACCCATGTATCACAACGTCACTCATCATATTTGGTCCATAAAAAATTAGGCAAGGTATACTTCTCCTCAGCCTCAGAAAAGAAAAGAGGGGTGGCGTTGTACATAGATGAGAACATCCCATCAGACCTTATCTTTAAGGATTCAGAGGGTAGAATACTTGCAGTCAAAATAATGGTGGGAACAGAGAATATTCTTGTATGCAACATATACGCCCCCAATGGCCCTAAAGGGAAATTTGTAAAGGCTCTGAAAGAAAAAATCCTGGCAGAAAACTATTCACATCTAGTTATACTTGGGGACTTCAACGGGATTATAAATCCAAAATTAGATAGGACTAAAGCCCAACAAAATAAAAGAATGGTTAAAACTAATACTCTTCCATCTAACTTCCTGAGCTGTCTGGAAGATTATGGTCTTGATGATACCTGGAGGGCCCATAATATAGGAGTAAAGGACTATACACACTTCTCCAATAGACATCGTGTCTGGACCAGAATCGACATGATCTGGACCACAAAAACAATCACATCCAAAGTAACAGAGATCAAAATACTACCGAGGGATCATTCAGACCACAATCCAATTATCATGACAATAAACCACAGGCAAGGAAGAAGAAAATGGAGATTGGATGACAACCTCCTTAAAACGGAAGGAGACATCAAGAAATACAAAGAGATAACAAGGGACTATTTTGACTTAAATACAAAAGAGGAAACCAAGACCCAAATTATATGGGACGCCTACAAAGCAGTTATTAGGGGTCACCTAATCCAACACGCCTCCATTAAGAGCAGACTTAAGAACAACCAAAAGGCCCTTGTGGAGAAAAAGATAGACATGACAGAAAAAGAGTTGAAAAATAATCCAGAAAAATCAGGACTAATCGAAAAATTAGAGACATTAAAAAAAGAAAAACATAGAATTGATTTAGAAAGAATGGCTAACCAACTTAAATTTATTCGTCAGAGAGAATTCGAAAACGCAAATAAAATCGGAAAAGCTTTGGCTTGGAAAATAAGAAAGAAAACCCAATTACAACGAATAACTAGAATAAAAAGAGGAGACAGAATACTAATAAAAGATGATGACATTATAAAAGAATTTCAAACATATTTCCAGGATCTATACAATCAGGAGGGAATAAACATGGATAAGATCGCTGAATACCTAGGTAGGCAAAAGCTAGGTAAAATAACTGACGAACAAAGAACTGTATTAAATCATGAAATATCGACAGAAGAAATTAAGAACGCGATCAGAGGCCTCTGCAACAATAAAGCCCCTGGCCCCGACGGTTTCACCGCGGGTTTCTACAAGACACTCCAGGAAGAAATTGCGAGCACGCTAAAGGAAGTAATGAATAAAATACTTCAAGAAGGAGACATTCCCGACTCATGGAGAACTGCAGAAATTACTCTCATCCACAAGGAGGGTTCGGATAAAGAAGACATTAGGAGCTATCGCCCCATTTCCCTGCTAAATAATGACTACAAAATCTTTTCAACCATTATGGCCAATAGATTTAAGACCTTTCTAACAAACTGGATAGGAGAGGACCAAAATGGCTTCTTACCTAATAGAACCATCAAGGATAACGTAAGATCTATACTTGATACAATCGAATATTACGAAACCCACCACCAGAAAGAGGTAGCATTACTGGCCATTGACGCTGAGAAAGCGTTTGATAACATCCGCTGGGATTTTTTTAAAATGCTATTCCAAGAAATGGACTTTGGGTTCCAATTCAGAAACGCCATTCAGGCAATCTACAAAGACCAAAAAGCCAAACTAGTCATAAATGGAATCACATCAGAGGACTTTCCAATCCAAAAAGGCACTAGGCAGGGCTGTCCTTTATCCCCCCTAATTTTTATCTTTGCTTTAGAAGTCCTGCTTAAAGAAATAAGGGAGGACTCAGCTCTGAGGGGTCTGAAACTAGACAAACAAGAACTAAAACTCAGAGCATTTGCAGATGACATCATCTGTGTGGTAGAGAACCCAAGAGAAACACTACAACTATGGCTGGATAAAATCGAAAAATACGGGGAGGTTGCGGGACTCAAAATAAATAGAAGGAAAACTATGCTGCTGACCAAAAACATCTCAAAATCAAATCAGAAGATACTAGAGGACCTATCAGGAATCAAAACAGTAAACAAAATTAAATATTTAGGAATCTGGGTCACTCAGAGGAACCTAAACCTATTAGAAAATAACTATATAAGAAAATGGAAGGAAATCAAAAAGGAGTTGGAAATATGGAAGAACCTAAACTTATCATTGCTAGGTAGAGTAGCTACCATAAAAATGAATGTTCTCCCTAAACTGCTCTACATCTTCCAGAATCTCCCTATCATTAGAAATTTTAAGATCTTTAAGGACTGGAACAAAGAAATCACAAAGTTCATCTGGAAAAACAAAAGGCCCAGGATTAAGTATACGATAATGACGATGCCAACCCATAAAGGAGGATTTGGTCTCCCGAACCTACAGGCATACTATGATGCCAGTGCGTTATCTTGGATCCGCGACTGGACAAAGCTGCAAAACATAAAGATCTTAACAATCGAAGGGTTCGACCTCCGCAAGGGTTGGCACGAATACCTATGGTATGATGGGACCAAGAAAGAAGGAAATTTCGGCAATCACTTCGTGAGATCTGCCCTGATCAAAGTTTGGGAAAGGCACAAAAAATACTTTTTCCAAAAAACCCCCCTATGGATCTCCCCCCTGGAGGCGAAGCACCGTAGACTCTTGGGATGGGTTGCCTGGCCCTCTTATAGAGATATTCTTTTTAAAAAGAATGGCTCCTGGGAGCTTAAAACCCAAAAAGAAATAGCAAAAAATTTTAAGAACATATCTTGGCTGCAATATGCCCAGATTAAAGAAAGTTATAAGGAGGACAGGAAGCTGGGCTTCGGGGAGGAATCAGATCTGTGGGACAAGCTCCATAAAAAGAACAAAAAAATTATAACATTCATATACCGAAATCTTCTGGAGTGGGCAACCGAAACGGAGACCATCAAAAACTCAATGGTCCTCTGGGCAAAAAATATAGGAAGAACCATCCACCTAAAAGAATGGGAGGTTATCTGGAATAAAAGACTTAAATATACTTACGCCTCGGACCTAAAAGAAAACTGGCTGAAAATGCTCCACCGCTGGTATCTGACCCCAAAAAAGATAGCGAGAATGTATAATAATGCAGATAATCAATGCTGGAAATGTAAAACCAATGAGGGGTCTTTTTACCACTTATGGTGGCAATGTCCAAAGGCGAGAGAGTTCTGGAAGGCCATTCATCTGGAATGTAGGAAAATTCTTAGGTTAAATTATCCCTTGCGCCCAGAAGCCTATTTGTTAGGAATGTACGATAACTCTGTTTTTCCTGATACTAACTCTGAAAAGTTGTTTACCTTCTTAGTAACTGCGGCCAGGATGTCATTCGCCAGCTTATGGAAGCAGGAAAAGATACCCACCATCATGCAATGGCGAAACAAAGTCCTGGACATCCAAGAAATGGATGAACTAACATTCTGGCTAAGACAGAATAATGGAAGAGGGTCCGCGATGACTGATTGGAGCTTGTTTAAGACTTATATGGAAAAGGAAACACAATAATAGGAAATTATGTATGTTTGATAATTGAGGATGATATAGATGTAATGGGAATACAGTATTATGAAATGATATAGGAATGAATGAAAATGAGGGGAAGTCGGTTTTAATTTTCAGAAGGGGGTGGGTATGGGAGGGGGGGAGGAGTCGGGGAATAGGTGGTATTATTGTTGATAGATGTTAACACAATATGTCTGCTTTGTCTTATGTAACCTGCACCATATGTTCGATTGCAATATGTATGTATATGGAATACTCTATGTTCGTCTCCTCTATGTATTGTCCTCTATGTCTCACCCTTTCTTCACCCTTTTTTATATGATAAACTCAATAAAATATTATTTATATAAAAAAAGAATACCTGGAGTTGTGAGGCCACCACGCTTTCCATGACTTTGCCCAAGAAGGGAAGATTGGAAACAGGCCGAAAGTTGTCAAATTTGGTGGGGTCCAGTGATGGTTTCTTCAACAGCGGCTTTATAATAGCCTGTTTTAGGCTCGCTGGAATCGTGCCTTCCCGAAGGGAGGCATTAACCACCACCGTTACCCACTCAGCCAATCCCCCTCTGGCCTCTTTCAGAAGCCAGGATGGGCAGGGGTCTAGGATGGACGTGGTAGGCCTCATTCCTCCAAGTATCTTGTCCACATCCTCGGGTTTCACAAACTGAAAAGAATCCATCAAAATAGGACAAGCAGGTGCTTGTGTCACATCCACAGAGACTGCATTTAATGTGGCGTCCAGCCCAGAAAGGATCAAAGCGACTTTGTCTGCAAAGAACCGAGCAAATGCTTCACAGCGCGTGGCCGAGTTGTCAGGGCTCCCGCCTGAGGTAGGGGGAGTTAAAAGACCTCTGACAATCCGAAACAACTCCGCTGGACGGTTTTTTGCAGACGCAATAGTGGCCGCAAAGAAAGTTTTCTTTGCGGCTTTTATTGCCGCGGCATATGCCCTTAGAAAGGACACAAACCGTGCTCGATTTGGCTCGCTTGGGTCCGAGCGCCACACGCTCTCTAGTTCCCTCTTCCTTCGCTTCATCGCTGCCAGCTCCTCAGTGAACCAAGGAGCTGGTTTAGCTCGGTTACTTGAGAGGGGACGTTCCGGAGCGATCCTGTCAATTGCCCTGGTCATCTCCCCATTCCAGAGAGCGACCAAGGCCTCGACATGGTCACCTACCGAGGTAGCGGGGAAATCCCCAAGAGCCGTCAGGAATCCATTCGGATCCATAAGCCTCCTGGGGCGGACCATCTTAATGGGTCCTCCACCTTTGCAGAGGTTAGGGGGCGCAGTGAGCCTAAATCTGATCAGGAAGTGATCGGTCCATGGCAACGGAGAGATAGACAACTCCTCCACACCGCCACCCTGCTCCCATCCCTGGCAGAAAACCAAGTCCAATGTGTGTCCAGCACAGTGGGTGGGGCCAGTTATTTGTTGGGACAGCCCCATGGTGGCCATGGCAGACATGAAGTCCTGAGTCGCTCCTGTGAGGGTTGCCTCGGCATGGATGTTGAAGTCCCCCAGCACAAGAAGCCGTTGGGACTCCACCACCAGGCTCGAGACCACCCCCGCTAGCTCAGGCAGGGAGACTGTAGTGCAGCGAGGTGGACGGTACACTACAAGAATCCCTATTCTGTCCCGGTCACCCACCCTCAGGTGGACGCATTCGAAATTTGTGGTCTGCGGGATGGGACTCCTGGTCAGATGGATGGAATCTCTATAGACCACTGCGACCCCGCCTCCCTGTCCTCCGGCTCTTGGTTGGTGTTGCACGGAGAAGCCTGGAGGACAAAGCTGGGAGAGGTTTACGCCCCCTGCTTCATCCAGCCAGGTCTCCGTGATGCACGCCAGATCTGCCCGCTCCTCCAGGATTAAATCCTGGATCCAGGTCGTTTTTCCGTTGACAGATCTGGCGTTCAACAACACCACCTTCAAACCAGAGGGCCCGCTCACCTGGTTACACCAATTTACCTTAGGAGACCGGTTGGGGGTTCTTAATATGGATAAGTGGTCCGAATTAAGCCGAATTCGAGGTCTCCTTTTCCCGCATCTCCTCCTTCCCACCACGACGTCTATGGGGGCCCCTCGGCTAATGGAACACCTCCCCCCCTCCATGCCGCAGTCTAAAGACAAGATATTGCTTTCTGCTTTGTTCGTTGTTTGATTTTTCGGTCCTTGCCAATATCCCTTCTTCCCCTCTACCCCCCTCCCCACCTCATTTTTATTTACAGGGTCCAGCCCACCTCCTCCCCTGTCCCTTACACTATACAATAGTAACAAGGATAATACACAAAGGGGGATGGGGGACCACATGGATAACAGCAATACAAGGTGGTGTTAGATGTTCCGGCCACACCAATAGAATAGTTCATAAAGTGCACAAGTCTTAGGTGCAACACCATCAGTAATAATAATTCAGTCAGCAACTACGTGCCGTTGGGCGCATTTGTAAAGTGCTAGGTCTAAAGTGCAATGAGTGCCCTACATTGATTGGACGGTAGCTAAAGTAGCTAAAGTGCGGCACAGAGGGACAGGAAGGGGGCGAAAGTGCTAGTGCAGTTGGTGGCAGAGGCAGGCGTCTTAAAGTGCTCTTTTACGTAAAGTGCTATATTTCGTATTCATGTCACATTATCAACCGGTACAAGCCCAGGAATGTGCAAGCTGATGGTATATAATCACACTCCTATGGGGCTGAGATGATGGCAAGTTAGCTCAATGCTGTTATGACCCAGATGGAATCTTTAGACGGTTGGAATGAAGCGGATGGGGGCTTCCGGAGATGGCAACTCGGCAATGGGACAGCACGGTTGGTCGGTTACAGTATTACACACTCTGTACTAACGCAGAGAGGGCCGGCCCAAAGGTCTACACAGAGGTCTACACAAAGGCCAGCACAAAGGTCTACACAGAGGTCTACACAAAAGGTCTGCACAGAGGTCTACACAGAGAAGGCCAACACAATATAAGGTCTACACAAGAAGGCCAGCACAAAATGTCTACCCAGGGGTCTGCACAGAGTCAGTCAGACCCTCCGCAGTCTCGTCGCTCCGTCCAGATGGAAGGGTGGGACGGCCGTTCAGATGGTCCAGGCGGTGGTGTGGCCTATACTGCTCCCAGCGATGGCGGCGTCCCCCGGCCCGGCCCCTGTGGTGGTTTCGGCTGCGCGATGGCAGCCGCAGCCCAGCAGCAAGCTGGTGGTGATAGCGGCCGCGGCAGCTGCGGCGGTGGCAATGGTCTGGCCTGGTGGCAGGCGCGGCCTTGCTGGCGGTGGCTGCGGCCTAGTGGGGGCGATGGCGGTGGCCCCCGGCGGCGGCAGCGGTGGCGGCCCGGCGGTAGCTTGGCCCCTGCGGCGGGGCTGCGCTGGTCTAATCCCAGGCGGCAATGACTCAGCAGCAAAAAGGCCGCAGCTCCACAGCTCCACAGCTCCACAGCGGCCTAGCGGGGATAGCGGCCGCGGCCTACAGTGGGGCGGCAACGGACCCGTCCGGGCGGCGTGGCCCAGCCGCGGCCTGATGGTGGTGGCGGCCGCAGCGGCGGCGGCTTGGTAGAATGGCGGTCGCGGCGGCAGCGGCCCGGCAATGGACCCGCCCTGCAGCGGGCGGCCGAGGTCTCGTCCGGCAGCGGCGCGGTTCGACAACGGCCTGGTGGTGGCGGCCTAATGGCGGCTACGGCCTGGCGATAGTAGCGGCCTGGTAGCACGGCGGCAGCAGCCCAGTGGCGGCGGCGGCTCGGCAGCCCGGCCCCTACAGCGGGGCGTCGGTAGTCGCGTCCGGCCTGGCGGCGAGGTAATGGCGGCCGCGGCCTGGCAGCACGGCGGCAGCAGCCCAGCGGCGGCGGCGGCTCGGCAGCCCGGCCCCTACAGCGGGGCGTCGGTAGTCGCGTCCGGCCTAGTGGCGAGGTAATGGCGGCCGCGGCGACGGCCCCGGCGGCCTGGCGGTGGTCTGAGGGCGACAGCGTCCCAGCGGAGACAGGGGTCCGGCGTCCGGCGCCCGGCGCCAACGGCGAAAAGGCTGCGGCTCAAGCGGCGGCTTAGCCGAGAGGCTGCGAAGCTGCCGGCTGCAAGGTAGGCCGGGTGCAATGGCGGCGGTTGCTCTCCTTCTCCGCCGTCCTCTGCTTCTTCTCTGTCTTCCTGGGTCTCCCCCGGCTCTGCGCCCCTCTATCGGGAGCCTGAGGTCCGGGGGTCTCTCTCCCCTTAGTTTGAGGTGGGTTGGTGAGGGGGAGGCTCAGGATTCCTCCGGATTTTAGTTTTTGGATTAAGCAGCTCTGCGTTCCTAGCTGCTTGCCTCCATGCCGGAATCGGAAGTATTCTTACAGTATTCATATATTTAGTCGTTCAATCAGGGCAAAAATTGTTTCTTATTCAACCCTATTTTTTGCTCTAATAATCCCTCAATTTCTCCCATTATTTTTCTATAGAATTCTTGTACCTTGGTACAATCCCACTACATATGGATAAATGTTCCAGTTTTCCCACATTCATGCCAATAGGTTTCGCATGTTCTTTTTGTAATATGGGCTATTTGCTGGGGGATTCTATATCATTTCACCAGAATTTCCCATTGTATTTCTTTGATCTTTAAATATTTACATTTTTGGATTGAATTTATCCACAGTTCTAAGTTCTTCTGATTAAAGCTTATTTCCTCTTTCCATACTTTTAACAGGGCAAATTTCAATTTATATTGGTTATCTATTAATTTGTTATATATGAATGTCATAATTCCTTTCCCTTTCTCTGTTTTCCATTGTAATATTTGATCTAAATTTGTCTCTGGATCTTCATTCTTCTTCCACTTTCATTGGAAAGATGATAATGCTCAGTAAAGTGGGAGGCAATAGGAAGGCCACATTATAGATTGATTGGTTAAATCAAGGAAGTCAGAAAGACCTGAGCAGGCCAGCTGATTTTCAGGAATCTTGAAGGTCTCTGATTCATAGCATTGCTACAAGTCCAAATAAGTTGAAGACAAGTTAAAGAAATGCCTTTAAATAACTTGATTTTCAGGCTGATTTTCAAAACCATGTACTTTAAACAAATACCAGAAACAAACTGGTAAGCAATGTGGATGTGATAGTATTGGGGTAAATATTAAAAGATCTCTTGGCTTGTATTACTATTAGAGGTTTTAGATGATGAGAGTTTTATAAGTAGATTTCAAAAGTAGTTCCACATAAATATTTAGATAGCAAATAGGTCTGCTGGCTTGCTTGTTCTTATCAAGCAGATTTACACAGTTGTGAGGTTCTTTCAAAACTGAATGAAATGCTACTTGCAGATTGAAAGCTATTTCAGGTACTCTGGAAGCGGTTTTCAGCCATCCTATTGCTTATTGTTCCTATTGTTCTGATTAGATATTATGTTAGCTATTATTTTTTCATGAACTGTGATAACGAGAACCAGCTGGATGATAGCACAGGAATCTTTTTATTTGCTTCTTCACATTTTCTTAAGGGCATGGAACATTACTGGAACAGTTTAGGACAATGTTTGATAGCCTAACACGAGTGCGCCATTCCTTACTGGCATACACAAGAAAAATAAGAAAAATAAGGCGAATCTTGCTTGAAAGGGACACATTCCTTTTATCTTGCCTGTTGAGCATCACAGAACCTTAGATGAAACAGTCTCAGGAGTATTGTCCTGTGGGCATGCTTGCAAGAATTCCATTACTCTTGAAGGAAAATGATACAAGTGCTGGAGGGCAAAGAGAAACTCTCTTTCTAATTTAACAGTCAGTTTTCATTTCATTCTTTTTCATACTATACTTTCCTTTATGGGCATGAGCACAAAGGGATTTCAAAGGCAGTATACTGCAACACCACACAGGAATTATAACCATAAAGACTGTGGTTGGCCAGACAGTGGTCTTGCGGTATAAAAAGTAGTTAAGCTGTTGAAGAAATCTAGTCAGGAGCAGTGCCCAGGACATGAACACAAAAACATAAATTAATAGAAGTAAGCAAAGCTGAAATATGTTCAACGTGTTAAAGGCACTAAGTAGATTTTCATATGCATTTTCCTAACCTAAGTATCTTCTAGGCTTTTTTTTCTTGAGTATGCATTTTTGTGGTCCTTGGACTGAAGAACTTCAAAATGGTACGCTCTGTAGCTGTTTGCATTTTTGAAACATATGGATGTTTTTAAATTGTGTTTTATAATACTAAACACGTCACTAGCCTAACAAGTGTGCATTTTGGACAGGAAATTTTCTCAAAAACATCCTTTTACCACGATACTTGATTCCAATAGCATTTGGTTCATCACTAACTGACACATGCCTTCAGAGCATGGCATAACCAGGCCTTTGACGACACTGTTGTCAGTGGTAACAACAGCAACAACAATTTATTCTACTATTGTGTGCAGTTTACTGGATTTTGCTACTAGTAGAGAAATTTGAAATTAGCTCTCCATTGTATTTTCATTGTCACCTGAGGGCTGAGAAAAGCAGTATATAAATGAAGTAAATAAATAAATAAATAAATAAATAATAAATTCATTGTTACAACCAATTGCAATCTTACTTTCCTGAAGCTCCTACTCCTCACTTTTAAAAATGATGCTCTTGTGTCACATTTTTTTAAGTTTAGCATTAGACTTTGCAATTTTGATATTTTCAGGGCCTCTTTGGACAATAAATTGTAACATAACACAGATGTTTGTCTTCTGGACCTATACATATGAAGCCAATCAACAGATATTGGTTGCTATAATGCTGTCAGTCTGCTTCTGAGCACAATTCAAAATGCTGGTTTTAGCCTATAAAGCCCTAAATGGTTCCTGCCCAGCTTTCCTGACCAAACTTATCTCCCTCTATGACCTACCTCAGAGGTTAAAATCCTCTGGGGAGGCTGTACTTTCCATCCCAACCCCCCTCACAAGTGTGACTAGTGGGGATGAGAGATGGGGCCTTCTCAGTGGTGACCCCTCACCTATGGAACTCCCTCCCCAGTGAAATTAGATCTGCCCCATTCCCCCCTGACCTTCAGGGGAAAAAAAATCTGGAAACATAGCTCTGGGATCATATTTTTGGTCAGTAATGGGAGTAGTACAGTATGAGACTTCAAATTAATATAATGATGACTCGGACCGGCCCTGGAATACAATTTGGATTGTATGATTTTAATTTATGTTTTAATGTTATATTTTTAATGGGTTTGGTTTAAATGTTTTTATTTACAGATGAATTAATATATGGCATTGAATTGTTGCCTTTGTAAGACTGCCCTGAGTCCCCTTCAGGGTTGAGAAGAGCAGGATATAACAACAACAACAACAACAACAACAACAACAACAACAATTTTTTAACATGACTGGAAGAAGTGTCATTTTGTATTGACAAAATGCATCAACATCATCAGTACATTTTGATTTCAAATTCAGACAGAGATCCTCTCAGGCTGAGTCAAAATGCATTTTTTTGAAAGTCACTTGAAACATCACTGTATTTGATAATAATCAAATGCTTTTATTGGTAGAAATTAAAGAAGAAACAAGAACATTTTCAATAATCTACAGTTAACTTTCTGAAATCTGTTTGAACACTCAAACTGACTGACTCTGAGTCTCTCTTCCCATGAATTTCTTTGAGAATACTCTCAACACTGTTACAGAATTCTGGGAAGCAACAGACATTCTGAGAATGTGCTGGCACAATATAGTCAACACTGGATTTCAGTGCAGCTATATGTGTAATAGCAAGAAATGTTACTCACTAAGAAAATCCAACAAATGCTACATTCAGCAAAGGCTAAGAGGGATCCTCTCACAGCTGCAGGAGGATACCATGCAGCTGTGGACAAGTTTACATAGGAACCACCAAATGGCCCAAACAAGAATCAAGGAACATGAAAAGCACTGCATACTACTTCAACCAGAGAAGTCAGCCATAGCAAAGCACCTATGAACCAACCTGGACATAGCATATTATTTGAGAGCACAGAAATGTTGGACCACACTAACAACTACCATGTCATGCTACATAGAGAAGCCATTGAAATCCACAAGCATGTGGACAATTTCAACAGAAAGAAAGAAACCATGAAAATGAACAAAATCTGGCTACCAGTATCAATAAACTCTAAAATTATAACAGTAAATAAAGAACAACACTCAAACACAGGGGAATTCCAGACAAGAAATAATGAAGGACAGCTAATCGCCTCTCAACAAAGGATTCCACCAGGCAGTAACAAGCCACTACTAAAAAACTGTCAGGCCATCAAATGCTAATCAAGGTGGCCAATTGAATCATTCACACCTACCTCCAACAGACAAGAGTTCTTTCTCCCAACCTGGACATTCCACAGACCTCACAACTTCTGAGGATGCCTGCCATAGATGCAGGTGAAACATCAGTAGAGAATGCTTCTAGAAAATGACCATACAGCCCAAAAAACCTACAGCAACCCAGTGATTCTGACCATGAAAGCCTTCAACAAATTTTCAATTGTTTCAGGTCTTGTAATGAAACTGCAAATACTATCTATCACTGCCAAAGACTCCTGCTGTTTGAGATCAATGTACGACTTTCTTTCTTTCTTTCCTTCCTTTATTTTTTCTTAGCTGTAAAAATTTGTAACATTTCCTTATGTTTTCACAGATTTCCTGTAAGGTCGTTCTGTCCCCACCCCTCATTTTAGGGTCCATGATTCACACGTTAATAACTGCTGTTCTGGAGGAACATATGACAAGAATCTCATGCATCTACTCCTCTTTTCTAATAGGTTGTTCTGTTCCTGTCCTTGAGTACAGATTTTGCTATCCTCTGAATAACTTGCCTTCAATCATAAATGTCATATATGAATTCTACTTTTGCAGAAATCCCACTGATGCAATCAGTGCTGTCAGACAGTTGTGATGCTGCAAAGGTTAAAAGAGACATATTCTAGCGGTTAGCATAACTAAGTGTGTGTGTGTATATATATATATATATATATATATATATATATACATGAATTGAGAGTTGAACAATGACGTTGATCTTCCAGGTCAATCTGTGAGATTAAAGGAACATAAATGTCATTAAAATATTTGGACAGAAAGAAGCAACTGTGCATTTGTCATGGTGGGATTTCATGACTGTCATCTGAAAAGAGTTTTAAATTACAGAATCAAAATGTAATTATATTGACCAAAATGACCTCACAACCTCTGAGGAAGCTTGCCATAGATGCAGGCGAAACGTCAGGAGAAATGCCTCTAGAACATGGCTCTATAGCCCGAAAAAACCCTCAAGAACCTAGTGATTCCAGCCATGAAAGCCTTCGACAATACATTGTAATTATATTGCTACCTCATCAGATGGGGTAATTGGTTCATCATATCCTGCTTGTTTTTCCCTTTCAGGTCAGAGTCCATTACACAATGCACATGTACCTCTGGCTGGGCTTTATCAAGAGAGCAAGTGCTGTATGCTGTCACCGCGACAACACAGGAGCCTTCTCATGTTGCCTTACCAGCAATGGGGGGAAGCCAGGTGGTGATGCTTCTTCCCATGAGGTGAGGACAAAGGTAAGTCATGCAGTGCAGGGTGTGGAGTGATGGGATCTCCATGTGTCCCGCTGGGAGCCCATGAATTTACCATGATGTGTGATGAATCCATGGACCTTTGTGATGAGGTCCTAAAGCAAAGATTAATGTTATCTGGCATTCCCACCATTTTTAAGATGGCAGGTGGAGTGAAAATATAGGTTATACATTGGTTGAAAAAAGGCTCCTTCTTGGCCACTCCATTATTTTTTTCCTAGGAAGTTTTGGAATTTTTGAAAACAAAAATTGCATCCATATCCTAATGTGGTGAGTGAGAGATATTGTCTCACTTCCCTTTCCTGGATTTATTTTTATTTATTTATTTTAGTTATTTTATTTATCGTGTCATCAGCAACCTTACCATTGTGTTACAATTCTAACAGAACAAAACAAACACACAGATTAAAAAAAACAAAACAAAAAAACCCACAGATTTTGCAAACTTGGTAGTTGTTTAAATGTCCTTGGACCAGTATCTGGCCACTTGAAGTGCCTCTGGTGTTGCCACAAGAAGGTCCTCCATTGTGCATGTGGCAGGGCTCAGGTTGCATTGCAGCAGGTGGTCAGTGGTTTGTTTTTCTCCACACTCACATGCCGAGGATTCCACCCTGTAGCCCCATTTCTTAAGATTGGCTCTGCATCTCGTGGTGCCAGAGCACAGTCTGTTCAGCACCTTCCAAGTCGCCCAGGGGGGAGTCTCTCATCTGGTATCAGCCATTGGTTGAGGTGCTGGGTTTGAGCCTGCCACTTTTGGACTCTTGCTTGCTGAGGTGTTCCGGCGAGTGTCTCTGTAGATGTAAGAAAACTATGTCTTGATTTAAGTCGTTGACGTGCTGGCTGATACCCAAACAGGGGATGAGCTGGAGATGTCTCTGCCTTGGTCCTTTCACTATTGGCTGCTACTTCCCGGCGGATGTCAGGTGGTGCAATACCGGCACCACCTTTCCTGGATGTTTTGGGCTCAAGAGATGTCTATATTCAACAAGGAAGAAAACTGGAAGTTTAAGTTTGCATATTAGATGAACAAAGGCCTTCTCTTTGCCTAAAGAAGCTAAGATAAAAGTTCGATTTTAGTAAAAAAAAAAACCCAACAAAAAACAAAAACAAAAACCATTATTTCAGCCTTTAGTCATATGGTCATTTCTACCATTTTTCTTGATTGGCTAATATAAATATTCCTATAAGTTCAAATAAGCATCATGTTGGTGATATCACCAACACAAAACTTATATGGAACTTGTAAGAATATTTATATACATATGTGCTTGTACACATAAGTGTAGTCTATGCACAAATAGGGGGTGGACTTCAGGAAGTATTCTTTAGCTTTTTGCACTCCATCTGAAAGACTCAGGAGTAGCTCTTCCTACTTATTGCTTCCCTTTTACTTTCACTTACTCTAGAGTAAGAGGTGCTCGACTGCAGGCACTGGCAGGCATGTGCGCTTTCTGGGACTGCATGCCATGTCACACACACACACTCATTGGTAAGAGAATGCGTTAGTGGCATACAGGCCCAGAAAGCATATGCACCTGCTGATGTGTTCAGCCAAGCACCTCTTACTCTCAAGTAAGAAACAGAATTTGCCTCCTTGCCTTGAAAAGAGTGTGTGTGGAATGCAGGCCCAGAAAGCGCACACTTGCCAGTGCCTGCAGCCGAGGCTCCCGAAACACTGATCGGGGCCCCACCCAAAACTGGGACACGAAATGGGTCAAGATTTCTCTGAAAGTGCAATCCTAGTAAACAGTTACTTCTTCATCTCACTCTGTCTAGTTTTTGGGGTGGGTGGAGAGCTGCAAAGAAGGAGTTTTACATTCTATATATTCAATGAAATATTTTATTCTATATATTCTATATATTCAATGAAATATTATTTTATTTCATTATTTATTTACGGCATTTATATGCCACCCTTCTCACCCCTAAGGGGACTCAGAGCGGCTTACAAATAAAAAGTAAATACAATATTTTATTTAAAATATATAATATAAAAAAATAAAATATCTTGACTTTGGTCAATATGAAACTGATATTTTTGTTTGATGCTGTCAATTCAAGCAGGCAATGATTTTCCAGAACCTGAGGTAATGTTTTCATGTTTCCTAACCCAGATTCCCTTGTCTGAAGCTGGATATTCTATGTATCTACATATGGTTCCTCCCTCCCTCCTTACTTCTCTTCTTCCTTCCTTCCTTCCTTCCTTCCTTCCTTCCTTCCTTCCTAACACAACACAACACAACACAACACAACACAAAACAACATTAGAATAAATAAGAAATATTGTTATTTGTTCTATATCAAATCTCTCAGCACTAAAATGTATTTTGATGTCAAGCACCATACAGGACACCACCATGATATTTGTATTTGAGAGAAAAACCTGGGAAAGTTTCCATATGAAACCATCATGTTTGGAATATGGAATCACTTTCTCAGCTTTCTCTCCCATTTAAAAGTAGAAAATGGTTGCCTACATGATGTTCCTCTTGAGAACTTTCTAAACTTTCCTGTATAACCATTGCTGGAGAATGGTGCAGGATTTGTTGATCTTCCATCACATTCAGAATAACCCCTTATTATCTAATTTGTTTATAACCTTGAGTAAGTACCGCAACATCCTGAACAACACTGGAAGTATTTTCAGACCACATGATTATAGCACTATGGTTGCACTTGAACTGCTGTGGCAATACCCCATGAAATTCTGGGGTTTGCTGTTTGGAATTACAAATCTTGGGATTCCATAGAACATAGTCATGGCAATTAAAATGGAATCATAGTACTATAATTGTGTAGTAGGGCTGGGCGGTTTCGTTCATTAATTTTGTAATTCGTTATTAATTCATTATTTTTTTTGGATAACGAAGTGATATTGAACCATTCAGGAGCAACTAAAAAACAAAACGAATTTTTCCAATTCGTTTCGTAATTGTTTCGTAATTGTTTCGAAATTGTTTCGTTATTATATCGTTATTATTTCCGTATGTCTGGTGCAAGTTTTATAGTCGTTGTTTGTTTTATCAGTGATAAAAAAAATATCACACCAACAGTCAACAACAGAGGGAGAGGGAAGCTTCAGAAGTTCCCCCTGTCCCATTTGGAGGGTTTTTTAGCATATTGCGCAATCGCGTCTGCCATTAACAAATCGATTCATTATTGTTTTGAAATTGTTTTGTAATTTCCGAAATTTCATAAATATCAAACTTTTTAAAAGAAAAATTTTGGAATTCTTTTAAATAACGAAACGCAAAAACCCCTTAAAAACTAATTGAATTTAGAAACAAATTTTTCCGTGGTTGGACAGCCCTATTGTGTAGGGTGAAAGTATCTACAGTCTTGTTTTCTATTGAGAGATAAGTAGGACTGGACCTAATTAGTATCAGATTGAGATTCTACCTGGGATCTTCCGTTACAGAAAATAAACCATCCTACTTAATTGCCTCAAGAGCTGCTGCCTGTTGGAATTGACTGTTCTAACTCAGATAGAAGGGTGGCATATAGTCTAATCTATATGAATAAAAATGTAATGTTCATTTGTGAGATTAACAGAACGCAAAATCCAGTGGGCCAATTGACACCAAATGTGGACAGCATAGACCTAACAACCCAGTGTATGTCCTTCACTCATTTTTTTTATTTTGTCATTTGGGAGTTGTAGTTGCTGGGTTTTATAGTTCGCCTACAATCAAACAGCATTCTGAACTCCACCAACTATGACACTGAACCAAACGTGGCACACAGGACTCCCATGACCAACAGAAAATACTGGAAGGGTTTGGTGGGCATTGATCTTGAGTTTTGGACTTGTAGTTCACCTACATCAAGAGAGCACTGTGGACTCAAACAATGATGGATCTGGACCAAACTTGGCACGAATATTCCATATGCCCAAATATGAACAAAGATGGAGTTTGGGGAAAATAGACCTTGACATTTGGGATTTGTAGTTACTGGAATTTATAGTTCACCTACAATCAAAGAGCATTCTGAATCCCACAAATGACAGAATTGGGGCAATTTTCCCACACAGAACCCCCATGACCAACAGAAAATACTTAAGGCCATCCAGTCCAACTCTCTTCACCAGGGCAAGAAAATGTAATCAGAGCCCTCCTGACAAAGAGCCATCCAGCCATAGATATAGATAGATAGATAGATATGATTCACACACACACACACACACACTATCATAGATTTGAAAGGGACCCCTAAAGAAGGACCAGAATAGGCAAACCAGACACTCTCCACATCAATACTGACAAAGAAACAACGAGAAATACTGTTTACCCACAAGCATAAAGAAATTATATATATTAGAAACCAACATTTTCTCATTACTTTATTTTCCAGATCACCAGACTGGGCCACAGCAATACGTGGCAGGGGACAGCTAGTGCATTATAAGATAGTTTTTTGTCCTCCTGTTATTTTTCTGTCTCAGAAAAATATTGTAACTCCGCAAAAATCAGATATAGAACATAAATGGTTGTATGTGTATGTGTTCAGGTCTACTTGGTTGTCAAACACAGCAAACAAAAAAGACCAACACTAATGAAGTGCTGTTAGAACAAAACACAAAGAAGCTGAATGATAGGGTGCCTTCTTTGTTATAGTCATAATGGGGCTGGCACAGCAAAAATAGTACTATTAACAATTTGATATATATCCTGCATCATTTCATAGATGGTTTTATGTCTGTCTATTTCTAAATCTTATTTTGCTTTTTTATAGGGTTGCATGACTACAAAGACACAGCATCCTTCTGCCCATTGTAATATCTTTAGAGCTATACAAATCCACCAGGGTGAATAAGAATAAGAGGCCTTTACGAAGGAAAATGGAACATCAAGAATTAGTCAGCAGGTATGATAATTGCATATGTGTATAATAAAAGCATAAGACAACTGAAAGTGTGATTTTAAACAACATTACACCATTGCAGAGAAATAGGAAACCCATTGCAATGCAAAGAACATTATTATTATTATTATTATTATTATTATTATTATTATTATTATATCTATCGAATAAATAAATACAAGTGCATTCTGTTTTTTCACATCTAAACCTTTGATATATTTTATTACTAGTAATAAAAGTAAAATATAAGAACGGTGACTCTAGAGTTGGCTCACTGGAACCAATATGATTTAAGTAAATCAAGATTGAAAGTCTACAGTCCCTTTTTTTAACCACAACATCACTGTAATACTAAAAATGACAAATATGTTCATACTAGAGGTATACTGTATGTTGTGTTTATATTGTCTGTTTTGATGAGGCCAATTGGTTGATCAATAAAATGTTTTGTTTCGTTTTGACAAATATGTTCCTGTTGCTTATGTGACTTTGAGTTTATAATTTTGAAGTCTTCAGGAAATATATTGTCGAAGGCTTTCATGGTCGGAATCACTGGGTTGTTGTAAGTTTTTTCGGGCTATATGGCCATGTTCTAGAGGCATTTCTCCTGATGTTTCGCCTGCATCTATGGCAAGCATCCTCAGAGGTAGTGAGGTCTGTTGGAACTAGGAAAAAGGGTTTATATATCTGTGGAATGACCACAGTGGGACAAAGGACTTTTGTCTGCTGGAGCTAGGTGTGAATGTTTCAACTGACTACCTTGATTAGCATTGAATTGCCTGGCAGTGCCTGGAGCAATCTTTTGTTGAGAGGTGATTAGATGTCCTTGTTTGTTTCCTCTCTGTTGTTGTGCTGTTCAAATTTTAGAGATTTTTAATACTGGTAGCCAGATTTTGTTCATTTTCATGGTTTCCTCCTTTCTGTTGAAATTGTCCACATGCTTGTGGATTTCAATGGCTTCTCTGTGTAGTCTGACATGGTGGTTGTTGGAGTGATCCAGCATTTCTGTGTTCTCAAATAAAATGTTGTGTCCAGGTTGGTTCATCAGGAAATAATTTTGTTACAGCTTTTGTCAAGGAATCAAGAGCACAAAAGGACACAAAAGGACACGCAAGAAATCTGGTAAGTATGTCTCCAGAGGAATAGTAGATTACAATTCATCTGTCTCACTGTAGTTAACTAAACTATTTACATTGTTAAGAAACTAGACTTTTTAAATAGATGCATATTTCACAGAGGGCTATCACAATGAATGAGGATGAATCATAGAATCACAGAGTTAGAAGAGACCACAAAGGTCATTCTGCCAAAACTCCTGTCATTCAGAAACACACAATCAAGCTACTCCTGGGTGGTGGTAATTCAATCTTTGTTTAAAAAAAATCCAAAACAGCATGTCCAAATAGATGATATGAGTGTCAGTGGATTTTGTTCTCTAGTATTTAAATTTCAGTGAATAAATTACCACCTTTTTTTTAAAAAAAACTATGTTTACTTTCTGTACTATCTTAATATGTAGTTTGGTAGCTTTTAATGATATGTTTAAAGTAGCCAAATATTAATAGAAACTGAAATGCTTTAAATTATTTATTTATTTTATATTTATCATATTTATACCCCAACCTTCTCAACCCTGAAGGGGACTCAAGGTGGTTTACACACAGGCAAACATTCAACGTCTTAATTAATGCAATTAAAATAAACATTTATATTAAGATTAAAATTACTACACATTAAAACAAATTAAAAACATTACAACCAGTATTAAAACCATGCCATCCATAATCATAATCCAGGCCATTTCATTGCACATATTCTGTATCCTTCTATTGCACTTCTTTGAAGGCTTAATACCACAGCCACATTTTCACTCTCTTTCTGAAGGTCAGGAGAAAGGGGGCCAATATAACATTACCGGGGAGGGAGTTCCACAGTGGAAGGGCCACCACTGAGAAGACACTGTCTCTTGTCCTCACCAGTCATGCCTGCGAAGGTGGGACCAAGAACAGGGCCTCCTCTGGTGATCTTAAACTCTGAGGTGGTTCATAAAAGAAGATGCATCCAGACAGGTAAGCCAGGCCAGAACCATTTAGGGCTTTATAGGCTAAAGCCAGCACTTTGAATTGTGCTCAGTAGCAGATTGGCAGCCAGTGGAGCTGATGGGGCTGCCCTTGGAAACGGCTCGGAAATTCCAACTGGTCCAACGGGCAGCAGCCAGGATGTTAACTGGTGCTCCTTACAGAAAGAGATCAACCCTCCTGTTCAAGGAGCTCCACTGACTGGCGTTTATTTTCCAAACCCAATTTAAGGTGCAGGTGCTTACCTACAAAGCCCTGAACGGTTTGGGACCATCTTACCTGCGTGACCGCATCTCTGTTTATGAACCCACGCGTTCACTTCGTTCATCTGGAGAGGCCCTGCTCGTGATTCCGCCTGCATCACAGGCGCGTTTGGTGGGGACGCGAGACAGGGCCTTTTCTGTGGTGGCCCCCCAACTCTGGAACACCCTCCCAAAAGATCTTAGACAGGCCCCTACATTGGCAGTCTTTAGAAAGAACTTGAAGAGCTGGCTGTTCCGATGTGCCTTTCCAGAATAGGAAACTCCAATAACAAGTCCCAGAAGCACTTTATTAGAATTAAGATTGCTGCACACTGCACACTGCACTTACCCTATAATCCTTACATATCACCTGTCACATCAGCACTTTTAATCCTGTACCCATTACTCTGGCCCGGCCCAGTTTTATAGCGTCTTGATGTATTGTTTATTGCTTGTTGTTTAATATTGCTTTAACTGTTTTTAATTTGCTTTAGGTTTTGTATTGTTATGTTGTGTTTTGAGGCCTTGGCCTTTGTAAGCCGCATTGAGTCCTTTGGGCGATGCTAGCGGGGTACAAATAAAGATAATAATAATAATAATAATGATAATAATAATAATAACAACAATAATAATCATAATAATGTAACAGGGGAGTTGTATGTTCCCTGTACACCACTCCAGTGAGCAATCTGGCTTGTGTCAATTGGACCATTTGAAGCTTCTGAACATTCTTCAAAGGCAACCCCAAGCAGAGAACATTGCAGTAGTCTGTTCGGGATGTCGCCAGAGAATGGGCTACTGTGGCCAAGTCTGACTTCCCAAGGTACGGGTGCAACTGGAGCACAAATTTTAATTGTGCAAAAACTCTCCTGGTCACTGCCAAAACTTGGGCTTCCAGGCTCAGCAATGAGTCTAGGAGATCTCCCAAGCTGCGAACCTGTGTCTTCAGCGAGAGTGTAACCCAGTCCAACACAGGCTGTAACCCTATGCCCTGTTCGGCCTTGCAACTGACCAGGAGTACCTCTGTCTTGTCTGGATTCAATTTCAATTTGTCACCCTCATCCAGACCATCACAGCTGCCAAGCTCCGGTTCAGGACCTGAATAGCCTCCTTAGCAGCAGGTGGAATGAAGTAATAGGTTTGTGTGTCATCTGCATACATCAAACTCCAAAACTTCAGTTGATCTCTCCTATGGAAACCAAGGGCTGAAATTTGACTCATCTATATCCAAATATTTGTGCTAGTTATTCCTCCTGAGAGCCAAAATAGTATGTTTTGTTAGACTAGGGCCCTGGAAGACCAAGGTTCAAATCTGCACTCAAACATGGAAAATTGGAAGATCTTGAGAAAGTATGCCTTTCTCAGTATTAGAAGAAGGCAGTGGCAATCCCGCTATGAAGAAATCATATAAGAAATGCCTATAAATCAGAGTTGCACATAACTGCATCATGTCCATACCACAAACTCCTAATACAGTCTTAAGTGTGGCCTATCTATAACATCATTATGACATGATGGGACTTTCTTCCCATTCTTCCTTATAATTTGTTGTTTAATCTTTTAACCTTAGAGTTAACTAAAGTATCATGTGTTAGCATGAATTAAAAATATGATTTGTGACATCAACACTGCAATTTTGATACTCTGAGGGACTACCAAAAACCCATTAATAATATGGCAAATTTTCTATAGAGAATAGACTGGTAATGAATTTATTGGGAACTGTAGAAAGTGTTGGGTTGTCTTTTCATTTAATTAGTTAATAGCTTTATTCAATACTTAATTCAGAAAACAGATTAGCACTGGGTGTCTTTACAGACAGACAACTCAGATGATGATAAAGGTAATTAAGTTGCTTCTTTCTAATTTAATTAATATCTTGATTTTAAGTAGTTAGTTCCTATCTATGGACTAAGCCAATCATGAGCTCCGGTTCATGAACCTGAATGTTAGAAAGGTTTGAGCTTTGCATCTAATAGGATGGTGATTAAGATTCTGGGAAGAATATTTCTGAATACTCACACAAGCATAGACAATGAGTGAAGCAAATGGTTTCTTTAGGTAAATGCTTCAGGACCCCAAAGAGCATGGAATCCTGGTCCACAAATAAATAGCAATATAGAACATACAGTGCATATGGCTCATGCACATAGTCCAAAAGAACTGTTTACTTCCAGACAACTAGATGAGGAGGTCAATAAGATAATTTTTGTCAACATTTGCTGTGAGGCTTTCACACCAAGAGGCCATTAAGAGAAAATCAGCATTCTTTTAATAGCTACCTGAGGCTGGCCTTTACTTTCTAGGGAAAATGCCAGAGTTTATGCTTGATTTGAAACTGTTAGTGTTAGAGTTTTGAGGACTGGACATGTTTTTCAGTGAGGTGAGAGAGGTTTTCTCAATATGCTCCTAGGTATACCATAGCTCAGTTTTTCACCTCTGGGTTTGACCCACAGTTGGCCCTAGTGAATATATGTCCTTACTGTGTTTTGTTCTTATATTTCAGTGTATTTTTCTCACTTCATCATTAGTTGCACTTTGTTTGTGAGTTAAAAGCAGAGCTATTCCAAACTCTTTTTGTACTTGGGAGTGCAAACATTGTCATAACTCTCATTCCATTTCTAGTGAAGTGTACTGGTGCAGAAAACACTTCACTAAGCACAATTTTGAAATACTATGTATATCAAAATCCAATATATTAATCATTCTAATATTCACATTAAACCAAGAACCCTGTCAGGGAAGCAACTGGCTGCATGTAAAGCTAAATGAGGAGCACAGTACTATTGTTTGGTTTTTAGCCTCAACTTTAAAGGTACTGTATTATATATCACTCAAATAGCTTAGATTAGATAGGAAAAATGTGACTGAGAAGCCTCCAACTGTGACTTCTCAGCCTTGTTGATTTCAGAGTATTTTTTTAAACCAATAAGCATCTTAATAATGACTACACAGCTTTTTCTCCAAAGGCAGTAAATGTATGCTAACTCGGGTTTATAATAATAATTTTTTTTTTTTGTATTCCACCCTATCTCCCCAAAGGGACTCACATGTGCACTTGCATGCCATACCATATAGCTATTTCCCCCCCTTAATAGAAAGGAGGGTGGGCATCTCCGGTGCCACAAAGGAACCAATAAACTGGGTGAGCATCTCTAATGGAGAATGAAGAACACAGATATTAAATAACAGCACATGCGGACCCAGACCACGCCTCTGCTTCTTTCATTAACTGTCACTGTCTGCATCAAGCATTCAACAGATCCTTATAGATTTTTTATCTCCCCCCAGGTCTTTGGACTGGTTGGTAGCATTGGAGGAGGGCAAGGGCAATGAGAAGAGCTTCAGCATCAGCTATTATTATGGCAGTAAACTCTATGGTCTATAGAATGGTTCATACTTGGAAGTCTGCAGGAAAACACAGTTTAACTTCCAAGTGACTATTAATTGAACATTCCTTCCAGTTAAAATCCACTTTATGAACCTTCCTTTTTTGAAACACTTATGTTCATTTCACATTTTTACATTGATAGTACACAAGATAAACATGACATCTATGCAAAGGATGAGTAAGCCCCACAAAAAATCGTTTTCTAACATTTCATCTTTATACATTCCTTCAGTAGCAGCAGCATTGTTAACCTGCAGGAAACTTTTCTCCCTGTTCCTTCTGATATTCCTCTTCGTAGCCTTTTCTCTTTGTGATGGCCCTACTCTTTCCCAAGAATATAATTGAAATAAATAGTGCAGAACAGTACTTGGGGTGTATTTTTTTTGTCTCTGCTGGCCAATTCATTTTAGCTGCAAATTTAAAGCTGCATAGTGATGAATATTAATGGCACCATTAGTATGTAAAGGTTGCATTGGTATTGGTGCATGGTTAAATGCACAGAATTTAGAAGAAGGGAGAGTCCATCTACCTGTTAAGACTATCTTCTGAACATTCAGATATCCCCTGGCTTCCATGATATTTTAGTGTTCCTAAATGCAGAGACTGTTCAGACTTGTCTATGACCCACATCAGCCTCTGCTCAAGAGACCTCTCCTCACTTCATTCCTTTCACAAAAAAATATCATTTTGATTTTTCCTATTTTAGAAAAAAGTCCTGTCCTAGATCTTAAATAAACCCCCCTCCAAAAAAGGGAAGGGGAATATGGTAAAATTAACCCTCATCTAGAGGTCATTCATTTGGAGGCATTAAAAATCCCTGCAGGATTAAAAATATTTTATGAGCTACTCTTGATCACCCATTGTCTCACATTTTCACTTCCATGGCCAGAATTCTATTGTTAACACACTCACAAACATAAGTGTGTCTTATTATCATATCCGTCCCTTTTGAGGGGATTAGTAACAGGGGGCTATTCTGTTGTCGTGATTATCTATCCCAAAACCAATTCTTCAGACAAATCTCAACTCAATGGAACAGACTGCTCCTGTTTCCTTTAATGGATGGGAAGAAGAGTAAGTGGGGAGGCCATGAAGACATAGCTGCTCTGGGTTTCTGGGGCAAGAAATAGGAGGGAGTGCTCCATATGTGAAAAGAGCCTTAGTTTCCTCATACATCACAATCTGAGACTAGTTGCTATTTCAAGTTTAAAATCCTCTCACCTTCAATAAGCATCAGCAGTAGCCACATCTCCCGCCAGGACTTGATAGCTACTGGGGAGGATGAGAAGGATGTAAAATTATATTTGCCAATGTAGGATATTGGCCAATATGTGTCACCCTCATTTATAATGGTCATAATAACACTAAGCTTGGTAAGGAAAATATTTTCCACTTTAAGAACAATAGTTAGCTGCAACTGGTATGTGTGTCTGTTCCATTTGTGAATGAATGGTTCTTTTAGCATGGATCTCTGTCTAGTTACCAGTTGTTTCCAGGGCCATCTGCTGAGTTTTGACCAGATGGCAGTTTTCTGCACATTTCTGTAAGGATGAGTGACTTGAGTGGCAAGCAAACTGTGCTGTGCTTCAAATGTTGTGTTTTGGAGATTCTTTTGGCTACTTGAAGATTTTTTTCTCTATTATCAATGTAGTGAAATAATTTGAAATATATATTAGTAATGTATTATTAGTAAATATATATGTATATTTAAATACAAGTTTCCTTTGTCAAACAAATATAAGACACTGAATACCGTGAACTGAATGCACAGAAAAGTAGTCAGTAGCTTAAAAGTGCACTCAAGGTTAAATGCAGAACTAGTAAATCCAAGGTGATACGCCTGTCAACTGTCATGAGATATCACATCATCAGCCCACAATATCTTTCCACAACTCCTTGACATTAAACGATGGAGCACAGGTAAGTCTATTATGATTCATGTAATAATAAAGGGAAACCAAGTGTCATAGAAAATATTACTACTAATACAGTATTAAAATTTAAAACCATGGAGATAATACTATACTAGTCAATGAAGTGTTTTGAATAATGTCTTGAGCTTTGATTAAGATTTTTGCTTAAAATGTGCACATATTTAGAACTTTTATCCTTAAAAGTATGTTATTAAATTTTAATTATTATTTTGTGTTAATAGTGAATTGCATACTGCTTTCCCATTTTAATTCACTATTTCATAATACATGTTTTTTTTAATATTTGAAAAAGTATCATACCAACAAATCCCATGTTAATGGTGGGCCTTGATCAGTTGTAAAGTCTGAAACTCAGGATATTAATGCATTCTAATTTTCCCCAGAGGTGCCCTGTGCTTTGCTATTTTATTCCTTCATATATGTGCCTTGAATTCCATTAACAGGTTGACTTTGGCATTAGGAGCATTCATTTCACATGAAGGCTTATAGTATTTCCTAAATGTTACATAAGTCAGCATGTTTCCTTGCAGTCTCTAAGAAACAAAAGGCAAGAATGGATTGCTCAACATAAGAGGAGAATCAAGGACATGGTGTTTCTGGGTGGATTTTTAGATGCTTTCATACTTTTCCTGATAGCATATCAGATTTTCTGTGGTTTCTAATAACTGGTGAACAAGGATACTATGGTTTCTTACCTGTAACCGTGGTTCTTTGAGTGGTCCTCTGTGGAATCCACACATGTGGTAGTAGGTTGCACGTGTGCAGCAACCCCAGAATCTGAATAAGTAATAACAGTCATCAGTAGCCCCACCCCTCCCCCATGAGGGTATAATGGTACCACGTGGTGCTACCACCCAGTTCCCCGCCATCGCAGCAGCAGAAGAAAGGCAGGACCATGTGTGGGGAGGAAGGGGGGATGTATGGATTCCACGGAGGACCACTCAAAGAACCACGGTTATAGGTAAGAAACCATAGTTTCCTTTTCGTGGTCTCCGTGGAATGCACACATGTGTAGACTGACAAGCTACTCACTGTGGAGGTGGGCATCATGGGAGTGCCGAAGAGAGGACCATCCTGCCAAAGGCCACCTGGAATCTGGAGAGGAGGTCAACCTTGTAGTGGGTGATGAACGTCAGCGGGGTTGACCAGGTGGCCGCCTTGCAGATGTCTTCCAGGGGGTCACCTCTGGCAAAGGCAGTAGAGGTGGAAACCACCCACGTGGAGTGAGGCTTGATGCCGGGAGGGGGTTCTTCACCGGCAAGATGGTTGGCCATGGGGATGGTAGAGAGGACCCACTCGGAGAGCCGCTGAGGCAAGACTGGTGACCCTCTGGTGTCATGGCGATACTGGAGGAAGAGGCGTGGGGACTTCCGGAAGGGCTTGGTGCGGTCAACGTAGTAGATGAGCGCCCTACAGATGTTGAGGAGGTACAAGGCACGTTTGACGTATGTGGAGGGATTCCGAAAGAATGCCGGGAGTACGATGTCCTGCGTGGAATGGAAGAGAGAGGCAACCTTGGGAAGGAAGGAGATATCGGTGCGAATGACCACCTTGTCAGTGTGCAATCGGAGATAGGGTGGATCTACTCGGAGAGCACAAAGCTTGGAAGTTTGACAGGCAATTGTCACTGCAGCGAGGAAGGCCATTTTCCAGGAGAGATGTGAAAGGTCGACAAAGTGTAGCGGTTCAAACGGTGGCTTGGTGAGGGCGGAGAGAACGCGGTGGAGCTGCCACGATGGGGGCGGGAGTATACGGGGTGGGAAGGAGTTCTTGCACCCCTGCAGAAAGAGTTGGATGACAGGGTCCCGAAAGCAGGACTGGAGGCCTTGGCGTTTCCTGTGTGTGGAGATTGCTGCCAGGTAGCACTTCATCGAGGAGAAGGAAAGGCCGTGGTCAGCAAGGGATGCAAGGAAGTCTAAGAGGAGCGGTGTGGGGGTGGAGAGCGGGTCGGATCTGCGGCCCCTAGTAAAGTCGGAGAACTTGGACCACTTACGGTCGTAGGAGCAGTGAGTAGACGGCTGGTGGGCCGTGGTGAGAATGTTCAAGACTGAGGTGGAAAACGGTTGGGTCGGATTCTCCACACTATGAGGTGGAGCCAGCGGACATCTGGGTGGTGGAGAGGACCACGGTGTGATGTGAGGAGGTCCGGCCAGAGAGGGGAGGAGAAGTGATGCTGGCTCGCCATTGTTGAGAGGATGGCGAACCAGGGTTGGCGGGGCCAGTATGGAGTCACGAGGAGGTATCTGCATTGTAGTAGAGTTTGGCAATCACTTTGGAGAGCAACGGGATGGGCGGGAAGACATAGAGGAGGGGTCCCGTCCACTGGAAGAGGAAGGCATCGCCTAGGCAGCCAGTCAGGGTCAGCATCACACCCCAAGCGCAGAAGGTAGGGCACTTGGCATTGTCCGGCAACGCAAAGAGGTCTATCAGTGCACTCCAGCAGTGGAAGAGGTCAGTGATGACTTCCTGATGGAGGGACCATTTGTGGCTGATGGTTGGGGACCTGCTGAGGAGATCGGCAAGCTGCTTAGTCTGACCCGGGATGTGGACCACGAAGAGATAGATGTTGTGGTCGATACACCAGTTCCACAGCACCAAAGTGAGGCGAAGGAGAGTCTGCGAGTGGGTGCCGCCTTGCTTGTTTACATACCACACTGCTGTGGTGTTGTCTGTGCAGACCTGGACTGTCCGGTGGTGGAAGAGGTCCCAGAGCGCTTGGAGTGCTTTGAAAAATGCCAGCATCTCGAGGAAGTTGATATGTCATGTCTGTTCGGAGGGCAACCAAAGGCCCTGGACTGAGTGATGGCCCAAGTGTGCTCCCCACCCCAGCATGGACACGTCTGTCATGAGCATCCTGGAGGGGTCAGCGGGACGGAAAGGCATACCAACACAGATGTTCGCCCGATGGAGCCACCAGCCGAGAGAAGAGAGGACGATGGGAGGCAGGTTGAGGAGGGAGGTCGGAGGGTTGCGTTGTGGCCGGAAGGCCCAGAGAAACCAAGCCTGGAGCGGGCGCATGCAGAAGCGCGCAAATGGGGTGACAGACCTGGTGGAGTCCATGTGGCCAAGGGTGGACTGGATGTGACTCGCCGGGACGCGAGGGTGGTGCTTGACGCAGAGGAGAGCCGTCCGAAGCACCCGGAAGTGGTCATTGAGGAGGAAGGTCTTGCAGCAACCGAGTTGAGAGTCATGCCTATAAACTGGATGCGAGTCATCGGGTGGAGGTTGGACTTGGTATAGTTGACCACCAAGCTAAGGTCCTGGAGAAAGGAAAGAGTGAAGCAGATGTCAGAGAGGAGGGCTTGGCAGGAGTCTGAGAGGAGAACCAATCATCAATGTACAGGAAGACCATCATGCCCCGGGTGACCACCCGGGGTGCAGTGGTGATGCCACATGGAAGAACTTGAAAACAGAAGGTGTTGCAACCAATTAAGAAGGACAAAAACCTGTGGTGGTCCTGGGTGACATGAAAATAGGCATCCCAGAGGTCAAGGGTCGCAAACAACGCACCCGCCGGGATGAGTGGAAGGATAGTTGGGAGTGTCATCATCCAAAATGTGGGAGCCCAGATATGGGCATTGAGGGCCATAAGGTCCAGGATTGGGCGTAGGCCTCTGCCCTTTTTGGAAACAAAAAAATACCAAGATAAAAAATCGGAGTGCAATGGGACAATCACCCCTTTTGACAATAAAGTGTGAACCTTGACCCACAGCTCCTCCGATGGAGGGGTGGTCTTGAGAGAGCCTGTAGGAGGTGGCGTCAGAAAGTCTATGGTGTAGCCATGGCAGACTACGTCCAAAACCCACCTATTGGTGGTTATCGATTACCAGGAAGATAAAAAGCCCACCAGGCAGGTACCAAACAAAATGCAGTTGTCGCTTCTCAAGAGTTGAAAGGGTAACAGAAAACCTGAGGCAACACTGTGCCGTGAACAGGGGTTGCAAGGAAAGCCTGTAGTAGAGGAAGGGGAAGGATCGGCGTTAAAGCTGTCACCTCTGCTTGGCCTGGTAGCAGAGCTTACCCTGTTGTCGTGGCCTGCCCTGGGAGGTTGGGGCACCAAGGTCTGCAGGAAGGGCCTGTTGCCCGTAGGGTAGGTGCGCCAAGGGTAGGTCGTCGTTGGCGCTGTCCATTGGTCCCCCGAGTGGTAGGGTCACTGGGTCAGGTAGCCAAACTTGTGGGCAGACTGACGGACTTCCTGTGAGTGTTTAAGCTGAGTGTCTGTTTCCGAATTAAAGAGGCCCGCGTCATGAGCAGGAAGGTATTTGGCGAGGGATTTCCCCTCTTCAGAGAGAGTAGAGGCTCGAAGCCAGGCATGGCAGCGAATGGCCGTTGGGACTGCTAACATTTGGCCCACAGAGTCGGGGGCATGTTTGGCCATATCTTTTTGGTAGCAGGAAAGGAGTAACGCTTCCTGTTGGATCAGTGCTGCAAAGGGCCTGTGCTGGTCTGGGAGGTGATCAAGGTAGGCAGCCATCCTCTTCCAATATTAAGTTTGGTAGGAGACCATGTAGGCCTCATAGTGGGCAAGGCGGGTGGCAAAGGACGCTCCCTTGTGGACCTTCTTACCCATTGTGTCTATCTTCTTGCCCTCCTTATCTGACAGGGAGGTTTGGGGCTTTGACTTCTTCCCCGGGGCCATGTCAGTGACAACTGTATTGGTTTGTGGAGGCCTCGCGACCCATGGGGCCACCGAGAGGTCAATCCCGTAGAGAAGGTCGTTTCGGCGGTAGACTGGAGACACAAGGGAAGGGGAGGCATCAGGTGGCTTCGCCATTTGGAGTAGATACGAGATGGATTGTAGGACCATGGTTGGCAAGGGTGCCTGTTGCTCTTCATCTGAGGGGAACAAAAAATCCTCCAGCGGCGGAAGTGGGGTTGTCGTCAGGACGTTGAGTGCCCGGGACAAGTGGATGAGCATTGCGGAAAACCCCGCTGCGTCAGGTGGTGGTTGAGGCTGAGTTTGCCATCATCGTCCTGCACCTCCACAGCGTGGGAGGACTGGGAGCCCGCTCGCTTCACGGTCCGGCATCACGGCGGCCGGGTCTGGTGCTTCCTGGGCCCGCTGTGCCAGCATGGGCAGGTCCAGGGATCGGGACAATTGGGCCAGGAGTGGCAGCCACATGGGCATGGCCATTGGCCATCCGTCCTTCTTTTTCTTTTGCTTCTCAGTTGAAGCAGAGGGTGGTCGGCCAGAAGGGCAGGAAGACCAGGGACGTTTAGAAGAGGAGCGCCAGGAGGAGGTAGGCGGAGTCAAGGGAGGTCCTTTCAGGGCAGGGAGAGCTGCGGAGGGTGGAGCTGGAAGCAGGTGAGGAAGAAGGGCTCTTTGGTAAAGGAGAATCTTCAGCCTGGTTTCCCTCAGCTTGCGAGCTTGGGAGTGAGCGACTTACAGGCTGGGCAGGACTGGACCGCGTGAGCCTCTCCAAGGCAAATGAGGCAGCGATCTTGGCCATCCGTCTTTGGAAAGGTGCTCCCACACACGGAGCACTTCTTAAAGCCCGACGCCATTGGTAAGCTGAGGAAAGCTCAGGCAGTGGAAAGTCAGGAGGAGTGAAGCGGAGCTGCTGCTGTGTACGCAGAAAAAGGGAACTGGGCAGTAGCACCATGTGGTACCATTATACCCTCACGGGGGAGGGGAGGGGCTACTGATGACTGTTATTACTTATTCAGATTCCAGGGTTGCTGCACACATGCAACGAACTATCATATGTGTGCATTACAGAGAGACCACGAAAAGGAACCCAACATGCTGAATCGTCCAAATCCAATATGTCTTTTAAGAAATGCTTTAACTTGCGTTTGTCAGTACCTTTCTTTGATATGAGAATAATTATGAACAATCTATCTGTCATTCCACATAGCACTGAAGCATAATCATAATGAAGTAGTGTTGACAGTTATTCATTAGGTATTTTTGAACATTCTATTTTTAAAAGTTTTTTTTTAACAATGGCAAAGATCCTATGTAATACCAAATCTACTGGGAAACTTATACGGATCTCCCTGCTTTCTTATGAACAATCTGGGGACGTTTCAGTGGCCACCAGTGTTTTGTGGGGGGTAGATACTAGGAATGTACAAAATTTTCAGAAGTTTTCTAAGTTGTAAGAAAATTAGTTTAATCTGTACCTCCAAAGATTTAATGGGTGTTGGATATACGCCAAAAACTTTAGAATCGAAACTTACCCAATACATATTCATTTGTGTTTTGTAAATCTCAGAAAACTCCCTCCCAAAGTCAGCTTCATTTTCATGGCAACCAACCAAAGCAAAGCCAGCACAGAACTCTTGGAAATATAGTTTGTGAAGGCAAGGAGCCATATGCCAGGAAATTCAATAGGCCCCGCCCTAAACTACATTTCCTAGAATGTAGTAGTATCAGAAAGCCCCAATCAGGATAGGGAAGAAAAATATTTGCTCCTCCATAGCCCACCAGAGTTCCAATAAATTGGTTAATATTCTACACTATGATTTTTATTCCTAGGTTATAAATGTCATATCCTAATTGGTTCTATCATAGAAATATGTGGAAAGTTTGTTAAATTGCAAAAACTTTGTCTTTGTGGGAGGAACATTGTGCTATAGTGGAATAGTTTTTCAATGTACATCTCATTACCAAGTCTCAACCAATTCAACATAGTTTGTGCCATACAAACAAAGTTTTGGGAGCAGAACAATTACTTTCAAAGTAAAAACTACAAAATTAAACTGGAAATAACACTTTCAAACTAGGAACATATTTTCTTTATTATTAAAAACTGGCATCAAACAATTGTCAGTTAACAGCTCCCAAACAAAGCATCTCCCTAGACAGCAACAGCCAGAATTTGAAGCTGCAAAGCTTTCCCGTGCTAATCATGATGGCCAATTGTAACATTTATACTTACCTCAAACAGACAAGAGTTCTTTCTACCACCCTGGACGTTCCACAGATTTTAAAAACCCACTGCATAATTTCCAACAAACCTCCCAACCTCTGAGGATGTCTCCCATAGATGCAGGTGAAATGTCAGGAGAGAATGGTATTGGGACATGGCCATACAACCTAGAAAACTCATATTGATTCCAGGCATGAAAGCATTTCACAACTTATTTTAAAAAACATTGTTTACGAAAACTTTGAAAATTCCCCAAAAATTTGTGGATATGTGAAACATTCTGAAATTTGGAGGGCTAACCGTGGTAACTGTGTTCTACAATTGTAGACAGTTTCACCCCAATAGCTGTAAAAATGAGGGAGAAATGAGCCCCAGTAGCCTCCCCAGGTGCCAGGCCCGTAGGCAGGATTTTGTTTCAGGGAGGGCCTTCTCGTGGACCACCATCAGAATTTCGGGGGGGGGGGGGGCTGAAGCCCCCAAGCCCCCCCTCCCCCAGCTACATGCCTGCCTGGTGCACAATTACTATAACAAAAATAGTAATGAAATTTCATTACTTTCATTATAGTAGCACAGTTTTCACTAATGATACTTTAGAAAACCTTTAAAAACAAAGAACCAGCACTCCTATTTTGTAATGACTTTTTAAACATTTTTATCGATCGCGCATGCATAGTATATACTCTGTTTCACTTTGAATGAAGGAGAAACACATGCATTAAGAATTTAATTCCTTCCACAAGTATCTAAAAGTACAACCAGTCTGATATAACCAAGGATTATGTCAATTAACATCCCACTAGGATTCCAACTAATACATTTGTAGAAAAAACAAAAAATTAAATATCATTTTAAAATGTATCACAATCAGCAAGATATAGGAATAAAAATATATATTCTGGCCACTGGTAGGAGGCTCTGTGTTTTCCACCCACCATGTACTTTGAAGTCTAGAATATGATGTGCAAAATAAAAAAAACTAACTGAAACATGTAACATGATGCAACACACTGATATCAGTTACAGAAATTGTTAGCTTACTTTTGAAGTCCAGTTTCTTGCCTCTTTTGAAGATCAAACTTAAATCCCCCAGTATCTTTTGATCAGTACACAGAGACCAGATATTTCTGAGGATGGATACATGGATGTTACATTGAAGATACTGTTGGTGAGGAAGTTATTTAAACTTGATGCAGGGTGACCTTTTGCACTTGAAATGTATACTATGGTTTTCAGTTTTTTGTTTTTTGTTTGTTTTGGGTTTTTTTAATTTTTAAAGTGAATTCCAAGATCTACCAATTGAGTCCAGAATAGATGCAAATATGTACCTGAGAGATGGGTAGATTCAAAAGAAAATTGTAGCTGAAGAGGATAATACTGGGATATATGTAAAATGACTTTTGATAAAGTAGCTTTCAGAAGCATGTTAAATCATGCCTATGTGCATATCACCATAAATACTGTACTCTCATCAGCAGTACATTTCCAAATCTGTGTCTGAATTAATACATAGTAGTGATTCTAGGAGCCTAATTTAGAAGAGTAACACATCATTTTGCTTCCACATTTGTGGGTTTAATTTTTGTGTATTTGATTATTTATATATTTGATTAATATGCTCTTTCTAGGAATCCCTAGGTCCTCCAGGAATCATAAAACAACATTGCAGGATCTAATAATTCTTAGGGAAGTGTTATTTTAGAGAAAATACAATAGCATTTTTAACTTTTGTTTTTTCCACTTTCATGGGGTCCTGTACCCCCAATCTTCACAAAAGTGGAGGACTAGTATATTTTAAGTCCCTGTCAGAAGGTAATGCAGATCTAGTGTAGATCATCCACTTATCTCCAAGTAGAACCCAACATATGTGATGGGCCATACCTGACTCAAAGCATATGATGGATCTGTATGGGTTAGAAAGTGTTAAAACCTTCCTGCTTTACCCACCACAGCCTTGGACCATCTCCTTGTAGAATTCTGCCATAAAAATAATGTATACACACACTTTCACTATATCAGATTTTTTTTAACAACTTGCATGTAGAAGTGACATGATGATGATGATGATGATGATGATGATGATGAGTACTATTTATCATTTTTGGCTCCACTATGGAAATTTTACTTTTATCTAATGACACACAGACAGGATTTCATCTTATTTCTTATGCAATAAATGCATTCCCTGCATTTGTTCTTCCTTTGCTTAAATTAACTTAGGAAGCAAAGAACTGATTGCTCTAAAACATTCCATTCAATTTATCTTAGAAATGTCATACAATTTATTTTAAATAGATTCTTATTGGTACAGGATTGCAAGATAATCCATTCTTATTTGCAACACAAGCACCGATCTTCTCTTCTCAGAAATGTCAGTCTTCTACTACGTCCTAGACTCCATTAGAAAGTGACAGAAGTAAGCATTATATCTCATTAAGCAACACTGTAAATGGTTTATTGCTCCAATATATTTTTGAAGAACATTTAAAAATAAAGTGTAATGTCTGCCCATAGCTTTGCAAGCATCTTCATATGCCTTGGCTTCAGAAAATAAGTGATGATTTTCAACCAGTTTGTACTAGAAAAAAGAATAGGGCTCTACAGTCACCTACGAACCCACAAGAATACTGATCCTGGAAGACTCTCCTTCTCGGCCAACAAGGGATCGCCTAAGAATAAGAAGACTAGAAAAAAAAGTATTACTATGACTGACTCATAGAAGTACAACCCATACCAAATTAGTTTCACTTCTTGAACATATGCAGAGAAAGGATGGAGTGGAATCTGACTGCTATTCAAAACTAAATCAAAATACATCTTTGTTCTGTTAGGTTTCAGGCATGGAGCTCTTTTGAAGCCAAAGTTTCTTGTGGAGCCCCAAGTGTTTACATATTATATAATATATAATCTCTCTCTCTCTCTCTCTCTCTCTCTCTCTCTCTCTCTATATATATATATATATATATATATATATATATATCAGGCATGGGCTGGGCCAGTGGCAAATGGATGGAGAGTGTTTATGTAAACTAATCCACACATTGCCAAAAAAGGAAAGAAAGAAAGAACAATTCAATATTTAAAATGAAGAATAATTTTAACTAGCATAAACTTAACAGTATTTCAGTAGAAGACTCCCAGAGCCATCCAGTTCACCCCCCTTCTGTCATGCTGGAAAAACACAATCAAAGCACCCTTTGAGTGGTGGGAGGAAAGTAAAGAAAGTGTGGAGGAGGGTTTGGGTGGTCAGAAAAAGAGTCTGGGCAGTAAAAGAGGCACAGGAAAAGAGTCTGGAATGTGAGGGAGGCTGGAGAGAAAGTATCTGTGCTCTGGGAGGTTGCTCCTGCTGTTGCTGTTTCCAGCAGCTCAAAATTTTAATTTCCCTGCATTTCTCAGGAGGAGGAAATAGGAGGAGGCAGGAAGCAGCATGGCACTGTGGAGCCCCTCCATGGAGTACAATTTGAGAACACCTAGGTTATGGGATTAATTTCCTAAAAGTGATCTGCAATTTGAAAACATTGTCCAATAATTATGTAACATTATTCAGTAATATCCAGTTCAACTTCATGGGAATTTGGGATACTTTTTTGTCCTTACTAATATGAAGGGGCCCCCTGGTGACACCGCAGGTGAAACTGCTGAGCTGCTGAACATGCTGACCAAAAGGTTGGTGATGGTTTGAATTTGGGGAGTGGGGTGAGCTCCCGTTATTAGCCCCAGCTTCTGCATACCTAGCAGTTCGAAAACATGCAAATGTGTGGTAGATCAATAGGTACCACTTCTGCAGAAATGTAACAGTGCTCAATGCAGTCATACTGGCCACCTGACCTTGGAGGTGTCTATGGACAACGCCAGCTCTTTGGCTTAGTAATGGAAATGAGCACCACCCACCAGAGTAGGACACAGATTTATTATCAGGGGAAACCTTTACCTTTAGTAACATGATCTTGGAGGTATCTATGGACAATAGCATAGACATTTGGCTTAGAAATGGAGAGGAACACCACATCCCAGAATTGGGCATGACTAGACTAGACTTGTTGTCAGATGAAACCTTTACCTTTAGTAACACGAACACTTCCCTATCTTAACCACCATTACATATGGCCAGATTGGGCCTATACATGTTTTGAACAATATATGTGGACTGTTGAGTTAACCAGCTATTTTAGTTAACCACATAACTGCTACATTCTATGGACTGATTTGGAACTCTAAGCAATACTCTTGAGATTTGGTGACTCTGTGAATCAATTGTGACTTGTTTTTCTGTTATTATTTTATTATTTTATCTTATTTTATCTAAACAGTCTATCTTTTGCCATTTTATTTACTGTTAGCATACCACTTTGAAAGAGGAAGCATTGTTTTGAGGAATTTCACACTGCTCTCTTCCAATCCCTTTTTGTCTCTGGGTGTTCTTAGAAATTGGCCCATTAGTGAACATTACATCATCTCCAAAAATGTGAGGAAGATGAGACATGTTGAAAAAGCAAAGGTATTGAGATCAGTTGAAAAACGGACATTGCTGGGTATCTTGGTATGTTTAATCTTGTAAACATTCTATATAGTCCCAGAGTAACTGAAAGAATTGACACTATTCTTTCTGAAAACAAATTGAAGCTGATAGAAATTTAGCTGAATGTTAATGCACCATCAAGCAGAAGGGTAGGATATGAGCCCCTAAATTATCCTATATTCATTAGGTAAATGAAACATGACACTCATGGGTCTGTGACTTGAAAGCATTATTATGCAATCAAGATAAATAAACAATGTTAGAGAGAGGGAAAGATCCTAGCAGAATAGTTCAGCCACATATGGCTGAGTAGTAGGGCTGGGCGGTTTCGTTTCGTTAATTCGTAATTCGTTAATAATTCGTTAATTTTTTCAATTACAAAACGATAACGAACCATTCTGGAGCAATTATTAAAAAAAACGAATTTTCAAAAACGTTTTGTAAATGCTTCGTATTTCGATATTGTATTCGTTTTGTTATTGTTTTGAGGTCGTTTCGTTATTATTTCCGCATGTCTGGGCCAGTTTTATGGTTTAATTAGTGAAAAAAAATTATAATATCACACCAACAGTCAACAACAGAGGGAGAGGGAAGCTTCAGAAGGTTTTGGAGGTTTTTTAGCGTATTTTTCGGAAATCGATTCGTTAATTTTTTACCATTTACGAAATTTTGTAAATATCGAACTTTTTAAAAGGAAAATTTTGTAATTATTTTAAATATCGAAACAAAAAAAACCCCCAAATACAAATCGATTTTAGAAACAATTTTTTCCGTTGTTACCCAGGCCTACTGAGTAGAACAAGGAACCAGCAGGAAACCTATATGAGGACAAATGAATAAAAGTATAGTAGGGCTCTTGCTGAAAGAGGACTTGAGGGTCTGGCAGATTTCAATAGTTAATAATTTTCTTCTTGAAGAAAGCAACAAGTAATTTTTTGCAATTTTCTTCCTGATCCAAGAAAGTCTCCAAAAACCAATATTTCAAAGCCTATTCACAATCTCAGACTTATTCTGTACAATATTCTTGTATGGCTGTTTTGCACAGAAAACAATATGAAGCAGCATTTTTGTGTAGAAAACAACACTTCTGCCAAAATGTAACACAGAAGACATATAGTGGGCATGGTCACACTATCAGACAGATGGATTCTAGAGTTGTTAACATCAAAGCAAAACATTTACAGCTATACAGAGACATAATATAGGACCATTTTGTATTCAGTAGTTCATTTTGTCACTTCAGCCTTCTAGTTTATAGTTAGGGCCAGACCAGTGGGTAAAAAGTGACTGGCATGGGGTGAGGGAACTTTGATGTAAATAATGTACTTCTGCTGTTCTGATAGCTATTAGAATGAAAAATGGTTTGTACATGTATGATTCACTTTCTCTTTTTTGGGTTCTACTTTACATAACCATAGGAATGCATCTTCCATTTGCTTCTCTGGGGAGTGAATATAAACACTAGCCTAGGGGACCCGCTGTCTAGATCAGAAGAACTGGAGTTTTGGTTCTGGAATAGTCTTGGTACAATTTGTGTTTAACAATTTGTTCATCTGCCACTTGCCCTAAGGATGCTGGACCCCATCAGGAAAAGTAAACCTTTTAATAGGGATGTGTGTCAGCCTTTGGTACTGAACAAAGTGTTTTATAGGCCTGGTATTGCAGGCATATTTAATTTATGATAAAACACAAGTGCCATATCTATCTATATCTGCACCTATATCTATCTATATTTATATCAACATCTGAGTGAACGTAGCTTTAAAATTAAAACTGAAGAGTGACAAGCCATTTTATAACACTAAAGGGCCAACAGACTAAAACAGTGTTTACTTGCCCATTTCAAATAAAATAAGAAAGCAGTCCATGTCATCTCTACTATCTATTTCACAACAGAAGCCATCACAAAGTCTCTGCCTGGAATATTCAGTAATGTAATCTCCCTAGGCACAGGGGCCTATAACAGGGCTTTCAATGAAAGTGATAGATTATTAGACCATTCTTTTGGAAGTAGAATGTCCTTCAGAAAACTTGGCCCTAAGAGATTTGGGCTATGCAATGGAAGCATCAAAAAGAGCCCAAATTGTTATTGTAACCTAATCCTATTATTCAGTCACCTTTCAAATAAAGTGAGATTTCATAATTGTAATAGAAGTGTTGCTATCACTTTGGAAAAACTTCTCATTGGCATCCAATGTGGCTGATATGCCATGTATTCGTGGCTAAGTAGGTTTCAGTATATTTATATGATTAACTAACACTGTGTCTGATACACCCCATAATCATGGTTAAGTAGTTTGTAACATATGCAGTCTTGCAACTGTTTTTCATCATGAAGTGCTCGTATTCACATTAAGCTTCTCTTAAAACAGCAGGTGAGCTAGTATACATACAGAGCACAAAGAACCATACGCCACAATCTGCTTTCATAAAAGGAAACACTTGAAATTGCTACATTCAACTACTCATTTTAACAATTTCTGTTAACAAAGTCAGTTGTTGGTATCTCCAGTAGTCTTGCATATATATGACCAGAGTACTAGACATCCTTAATATTTATTTTATTTTATTTATTTGGAAGTTTTCTATACCGGCCTTCTCACCTCAACCGAGGGACTCAGGTCGGTTTACAGCATATATGCAATTACAAAGTATACAAATACAATTGAGTGCAACATCATTAAGGATTAAAAACACACAATAAAATACAATAAAACATCATCATTACAATTACCCAGGCCAGAACGTCAATACAATTGCAGTCGTAGTCGTAGTCACAGTTCATCAAAGATTCAGTCCTCAAAAGCCACATTCCAGAGCCAGGTCTTTAGTAATTTCCTGAAAGTCAGGAGGGAGGGGGCAGATCGGATCTCCAGTGGAAGGGAGTTCCAGAGCCGGGAAGCCACCACCGAGAAGGCCCTGTCTCTCATCCCCACCAAGCACAACTGCGAGGGTGGTGGGACTGAGAGCAGGGCCCCTCCGGAAGATCTTAATAACCTTGATGGTTCATAGGGGAGAATCCGTTCAGACAGGTAGACTGGGCCGGAGTCGTTTAGGGCTTTATAGGTCAAAACCAGCACTTTGAATTGTGTTCGGAAGCTAATCGGCAGCCAGTGGAGCTGGCGTAACAGAGGGGTCGTATGGTCTCTGTACCCTGCTCCTGTTAGCAATCTGGCTGCCGCTCGTTGGACTAATTGAAGCTTCTGGGCCGTCTTCAGAGGCAACCCCACATAGAGAGCGTTGCAGTAGTCTAAACGGGATGTAACCAGAGCATGGACTACCAAGTCAGACTTCCCAAGGTATGGGCGCAGCTGGCGCACAAGCTTTAATTGTGCGAAAGCTTCCCTGACCACTGCCAAGACCTGGGGTTCCAGGTTCAGCGATGGGTCCAGGATCACTCCCAAGCTGTGAACCTGCGCCTTCAGGGGGAGTGTAACCCCGTCAAGCACAGGCTGTAACCCTATGCCCTGTTCGGCCTTTCGACTGACCAGGAGTACCTCTGTCTTGTCTGGATTTAGTTTCAATCTGTTGTCCCTCATCCAGTCCGTTACAGCGGCCAAGCACCGGTTCAGGACCTGAACAGCCTCCTTAGTAGCAGGTGGAAAAGAGTAACAGAGTTGGACATCATCTGCGTACAGATGACACCGCACCCTGAAACTCCGGATGATCTCTCCCAATGATTTCATGAATATGTTAAACAACATAGGGGACAGTACAGAACCCTGCGGGACCCCACAGAACAATGGCCGCGGAGTCGAGCAGGAGTCCGCTAATAACACCTACTGGGAGTGCCCCTCAAGAAAGGACTGGAGGCACTGCAGAGCAGTACCCACAAGGCCCATTCCCACGAGACATCCCAGGAGGATATCGTGGTCGACAGTATCGAAAGCCGAAGAGAGGTCCAGCAGAACAACAGGGACACACTCCCCCTGTCCAGTTCCCGGCGAAGATCATCCACTAAGGCGACCAAGGCTGTCTCGGTACAAGGCTCCGGCCTAAAATCAGACTGCGCCGGATTTTTGGCAAAACTAAGATTTCTTTCCCCCGCCTTGCTGCGCGTCCTATTCCCTCGGCGCCATCTTTTCCCATCTTAATAGCTGGAAGGGGTAAGCAGGTTGGATGACTTTCTCAAAGATGTCTATACAATTATTATTAATATTCAGGAGTATGCCATCAATGTGAGATGCAGTATAGTGTAGAAGTCTGAGACATGAACTATGACTCTAGATCAGAGTTTCTAAAACTGTGCTCCTCCAGATGTTTTGGACTTCAGCTCCCATAATTCCTAACAGCTAATAAGCTAGCTGGAATTTCTGGGAGCTGAAGCTCAACACCCCCCCCCCCCGGAGGAGTAGAGTTTGAAAACTCTGGTCTAGAGTCATAGTTCATCTCTCAACACTGTATAGGCCATTGAAACTTTGAGCAAGTCACACTCTCTTGGCCTCAGAGTGGGCAAAGGCAAACCCTTTCTGAACAAATCTTGCCACAAAGAAAACCTCATAATAGGTTTGCCTTTGAGTTGTCATAAGCCAAAATGACTTGACGGCAGACAACAAGACTTTCCTTTCCACATTTATGTACAATTTCATGTTATTTTGGTCACGGTTTTCAATAATCATTCCTAGGCATTCTGTTCTGAAAAAAGTAGATACATGAGTTGGGGTGACACCTCTATCATGCTAGTATCCATGAAAACAGAAATTGTTCTAATATAAAAAAAGTAAAATGATTATTATTGCATTTTATTAAAGACGTCAATATTGATCTTTGGCCCATTCTACACAGATGCAATAATGCAATTTGAAGCTGACTAGAGGGCAGGATTTTCACAAAATGTACACCCCCAATGCGTAATATGCTACAAACAATAAGAGAATATCTCATGCAGGGCTGAAAACCATGTGAATTATAATGGGCAACACTTTGCAAATAAGCACATCTCAGTGGACTCATTAAGAAAAAAAAGTCTAGCCACGGATACTGTGGTTCCTGGATTCAATTCCAATCTGCAATTAGTGGAGACTGTGGCCACTGTTCCAGCTTCAAACCAGTTCCTGCATAGCAAAACCAGTTTGTTTTATTCCACTTCCACTGCCAATTTGGTTATTGTACTAAGAAAATGCATCCTGATCAGTCACCTGGAGCAAAATATGCTGTTGCCCATGACTTACAAATAACATTATTTTTAGGTAGGTATTTTTACTATTGATATACTATTATTTTTATTTTTACTATTACTTTTTATTTTTACTATTGATATACTGTTGTAGTATTGAGTAATGTGGCTTGTTAAATAATCCTCTTTTACCTTTCTACTCAGTCACAGCAGGACCGAGTCAAACCAATGACCCATCTAACTCTGCACAATGAATCAGCTAGCTTTTATCTATAACCTTATAGTTAAATGAACATTTTAAATATCATGTTTTTAGAGGCTGGAGGCAGAAGTGGAGTCCGTCATACCAGCTGTGGGATTCTGGGAGTTGTAGTCTAAAACTATTACTTTTCTCAGCCCTGGTCTGGTATAAGAAACTCTTATCAGTTTCAGTTTTGAATTTTTCAAAACTTCAGCCTCTCCTGAATATGAAGCAATTTGTAAAAGTTTACAAAGTCGTAAATAAAAAGTGATATAATTCCTGTCTCTCTTCAGTGGTTGAATTCAATTGGTATAGCCAATAAATGTCTGAAAGATGAATACTTCCACGTAAAACTAACCAACCAACCAAAGAGAAACAAAATGACCATCTTAATTCATCAACAATGTGATGAAATATATGTGAGTTAAATACAAGCTTTTAAGAGTCAAGTGCTCAACTTGTGTTGAGCCAAGATAGATCTGCCCATTATAATTTCTTCTACTTTAACTTCTTTTTAATCTCATTTTCATTCCAAATGTGAAGGCATTTGTATTTAAAAATATTATCTGGACTGCCTAGATTTGTATGTAATTTTATTCATGTTTTAAATAAAGAAATTATACTGGAGTCAAGTGAGTTATATTGGGGATCCATGGGATCCAAGATTTTTATTGTGTATATGCAGTTCTAGTGTAAAAATAGGTTAATTTATTGGAAAGTGTGTATACTTTATATATTGTTTTACTCTATAAAATGTGGGATAATAAAATCTTTTAATAGAAAAAGAAATAAAATTATCCCAAATCCGAGTCAGATCAGAGTAAGTGATTTTTAAATAACAACAACACTTTTATTTGTATGAAGAAATGCAACCATAAGAAGGCAGCGAAACTGGAGAAAATGCACTTTAGCAACAATATGCTAAGGTATACATTTTCCCCATTCCCTTTCAATTGTGTTTGACCATAGACTCATTAATCTCTATGTTGTTATTAGATAAAACATTCCATCTGCCTTTTCACCACTGCTAGCAGCCACAGGCATCACCTTACATGCACTGCAATTGAACATGGCATTTAATGTCAAGTCAAAAGTACTAATGCAATTGCAATTGTCTCCGGGAGAACCTGCAGCCTGACCTTCCCTCTGATGTGTGTAAGCCAGATGTTCCTGCTCCCTTTTTGTCTCCTTCACTGCATGAGTGACTCAGACATTATTTACAGGTAGGAGTAGCAAGTCTCTGCACCACTTCTTCTACATTCATTGGTTTTAACTCTTGTTGGTCAGTGACTGTACTCAGCTAGACAAAAGTAATCCTCTTTATGCTGGACTTTAGGTGTAACTGGAAATAGACTTCTCTACCCATAACCTTTGGTTTGATTGAAAATAACCAGATGATGTTTGACATATTGCTTAGATCTTAACAGGATGCCATTTATCTCAGTGTTGCAACTATAGCAATAATTAGATTGATTAGCCCCAGAAAGAGTAGGTATATTGAATTTGATTTATCTATATATTCAGTTTCTGTTCCACAACTGATTCAGGGAATGTACTCTAATCAGGGACTAACTTAATTCATGGCTGACATGATCCATGGTAGAGATTTGTTTGATTCATTACTAGAAGAGAGTAGATAGCTTCAACTGAGTGTTCTTAAACTTTGGTCTTTCGAGTATTTTGGACTTTAGTTCATAGAATCCCTGATCATTGTCTAAAGTAGCTGAGGCTTCTGAGAACTGTAGTTCAAAACATCTAGTACACTGATTTCGGGAATCCCTGATCTAACTCATGGAAAGTTTAGGTATGGCACATATTTCTTCTTATCCTACAATTACTTCCTTAATTCAAATGGGACACCAGATCTCATCACTAGAAGGTCACTTTGGCTTTCTAGACAATGCATTGGCAATCTGTTTGTTTATTTATTTATTTACTGCATTTCTACCCTGCTCTTCTCAACCCCCGTGGGGGGGGGGGACTCAGGAACTATCTTCCTTATTAGAAGAAGAAAGTCTGTAGGCTCAACAAATAAATGTGATTGGAGAATTGTGGCCAGCTTTATGTGCTGTTCAACAAGGCAAGCAAAGTATGTCACAGGAAGTACTGGGGTACATAAAAGAGAGGTCACACCAGTACATGTAAGTATGACTTAGCATCTATAACATGGACAACTCTTTCTTCTTTTAAGCATTGCATCTTGGGTAGTTCAATCCTTGAGATGCAGTTTCTAAAAGATGATGGTGCTTGAGGCAAGAAAAGGAAATGGCAAAGCTAGAATGACAAATGTAGTAAGTGACAATACAATGACCTCCAGTGTTACCACACTATCTTTTATCTCTGGTGTGTTATCTCCCCCTAGCTAATGACAATGTGGTCTTGATGTATGTTGTATTCTTTTTCTAGTCCCAGTGTTTTTCAAATCCATGGAAAAAGTTTAAAGGGTGGTGAACGATAGAATATAAAATCCATGCATCTTTTAGATTCCCTACACAAAGAGAAACTGCATCAAAAGTAATGTACTGTATTTCTTCAATTGTAAAAGGCCATCAATTTTAAGATGCACCCTAATGTTAGTACTACCACTACCAACAAAAACACATAAAGATACTCCTGCAATTCTTAGAAGCACCCCTATTTTAGAGATATTTATATGGGAAAAAGTGTGTCTTAGAATTGTAATGTTTATTCATTCAAGAGGATTATAGAAAAAATCAGTTTAATAGATCTGTTTAGGGTATATTTAACACATTTAAGATATAGATTGGAGAATTTTAAGATATTGTCTAATCTGAGAAAGGTAAACACTCCCTAGCAGTTTCCTTTTTATTCACCAGGCCTATACAGGCGATCCCGATGTTATGAAAAATATAGGTTTTGTAGGTTTGTTCTTAAGTTGAATGTGTATGTAAGTTGGGACAAATAAAAATTTAATAATAACTGCTAGCATCCCTGTGATATTTATTTTTCTCCCTGTGCCCCTGTTCAGAAGATTTCACCACACTTTCAGTCCCTGTGATAATTGGGTTTTGAAAAAATGGGCATGTTGTGGAAATAAGGCTTGGTGATAAAGCTTCAATGAAAATATCTTTTCACCATGATAACTCTTTCAGGATTCAATTTCCCTTCTAGGAGTAGATTTCTCTCACTTCATATTGTCTCACCCCCATTCTTAACTATGAGTCTTTTGTAAGTTGGATGTTTGTAACTCAGGGACTACCTGTATAGATAAATGCATGGAGCTCCCTGTTTTATAGCTGTATCCTTCTCAATACTCTCTCCCTGTTTTAAGGAAAAGTTATTTTCAGGTAGGATGGTTTTTTTTCATGTTGTGATTATTATAGCTGGATAATATGTGAATACTGTCTAGATTAATTCTTTTATTTTGTTCCAATGCTTTTATAATATTTATTGGTTAAAATTTCTTATTTTTATAATGGTGTATTGATTAGCACCATAAATCATTTGTACCCTGCTTGAAAGAGGTTTCCTAATTTAAATAAATTCAAGGTTACTATTTCTGTTGGACTGCAGTGCCTGATGTTTATCAGGAAAGTTTAATGCTGTAAATTAGAAAATTGCAAAAAGAAAAATGCAAATTATTGCATCAGGCATAATTTCGGCTTTAAACATATTAATCTCTCAGTGAGAAAACAGAATGAATAGATGGAATGTTAAAATCAAGCAAACCTTTCGCTATACAAATACATATTAAATAAATGTTGGGGGGGGGAGTGTTAATGCAGAACAGTTTTCTCAGTACGAGTAACCATTGTATTTTATTATTATTATTATGGATGTTGACTCAACTAAACTGTCATGTTTACAACACTAAATAAAGAAATTAATCTTAACCCAGTCAGAAGTATTACTGGTAAGAGAGAAATATAAACTGAGCACCCCAACTGAGCACCCCATCACATTATGAACTATATGTGCAGTAGGGATGGGTTTTTTTGTTGTTGCTGTTTTAATGCTGAAAGAGGGATTTCCTGGCTGGCTGTGAACTCTGGAAGGAAGAATAATAGGAAGAATCTTTCACAATTTTGTCCTGCCATTCAAATGATCGCAGGTGTTGTGTCGAAATTATTTTGATGGGAAACCACATGCATTTTTTCTACATAGAGGAGTTCTCTGAAGCACTTTATTCTACTTGTTGGGGCATTTAACCCACCTTACCCTCTAAAAACCCCTGTTTAGATTCATTTTACTGCTGTTCACACCCAGTGTTTTAAATGTTTAATCTATTAGATTTGGCCCTGCCCACAGTGTTGGATTCTTGTGTTTTTAAATGTTTTTTTTGCTGATATGTTATTTATAATTGTTTTGTATTGTATTTTTTATTTTTCCCCTTTATTTTATTGCTGTGTTGATTTACTGATGTATTGTATTGTCGGGCTTGGCCTCATGTAAGCTGCCCTGAGTCCCCTTGGGGAGATGGTGGTGGGTATAAATAAAGTATTATTATTTTTATTATTATTATTGTTCTAGAGTAGTTCTGCAGCACATTGCAGTATTCAAATATGGAAGAAATAGAATGTGTACAACAGGGGTCCACAAACCTTTTCAACAGAAGGTCAGGTCACAATCCCTCAAACTGTTGGAGGGCCAGATTATAATTTGAAAAAAAAAACATGAATTCCTATGCACGCTGCACATACCTTATTTGTAGTGTAAAAAGCAATTTAAAACAATACAATAATTAAAATGAGGAACAATGTTAACAAATATAAACTTATTAATATTTCAATGGGAAATGTGGACCTGCTTTTGGCTGATGAGATAGGATTGTTATTGTTGTTTTTATGTGCTTTCAAGTCGTTTCAGACTTAGGTTGACGCTGAGCAAGGGCCGGGTAAATGACCTTGGAGGGCCGCATCTGGTCCCCGGGCCTTAGGACCCCTGGTGTCCCTGGTGTACAACAACTTCCCAGAGACATTAAGCAACATCAGAATCTCCCCCCAAAAAACTCAGAAGATAATTCAATAAGTTTTCACCACCACTGCAGTTGTTGATAAAGTTGAGTGACAAATATGCCAGATCTAAAATTTCCAAAAGGGCACAGTATAGTGAATTTATGTCTTCAGTAAGGAAGAAAAATTATTCATATATGGGGGGAGGGGTGGGGATAGAATTCTTCAATGTTAGTGAGAAGCTGTCATAGGGAAAAGAGGGGAAAACTTTATAAACATGTTAAAGAATAATGATTGTATGAGTGGGAGTTCAGTAATGAATGGGAATCACTGAAAGCAAGAAGGGGCTTCTGAGAGGGATAAAGATTTAAAAAGGATTTGTGTGTGGAAAATCATTTGGTGACAATTTGAGAAGTCTGTTAGTAGATCAGTTGGGAATGTGGGTGATTGCATTATGTTGAGTGAATACAAGAGAGGAGGTCTCATAGTAATAATCCTTTATTCCTTTAGCTCAGTGGTTCTCAATCTGTGGGTCCCCAGGTCTTTTGGCCTACAACTACCAGAAATCCTAGCCAGTTTACCAGCTGTTAGGATTTCTGGGAGTTGAAGGTCAAAACATCTGGGGACCCACAGGCTGAGAACCATTGCATTAGCTGTTTAGGAACTAGCCACTGGAACTTGTCAAACCATTATTTCTGCCTGGTATACAAAATGAAATGCTTTAGTATTTTTTTTTTTAAAAAAAGAACTCTAAAGTATCTTTTTTCACATTTAATCACACATCAAGGTCACCTGGAAGTTCACATCTGAAAACTAAAGAAGAATTTGCATTGTTGAAGGCTATCATGGCCAGAATTACTGGGTTGTTGTGAAAGGGATCCTCTCACTTCTGCAGGAGTCTACCGGATACCATGCAGCTGTGGACAAGTCTACATAGGGACCACCAAATGCAGCGCCCAAACACGCATCAAGGGACATGAAAGGCACTGCAGACTACTTCAGTCAGAGAAGTCAGCCATAGCAGAGCACCTGATGAACCAATTTGGCACAGCATATTATTTGAGAACACAGAAATGCTGGACCACTCTAACAACCACCACGTTAGACTACACAGAGAAGCCATTGAAATCCATAAGCATGTGGACAAATTCAACAGAAAGGAGGAAACCATGAAAATGAATAAAATCTGGTTACCAGTATTAAAAAACTCGAAAATTACAACAGCAAAACAACAGAGAAGAAACAATCAGGGACAGCTAATCACCTCTCAACAAAAGATTCCCTCAAGCACTAACAAGCCACACCCCAAAACTGCCAGGCCATCAAATGCTAATCAAGGTGGTCAGTTGAAACATTCACACTTAGCTCCAGCAGACAAGAGTTCTTTGTCCCACCCTAGTCATTCCACAGATATATAAACCCAATTTTCCTAGTTCCAACAGATCTCACTACCTCTGAGGATGCTTGCCATAGATGCAGGCGAAACGTCAGGAGAGAATGCCTCTAGAACATGGCCATATAGCCCGAAAAAACCTACAACAACCCAAAGAAGAATTTCATAATTGAACTTATGACAAAGTGAGAAGGGTAGTTTTCAAAGACTGGAAACTGTGGGCCAGCCTTGAAAAGGGAATTTGTCCCAGTTCTGAAATCTTGAATCATCCAAAATGGATGAAAATCTTCATAGTTCAGGATGTACTCTGAGGAAAGAATGCATACAGAGTTTTTTTTTTGTTTATTTAAACCTTTTTTGGGGAAAAAAACTGTTTCCCATGCAGAGAGCATCTTTTTTACCACAAAATAAAATTTCTGTGCAGAAAAAACTTTGTACAGAAAGTTTTCTGTACAAAAACCTCAGGTTTCTGCACAAACATTAACATGATTTATTTTACAGAATAAATCCTAAATTACAAATATTTTTGAAAGCTGCACTTCCCATAAGTAGAAGTAAAATAGTGGAAAAAAATAGTCCTGCTTCAAAATGGATGGAGACTTTTTTGTTTTCTTATATAGAAAACAACCTTCAATTTTGAATTGGAAAAACAGCACCCTCTCCCTTTTGGTGGTGGTGGGTCTTACCACTGAATGTTGAAAGGATGGTTCTGTCAAAAGCAAAGTGGCAGATGGTTTGGCAGTGAAAATAGTAAATGACCAGGGGGAACTATACTGACCCATAGAACACTTGTTGTCCAGCAATATTTTGGATGGGACATTCATGCATTATATAATTTTTGTTTTATCACGTTTGCTTTAATCTATTGATGTTAGGTTCTAAATGTTGTTTTTATATGTGGGGTTTTTGGGGGATTATGATGTTGGTATTTGTTTTATGGACACAATTATGAAATTCTTCTTTGGGTTGTTGTAGGTTTTTTCGGGCTATATGGCCATGTTCTAGAGGCATTCTCTCTTGACATTTCGCCTGCATCTATGGCAAGCATCCTCAGAGGTAGTGAGATCTGTTGGAACTAGGAAAAATTGGGTTTATATATCTGTGGAATGACTAGGGTGGGACAAAGAACTCTTGTCTGCTGGAGCTAAGTGTGAATGTTTCAACTGACCACCTTGATTAGCATTTGATGGCCTGAATGTTTGCTTCTATACGTTGGAATCTGCCCTGAGTTCCCCTGTGGGAGATAGGGCGGAATATAAATAAAGTATTATTTTACTGACACCAAAACACAGTATGTCACAGCAAGCAATATATATATATATATTAGATTTCATATCACAAAATCACAAGTTGAACACTTCCCAAGCATCTAGGACTATGTGATGTATTTTTGAATGATGTGCGCAGATCCAAGTAAGGTGGCCTTTTGCAGTTGACTGATCATGATTTTGTCAATGTTTATTCTTTTCAAATGCTGGCTGAGATCTTTTGGCACAGAACCCAGTGTGCCAATTACCACTGGGACCACCTGTACTGGTTTATGCCAGAGCCTTTGCAGTTTGATTTTGAGGTTCTGATAACGGCTGAGTTTTTCCTGTTGTTTCCTCAATGCGACTGTCACCTGGTATGGTAAGATCAATAATCCAAACCTTTTTTTCTTTTCCACAATCATGATGTCTGGTGTATAGTGTTCCAAAACTTTATCACTCTGGATTTGAAAGTTCCACAGTATTTTTGCATGTTAATTTTCCACTACCTTTGCAGGTTTATGATCCCACCAGTTCTTTACTACTGACAGGTGGTACTTGTGACATAAGTTCCAATTAATCATTTGGGTCACAGAGTTGTGCCTCTATTTGTAGTCTGTCTTTGTGATTTTTCTTGTTGCAGCTGAGGATATGATCAATTGCTTCATCAGTTCCTTGCCCAGTATGCATTTTGGATCAACAGCTGATTTTTCAATCCTGGCCTTAATTGCATTTGTTCTGATTGCTATAATTTTTTTTTTTATATTTTCCTCTGATTCCTTCCATTTGGGAATAATAGATGATCATATGGCCATATACATTACTTACATTTTGTTTGTAGACATTGCTACTGTCATATGCCTTCATAATGGCTGCAAATTGAGAGTCAACTTGGGATGAGACTTTTTTAAAATGAGGTTTCTTACTGCCTTCCACTTAATCTGAGACAATGAGCTTGTCAAGGTCACCCACTGGGTTTTCATGGCTGAGCAGGGAGTCCAACCTGAGTTGTCCAGAGTCCTGTTTAAACACTCAAACTACTACACCATTCTGGCTTTCAAAAAAAGGCAATTGCAGACTTTATTTCATTCCTGTAAGGATAGACTGATAGATTATAGAATGAAAAGCATCTGGGAAGTTGCATGGAACAATTCAGAAATGTATGCAAGAAATTATCTGAACGACTCTAGTAAATGAAGGCTTAGCACCATTGCTTACATATGAAATCACTGTTACAAGAATAAATGAATGAATAAATAAATAAATAAATAAGTCTTGTAAAACTATTAGCAGTTGCCAATATTTATCACCACAAGCTGTGGGCTAGATGAATTGAAGTTTGGTTATGACCAAGTTGATTTTAGTTTATGACTTTTATAACAAGCTATGCCAAGGAAAGAGTTGAGATTTAGTGAGTTCATACTATGAGCCAATTTACGCATGTTTGGCAGTGGAATTTTTCTTCCAGATCATGATGGAGTAAATGAACTGTCAGGATCTGGCAGGGATACCATAATGTAATACAGAAGCTGACAGTGGTCAGATGAACCTTCCAGCTCTGCTGTCTAAAGACTGGCATGTCAAGGATCATGATACAGCTGGGAAAACTTCTTAATATGGCTTCTGGATACCAGGAGAAAAAAAGTCTTTAGAATATCTTATTCCTAGAACAAGTAAAAATGCAGCATGGCACTATCTCTGCTGTGGTTGCAGTTGTTGGGTAAACTGTAAGATCAAATGCTACCCCAAATGCTACCTTTTCAATCATGATTGATATCTTGCATTTCAGTTGTGGACTCATAACTGAGAGTGATGGATCTGTAATTGCTCTGTATTCAGATATGCTTCATATTCACAATCATGCTCTGGTCATAAATATCCCCCCCACACACACACACCAACCCCCCCCCCCCCTCCACCCTAAACTCAAGGGAGATGTTTCTAGCCTAAATGTCTAAAATGTATCAATCACTAAAATTACTGGAGGAGGGATTGTTACTTGAGCTGCAATGATCTGGTGAAACTTTTTGTGGTTTCAGGGTTTGACACTGCTTTCACTATTATGACTCTATGCTAGAGAATCATGGGAGTTGTTATTTGGTTAGGGATCTTCACTGTTCAGCCGAGAAAGCTAAAGAACTTGTAAAATTGCAGCTCCCATAATTCCATAGCAATGAGCTATGGCAGTTAAAGTGATGTCCAAATGCATCAATTTCACAGTGTAGATGTAAATAGATAAGATATTCTATACTCCTGGTTTAGAATATCCTTTCTTCAGTACTGTATTCTATCTGTTGTATTTTGTGATCATTAAATTTCTCTCTCCTTTCATTCAGGATTTCTATGGCTGATTTCACTGTTAAGTTTGGTAATTGTTAATTTTCTGTGTTTTATTGAAGAGGATGTACTGCATTTTAATGTCTTTTTAATTACAAAACCATTTTGAGATCCCCCGCCCCGCCCAAATAGGTAGTAAGTGGTTCATAAATGTCATTAATAAATAATAGGTTATGGTACTTTTCATCACATTCATTTCATACTATATTAATATGTAAATTTCCTTATTATTTCATTTTCATGAAGACTTTTTTGTACAATTCAGGGCTTGGGGGATGATTATTTGCACACAAAAAAGTGTTTATTATACCTTCTGCCTGCAAAATATTTTACACAAATGAGTTTTTCACAAAAAAGAGGTTTAAGACATCTTGTAACATCTGTTCATTTTCCTGATAGGGTATCTCAATGTCCTTTCACCTTTGTTCATTGAGGATGAGAACATTTCTGAACATTCCTTACATATCAAATCTGGAAGTTGGAGGAAACCATGCTCTGATTACATTTTGGCTCAATTGCTGGAGTACTTTATTAGGACTGGCATAAACAAAATTCTGAAATTCCAATTGCACTTTCATTTTCATGAAATGTCAGTTGTCAAACCGATTCAGTACCAGATGCAGTCATTTCTTATTCCCTCCAGGGCCCAGTTTAATACCAGTTTAAACTTTTTAGAAGACCTCAGAGCTTTGGGACATGATTATCAGAAATGCCATTTGCAACCTATAAAACATGTCACAGGTCCTGCACTCTGGGCTAAAATCAAAATATGCCAATTGATAAATAATTGTGCAAGGCTTTCTTGGCAGTTGGTCTATATTAATAGAATCCATACATTTTAGAAACTCATGTGGAATCATCACTGTTTTAAAACTAAATATGCTTCCATGTAAATGTGTTTAATTCATTTTTGGACCTTGGGATCTCATCACATCACATCACCCCTCCCCCGGATAACTTTTAGGGGGCTAGAGGAAGGCAAGCCATGCACCACCCTCCTCCGATGGGATGGGATGGGAAGGGTGGAGGAATTTCTATGGTGCTCATGGTGGCCCATCGCTTTCCCTCATCAGGCAGGGGTAAGCATGAAAATAGTGCGAAAAAGGTAGAAAGCTTTGGAAAACTTACCTATATAATGGGCACTGGCTCTGATGTAGAAATTTGTGTTGGCCAATGCGGGATGCCACAAACATTCCAAAGGGGGCAAAAGGGGGCATGGCCAACCCTGCATCATGTGAAAGGATGTGGCATGGCCGTAAAATAGGCTATAAGAAGCAGAGATAAGCCTAAAATTGCTTAACCATCTAATATGTATATATATCACTTCTTATAATATATATACATATTAGGCCTGTGCAAGAAGTCATTTGTGCATCGCATGTCAGATATATTTCATAAGATTAATACAATCGACACAATATTAAGAAACAAGGATGGTACCCACACAAAAACCTAAGATTCAAAACACTGACCTATGACTTTTTGGAGGAGTTATGTAAGTCTTGTAAGCGGTTCCATTATAAGTGCCGCTTCTCCCCCAAAAGGGCTGGTTTTGGTTCCCTCCAAGGGCCCCAGAGAGGATCGCAAGGCCTGGAGCTGAGGGAAAAGCCCTTCTCTTGCTTAGCCAAGGTTTTTACAAATAGTTTGTTGGTAGATTGCATTGGCTATATTGTATGAGCATTACTGTATTCACTATCTATTTGTATATTTCTGTCTTCATTGCTGCATTGTAACATTTTATTTGATCAGAATACAGGTTTGCAATGGGATTCAGAAGTCATCAACATGCAGATTACAGGAGATATTTGCCTTCTTTCTTAGCCAAAGTTAAAATGTGAAAGCAAGGATAAAGATGAAGAGCCTTTAAAGTTAATTATCCTGTTTTACTGCATGTAAATTTCTACTGGTTACTGAAACATTCCCCAATAAAAACAATGTAAAAAGCACCAGGTTGTTGAGGTCTAGATTTGAACTGCTATTAACTTTGGGAAGTTGCAAGTGAAAATATATGGCTTATATAGTGTGTGGGTGTATATGTTTCTTCTTGTGCTGTTGCTTAAAAGCTTTTTGTATCGCCACAGAAAAAGATTGTATGTTGCACTTCTTTCCTTCTGCCAGTGACTGTCCCAGCACTATGGTTTCCTTTTTTCATAATGTTATAGTAAGACGTTTTTAATGCTATGTTTTAATTGTTTAAATGTCTGTTTATGTTTTATGTTTAATATAATTTTAATGGTTGAATTTATAGTTATATTATTGTTTTAGTTGTGATGCTTTGGTTTTGAATATATGTTGGCATTGAATCTTGCCATTACTTGATGTACACTACTTTGAGTCCCCCCAGGGGTGAGAAAAGTGATATATAAATGGAGTAAATAAATAAATAAATAAATGTGTGCAGAAGTAATTCTTGAAAGGCTAAAACTTTTTGTCTCCAATCAAACTTTCAGATTTAGGGTCATGAACCTACTGGATTGAGATTTTCAAAGCCACTTCACATATTATTTTATGCCTTTGTTTCTGAGCTTAATATAGTTTACAAGAAGTAGTCCCATGAGAGGGTTGGTCTCCTTCTCCATAGAACCAAACCGCAGTCTCCAGGCAGGGAGGAAGCTAACACACACACCCCTTTTGTAGCTGTGAGAAGCCTGCTAACAACAGGCTGAAGTGGATCTGGATTGCTCTGGCAATATTGTGTATATGTTACACAGGAATAGAGACAAACATTTAATTCATAGAAAAGTAAAGAATAATGATTCTCATCAAATGCTAGTTAATTGGCCAATGAGAAGTAATTTTTCACTTCATGGTAGCAATTTAATTCCTTGTGGAAATCAGAATTTAGTGGCTTTGGTTCAGCTGATAACACATAAAATTTAAATCTAATCTTATAAAAATGGATTGAACTATATTTTTTTCAACAAATATAGATAGAAATCACAGCCACCATTTGAATATTACACAAGTAATTTTCTTCTACTACTGAACATTCCTGTGTAGCCTGGATTTTGAGCCAAAATATAGGCTGATACTTTACTAATATGTAGCTCTGAAAAGAGCAAGTGATTTTTACATACATTCTGGTATTGTACAAATGCTTCAGGTTCATTCCATTTTTTAATACATGCACAGTATTCAAATGTTACACATATGCCCAGCAATAGAGGAGAGCCCCATGGGTGGGACATAATTGTATCACCTGGCTCTCCACATGTATAGAAAAAAATAAGGTGAAAGAATTTTCTTATCTGTTTTTAAACTCAAGTTAATCCAGTCATAAAATGACAATGGTATTTTGAACCGTATTCTGGATTCACCTTGTAACGATCAGCCTGAGCTCTAAGGAATAATACTTCTAATATATTCCCTAGCACACACACTCTCACGTTCCTTCGGCTGTTATATTGCCCACAGCTGTTTACCTATGTAAACTAGACTCAATGACCATTCAGCCGTTGATATCAATTTGAAGGAACAGAGTAGAAGACTTTGTTTTCTAAGGCTCCAACTGGACACCTGTCACAAAGCTCGATGTGTATTGAGGTATTACTGCCACCACCCAAATAGATTTTGAGAATTTATCTTGATGTTATGTCTGAGGTAAAGCTTGTTGTGCCCCAGCCCTTCCTTTAACTCTCTCTAAAGTGTCTAAGGCGAAAAGATGTTAGAATTTGCTGGAACAGGCTTAATGGAATGAATCACTGTGAAGACTTTATGGAAAGTTGAACTAGAACAAAGTTTATTTAAATATATTGGAACAAACAACTGGATTCTTCTTAGTGTTACAAAAGCATATATGGTTAGCACAGCACAATCTTCTTGAACAGTTCCTAAGTCCTAACAAGCTTACTGAACTTCCTGACTGGGTATCTGTTCTTCGACGTGAGCAAATTCCCCCTGACAGACTAAAACCTATCTGTCTCCTCAGCGTATCTAGATCCCACTAGAACACTCTGTTCTTTAGAGAGTACAGACAACCAGTGTGTTCTTCTCCCACACCAGTTCACAGGCGGCTATTGACCCTTCAGGCCACTCTCTAGCCCCACCGGCCTTCAAACACTCTCCCTCAGGAAATCTTCAGCTCACTCAAAAACTACCCTCTCCCTGTAGCTTGAAATTCAATCTCTCTCTCTCTTAAAACCCTTCTTTCTGTGATGTTAAAATCCCTTCTCTTCCTGACAGAAGCTGCCTGCCTCTTTTCACTGACAGCTCCAGCTCCTCCCATCTGTCCTAGCCAATCCTGGCATAGCTAAACTCCTCCCCTCTGCTGATCTGACTTTCCTTGCATTTCCCTCACTAAGATGGAGGCTGGCTCACTGTCTCTAAAGGCTGCGGCCTAATCAGAAAGGTATGAGATCATTACACACCTCTTTATGGATTAGGAATGTATGAGGGAATGATAAAGCCATGCCATTTTCCCCATCAACAAGCTCATTTCTTCCACCTACCATCTGTCTCTTCATTCACTGAAGAGAAGTACTAAAGAAATTATCTTCATGAATTCAGCTGAATGTGCTCCAATACCTCTATGAAATTAGGAGACCCACATGTTGATGTGTTTAGACTGAGGCCACTGGTGGAAGGGGGTAGTGTAACCTACTCCTCCCTACACATCTTCTTTGTGGAATACTGCATACTCTAAAAATGGAAATTACTCATGGATCACTCAGGGTTGTAGTGTTCACTCTTTCCATAGCATCACCATTAGAATCCTCCAGTAACTACTAGTACTAATATGTACAGCAAAGGCTGTTTGTCACTAAATCTTCAAACTCACTTGATGTTGCCTCAACCATGTTTCATAATATAGAACAGAAACCTCCATGTTCCAAACCATAATAGTATGATTTTCTCAGATTTTTCTGCTATACCAACAGTCTGACTGAATTGTTTATGTCCCTTGAACAACCAATAGCTCCTTAAAGAGCATAATTCTTGAAAGCCTCAAAAAATCTTGATTTACTTGCCTTATTTGCTGTGTGGGGTTTTTTTGTGTGCATATATTTATATTTACAAGCCTACAAGACTCTTAGCATAGCTGAAAAAGAAATTATCTGGCTTTTACACTACCCCAACTTCTGTTTAATGAGGGAGCAGGAATGAAAATACGTGTCCTCATTAAAAGAGTCAGATAAAATATATTGTGAATAAGATACTGTCAATAGCATCTCTTCTCACATGCCTCCCATATAATGTTATAATTAAGGTCTAGTAGCTTTCTATATTCTGCAGATGAACCAGAAAGTTGACAGTTGGCATCTCCCTTTCCAATATTCAAAGAGTTGCAGTGGCTTCCTTTTGCAGTACAAGCTGTCAGTTTCCACATAGATAAGTCAAATGGCTTGTCCACGAAAGACAAATAAAATAGCTTTCTCTGCTATAGTTGATCTCTTATTTTAATTTACAGTGACATCTGAACTGTATCATTCGGGCCCCAAGTCCTTGATATTAAGGTAGCCTTAAAGATAGCCTATCCATGTTCATTCAGAATGAGAGTATAGAATGGAAGCTTTTGCCTCCCAATCGCCCAATTTGCTCCTTCAGAATTCTGGGAAATGTAGTTTAGGGCAGGGCCTTTGGAATTCTCAGCTGGAGAGATCATCCTTTCCTTAAACTACATTTCTCAGATGATAGGGAGATGAAAACCTTCGTTCTGTAATGCTAATGTGTTCCCGTCCTATGAAATGGTTCTGGTAGGGTTCAGTATATTTATCGTGTCAGGGGCAACCAGACAATTGTATTACATTTCTAACAGAACAAAACAAGCAAACAGACAAAACACAAAGTTTGCAAGCTTGGTAGTTGATTAAATGTCCTTTGACCAGTATCTGGCCACTTGGAGTGTCTCGGGTGATGCCGCAAGAAGGTCCTCCATTGTGCATGTAGCAGGGTTCAGTTTGCATTGCAGCAGGTGGTCAGTGGTTTGCTCTTCTCCACACTCGCATGTCATGGATTCCACTTTGTAGCCCCATTTTTTAAGATTGGCTCTGCTTCTTGTGATGCCGAAGCGCAGTCTGTTCAGCACCTTCCAAGTTGCCCAGTCTTCTGTGTGCCCAGGAGGGAGTCTCTCATTTGGTATCAACCATTGGTTTGGACCCTCGCTTGCTGAGGTGTTCCAGCGAGTGTCTCTGTAGATCTTAGAAAACTATGTCTTGATTTAAGTCGTTGACGAGCTGGCTGATACCCAGACAAGGGATGAGCTGGAGATGTCACTGCCTTGGTCCTTTCACTATTGGCTGCTACTTCCCGAAAGATGTCAGGTGGTGCAATACCGGCTAAACAGTGTAATTTCTCCAGTGTTGTAGGGCGCAGACACCCCATGATAATGCGGCATGTCTCATTAAGAGCCACATATACTGTTTTAGTATGGTGAGATGTGTTCTACACTGGGCATGCATACTCAGCAGCAGAGTAGCATAGCACAAGGGCAGATATCTTTACTGTGTCTGGTTGTGATACCCAGGTTGTGCCAGTCAGCTTTCGTATAATATTGTTTCTAGCACCTACCTTTTGCTTGATATTCAGGCAGTGCTTCTTGTAGGTCAGAGCACGGTCCAGGGTGACTCCCAGGTATTTGGGTGTGCTGCAATGCTCCAGTGGGATTCCTTCCCAGGTAATCCTCAGATCTCGGGATGCTTGTCTGTTCTTAAGGGTTCAGTAGGGTTCAGTAATCCCTCCTTTAAAAATTAGTGCTGAATGTCTCCCATATAACAAATTCCTTTCTCCAGGAGATTTGACAAGTTAAATGAGAGGATTTCTTTGGAAACATTTTATAAACATCTTTGCCTTTTTTGGTCTAAAATTGTGCATCATTATTAAAGATAGAACTGCAGAACTACAGGAAGACAGGATTATGAGTGTGTGTGGAAGTATGATCAAAAGACCATGGTTTGGCAAATTGGTGCAACTGTGCTAATGAAGACATATGAAAGGTGAGCAACCCGATATACATCCATTATCTACATTAAGGCAACTGTAGAGGAATATAAGGTTGGTGTGGTAAAGATCGGGAATAGGTGAGAGAAAACAAAAACAAACTTGGGAGACTGATGAATAGTTTCTGTCATAGAGATACATAAGTGAACTAGGATGAAACAGCTGGAGGGAAGAAGATAAAGTGAATTGAGAAAGGTGGCAAGCGTTTTTTTAATCCTAAAGATAAAGGTAAAGGTAAAGGTTTTCCCCTGACATTTAGTCTAGTCATGTCCAACTCTGGGTTGTGGTGCTCATCTCCATTTCTAAGCCGAAGAGCCAGCTTAGTCCGTAGACACCTCCAAGGTCATGTGGCCAGCATGACTGCATGGAGTGCTGTTACCTTCCCGCCGGAGTGGTACCTATTTATCTACTCACATTTGCATGTTTTCGAACTGCTAGGTTGGCAGAAGCTGGAGCTGACAGTGGAAGCTTACGCTGCTCCCAGGATTCGAACCTGCAACCTTTCGGTCAACAAGTTTAGCAGCTCAGTGCTTTAACCCACTGCGTCACCAGGGGCTCCTCCTAAAGATAAAACAATCAAATAAATTTGTTCAAAAGAAAATTTCCAAAGGTTTGCCTCTATGAGCAACGCAGAATGCTGCTAGCCATAGTCAAGTGAAAAACCCTCTGAACAGGACACAAACAAGATGTCTTGTCAGTAGAAAACTGGCTGCAGTGTTAGTGTTGAATATCTTGTACCTGATTAAAATTACATAAACTGTGTGGTTTCTTTTTACCACATGTTATATTTTCTTCTATCTTTTTTCTTTTCTTTTTGTCTTCATGAAATTTTGCAAACCTGACAGTTATTTCTTTCTCAGTGGAAATGCAAATTCTCTCAGCACTAAAAAGACTATGGATTTCTTCCTGCAAATGGGTCTCTAAGGGTGTCTAGTACTTACGATGGATCTGATTAAAATTTTTATAGGGTCCATAACACCTTAGGATGTACTTCTAGCTTAGTGCATTAATATTTTATCTTCGGAAAACAAAACTGCCATTACTTAGAATGTACTTTTTGTTTTACTTGAGTCCTGCAGTGCTCAGACTTGTCTTGTAGGATTTAATTAGTATGTCAGAATTGAATTTTTGGTCTCTTTTATTCTCTCCTGCTTTTTTATTTGTTCTCCTCTATAAAAGGTGACATTAACAATAAACATCAAGTGTGGTTTCTCCTTTTCAAAGAAAAGAAATGAATGTCAAAAGAAAAAGAAATCTATACATTATTAGATTTAGCACGTGTAAAATTGTTTCTTACAACTATAGGTGAAAACAACTTCAATTATTTGCTATTAATTACAACGTATAAATGAAAAACTAAACTATTAGTTTCCACCATGTAATCAGAATAGATACCTTTGTTTACTTTATTAAAACATCTGGATGTTTCATGCCATTAGGTTATGGTACAAAACATGCCATAATAACCTAAGACAGCACAGTATTTATTTTTTTAAAATCCATAGGACAACCCACATTTTTTGCTGCTCTGTACATTTCATTACAAAATAAGCATTTGCACGGAAAAGACATGACAACAAACCATTTCACAACATTTCCACCATAGGCATGGATATTATGAAGACAATGGTGATGATGATGCTCTAGCAATATAAAAGCACTTATTTGAAAACAAATGCTCCTTGTCCACAGCCAATGGAATAAAATAAGTGTAAATGTAACTAGATGTTACAATTATAATACAAAAGAAGTGATTCAGTTACAGTTTTAATTTGACTAAGTTACACCTCCATTAGTAGGAGATAAACAACTACAAAGAGCAGTTTAATTGTGCTAGCTGTATACAAACTCTGATTAAAGCAGCCTAACATGGAAAGAGGAACCCTTAAAGGGTTCATTCACAGTCATTTTTAATGAGTTCATTCCAAAACAATTTAGACAAACTGTTAATCAAAGGTGGAAGTAAACAGTTAAACAAACTCTTGCAATTCCAACATTTCCAGGCCAAGTTTAAAATTCTGTAGAATCTTGTTACCTATGTGGTCAGTAGCAAAATTCTTGTTTTTTCCTCCATTATTGTGCTCTGTAGTATAACACCAGAATACTGGAGAACCATCCCTGAGATACCAAGGCAACCAAGCAGCTTCGCATAGCAACTGGAAAACGACTTTTATGAGCATGGCAGCAAACACATGTGGATGAATTAAATGCATTTCAAAACACTATTAAGAAGGACAGAGTCACTATTTAGTCAGACCTCCCTGTGCTGGAAAACCTAAAGGCAAATTGGAATTAGTGAACTCAAACAGCAGGCGGGTTTCATCTTTGTCTGCAGCATTAGAGTTTACTGTTGCTGGAGAGAGGAAATTGCAAAGAGGATTATTGTATTAGAAAACTAAACAGGTTTTGTAAAGGTTCAGTCAAAGTGTGTCAGTTTTATGCAACTATTGATGACCATACTTGGGGTCCAGGGATAGCTGTTTTCTGTGGGTGCTTCCACACACATCAAAAATCCATGCCAAAGCAGGTTTTGAAAACCCACTTTGACATGGCTTTCTGTTCCCACTCCCATCAAGAAACTTGGGCTTTTCTGGAGAGGGTTGCTGCATGCCATCCTGGAAACTATCAGAATGGCATGCAGCCACCCCAAGCCCCCCCCCCCCCCCCAATTACCTGTAAAGAGTAAAGAAAACTTACCTGGCTGTCATTATGTTCCTCTTTGCACCCTCCTGGCATTAGGAAATGATGTGTCAGGAGATTTGGGGGGGGGGGGGGAGTGAGGAGAAAAATCTCTCTTTGCCCCTTCCCCGTCTCCTGGGCATCAGGAAACCCTAGTTTGTTCCAAATTAATTCGGTTTTATTGAGATGTCATCTGGATGTCATCAAGGCCCATCCGGCTGCTTGGATGGGCCTTGGGTGACCAAAGTTTAGTGGGATACATACAGTATGGCCTTAACATTCTGAGGCAGCCTTATTGTTGTGGAAATGGGAATAAGGGATATGCTGCCAAATAAGGAAGGTGAAGGGGGGGGTGTCCCGTGTGCAAAAAGATGAGTGTGGGGCTTTGTGCAAAAGCTTGAGAGCGGGGTGCAGACCATCATTTGATTTCCCGGAAATCACCTGATTTAAGGGAAATGGGAAACTTTCGTTTTTCAAAAGGTATATATAGAGTTCAGTCCACCAGAAAGGGGTCGCCTCTACAGAAACGCCTCGTTGCGTGGGGAGGCGGCCAGGCAGCTGCTTTTGAAACTTAATAAACTGCTTTTCCCTTGGATGAATCAAGTTGTCTGTCCCTTTTGACTCCTGCCTGCGCTCGCTTTGAAGGTTACAAGATAAGCTTTGGCAGAGGGGCCCTATTTGGGCAAAAAGGTCTGCTACATTTCTGGTGCCGTGACTCGGATAGTAATTCGAGCCAAGGATCAAAAGGGGCGGATCCTGTTGCCAGGACGATTCCTGGTCAGCGGCAAGGACTGGAGATAACCACCGTGAGCCGAGAAGGGGGCCCCCAGCTGATCCGGTTGCGGTACTTCTCTCTTCTGTCCACGTCGCTGGATCAAGGTAATCGCAACGACATAAATCACCAGAGAAAAGCAGACGGGAAGGCCAGGAGGGATACACAGGAGGAGGAAGGAGTCCAGAAGGCGAAGGTTGTTCCGACGTCTACAATAGTCTGGCAAGTATAGTGGTTGAGTAAAGACACTGAGGGAAACATACATACCGGCGCCGGGGAAGGGAACCACTAAGTCTCCCATTGGGTTGGTGGGAGGAAAGGAGGAAGCTCTGCGTTTTCTGACACGTACTGTCGAGTGTCCAGACGTCCAGGCCAGAGCCAAATCCCACCTAGAAGCCATGGGAGGGGGGAGTTCAAAGCCAATTTCCCCATTGCAGTGCATGTTACAACATTTTGACAAATTTGTGGCAGCATCTGGTCAAGCAGATCCAGGAGATTTTAAGGATTACAGGTTAAGAAATTTGTGTACAGGCGAGTGGCCCACTTTTCCTTTTGATTGGCCCGAAGAGGGAACTTGGGACCTGAAGAAGATTAGACAGGTGGAGGAATATTGTGCAAATAAACATCCAGATCAACACATATATATTGCAACTTGGGACATTGTGGTCTCAGAAAATCCAGACTGGATAAGAAAATGTAAACAAGGACAGTGTATGGCAGTCAAGAAGAGAGGAGGCAAGGAAAAAGGGAAGGTTTGGTCACAAGAGGAGGACCAACCCGAGGCAGCAGGGAGAATTGTTAGAAGACCAGCGGCCCCTGCAGTGCCTAATGCCCCTTCACTGCCAGTCGCTCCTCCATTGCCACCACCATCACCCCCACCTTATCAGGCACAGGGGGGAAATAAAAATTCATCTTTGAGATACCCAGACTTGTCGGCCCTTCAAGTTGGAGAAGGAGGACAGATTGAGAAAAAGTCCAGCAGAATGCCGAGTGATGCAAGCCCGGCCCAAACCAGGAGCCGGGGCAATTTGGCCCCTTCGTTTGGGTCACCTATAAATGCCCCACTGGTTGAGATGCCCATCCGGGAAGTTCCAATCCTCAATAGCCAGGATCAGATAGTGAGAACATACCAAGTGGTCCCATTTACCAGTAGTGATCTGTTGAACTGGAAAAATTCCACCCCTCCATACTCGGAACAGCCCCAAGCAATGGCTAACTTATTGGAAAGTATTATGGCAACCCATAATCCCACCTGGCAGGATTGCAAACAATTGCTCCAGGTTTTGTTTACTACTGAGGAAAGGAGGCAGGTGATCAATCAGGCGATACTACTGGCTCAGGCACAGCCCCCGGCGGGGACAGATGCAGTGGTTTGGGGGGCCCAACGTCTCCCGATGGAGGTGGATCCCCAATGGGACCCCAACAATCCACAACATAGGGTGGACTTGAAAGTATTTCAGGGCCTTTTGGTGGACGCTATAAGGCACGGTCCACCACGCCCTGCAAACATACTCAAAATACAGAGTGTTAAACAAGAAAAGACAGAATCCCCTACAGCATTCTTGGAAAGATTAGAGGATGCCTATAGAAAATATAGCCCCTACAACTTGGAAGATGACAATGGAAAGAGGGCACTGGCACAATCTTTCATTACGCAGGCAGCAGATGACATAAGAAGGAAGATCCAAAAACAACCTGGGTTTTTAGGAAAAACCATGAATGAGTTATTAGCCATAGCTGACCAGGTCTATATGGCTAGGAACCAGGTAGAAGAAGAAAAGAAGAAGAGGGATAGAAAGGAAGGATACAAGACTCTCCTATCCATGATGGATGGTAGAACAGGAGAAAAGAGGGGCAGAGGACGTGGAAGAGGAAATGGTAGAGGAAGAGGAGGAACTGGAAGATTAGAATGGAATCAATGTGCGAAATGCAGGAAATTTGGGCACTGGCAGGGCCAATGTACAGAGCAAGTAACTAGTGATCGAGGAGGTCAAGAAAATGGTAGAGGAAGAGGCCGGGGACGTGGCAGAGGACGAGGAAGTTATACACCGTACCAGGAAAAGGAGGCAATAGTGGCTGCAGTGGTGCAGGAAGAAGGATGGGAGGACATAGAAGATGGTGAATGAAGGAGCCAGGCTCTTGTTTTGTTGGACCCCGGGGAGCCTATGGTCACTATGGAAATCGGGGACCAACAAATTGACTTTTTGGTAGATACAGGGGCTGAAAGATCAGTAATAAACAAGCTAACGAGCCCACCAAGTGCTGAAACCACTCGAGTTATAGGGGTTTCAGGAAAAGTCCAAAAATGCCCCTTGCTCCAGGAAAGGACTTGCAATTTGGCTGGACATAATGTGAGCCACAAATTATTATATCTCCCAGATTGTCCTGTTCCCCTCTTGGGGCGAGACATTCTCTCTAAATTAAGGGCACAGATTCAATTCATTAACACTGGCCAGATGGAATTGACTATTCCAATGGAAGAGGAATGGAGGTTGTTTCTCATAAGGCAGGAAACATCAGAACCACCGAAAGCCCAGTGGCCGTGGGAAAAGACGCCTTTGGTATGGGCAGAAGATAACCCACCCGGCCTGGCTAAATATGTGCCCCCAGTAGTGGTGGAAGTAAAGAAAGGAATGGGGCCGGTAAAGAGGCCCCAATACCCTGTCAGTCGGGAAGCATCAATAGGAATACAAAAACATATTGACAGGCTACTGGAACATGGATTAATTATACCTTGCAGCTCACCCTGGAACTCTCCCCTGTTGCCAGTCAAAAAGCCAGGAGGCGAATTTCGCCCTGTTCAGGACTTAAGAGCAGTAAATCAAGTCACTGTTCCTTTGACCCCGGTAGTGCCAAATCCACATATCATGATGAGTTTAATACCCGCATGGACGGCGTGGTTTACGGTATTGGATATTAAAGATGCGTTCTTTTGTATCCGGTTGGCTCCGGTGTCCCAGCCGATTTTTGCGTTCCAGTGGGACACCCAGCAAGCCGGCCAAAGGACCCAATTTATGTGGACCCGTATCCCTATGGGCTATCACAGTAGCCCCACGATATTCGGACAGGCACTGGCAAAAGACATGGAAGAATTTGAAATTCCGGAGAGTGAAGGGGTGTGGCTTCAATACGTGGATGATTTATTAATAGCCTGTAGGTCAGAGGTTGGGTGTAGGCACTACACCCTGAAAATGTTAGAAACATTGGAGGAAAAAGGATACAAAGTGTCCAAAAAGAAGGCTCAATTGTGTCAAAGAAGCGTAAAATATCTGGGATTTGAAATAACTGAGGGACATCGGTCACTGGGAGTTGAAAGAAAAAAAGTTATTTGTGCAATACCAACCCCGTCCAGCAGGAGGCAGGTTAGGGAATTTTTAGGTTCAACAGGGTATTGTCGGCAGTGGATCCCAGGTTATGCTATATTGGCCAAGCCTTTGTACCAGGCCACCCGAGGGAATAGGGAAGATCCATTCCAGTGGACAGAAAAAAGCCAACAAGCCTTTGAGGCTTTAAAAGAGGCCCTGATGTCATCACCAGCCCTAGGCCTACCTGATATGGAAAAACCCTTCATTCTGTTCGTATCGGAGCGAGAAGGAGTAGCAGTGGGCGTACTTACCCAGGCTTTAGGGTCATGGCAAAGACCAGTGGCATACTTGTCAAGACAACTAGACACAGTAGCCCAGGGAATGCCACCATGCCTGCGGGCTGTGGCAGCAGCAGTAGATTTAATAAAAGAAGCAAGCAAATTGACTTTAGGGCAGCCACTGGTTGTAAAGGTACCACACCATGTGAAGGCGCTGTTAGATACCAAGGGACCACGCTGGCTCACAAACGAGAGACTGACAAAATATGAGGGGGTGTTATGTGACAACCCGATGGTAACCCTAGAAACTTGCGCCACCCTGAATCCGGCTACCTTGTTGCCTGCCCCGGGGGAGGAAATGGTCCACCAGTGCATTCAGGTGATGGAACAGGTATACTCCAGCCGACCCGATTTAAAAGACGTACCAATATCCAACATAGACATGACCCTATTCACTGATGGCAGTAGCTTCGTGGAGAATGGTGAGAGGCATGCAGGATATGCGGTGGTGCAGGGGGGGGGAGAGATTTTGGAAGCAGAGTCGCTCCCCCCGGGAACCTCCGCTCAGCGGGCCGAGTTGATAGCCCTCACCAGGGCACTGCAGTTGGCAAAAGGAAAGCGGGTCAATGTCTACACGGATTCAAAGTACGCTTTCACTACGCTTCATGCCCATGGAGCTTTGTACAAGGAGCGGGGACTCCTTACGTCGGCTGGAAAGGGCGTTAAGAATGCAGCTGAGATTGTGGCCCTTCTGGAGGCGGTTTGGGAACCGGATCGGGTTGCTGTAATGCATTGTAAGGGACACCAGAGGGGAGAAGATCCAGTTACGCAAGGAAATAGGTTAGCTGATTTGACCGCGAGGGAGGCAGCCAAACACCCCCACAATAAGCAGTGCCTGCTCACTGCAACTGCATTAGAGGACCCCCCATTAGAAAAGTTTGCATATACACAGGAGGAGGAGAATTGGGCCTTGGGGGAAAAAGGAAAATGGAAGGGAGAGGTCATTGTGATGCCAGATAACCGCGTCTATGTCCCTAAGGACATGGCGTGGCACATAGTCCGACACATGCACTACACTACACACCTGGGTAAGACGGCCCTGGCAACATTGTTGGGACGACAGATGTACATCGATGGGCTCCATAGCTTAACAGCAGCGGCTGCACGCAGGTGCTGGACCTGCGCCAAGAATAACCCTCGAGAAGGACCCTTAAAGCCCCCAGGAGTTCAACATATAGGCAACACCCCGTTCGAGGCAATTTTGACTGATTTCACTGAACTGCCTTCGCAAAAGGGCTACAAATATTTGCTTGTTTTTGTGGACACTTACACTGGGTGGGTAGAGGCATACCCGACCCGTACTGAAAAGGCGGTAGAAGTTTCTAGAGCACTGTTGAGAGACATAATCCCAAGGTTTGGAATACCATTGGAAATAGGATCTGATAACGGTCCAGCTTATGTACACAAGATAGTTCAGGGATTGTGCCAAATGTTGGGCACCAAGTGGAAGTTGCATTGTGCCTATAGACCCCAGTCATCGGCAAAAGTTGAAAGAATGAATCGGACTATAAAGAATGTTATATCAAAAACCTGCCAAGAGACAGGGCTGGGATGGACTGTAGTGCTGCCCATGGTGCTATTGAGAATAAGATGCACCCCCCACAAAAGAACAGGTTTGACCCCCTATGAGAGACTGTATGGAAGGCCACCACTAAATTTGAGGTCAATAATAAACAAAGGGGGAGACCAGCATGTGATTGGAGATAAACAGACAATTCAACAAGTGCAAGCTCTGGCTGGACAGATAGAACAAATTGCTCAATATACTTCAGAGCTGAATCCACCTTATCCTACCACACCTTTGCATTGTTTTTCGCCAGGTGACGAGGTGCTCATCAAGGAGTGGAAGATTGACCCGCTTGGACCAAAGTGGAGAGGACCCTATACTGTGCTGTTATCAACCCCTACCACCATCAAAGTGAAGGAAGTCAAGCCTTGGATACATTACACCCGTGCCAAGTTGGCGCCCTCCGTGTGGAAAGTGGAAAGAGCGGATCAGAGTGACCTGAGACTCAGGATCGTCCGGCAACCCCCTACGGGGTCAACAAGGCCATGAAGCTGACCCCATCGGGCACAATAGAACGTCGAAGGTCAAGTATGTCGCAGTGTGGCCCAACAAAAGCACTGTCCTGGAAGTGGTGGAAAGACATTATGATGGGAAGGGGAGGAGGAGACACCAGAAAACCAACAGGAGTTCGGACTATATTTGGGTTCCTAATGCTCATAAATATGATCACTGTGATACAGGGAAATTGGTTGAAAGAACATGCAAGACTTATGTTTGCCCAACATGGTAAAGATGTGTCTCTTATATATGAACATCCAGAAAAAATAGGTGACTTATCTTTCCTCCCAGCACTAATAGAAGACCCTCAGGTGGTACTTGGGGGATTACAAGGAAGTATTCAAAATCCCACTATGTTTTCCCAGGTTCCTGATGGACTAAATCAAGCTAGGTTTAGACGAATAAGATACACTGCCACTACGCGAGGAATGTGTTTTTGTTGTGGAAATAAGGGTACATGGAATCAAAGGTGGAGGGATTGGGAACGCAGAAAAGCCTTCCTAATAGGATTAAAAAATTATACTTACTGCACAGATAGGTTTTATTTACATGGTACCCATAACTCCACCTATACTAACAGACAAAATTTGGCAGACACAGATTGGAAAGAATTGTACCCCGAATATCCAATGTTTGATTCAAATTACACTACCTTGACCAGTGGTGGTAGTATTTGTTCAGGATGGCAAATTAGAGATCCTAATATGTGGTTTTTCTTTGACAAATGGGCCACCAATTACCATCCGGGAAGATACCAGTGTGTTGGGGTAGGATATTTAACATTCCCTGTGAGAGTTCTTAGACACCCCAAAACCCTCACAAGGCTTCGAAGGTCCCTACAACCCTTGGTGCCTTTAGGACCCGAGTGTTCAGACGAAGTGATCATAAACTCTGCCTTGTCTGACACTGAGGGCTCACGGGTGGGGGGGGGATTGATAACAGGAGTCCTGACTCTCGGATCCTACCCAGGTATAATTGCCCAAGAAAATAGAAAAAGTATTCTAGGGCTCACGTGTAGGTTAGAAAAAAGCATAAATGCCACTGGGAAGATAGTTAAACAATTACAATCCGAAATTGAAGAGCTGAGTCAGATGTTATTACAGCACAAGTTGGCCCTGGATTATCTGCTGGCAACAAAAGGAGGATTTTGTTCCATAATAAAGGGCCGTTGTATAGTTCAATTTCATAATCTCAACCAAACAATTGAAGATGATTTAGAAAAATTACAAGAATTGGTAAATCATAACGTAAAAGAAGATGGGTGGAAACCTTTCTCGTGGTTGACTTCCTGGTTTCCTTCAATATCATGGCTCAAAGAGTTGATGCTTATAATCATATTATGCAGTTTTACTTTTTTATTGTTAATATGTTGTTTTCCAATTATGCTTCAAGCCTGCCAAAAATATCTAATGCCGGTAACGCCAATGAAAAAGATAGGCCTCATCCAGAAGAAAAGTTGGAGAGACCCATAATAACCTTTGCTGATTTGCTTTCGCTTTTGTAAAACGCTTAGCAAAAAAGAAAATGGAGAAATGAGGCAGCCTTATTGTTGTGGAAATGGGAATAAGGGATATGCTGCCAAATAAGGAAGGTGAAGGGGGGGGGGGTGTCCCGTGTGCAAAAAGATGAGTGTGGGGCTTTGTGCAAAAGCTTGAGAGCGGGGTGCAGACCATCATTTGATTTCCCGGAAATCACCTGATTTAAGGGAAATGGGAAACTTTCGTTTTTCAAAAGGTATATATAGAGTTCAGTCCACCAGAAAGGGGTCGCCTCTACAGAAACGCCTCGTTGCGTGGGGAGGCGGCCAGGCAGCTGCTTTTGAAACTTAATAAACTGCTTTTCCCTTGGATGAATCAAGTTGTCTGTCCCTTTTGACTCCTGCCTGCGCTCGCTTTGAAGGTTACAAGATAAGCTTTGGCAGAGGGGCCCTATTTGGGCAAAAAGGTCTGCTACAATTCCAGTTAAATCTGAACTATTTTGTTCAATTGAATTTGACCATTATTTTTTTTATAATGTTGACATATTTCCCAGAAACACCTTGAGTTATTGAATATTCATGTGACAGTATTGCATTTGACACTCTGTCATACTTGATTTCAGAATTACAAAGATGATAAAAAATACAGGTAGTTTGATCAACAAGCCTTTATCAAAGTTGTTTTAAAATATCCCACCCCTAGAGAACACATTCAACATATGTATTATCAAAAATTCTGGGGCATACACTAAAATCCATACTCAGCTCAAATTGAACAGTACTACCACCCATGGTAAACTGGAAGGAAAATTCACACCCCATATTCTCACAATTTCATATTGAAAACAGGGACAGGAAATCTCTGGCCCCTGAATCTAACACATGGAGGATATGCAGATAAGCTGCTAATCCCCATGGTCCCTCCAGGTCAGCAACTAACAAACAATTAGAGGTGTCCCCTCTTCCTGCACCCTCATGCGCCCTTGTTGTATTTGAGCAATATCAATGGAGACATTTCTTTTAACTCAGCATGAAAATGTATATGCATTTTATTCCTTGTTTTTCCCAATATACATTGTAATGCAGTGTCTCCTAGCAATCTTCCATAATTTAATATGGCTTTGTGCATCCCTCTTCTCATTAATAAATTATTTTTTCACATGTTTAAAGTGGGAAACTGTCTCACAAAATTCAGGGAAGCATGCATATCTTTGTATAGCTGTATTTCATTTTGTGTAGTGATATGGGAAATGTAACTTAAGAAAGCTCACTTTAAAATGTGGAATGAACAAACAGGAAAGCCTTGTGTTTTGTGGGTTTTGTGTAAAATGCTATTAACCTCTATTCAAAAATGCTTGAGATTCTATTGTGTAGCTTCAAGTGCTATCAAATATTCATTGGAGGTACAGGAAGCGTGATTTTTTTTTTTTAAAAAGAAATGTATGCTATATTTTTATTAAGTATTTGTTCAGGCTGCCTATAGGAAGAGGTTCTTTTTGCCACATTAGAAGTGTCAACACCACTTTGCACAGATTGGATGTTGATGTTAAGCTGCAAGGAAATTCTGGAGGACACCTCGTGATTGATGTTGCAAAGCATGCCAGAGGAATTAGTGATTTACAGCTTGTTGCAAAGCCCTGCTCAAATCTTGCAAGGTTTGCAAAGATGACAGCTAGTATCAGCTGTTTGCAGTGGTGGAGGCTTCGCTGCCTCTGGCAAACAGGAACAGGCGATTAAGAAGAATAGTCTGTCAGAATCAAAGTGATCAAATAAGGCTCTTTTCAGCATCCGTCTCTCCCACATAGGCAGAGTGATCTGCATATTTGGGAAGGAAAAATGACAGCATTTTGCCAGGGCCTTAAGCCTTTGGGCCAGAAACTGTTATGTTGGTATATTGTAAAAGAAAAAAGAGAAAACAGGAAGAGAAAGACAGGCAAATGGAACTTCTATACATTGTCTCATTCTGCATGCAGAGTTTATGACAAATTATTAATCATAGCGTGACTTTTGTATAAATTCTCCTGGTTGTTTCTGTTGAAGTCATAATTGCCTCACATTATTCTTCACAATTTCTGCATAGTTCCAAATAGATGAAGCAGTTGAACTAAAGCAAGTGCCCTTGCATGTATCTTGCAAGGCCTCAGCCTAATTTATGTTGATTCTAAAACTCAGCAACCAGCCATTTTAAAACAAACTAGGCAATGCCCTAGTACAGGAGCACAGAATAGATTGTGCTGGTGCAAACTCCAAAAGTTTTCAATCATTTGAGGAATAATAATGTGTTGATGGAACATACTGTCCAAGAGAGAGTTCCCTCAACCATGAGCCTGCTCCAGATTTAGACATGGTGGTTGCATATCCTCTAATACTCCATAGATAAAAACCAGGACATATGTAGCCAAGCAACACCAGTGGTAGATGGCAAAAGTTACTACAAGGAAGGGCAAGATTTCCCCCTTTCTTACTGAGTTAATTGTCTGAAAACTACTTTCAATACAATCTGTAGCAATTGAAGGAAAGGGAGAAAGTGGTAGTAGGAGAGACAATTTGGGACATTTTAAAACAATTTTAAAAGAGGGGTGACAAAGGTTTAATCAACATTATCTTTTCAAAATTAGGACCGTTATAAAACGAAATAATTGGTCCAAGTTATTTTCCAGAATGACAGAAGTTTGATCAGGACCCTCTAGCAGATCTTTGAATTAGATCATTGCCTGGAGAAATTAGGAATGCCCCTTCTTTAGAAGATTTAAAGAAGAATCTTAAAACTTGGCTCTTCCATTGTGCCTTTGATGAGTAGGTATACAATTTCACAGGACTGTTTAGATGATAATTCTGTCATTAGAGTAGACGTTCCCCCCTTGTGGGAAAGATTGATTCCACAACCCCTGCCATGATGAGTACTACTCCCCATATTATCTGCTTCTCTTTTTTATCTTGTCTGAGTTTTAATTAGTTTTAATTAGTTGTTTTAATAATTACATGTAGCCCGCCCATTGTTTCTATGTCTGTGTCTATTGAAATTTTTATATTGGTATGTGTTCATATGTTTTATGTAATTATGATGTTGTTTATTGTTTGCATTTTCGGTTGTGTTTTTGGTTCTCTTTATTGTAATTTGTTGTTCAGGCCTGGCCCCATGTAAGCCGCTCTGAGTCCCCATAGGGGAGATGGTGGCGGGGTACAAATAAAGATTATTATTATTATTATTATCATCATCATTATCATTATTATATAGAACAACAATGTTTCCTGGTAACAGTGCTAGTAATCAGATTTTACTTTTATGTAATACTTATTATTTATTTATTACTTTTTTATTGTATGCCACTTATTCCAGTGTATAGCCAAAGGGATTACATAGATTCTGAATCATTTTCTACTTTTCATCACAAGTTGCTATTTTGTCCTTGGCCTCCTTTGATCAACCTCAAGGCTAAGTAAAAAATCCCATATGTCTGAAGTCTGTTCACACCAGCTCTACTCTGTCTGTCCTGACTGACTGGAGAGTATAATTCTGTCACAATGGCAGGATACCTTGCTTAAACTAATGGATCAATTTCTGTTGGTATTTGCTTCTAATCAATGGTCTTTGAAGAATGGTAGGTTGTTGTAACTTAACTATTCAAAGTATTGGCACATTTTAGATGAAACAATACTGTTGTGATGTAGGAAAAAATAATCAAAATACATTTAGAGCCAAGTATTTTAAAGGGTCAAAAATACACATTTCATTTGAATTCATTTATTTAAAAGTTAAAGGCAAAAAAGGTGGGGCGTGCCTTTTTTGGGGAAATATCTTCATACAGGCTTTACTGGGATTATGCAATAAACACAACCATGGGTAGAGTTCCAAAATATAACTTGCCACTGAACCCAAGACTCCTTATTGTTATTCAAAAGAGAGCAATGCCTTTCTTTAAAAAAACCCCAACAAAAACGCAGATGACCATGTAAATTGGACTAGGTTTTGCAAATCTGTAATGTTGACTAACATGATAATCAAAAAGGAAAAGAAGATGAAAATGGGACATTTGGAAAGCAAATCAAAATAATAGAATGAAATGAAATGTAGTGTGATAAAAAGGAGTTCATTCTCTTGTTAACACTGACAAGAATAAAAAGATAGCCAAATGAAAATAGATGTTGTATGATCTATAATATCTATATCTTGAGCACAGGTTTAAAAAATTGTGAGATAGGACAGATAGTCCCTCACAGTAGCTGAAATGTCTAATTAAGAGGATGCTCTTCACTGATCTTTGAAGCCATGTTGAACTGTATGATGGAAAAAGCAAAATTATAAATTGATGGCATTTAGGAGGATCTGCTAGAGAAGGAGTTTGAAATGTGTCCCAGATTCAGCCTGGACTAAGTGCAATAGAGCAACAGGAGTACAATATGTTTCAAGAGACCAGCTCCCAGTGGCCTATCTACTCCAGCTGCCATTTCAAAGCAGCCCTCATAGGCACATTAAGGAAGAGTAGCCTCCAGGCGAGAACGATAGTGGAGCTATTTTTACAGCCCATGAAGAGCACAACTCTTACTACAAAACAGTATGCATAAGGTACACTGGGATGAAAATCATGCAAACACCAAGCCAAATGCAGTAAACAAGGCATGGGTAGTTTCCCCCCCCCCCCACACCCTCTTCTTCCTTGTTCTATATATACAGACATAGATATATAGATATATAATATTTGTTAACCACTTATGACTTTGTTCTGCTTGATGATTCACAGATTGTTCTGAACAATCTGTGTTCAAATACAGAAAGAAGTATGATCCTGCATTGACATCACTGAATCACTTCCTGTTAAAAATTTAAGGATTTTATATTAAGAATTTATTTTAAGATCTTGTGCCACATTAGAGGCACAGTGAATGCAGCTGATTTTTTAAAAAGACACATCAGGCAGGCTGCCTAGGGCTATACATTTACAAACATCACTTGGTTGCTCAGTTGACTGAACTGGTTTACTCTTTAATGGTTGACTTAACAGAGGAATAACCTCAAAAAAATTCAATATAGCTTCTATTCTGATCAACTGATATTTCCCAGTGAAACCAGTACAGAGATTAATAATACATTTTTCAGATTCCAAGGATAATGCAGGCCTGTAAACACTGCTATTCAGTATGATATGGACAATGCAAGAATTGGTGGAAGCAGTAGAGTATGACCCTTAAACGTGCTGAGGATACATACCAGTCCCTCCTCGTGGATACTCAAAATCACTAATAATTATGATTTATAGTTTAACTGTACTTGCAATGGAAGCCTACTACAGAATAACATTGGCAGATCTAGATAAGCCCACAAACATTTCCATGGGGAAATATATATTTAGAGAATAGGTTTGGGGATAAAGAAGCTGTATTATAAATAACAAGGATATTAGTTGAGTAGGAAATATTTGTTCCTATATGTCTGTTGGATATTTTTCTGGAAGATCTAATTTTCTTGCACATGAACAGGAGGTGATAATACTTAAAACTAAATCCAACACTCCCCCCCCCCCAAACTCCAATTCTACACTGTACAACTAATATAGCTTGACCACTTTAATGGCCATGTCTTAATGCTATGGAATAATTGAAGTTATAGTTTTACAAGGTCTTTAGTCTTTTCTGCCAATTGACTTAACTGTTTCCAGGTACAATGCCTACAAACCAACCAACCAAACAACATACATGCATGCGTATTTGACTTTAATACATACAATAGATTGAAGACTGTAGGCCTAATCTCCTAGAATCATAAAGTTGGAAGTGACCACAAGGGACATCCAGAAACACAAAATGAAAGCACCACTGACAGATAGCCATCTAGCCTTTGCTTAAAAACCTCCAGACAAAAAGATACATTATGTACGAAGCAGCATATCCCATATGTTACTGGAATGCTTCTCATTCTAGGCCACTGGAGCATTGCTTAGAACATAAGGCTCTACTGAATTTTCTTTGTTGCTTCTAAAGCCAGGACTCCATTAAAAAAGAGAGGAAGAGAGCCTTGATTCATTCAAAAAGGAAACAGTCTAAGCTACTCCTGCTGTCTATTCTCCCTTTTCTGTATCTGTTCCCTCATAGGTTTTCTGTTATGATCTTAATCTCTTGCAGCTACTAAGCATGGTTTGTAATCTCCACTTATTCCATTGCAAAGACATTTTGCTATTTATAGCAAATGAATCAGAAACCTCTGATTTAGATGTGATAAAGTTTGCATTATCAAGATACTTCATCACAAAAAAAAACATGCAGTCCTATGTATCTCAAAGTAACTGGGATGCTTCAGAAAATGTGTGGAGGATAAACTGTTAAGAGATTTAGGGAATCAGAAGTCGATTCAAAGAAAGTTTGTCCCAGTTAAGTGTTCTATATATCCAGGGATGGGTCAAGATTTCATCAGATCTTCCAACAATGTGGAAAGTAGAAATGAGAAAAAGAAGTGGACAAGCAATATCTTTTACAGTGCAGGAGGAAAAAAATGAGAAATTTCCATTGAAGTGGAGAATTTTACCTAAAGGAGCAAGAACAAACAACACTGTACCTCATTCATTTCTCTTAGGGTACTTCTACACAGGGCTTAAACCCACGATTTAAGTGGGATTACGAAGAAGTTAAGTTAAGTTAAGAAGAATACTGGGTGCCATTAGGCCTCTCTGGCAGGGCTCCTGGGACATAGAAATGATGTGCCAGGAGGGGGGGGGCAGGAGCGATTTGCCACCACCCCCTGCCTCCTGGCACATCATTTTTATGTCCCAGGAGGCCTCAGAGAGGCCTAATGGCACCCAATAACTTATTTTTTGGGATGGCCTGTTGTTTTGGGCTGGGTGTGGTGACCCACCCCAAAACAACCCATGATGAAGCGGGTTTATTTTACCTGCTTTCTCCTGAATTAATCCTCTTACCTAAGGCATTGTTTGGACGCTTCAGGTAAAAGTCTAACAGGGCCCGTATTTTGGGCCCTGTCTGGAAGGGCCCTTAGGATCCTCCCCATCTCCCAACAATTGTCCTCAACTGGGTTGCAGGTCATGTCTTCCCCAGGTTGCCTCTTCTCACCCCACATACACACACACTAGTGCTACATTATGACAGGATACTAAATATTGTCCTTTTTTTTTTGTAGGGACAGACATGGTGGCTCCCTTGCCTACCACTTTTCTCTGAACATCCCAACTATAATGCAGTGGGGCATGCAGTTGAGAAGAGGAGAAAAAGTTGATGGAGCATCATCACCATCAGAAAAAATAATTTCTGCTATCCTTTTTTTATTACTCTGAATATTGCAGAACTTGCCTCCTCCATCATTTATTAATTTAATTAATATATTTGTATCTTCACACATCATGCCCAATGAATGCATCTATAAAAGCATCAGCACATTTTTGACAGATTATCAGGAATGTCACAGTCTGTGAATAAGATAAACAATCAACAGATTATTAGAAACAGAAAGGATATAAGAAAAGATCAAATAATGGCAGTTATAGAAAGAAGGAAAGACTTGAAATCAAATTCTTTTTGCCATCTGAACACTATGGACAATCATTTGTCCTTTCAATTTCCAAATCATCTGCATTAAATATCTCAAAGAAGACAAACACCATGGTAAAGAACACTGATAATATACCAATTGATAATAGAGTCACCTTTGAACACTCTGTCTCTATAAAATATGTTTATTTTCATATCATTAATGCTAAAATATTGAATGTGCTCCTCTACCTCTTGACAAAGAACTTTTGCACTTTTAAAGACAGCAGTGTGCAACAAAGCTTATATGCAACAAACCAATATCCAAACCTAATCACACTTCCTGTGATGAAATGCTTAGAAGCACTTTGGAGAGGAGAATGACAGAGTATATTTATATAGTTTGTGCTACAGATTTTATTTAATTTAGTAAGAACGACCTGTGAGGTTTAAGGCACTGTCAAGAGCTGTAAATATAAAGTGCCTTCTGATATTTCTTAATGCAAAGGAAGTGCAAAACAAAAGGTCCTCTGGATTCAAAACGGAAGCCAAAGTAATGAAGTCAGACTTCTCAGCCTTGAGTGTAAACCTGTAGAGGGCAGCTGTGATTTGGATAAACTATTCTTGCTTGGATTGCGTATACCAACGATTCATTAGAAAACAAACAACTCATTTAGCTAATGATTCTCTTGACTAAACAAATCCAATTTCAGGTTATTACCCAACCACAACATCCAAGAATCACTTCTCCTTAGGTTGAAAATAAACATATAAATTTAGAATAATGTTACTTTCTACATTTGTAGTTGAAGTAAGAAGCTTTGGTAGGGAGACCACCATGCTTAGTATAAGACACAAGATTTTTTGGGGGGAGGGGGTCAGATAGCTAATTCTGGGTGCTTACAGGCAGCTCATGAGGACATCCTTGTTTATTTTTGTACTTAGAACTGACAGATCACACCTATTAAGTCTGGATTCCAAGCCTTTGTTTTACAAATGATAAGAGTGTATCATCAAATGAAATACAATAACCAACAATAACTTGATGCTTTTCAAATGAAAAAAAATGGATCCCCATTAGAAGGTCCATTAGAAAAGGCAGATGATCAGATAGGCTGGGATAGATTTTTTCAGCCCCAGTGGTGCAGAGGGTTAAACCCTTGTGCTGGCAGGACTGCTGACTGACAAGTCAGTGGTTCAAATCTGGGGAGAGCAGGTTGAGCTCCCTCTGTCAGCTCCAGCTCCCCATGTGGGGACATGAGAGAAGCCTCCCACAAGGATAGTAAAATATCAAACATCCAGACATCCCCTGGGCAACGTCCTTGCAGACGGCCAATTCTCTCACACCAGAAGCAACTTGCAGTTTCTCAAGTCGCTACTGACATGAAAAAAACTCTTTTTTCAAATCATTTTATTAAACATTTACTAGAAGAATGTGGGGTGGGAAGGAATAGGAAAAATTTGGGGATAATAGATTAGTTATTTGTTAGTTGCATCTTTACAAATGCCTAGTAAGACACAAGGAGAAAACAAAGAAGGTGAGGGTTGTTGTGGTATGGGAAGTTCCTTTACAAAATTTTAATTGTTACAACTAATTATTTGTCACCTTTCTTTAACACATATCACATAAAACACTCAGGATTCTGACAATTTGAATTTGAAGTCCATTACTTGAATCCTCTTATGTCTTCTCACATTGTCTCCTGGTCTTCATATATTATTTTCCTGTTCTTCTTCAATGGAAATGGATCTTAATTTTTCATAACAGTTTATTTCACATTAAATCTTTTCTTAAATTATTTATTATTAATATCTACAAGAAAGGTTATACAATTTTCATTTAGATTGTTAGTAGGTTAGTATTTATATCATGGTGGCATTATCATGCTGTCTTTCTTTCTGTATTACATCAAATATATTTTCCATCTACAACTCTTGGGTTCAAAAACTCTTCTGACTTAATCATAATCAGTATGATAATATTCTTATAGTCCATTTTAAAGAACTTTCCCTGATAGCTCCTAGGATCATCTTATATCAAAGATCATGAGGCTGGTAATTAATCCAGGCCCATCCAATTTTATTCAATTTTCTAAAAAAAATTAATTACATGGAAAGAATGGAAGGGCCCTTTGAATTCTCCCCATCTTCCAACAGTTGTCCTCCACTGGGTTGCAGATCATATTTTCCCCAGGTTGCTCTCCCCCTCCCCCTCCCACACACACTAGTGCTACATTATGACAGGATTTTAAATATTGTCCATTAGGCAATTTTCTTTTTGTGGGGACAGACATGGTGGTTCCTTTGCCAACCACTTTTCTCTCAACATTCCATTATAATGTAGTGGGACATGCAGTTAAGAAGAGGAGAAAAAGTTGAAGGAGTATCATCACCATGAGGCTGGTAATTAATCCAGGCCCATCCAATTTCATTCCATTTGCTAAAAATGTTAATTACATGGAAATAATAAAAGTGCCCTCCAACATACACACACACAAAATAATTCTTAGCAGTTATGGATGCAAGGCAGTTGGTTTATACCAGGTCATCCTACTTATTTGTTTAGCCCTTGTTTGCTCTGACTTAGCAACAATTCTCCAAAGTCTTGGGAATAGAGCTTTCCCAGCATCTGTTATCCTGTTAACTGGAGATGACAGGAATTGAAGATGACACCTCCAGTATGCAAAGCATGTGTACAACCAGTGAGTATGTGGGCAACTGTGATAAACCGAAGATTACTTTAAACCTACATAATAAGATTCCAGCTGGCCAGAAAAACAAATTGGTGGGGTGGGTAGGAATCCAGTCTGTTATTAGGTTGTTTGCAGAGGGTTACCATGCAGAAATTAGAAGGGTGAAACTTTTCACATGGTCACCTGATAAAGTTGACAACTACAAGTCCAGTTGAAAAACATAGAAACTTTATTTGTTGTATAAATATATGTGCAACTCCAAATACAGTCTTAAAGAAAAACTTTTACATTAGAGAAAAGCATGTGTTCCTCTTTCCATCACTCCCTGTTGAAATTATATTGTCAACTTACAGATGCAGCTCCAACATTCTTACTTTGAAAATAATTGAAGAATCCTTTAGGAAAATGGAGGCATCAAAGCTGAATTACTATCAAGCCCTGTGCAAAAGCTGTCAACCTCAACCTTTAAGATTCTTTTAAAAAAACACAAAACCTTCATCCATACATTATGTTTTTAGAAAGGTAAACAGAAAATATCTTTACTGTATCATGCTCTGTTTTATTTTCTTCAACCACAGTGAGATCATAAAGAGATCATAAAGGTCCATAACTTTTAGTTAGCTGCTCAACTCAGCACACAAACTATGAACCTCAGCTTACTTTCTTTTTTTTTTACACCCAATTATTCTGAGTCTTTCACAAAACACAAACAGAAAATATAATATATAATAAGCTCTTTGAGTTTTTGATAAGATAAATAGTGAAAGACTGTGGACTGCTGTGACCAAAGAAATGTAAGGACAAATTTCTTCATAGTACCGGTTTGTATTTATTCCTGGGATAAAATGGATGCAGGAAAATTCTCGTGAAATATTCCTTACCTAACTTAAATACTTAAGGGCACTTCCACATATGCATTATAACCCAGATTAAACTGGGTCAAAAGTGTGTGTGTGTGTGTAGCTTAGCGGCATTTAGACAAAAGGCAGGAGGAATTGGGTTAAAGGCTGGGAAACACATGTTTAAACGCTGCCCATTATTATTATTATTATTATTATTATTATTATTATTATTATTAAACTTTATTTGTACCCCGCTAGCATCTCCCGAAGGATTTGATGCGGCTTACATAGGCCAAGGCTTCAACACACAACATAACAATACAATCTAAGCAAATCAAACAATTAAAAACAGAATAAAGCAAAGTAAACAACAGGCACAATACAGTAAAACACAATAAAACTGGGCCAGGCCAGAGAGTGGGTACAAAGATTAAAAGTGCTGATGTGACAGGAGGTGTATAAAGGGCTTCTAGGGCAAGTGCGATGTGCGATGTGCAGCAGTCATTGGTTCTGATAAAGTGCTTATGGGACTTAGTAGTGGGGATTTCCTAATCTGGGAAGGCGCATCGGAAAAGCCAGGTCTTCAAGTTCTCTCTGAAGACAGCTAATGTAGGGGCCTGTCTAAGGTCTTTGGGGAGGGTGTTCCAGAGTTGGGGGGCCAACACGGAAAAGGCCCTGCCCCGCGTCCCCACCAAGCGCGCTTGCGACGCCGGTGGGATCACGAGCAGGGCCTCTCCAGATGACCAAAGTGAACGTGTGGGTTCATAGATGGAAATGCGGTCATACAGATAGGCTGGTCACAAACCATTCAGGGCTTTGTAGGTAAGCACCTGCAGCTTAAATTGGGCTCGGAATATAAATGGCAGCCAGTGGAGCTCCTTGAACAGGAGGGTTGACCTCTCTCTGTAAGGGGCCCCAGTTAGCATCCTGGCTGCTGATCGTTGGACCAGTTGGAGCTTCCGAGCCGTTTTCAAGGGCAGCCACATGTAGAGCGCATTGCAGTAATCCAATCTGGAGGTGACCAAGGCATGGACCACTCCAGCCAGATCCACCTTCGCGAGGTACGGTCGCAGTTGGCGCACGAGTCTCCCAGACACTGCTGACGCCTGAGCCTCAAGCGTGAGCGTTGAATCCAAGAGGACTCCCAAACTGCAGACCTGTGACTTCAGGGGGAGTGTAACCCCGTACAGCACAGGTTGCCACCCTATACCCCGGTCAGGTTTGTGATTGACCAGAAGGACCTCTGTCTTGTCGGGATTGATCTTCAGCTTGTTCCTCCTCATCCAGATAGACACAGCGGCCAGGCACTCATCCAGCACCCGAGAGGCCTCCTTGGAATTAGGTGGAAAGGAGTAGTAGAGCTGTGTGTCATCCGCATAGAGGTGGCACTTAGCTCCAAAACTCCGGATGACCTCTCCCAGCGGTTTCATGTAGATGTTAAAAAGCATGGGTGACAGAATAGAGCCTTGCGGGACCCCACAGGTCAAAGGCCAGGGGTCCGAGCAGGCGTCTCCCAGCTTCACCATCTGGGATCGACCCTCCAGGAAGGATCAGAGCCACGACATAACCGTGCCCCCGAGACCCATCCCAGAGAGTCGTCCCAGAAGGATACCATGATCGATGGTATCGAAAGCCACTGAGATGTCCAGGAGAACCAACAGAGTCACACTCCCCCTGTCCAGCTCTCTACGGAGGTCATCCACCAAGGCGACCAAGGCTGTCTCGGTACCATGACCAGGCCTGAAACCAGACTGTGACTGATCTAGGTAGTTGATGTCATCTAAAAAGCCCTGGAGCTGGGAGGCAACCACCCGCTCCAGCACCTTCCCCAAAAAAGGAAGGTTGGAGATTGGTCTGAAATTGTTCATCACCGTGGAGTCAAGGGAAACCTTTTTAAGGAGTGGACGAACCACAGCTTGTTTCAGGAGAGATGGAAAAAAACCCTGCTCCAATGATGCATTGTTGATCAACCCAAACCAGTCAACCAACCCCTCCCTGATTTGATTAGCCAAGACGGGCAAGGGTCCAGAGCCGAAGTGGTTGCCCTCACAGCCCCAAGGACCTCCTCCACAGTCTCAGGAGGAACAAGCCTAAAAGAACCCCACAAAGTTGGACAAGCAGATGCCTCAATCACCTCTCCTGGCACTGCGGTGAAATTGGAGTCGAGCTCAAGGCGTATCTGAGCGACTTTGTCTGCAAAATGGTGTGTGAAATCGTGACACCGAGTTTCCGGGTCGTCAAAAACCTCCTCCACCACAGGTGGCTGAAGGAGCTCCCCAACGACCCAGAACAACTCCGATGATCTATTTGCTGCAGATGCTATACGGGTAGTTGTATAGGACTCCTTGGCTACCCGTATAGCCACGGTATACGCCCTAAGAGAGGCTGTAGCCCGTGCTCGATAAGACACGTCCCAAGATCTCCTCCAAGTGCGCTCTAGCCCCCTCCTCGCATGCTTCATCACAGCCAGGTCCCCGGTGAACCAGGGAGACGGCTTGTCATGAGGCAACGTGATGGGGCATTCGGGGGCGATCGTATCTATCGCTCTGGTCATTTCCCTATTATAGAGATTGACCAAGGCGTCGACAGGATCGCCAGGCTCCATGACAGGAAAAACCCCAAGATTCCTCAGGAATCCCTCCGGATCCATCAGTCTCCTGGGGCGGACCATCTTAATTTTTCCTCCACCCCTGCGGAGGTTTAGGGTCGCAGAAAGTCTAAAACTGACCAGATAGTGATCAGACCATGACACAGGAAGGATGTTTTGTTCTTCCACTCTGATCATTCCACTGTCTGCCACAAAAACTAGGTCGAGTGTGCATCCAGCCTGATGGGTGGGGCCAGATATAATTTGTGATAGCCCCATGGTCGTCATGGCGGCCATGAAATCCTGATTAGAAGGGAGGGGGAGGCTGGGGGAGGCTGACAGTGCCAATGTCTACTCTTGCTGATCTTGGATAAGTAGGGGTGAGTATCTGGACCCCCTCCCCTTGGAAAATCATAGGGTTTAGGCCAGCTATGTGGCCTCCATCCCAAGAAGATCTGGGATTTAAATCCTAATTTCTCTTGCATTTTTATCTTTCTGGAAGGTCTCTTAGTTTCCAAATTATTTAAGTCTTTCTCCATGATTGAGACCAATAATACAGGAATTATCACATAATGTATTGGAGTTTATAGAACGTATAGGAGTATTTTAATGGACACAACATTTTAATTTTTCTTTATTCTTAATTTAATTATATCTTATGTTTTTTGTCCAACAGGATCCAAGGCAATTTATAAGAAGGCTAAATCATAATAAAATTGAAACACTGTATCAGCTTTTCAGTTTTTAACATTGCAAATAGATGGAATGGGTAAAGCTGACAAAAATCTTGTGTCATAACAAAAATCTTCAATCTTAGGGGTTCAATAAGACAATTTGGCGAAAATGCTATTATTGGTGTCAACTAGAATAGTCCCATTTAATCCTAAATAAAGTGCTTGATCAACTAGTTTGGATTTATTGAATGAGTGGGATAAATGAAATGAATCTACACTTTTTGGAACTTGCAGCTAAGTGAGCTGCCTGGACATTATGAAAATAAAGAGAATATTTATATTGAATGGCGTAATTAACTTCTCTATAGGTGATTTAGTATATTCATTCATTGCAAACAAAACTGCATTATTGAAAAAGAAAAAAAGAAGGTATTCAATAAAATATATGGAAGTCAACATGCTGTAGTGGTTTAAGTGTTTGACTCTGGTAGTGCAGAGTTCACATCCCTTACTCAAACATAGAAAACTACTAGGTGACCTTGGGCAAGTCATACTTTGTTGCTGCTAGAAGCTGACCATGGAATCACGCTTGAGGACCTCCAGACTCTTAGAGACATAATATCTCTCAGAATCTCTAGGACCACCAGCATGGGTCTATGATCAACTTCCAATGAAAATTAGCCATAGAATCAAGCTGAAGGACCTAGAGAGACCTAGAGAGAACATATTAATCAAATCTGTAAATAATATGCTGTGATGTTATGTGCCTTTATGGTTTTAACTTGAATTGTTTTTAATATTAATGATGTTTAATACTATTTTAATATTTGTATATTGTATATTTTAGGTTGTATTGTAAAACTTTTAACTGTGAGCCAGACTGAGTCTCCATATGGAGAGAGAAGGTGGGATATAAATAAACATAATAATAATAATAATAATAATAATAATAGTCATCATCATCATCATCATAATCATCATCAATTCACAAAAGTCAAACCTGCAAATCAAGAAGGCTAACTGTGTAAATCAGATGCTGCAGATGAGTTCTAAAAATTACGTTGTTCACAAAACATATTTTCCGATATCCCGAGCTGCCCTTCGCAATAGATGTTTCATTTGAAAAGTGTCTCATTATCTAAGTATTCTGCTGGGATAAAATTTCATTAGGCTCTTTTGAGTCCCATTTCTAAAAATATCCATCACAGTGGACATATTAATGAGTAGCTTTACAACAAACTATCACAATATTGTCACAAACATCCACAACTTTATTTCTTTATTTAGAAGCAAAAATATCTGAAATGCTAAATATAAATATAAATATATAAATATAGCAGTATAGTGTGCACCTGCAAACTACCACATAATAATTTTCAGTTGTAGCGAAATGTGATGTTGCATATGTATGGCAGTGCACAGTTGAGCCTTTATGATATAAAAAACAATGACCCATAGGAACTGATTTTCTATAAAATACATTTAAAAAACACAATCCACTTGTCCCCTAAAATGAGTATTTATCTAGAACATGTGTGAGACAGAAAAATGATGGCAGGAGAGGAAGAAAAAAATGCAAAATGATGATAATGATTTTAATGAACCTTACTGCTGACTGATTAAAATATAAAAGACTATAAGCTGCTGAGTTGTGTGCTTCTTTTATATCTCATGAAGTGAAGCTGCAAAGCACTTACATCCCTAATTTCACAAAATTCATGTCTGGAGAAAAAGTTTTTTTTTTTAAAAAAAAAGATGCCCAACATTGACCTCTTGTTCTATTTGCAAGTCTGTTATCAATACAGATTGGAGAAATTCTGTGCCCAACATATTTTTTTTTGTATTAGTGCAAACAAGCCCTCAAAGATGGCTTTACCAAGGGAAATGTGGCATTTTCTACTTTCTGCTGTATTTGAAGTGCATAAACCTCACCCCATGCCCAATCTTAAATATATATTTGAAAAGTTTAGGATATTGTTTTAAATAACCAACAGAAAATAACCTAGACTTTTTACATCACACCATGACAATACTCTGATTCCATTATAAACTCCCATGGTTACATCTGATGGAACCATGAGGTCTGCAGTATAAGACCCGTCGCAAACTCTGTTCCTGCGGGAGCAAACCTTGCTAGCATGTCCCTGACGTCATGAGACTCCGCCTCTCGCCCCGCCCCTTTCTCCGCCTCTTTCTCCTTGCGAGAGTGGTTTTTCCTTTGCTAGGACAGCATTGCCAGCATAATCTCTCAGTTGGCAGAATTCAACTGAGAGAAAATGCGGGCAATGCTGCCCCTGCAAAGGAAAAACCACGCTGGCAAAGAGAAAGGGGCAGAGAAAGGGGCGGGGCGAGAGGCGCAGGCTCATGACGTCAGGGACGTGCTAGCAAGGTTTGCTCCCGCAGGAACAGAGTTTGCGACGGCTCAAAGAAGATGCATTTAGAAAGCCTGGGGATTCCATGGGATTCCGCAATAGCAATTAAAGTGGAATCATAGTGCAATAATTATGTTGTGTGAAAGGGGCCTGGCTTAGTAGATCTGTCAGTGAGGGTATTTGGGGTGAGGGATTCAGGCTATTTTCATCTCAGATATGAGGATAGGTATAATAGTTGCTAAATTCACATTCATCCATTGAACGAACAGAGACTTAAATAACGGGTGGAAAATAATTATGTTTCCTTTTGCATATATTTCTGCTTAAGGTTTCAAAGTATAGGCATGCATATTGATATTAAACACAATATAACATCTGCAACAACATTTTATTTCTCTCCCCTTCCATCTAGTACAATGAACCACTGACTGCCATGGTTAAGGCATTAGATTTATGTTCCTTTACTAATGACTGGAAATAAGATTTGCATTTTAACTTGAAATTCCAGCATTTCAGTTCTCTAGAAGTAACAGCTGATGTATAAAGTTCCTTGTGCATATGTTATATAACATGGTGCAATGGAGTCAGTCATAACTTATTCTGGATGCATTAGCATGTACGATCTTTCATATGGTATCACTGTGATATATAGAAGACGGGGAACCTTCTGTTCTGAACAGCTGAATCAGAAATTTCAAATAAAAAAGGAGAAAAAGAAGGAAAATAAATCCTAAACTGCCAGTGCTTTAGTAGAGTAAAAATGTGGCTCACCTAGTTTTGGGGAAATTATCAGCTGTTTAACTGTCACAAGTGACATTTTTTAATATAAAAGTGGGTTTTCTATGTGTCTCAATAGACTGTGCAGTTGAATTAATACTCTTGTGGTTGTTTGTAAATCATATGATTCCCACTGAGGCTCGGATTTGAAATTGAGCTGGAAGAAATAAGCGAAAAGGAACAGTCAGCCCCTTTGGGGATCTATAAATCTGCTTGAGTGGCATGGGGCAGAATAGGAGTGGGAAATAGAAAGAAGAAAATAACTGGAGTATGGAAATTACAAAAACACAAATATTGTATAGAAAAAAAACACGGTTTTAAGAGAAGTTGATCCCACAAGAGTGGATAGAGAAATGGCATGCTGTGGTGTTGCATGCTTTCTTTTAAAGAGAAAAGCCCCACATTTTCCCATAATGGCATGAAGGAATCCCACACTCCAGATCAGGGATTCCTAATAGGGCTGGGCGGTTTCGTTCGTTAATTTCGTAATTCGTTATTAATTCGTATTTAAATTAGCTTACGATCCAATATTGAGCCATGCAGGAATAGTGTGAGGAGTAAATTAGATTCGAAACAATTTTTTAATTTATTTCGTATTGTTTCGTAATTGTTTCGTAATTGGTTCAAAATTGTTTCGTAATTATTTTGTAATTATTTCGTAATTATTTTTGCATGTCTGGTGCAAGTTTTATAGTTGTTGTTTGTTTTATCACACCAACAGTCAACAACAGAGGGAGAGAGAAGCTTCAGAAGTTCCCCCTGTCCCATTTGGAGGTTTTTTTTAGCATATTGTGCAATTGCGTCCGCCATTAACGAATCGATTCGAAATTAACAAAATTTTGTAAATAACGAAATTTTGAAATCTCAAAATTTCAGAAGTATTTAGAATTTGGAAACGCTAGCGCCCCCTGGAAACGAATCGAGTTTAGAAACAAATTTTTCCGTGGTTACGCAGCCCTAATTCCTAAACTAAGGTGAACAGACTGGATGCAGCCTTCCAAGATCATTTACTCAGCCCCTGCCCTAAATTTTAGACTTAGGATTGCACTAAGTCTGAAACAACTTGAAAGCACACAACAGCAATCCCAAGTAACTTGATTATGTCATCAGTCAAAAGCAAGCCCACACTTTCCATTGAAAGACTGGTATTTGTGTTGGTTAAAATTGTTCTTCATTTTAAATATTGTATTGCTCTTTCCTGGTCCCCCCCCCCCCAACTACAAATAAGACATATGCAGTGTCATATTGTTGCCATGTTTGTTTGTTTTTTCAACTATACTCTGGTCTCCCAACAGTCTGAGGAACCGCAAACCGGCCCTCGGCTTAAAAAGTTTTGCAACTCCTGCTCTAAATACCACCCACATAATACATTTTCTATCTTTTAAACCTCCGTCATACTCCACCACCTTTTAACCTGTTTACACTCGGAAGAGTTTATTTTTATAAACAGGAAATTACTAAAATAACTATCTATAATGTAAGGGCCTAAAACTGGTCAGGAGGACAATAATATGGTGAAAGAGGTTATCTGACTCCTATACGGTGTTGTTAGGAGGTGTGAAAGCAAATAAAGCACTTTGAGGACTGTAGGAGACAGGTGCAGACCCAACAACTCTTAAAGGCAAGCAAATATTTTGTCTGGGGTCAAAACTAGGGTTACCTGTTGAATCTATATGCCCTCCTCCAGAAGCCAGAACAATCTTGAGTTTGCTTCCAAATTGGCATTTCTTTAATGTCGGTGGTCCTGGAATTTAAATACATTGCAACCTCATTGTCACCATCCCGTTTACAGAGTGGAAATTGAAAATAATTTAAATACATAGCAGGTTAGCATCAAATGAAATTTCTGCCTTTTTCCAGGATTGCAAAATGTCCACTAGGAATATAGAAACAAATCTCTCCCACACATCTAATCTACTCTTTATTTATAGTTCAACCTCATCCACAGACTTAATTTCCATAGTTTCACTTATCCATGCCCCAAAAAATCCCCTCTGGAAGTGTTTGTAAGTCCTCCTGTATGATCTAATACTATGCTTCAAGCCCAAGTATGGTCAGTATACAGGATTCATTATTAACGATGGTTTCAGGTATTCACAAGGGCATAAAATGACATTTATCATACTTAAAATGAGATTGAACTTCTGCAATTCTTTAGTAAGGCTTCTTACTTCTTTTGATTATAAACATAAAATGATCCCTACTTCAAAGTTCCTCCTACAATGCATAGATGACCACTGCTAATCTCTCTTACATAGTTGCAATTGGTGGCAAGAGATCTTAACAATGTTAATTTTCTTGCCTACTGTGCCAATTGTGCAAGGTTGGAGCTCCTGTCAGAGCCAGGTTCCTGTCATGATGTGCGTGTATCTTATTTGTAATGGAAAAATAATCAGGAAAGCCAGGGATAATAAAAAACAGTGCACTCTTTGCTACCTATCAGATATTTAAGAGAGAACTAGCCAGTTTGACTTTTCGTAGATGGGTGTTCTACGGTTGAGGTGCCACAGCAGAGAAAGTCCTGTCATATGTGTCCAACAGCCTAACTTCTCTTTCTTCTTTTGGTTCCAGTTACTGACATACAGATTTGGTCAATTGATGCTAAACTTTTCATGCTTAATGTCTGGGTAGACAGCAGCCTAGCATGTGAAAAAGCATGCATTATTTTATTGAAATTGAAAACTATGTAGCTTCCCCAAAGGTACTGGCTTAAGATATAGGCATTAGTCACATAGGGCCCTTCCAGACAATCAAAAATGTAAGAGGACTTGGGATTTTAAATGGGCATGGGCACTGCCAGACTCCATCTCCCTGCCCCCATTTTCCCCTGCACTTACCGGAGAAGACTGGACAAGCCCAAAGGAGGGCCTTGGGTAGGGGAGGGCAATTTCTGCTCCAAGGCTCCCTGTTGGATATTAGAGGAAGGAGGAACAGAGGCAATGGCTGCTGGCCTGCATAGAAGGCTTTGTCCTGTAAATTGAAGGGAAAATGGGGGGGGGGTAGGCAGGAGGGAGTCTAGACAGGAGGGGGGAATGAAAACATGTTTTTCCATGCCTGCAGGGATACACAGGCATGGAAAAATGTATGTTTCTCAGGAAGAACTGGATTTAAAGGGCAACTTTTAAACACATGTTTTCCACCCTTTAACCTGATTCCTCCTGCATTTCAGCTAAAATTGTTTAGCTACCCCCCTGCCCCCCCCTTAACTCAGTTTAACCTGAGTTGTAATGCATGAACGGAAGGGCCCTTAGGCATTCAAGTTAGACAAGGAATATTTCAGGAGAACCTTTCCTACATCTGGTTTATCCCAGGAACAAATACAGACCAAGATACTATGAAGAAAATTGTTCTTATGTTTCTTTGATCTCAGCAGCACTTAGACTGGCATAGAGCCAGATCAACCCTGTGGTGGCCAAATGACACATGGTTTCTTATTGGGATAACAAGGGACAAGGCCACCTTAATGCGGCCTTCGCTCTCCATTAGCCAGCTGTGGAAAAGTCTGAATCCTTGCACACAATTCAGACTACCTCCTGACTTTGGGCTTGTGGAAACAATTAGGTTGGTTAAAAACCAGACACAACTATTTCCACTCCCATTCTGTGTTTCCTGGCCCAGGCAGTCCAGGGACACATAATGGCAGTCCACTTTCCCTGCCTGTTCTCCATGTCACATCAGTTGTTGACTATGAGATGGGTGTTAACTGTCTGCTGTTGCCTGCAGTGATGGGGTGCTGTGGGAGAGGAGAGAGAGGAGGAGGAGGGATTCTTCCCCTCCCTTTGACCAATTTCACTGCACACAATGGCTGGCAGGTAGAATCTGTGTTCTGAGGAGATTTTGTGAGAGAATGAAATAAAATGTTTAGGGTAAAGTTTAAAACAAAATACTAGCATGACAGAAAAGTAAATGTTTTGTTTTGTTGTTTACTTTTTTGACAATTTTGCTTAGTAGCTCCATAAATTGAAGAATTATATATGCATTACTTTTTATTGAAAATTTCAGCTCTCTCAACAGGGCAAATAAGTCAAGAGGTTGTAATATTTCTTGCTGTAGTTTTCATTTCTATTTTTAAAAATATAATATTCAGACATTTCTGTTGGCCCAGATTATTTTCTGACAATCCTTAGCACCAGCTACAAGATTTTATTTTCACTGTGCAGTGCATTCCTTTGCAATTCCAATACATATCAGAATGAAAAAAGTATTCTTCTATTTTCCAGCTTGCTTGCTTTATTTTATTTTTTTCTTACAGCTTTAGTGCTATTGTACATCATTGACATGTCATTTTTTCACTATAATACTGTAACTAATAAAAAATAATCCTCTCCCCCAAAAGGAAAGGAAGCAAAGAAAAGAGGAGAAATGAACAGACATAAAAAAGTCCTTGAAACTATAGGACCAATTCAGCAAGCTATAATCCTCATTTAATAATAAATCTTTGGAATAGTTCTAGTGCAGATCCAAAAAATCACCATACTATAATAGAACTAGTGGACACAGAGAAGGACATAGTCACTGAGGGAAGAATGTGGCATTGTCTACCCAAATAAGAACTTCATTCTCCAATGAATTTTTTCTTCAGTCCCCAGAAGCTACACCTCTGACACAAAACTCACAAAACTTGGCAAAACCACATAGTAGGAACTCATATTTCTAGAAGGGTCAAGCAAGCTTATGACCCATGTCCTTGCTCCTATTGATGTCCAGACATTTCTCTGAAAATCTTGACATATACATGGGGACATGCATCCTTCTGTACACACAGGAATTGCTCTTTTTATTTAATTAGCAAAGTCATTCAACAAATGGCAATTCCTTTGCCAAATGAGAGTTTGGCCCTTAAATTTAGCTATCAGCATGGTGCCCAGAGCCAAAATCCTAGCTAGAAAAATGGAAAGTCAAATAGTATTTTAATAAAATGCAATCAGCAGAGTGACATCCATATGGGTATACATCTTTTGTAGAGTTTCTGATAGCAATGCACGTAGAGCCTGTGAGCTCATGAGTAGGGCTGGGCGGTTTCGTTTCGTTAATTCGTAATTCGTTAAAAATTCGTTATTTTTTTTTATAACGAAGCGATAACGAACCATTCTGGAGCAACTTAAAAACGAAACGAATTTTTTAAATTCGTTTCGTAAATGCTTCGGATTCGTTATGTATTCATTTCGTTATCGGTTTGAGGTCGTTTCGTTATTATTTCCGCATGTCTGGGGCAAGTTTTATAGTTGTTTTTTGTTTAATTAGTGAAAAAAAATTATAATATCACACCAACAGTCAACAAGGGAGAGGGAAGCTTCAGAAGTTCCCCCTGTCCCATTTGGAGGTTTTTTAGCGTATTGCGCGGTCGCGTCCGCCATTAACGAATCGATTCGTTATTGTTTCGTATTTGTTTCATTAATGTTTCGTAATTTTTTTTACATTTACGAAATTTCGTAAATATCGAACTTTTTAAAAGAAAAATTTCGGAATTCTTTTAAATATCGAAACGCAAAAACCCCCAAAAAACGAATCGATTTTAGAAACAAATTTTTCCGTTGTTACCCAGGCCTACTCATGAGCATTAGATATTCTGAGAAATGTGTAGAAGTCAGGACCAGGGGCAGGGGTTTCAATACCCTACTCCTCTTCTTGGAGCTTCTCAAGACAGTTAATGCTTCATCCCCAGAGAGAATTTGATGCTTAAAGTGAAAAGAAATAACCAGAGTGAACCACCTGAGTGACAATTGTTTCAGCTCTGGATTTTTCTTCTAAGAATGCCTGTGATCTTTCCACTCATCTGTAAGGCAGAGATCAAGCTAATAGCCTGTCTCATTTAGGAAATGGAACATTAGCAACTTAGTTTTGAATGTGCTTGCTGTTATATTCTTTTATGACTGAAGCACTATTGTTTGATGAAGCTTTTTATCTGAAATGGCATCTTTCAAAAGATTAATGTGCTACTAGACCTAGTGAACAAAATGAGCATTTTTTAAAGTTTTCGCAATCTCCCATTTAATTAATTAAGTCACAGGAAGCGGGGGAAAATAATTATTAAATGCCTGAATTTCACAATAATCTGTATAGAAAATGGAAATATGGGAATCTTGTATCATTTGGAAATGAGGAGCAAGGTTTCACAAGTTGCCCCACCCTGCTAATAATAATGTATCCCCTTTATATATTTTTGAACTGAGTAATTTTTAAGAAAACTTTTTCCAGGTTAGACAATATTAACATGATGTAAAGTGTTACAGATTATAAATCGATCCCCATAGACAAAGTTCGACGTAAAAGCACCTCAATCTGTAAAGTTGGTATTGTAAAGGACTTGGAACTAAACCCCAAATTTAGGGCACATCTATACTGATTATTTAATGCATCTTGATGGCAGCTTGAGATATTAAGTGACCAGCGTAGATGTGTAAGTAGTCTCTTATCCATTTGGATTATTATTATTACCCTGCTTTATCTACCTAAAGGGGACTCAAAGTGGCTTGACATAAAATCATTGGTATCCAATTTAAAATACAGAAATATACAAATATTAAGATAGAATTAAACACAAAGAGCACTAAAAATCAGTGAAAATCCATCAAAACATATTCAAACATATTTTTGGTTAATATCAGGCTGTGAAGTTTACAAGAACATAATCAGAACACACCTAGATCAGTCTCAAGGCCTATGTAGCTCATAGTGGACACTCAGATATCATAGAATCATAGAATCAAAGAGTTGGAAGAGACCTCATTATTTATTTATTTATTTATTTATTTATTTGCTATACTTGTATACCGCCGTTTCTCAGCCTAGCCGGCGACTCAACGCGGTTTACAACAACTTATAACAAACAACAGTATACAGTTTAAAAGCATAAAAACACGATCCACAATACATATATCAATAAACAATCCAATTCATCTCTTGACTAAAATCGCGATCCAGTTTCGTCGTCCAAATTGCCAGTCCTTCAATCATTACACTTATTGCACTGAGTTAACCAAACGCCTGCTCGAACATCCAGGTTTTTAGTCTTTTCCGGAAAACCATCAATGAGGGGGATGATCTTACCTCCATGGGGAGGGTGTTCCATAGCCGCGGGGCCACCACAGAAAAGGCCCTGTCTCTCGTCCCCGCCAGCCGCACCTGTGAAGCAGGCGGGATAGAGAGCAGGACCCCCCCAGAAGATCTTAGGGTCCTGGTGGGCTGATAGGCTGAGATACGTTCGGATAGGTAAGTTGGGCCAGAACCGTTTAGGGCTTTAAAGGCCAGCGCCAGCACTTTGAATTGAGCCCGGTAGCAGATCGGCAGCCAGTGGAGCTGGTGCAGCAGAGGAGTTGTATGCTCCCTGCGCTCCGCTCCAGTTAGCATCATGGCTGCCGAGCGTTGGACTAATTGGAGCTTCCGGGCCGTCTTCAAAGGCAACCCCACGTAGAGAGCGTTGCAGTAGTCTAAACGGGATGTAACCAGAGCGTGGACTACCGTGGCCAAGTCAGACTTCCCAAGGTACGGGCGCAGTTGGCGCACGAGTTTTAACTGTGCAAATGCTCCCCTGGTCACCGCTGAAACCTGGGGTTCCAGGCTCAACGATGAGTCCAGGATCACACCCAAACTGCGAACCTGTGTCTTCAGGGGGAGTGCGACCCCATCCAACACAGGCTGTAACCCTATACCCTGTTCAGCCTTACGACTGACCAGGAGTACCTCTGTCTTGTCTGGATTCAATTTCAATTTGTTCGCCCCCATCCAGACCGTCACAGTGGCCAAGCACTGATTCAGGACCTCGACAGCCTCCTTAGTAGCAGGTGGAAAGGAGTGACAGAGTTGGACATCATCCGCGTACAGATGACATCGCACTCCGAAACTCCGGATGATCTCACCCAGCGGCTTCATGTAGATGTTAAACAACATGGGAGACAGTATTGAACCCTGAGGACCCCACAAGACAAAGGTTGTGGGGTTGAACAGGAGTCTCCCAGTAACACCTTCTGAGACCGGCCCTCGAGGAATGAGCAGAGCCACTGTAAAACAGTCCCTCCAAGACCCATTCCCGCGAGGCGTCCCAGAAGGATACCGTGGTCGATGGTATCGAAGGCCGCTGAGAGGTCCAGCAGCACCAACAGGGACACACTCCCCCTGTCGAGCTCCCGGCGCAGATCATCCACTAAGGCGACCAAGGCTGTCTCGGTACCATGCCCCGGCCTAAAGCCAGACTGTGCCGGATCCAGATAATCCGTGTCTACCAAGAATGCCTGGAGTTGTGAGGCCACCACACGTTCCAAGACTTTGCCCAAAAAGGGGAGATTGGAAACAGGCTGAAAGTTGACGAATTGAGTGAGGTCCAGTGATGGTTTTTTCAACAGCGGTTTTATTACAGCTTGCTTTAAGCTGGCTGGAATTTTGCCTTCCTGGAGGCAAATTACTCACATAGTGGTTTCTTTTTATCCTAACAATACACACCCAATTCTCACAATATTGTTGTTGTTGTTGTTGTATAGACTGAGTTTAAGTGTTAGTTGGGTTATTATATTCTGCTTTAGAATGGCTGAGGAAATTTGCTCAGGTAACATTAAAAGTGAATGGGCAATTGCTTGTGTAAAGTAAGTGAGCTTACCAAAGTCTCCTGAGGGAGCAGAGTTCAAACAGAGATCTTCACTACTTTATAATACTTTCATGGACTGAGACTCACTGGGAGGTTCTCTAGGCTACGCTGGTCCATGGAAAGAAATCTATATAAGCAATTAGATTTTTTTTTCTCCTTTTTAGGTGTACATTTGACAGAGGGAGAAAGAAAGGTCCTACAAGAGGCTTTTTGACAGGAGAAAACTGCTCCCTCCCCATCCATCCTATTGCTTGCAAAGCACAAAAAGTTATTCCATTCTTCCCCTTGGAACACTTTCTCTATGCTCTGCTGGGGAAAAGTCAGCAAGAGGCCAGATACTGTTTACTAGGTTATGAGATGTGCAGAGAACACTGCCCACGGTGATGGATTTCATTTGCAGAAAAGCTATTATGCTGCTGTCAGCATTTAGCCAGCTAGCTGGCAGTAAGTATGACCAAGATTTGCCTCTTTTGTAGCATTTTAAGGAGTTGTGAAGCCCAGGAGAAGGAGGCTCCTCAGGAGACTACTGGATATCTGAAGGCCAACTTGACTGCTTCTATAGGGCCACAAACTAGAAGATGATATTATAAATGCTGGCTAAAGCAATAGCTGCCACATTGATTTGCCTAAGACATTCACAGGACACACTATTAATGACTCCATTTAGTATATCTAAGAAAGAAGGGAAGTAATGTTGATTTTCTTTCTGAGAGGGATGTTGATACATTACATATTTACAAAGATATTAATGCCAATACAGATATTCTGTCTCTCATTCACACACACACACACACACACACAAGCAAATGCACCCAACATTGCCTAGGTGTCATTGGAACCACAGTCTGTCTACTTTCTCCCTTCTCCAGCTCTGAAAAGGCTAACCTCAAAGTCTCCGTGGCAACACTCTAGCAAGGGCGGGCTGGCTCTTTCTTTTCTTCCTTCATTTCTCTCATACACTGTCCTCCTGATCTTTTTCTCACTTACCTTACTTCCTTCACCACTTCTGTTTTATCCTTCTTTCTTTTCCATCTTTTTCTTTCTTTCTTTCTCCCCCCTCATACTTTCCCCCTCCCCTTTCCCTTCCTTCCTCCCCTATCTCTTTTTCCTTTCTCCCTCCCTCCCTCCACTTGTTTTTCCTCCCTCCCCCTCACCTTTCTTTCCCAGTGACATCCCAGAGAGTCACTTCACCTAGCAACAGCCAATCCAGTGACATCACAGAAAGCCACTTCACCTAGTAACATGATTTGTGGCACAAATGAAGAAACAAACATGCATACTTTGACACCAACTCTCACACAAATACGTATATATTTATTTATTTGCTTACTTTATTTCTACCCTGCTCTTCTCACCCCGAGGAGGACTCAGAGCGGCTTACAGATTTTGGCAAATATATTCTCCTCCCCCCACCTCCCTGTGGGTGAAGAAATATTGATACTTTTTATATCTATCCATATATGGGGGAGGGGGAGGGGGAAAGAGAGAAAGAATTACTATCTTTTTGTGGTAAATCCTGCAATAATTCCTCCATAGTACCACCATGTGGGATTGAATGTTGGAGTAGAGCTACCTTTGTGACAGCATCTCCTACCATAAACCCTCACAATCTCTTCGATCCTCTGGAGAGGCCCTTCTCTCACCCTTTTCTCTATCACAGGCTCGACTTGTGGGAATGAGGGAGAAGGCCTTCTCCACTTTGGCCCCACGCTTTTGAAACTTGCTACCTAGGGAAATCAGGCAAGCTCCTACCCTAGCTGCTTTTAAGAAAGATCTAAAAACTTGGCTCTTCCAATATGCCTTTGAAGAGTGACCGCTCAACCCATCTGGTTGTTTTCACCTACAGCTGTCCTCAGAATAAAGCACTTTTTCTTGTCCCTTATAAAGGCCAAATCCCATTGCTCATTCCTGTCGGGCTCCTCTCTTATAAATGCACCTTTTATCCCTATTTCGCCCAGGGTTTTAACTGTTAACATTTTACCGCATACATTTGGCCCGCCCTCTGTGTCTGATTTTATTATGCTATTTTATATTGTTGATTTTATTTGTTATTTCAGATGTTTATTGTGATGCATTTTTGTTATTTTTGTGTTTAATTATGTTGTATTGTTTTGGGCTTGGCCTCATGTTAGCCGCCCCGAGTCCCCTCTGGGGAAATGGTGGCAGGTTATAAATAAAGATTATTATTATTATTATTATTATTATTATTAGTATTAGTATTAGTATTAGTATTAGTATTAGCATAGCTCTGGGAGACCAGAGTTCAAATCCCTCATTGGTCATAGAAACCTACTGGGTGGCTCTGGGCAATCCAGAGGGAGGCAATTAAAACCCCTCTTTGTGGAAAGCAATTTAAAAACACTTCCAAACAAATATGACCAGGAAACACCTATGATAGGTTGACTTTGAAGATGCCATAAGTCAGAAACAACTTGAAGGCAAACTAACCTTGTATTTATATAAAAAAAACAAAGCCAATTACCATCATGCACTGGCCCCTGTGGCTTATTCTAATGAACTTTCATGAGAATTTAATTTAAACTTATATTTTAAGCCACTGTGCACCCTATACTGAGAAAAAGGTGATGTGTGTGTATACAATATACAAGCTATATCATCTATTTTAATTTTTAAAAATGAGTCAATATATGATTCTATCATATCTCTACTTTCCATCATTTTAAAAATCCCACACATGTAATATTGAATTGAAGTTTATTAGAAGAAAAGATGGGGAAAGTGATTGCTTTGCTCATGACAGATGTTCAGCCAAATATGGAGTATGCTCTTGTGGCATGAGGAAGGAAATCATTCTGCCATTCCAGTATGCTCTATATTGTTTAATGCACTTGCATCAAAACAAATGACCTTAGGTTTTATATCAGGCTGCATTTCTACCCTGAGTGTCATATTTTCCTTACCAAACAAATCAATTCAACAAAATGATTTCAGAGATATTATCAGTTTGGAGAGTGTTGTTTTGATTTTTTTAATATAGAAAAAATGTATGTGTGAAAGTCAAAGCAGGCCAAAACTCAAACAGGGAATTGGTTAGTGTAAATCCAGGACCTCTTTCCAGCACTTAAGCTATATACTATGATTGCATTGGCAGCTTTCCTAATGCATAAGTGAGTTTAATTTGGAGCAGTGCTACATAGAAGGTGTGACGATATGAACCTTGAATTTTAATGGAAAGCATTCTGGATGATTTTCAACACAGGGCATGGAAATTAATGAGGCACACATTCACTTGGCTGCTTCCAAAGATCGGAATGTGCATGTCTCTGTGTGAAGGGTTGAGCAATTCAGGAAATGAATGACCCTCTGGTGGACGTAAGAAGGTCCTAGCAAATTAGTGATTCCAGGCAGAAGACGGCATGCATAGATTTATTGCAAACCTGAGGCTTTTCTCTTCATTGCCAAGCAATACTCAGTGCTCTAAAGAGAGGAGCTAAACTCTGGCATGTTTGTTCAGCAGGTGCAGAATACCAGCCTATATGCTGCTGGTTCTTTTTTAATTAGTAAATTCAGCACTAATGGATGCTGCCAGGGCTGAAGTTCTGGCAACTGAATAAACTGCATAACAGTAAGAGACAGTATCAGGCTGTACTTTCGTGCTCAATCCAACCCTCAATATTTCATCGGGACCATTGCCAGTTTAACCCAGGGCTAGAAGAATGACTTCTTACATTCTCCTTGTAATATATAGCTCAAGGGTATTTCTAGATAACAAATTTAAAATGGTTTATGTCATTCCCTTAACTCAAAGAACCTTGTGAACTATTTCTTTGAGACAGTTACTAATCACTAACAGTGATTTTATTAGATCTTGACAAATAGTAATGTTGCAAACACTTCATGCCAAATTACCAATGATTCAATTGGTACAACTATTCCAGACATCTCACAAAATGAGGCCCAGTATCAAAACAAAAAAATGTAGCTTGCTTCCACTTTTTTTCCCAAATACTTTTTAAATTGCCCAGTATTTCTCTTACTTTGATGTCTTTTCTGTTTAGATAAGAACACACAATTAAGGTATATAATCCGGTGGCATGGTGGGTTAAACCCCTGTGCCAGCAGGACTGAAGACCAACAGGTCGCAGGTTCGAATCCGGGGAGAGGTGGATGAGCTCCCTCTATCAGCTCCAGCTCCTCATGCGGGGATATGAGAGAAGCCTCCCACAAGGATGATAAAACATCAAATCATCCAGGCGTGCCCTGGGCAACATCCTAGCAGACGGCTAATTCTCTCACACCAGAAGTGACTTGCAGTTTCTCAGGTCGCTCCTGACATGAAAAAAAAAACAATTTAAGCTTTTTGTTCTTGGGAGGTCCTTGCAGATGGCCAATTCCCTCACATCAGAAGTGACTTACAGTTCCTCCAGCCGCACTTGACATGAAAAAAAAGATTCTTGAGAGTATTTCCTAGATCTTGTATTTAGCTATCCAGATGATCCCTATAGTGAATAAATGGATGCGTTGATCAGTGAATTTAATGGAGTAAGCCATGTCCAGTTCTCACTTGCAGTTCTTAAAAACAGATTACAGTTGTAGAAAATAAAACCAGCAGATTTATGATATAATAAGTCAAATATGAACTGCCTGAACTCTTTCTACATTCCCAGCTCTCTAAACCCTATTCATATTTTGGTGACCAACTCAGGAAATAATGAGCCAGACACAAAGTTGGGATATAAAATTGGACCACTTTATTAATTGACCAATTTATTAACTCTATTGGAGGATATGGCTTTTTGGGGGGAGAAGCCACCTGAGCCCTGAGGTGATCCCACACAGGGGCTGCTACCTCAGTCAGCCCACATCTAGAAGACTTGACTGAGTTTTCCCACATCCTGAGACGTAGGGTTGAAGGCAAGGGCATCCTTTGTCTCCTCCCCAGTTCCACAAGCGTATCTTTTATCCAAATGGGATGACAAGGTGCTTGCCGAATGACAGATTAAATAGTAGGTAACTATTTAAACAGCACCCAGTAGCCATTTATCCAGTTCCCCTGTGAGTGTGTGGGATAGGCAACCCCTCTCCCCCCAACCCTTTAGAAGGGTTGAAAATTCATATTGAACCCCTAAGCAACCAATGTAACTCACATGCAACAGAAGTGGATGGGTAATTGAGTGAGTGAGTGAGTCAACAAATGTTTTAGAATGAATACCTGGGGCAGTGCAGTCTAAAACAGGCTCTAAGATTTATCCACATGATCTGCAGGAGCCATGATAACTGTTTTATTCTGACCTCTTCTCTTTGGAGGCCATCAACAAAATTCTCCTGAATTCATGACTGTGCCAGCATGGGGAGACTTTAGTTACTCTCTTCCTAACTTTTCTTCTATCTCTGACTACCCTCACTTTATAGCACTCTGCCTCTAGACAAGCTTTTAGGATATATTCCTTTCCCCATAAGTCTTCCTTCACAGCTTGCTGAAGGCTGTGATTGAATGATTCCAAGTAGATCTTGTTTGATCTGTTTCTGGAAATTTGCCCTGTACAGCAAGTGGTCTAAGGTGAACCAAGCGAGCTGCACCCAACTATTATTGTGTAGGTTTCAGTGTAGTCTGTCCCCATGATGCATAATGAAAGAGAGATTAATCCACAGACTTCACCATAGTGTGCTGATATGACAGAATTTGTAATGGTAGCTGCCCTTGAATCAGGGCAGTAGGGTCATACCAAGAGGCTTTTTCAATCATGATGCTACGTCCTTGCCTGGGGCCTCAGCAGGCCAGTTTTGTGTGCTTGCTCTGACAAGCACTGATCTGGCAGCATACGAGCATAGTGCTGAGTACCATTGCCTTAGCACTCTTGGTTGTAAGCTTAGAGGATAATTGGTTAACACACTGGAGATTATGCTAAATTTAATTGATATAACCTAAATTTAATAAATATTAACTTGAGGGACATTTACACTGTATAATTAATGCAATTTGACACTACTTTAACTGCCATTGCTCAATGTTATAAAATCCCAGGAGTTGTAGTTTGGTGAGACACCAGCACTCTTTGACCAAGAAGGTGAAAGATTCCATATCACTGAGCCATGGCAGTTAAAGCAGTATCCTGCTACAGTGTAGATGCACCCCAAGTTAATCTCCTAGTCTTTACTCCTAATGTATGTGTATGGTGTGGTGACAACTTCATTTCTCAAATGGAACTCACTAAGCATTCGTGTAACTATGTATGTCTCATTACTTTATTTACTGTTCTGCTAAGTTTAAAAAGTTGGCAAAATAAATTATTCATTTTTCCTGTTTGTGTATATGTGTGTGCGTGCTCATGTGCATGGGTGTGTGTGTGTGAGAGAGAGAGACTGAGAAGTAGAAAGAGCGCAAACACACACATTTAAAGATATGAAAATGCTAACTTAACAGCCTGGATATGCCAAGTTACATTTGATCATTGTTAGATGTGTACAATAAAAACAGAATTAACATCCCATAACTAAAACAGAAGTGACAGTAATGTCCAGGAATGGACTATATATATATATATATATATATATATATATATATACACACACACACACACACACACACACACACACACATATATCTATATATATAAATTTGTTAGGGGCATCCAACGAGGAAACAAAACTCAAAAACCCCCCAACGAAACTTAACCAAAATTTCCATGCCCATAACACAACCCACAAGGTACAAACATATCTACTCAAAATGAAAAACAACACAACAACACACTCACAAAACGGCAAAACAACGAAACTAAAAAGAAACCCAATGAAACATAACCAAAATCCCCGTGCCCATAACACAACCCACAAGGTACAAACATATCTACTCAAAATGAAAAACAACACAACAACACACTCACAAAACAGCAAAACAACAAAACTCAAAAATCCCCCAACGAAACTTAACCAAAATCCCCGTGCCCATAACACAACCCACAAGGTACAAACATATCTACTCAAAATGAAAAACAACACAACACACTCACAAAACGGCAAAACAACAAAACTCAAAAATCCCCCAACGAAACTTAACTAAAATCCCCGTGCCCATAACACAACCCACAAGGTACAAACATATCTACTCAAAATGAAAAACAACACAGCAACACACTCACAAAACGGCAAAACAACAAAACTCAAAAATCCCCCAACGAAACTTAACTAAAATCCCCGTGCCCATAACACAACCCACAAGTTACAAACATATCTACTCAAAATGAAAAACAACACAACACACTCACAAAATGGCAAAACAACAAAACTCAAAAATCCCCCAACGAAACTTAAACAAAATCCCCGTGCCCATAACACAACCCACAAGGTACAAACATATCTACTCAAAATGAAAAACAACACAACAACACACTCACAAAACGGCAAAACAACAAAACTCAAAAATCCCCCAATGAAACTTAACTAAAATCCCCGTGCCCATAACACAACCCACAAGGTACAAACATATCTACTCAAAATGAAAAACAACACAGCAACACACTCACAAAACGGCAAAAGAACAAAACTCAAAAAAACCCCAACGAAACTTAACCAAAATTCCCATACCCATAACACAACCCACAAGGTACAAACGTATCTACTCAAAATGAAAAACAACACAACAACACACTCACAAAACAGCAAAACAACTGAGCATGCGCATTGGCGCCCAGCCGCAAGTTCCCTGGCGCGCGCACATGGCCTTCCGGCCAACGTTCCCTCTGCGGAAACCATGCCCACTCCAAGCCCCGCCGCGCCGCTTCCCGCACACACACACCCCCTGCCGCACACACACACGCAACCCCACTCTCCATCACTCCCCCCGCCGCCGCATACACACACGCAACCCCACTCCCCCCGCCGCTACACACACGCAACCCCACGCTCCATCACTCCCCCCACCGCCGCACACACACGCAACCCCACTCCCCCCGCCGCCGCACACACACACGCAACCCCACTCCCCCCGCCACCGCACACACACACGCAACCCCACGCTCCATCACTCCCCTGCCCCAATCTTACCTCCTTTTACTTCACGCCACCTCCAAACCCCACCCCGCCCCTTCCCGCCCTGTCAAAATCTAGGAAAGACAGGAAGGAAGGAAAGAAGGAAGAAAGAGAAAGGGAGGTAAAGAAAAAGGGGGAAGGAAGGAAAGTTAGAGGAAGAAGAAAAGGAAAGAAAAGGAAAGATGGAAGGAAAGAAAAGAGAGACAGCAGAAGAGAAAGAAAAAGGGGGAAGGAAGGAAAGAGATAGAGAAAGAAGAGGAGAAGGAAAGATGGGAAGGAAGGAAGGAAGGAAGGAAGGAAGGAAGGAAGGAGGGAGGGAGGGAGGGAGGGAGGGAAAGAAGGAGAGCAAGAGGGAAGATTGGCCACAGCAACACGTGGCGGGTAAAGGTAGTTATTTCTATTATTATTATGCTATTGTTCCTATAGGGGGGATGGGAGAGGTGTCAGGTCCCGGAGGCAATGCATTGCATTATTGTTATTGTTATGATGGTGGTGAAATAAAAGGAAATAAAAAGTGAAAGAAGGAAGCAAACAGGGAGGGAAGAAAGGCAAAGGAAGAAAGGGGGAGGCAATGAAGGAAAGAGAGAAGGATGAAACCAAGTAGTGAAAGAAGGAAAGAAAGAAAGAGGTAGAGAAGGAAGAAAGGAGAGAAAGGGGGAGGAAAAGGGGGAAGGAATAGGTAGGGACCTCTCTTTCATAATAGTCCAGATATCTACCTCAACTTTGATAAGTTTTACTATAGGCCACAGCAACGCGTGGCAGGGCACAGCTAGTATATATATATATATAAGGCCTGGGCGGTTTCGTTCGTTAATTTTGTAATTCGTTAAATATTCGTTAATTTTAGCAATTACAAAACGATTACAAAACTTATTTTTAAACCCGGAAGTGTTTTTAAATATCGAAACGGCAGGCGCCAAAAAATTTTGTATTTCCGTCCATTTCGGAAATACGTAAGATGGCCTGATGATGCTTGCTGGGAGCTCTCCTCTCTCTCCTCTCTTAGCCAGTCAGAGGCAGAGCCTGAAAGAGGAGGAGGAGGAGAGGGCGGGGAAGGCGCCGGCTGAGCAAGCGAGCGAGAGGGCGAGCGAGAGGGCGAGCGACCATCAGCGGGAAGGCGGCCCGTCCCTCCTTCCTCACCTTTGCAGTGGGTGTGCTTCATTCTCCCAATTCCTTAGCGGAGGGCTGTGCTTTGTTCTCCCAATTCCTTAGCGGAGGGCTGGGCTAGATGGCCTTTGGGGAGCCCTTCTCCCAATTTCGCATTGCTTCGGAGGAGCCGGGCCCGACTCGGCGGCAGCGCTTGAGGGCCCGCCAGAGTGAGTGCCTGCCTTCCCTCCTTAATAATAATTTCTCCTCCCTATTCTACTAAATTAATAATTAAATTAAAAAAAATATTTAAAAAATATTTTTAAAAAAGGGCGCCATCTTTACAAAATGTTTTGTAAATATTAACGAAATTTCGTAAATACCGAACTTTTTTAAGGGAAAATTTTGTAATTATTTTAAATATCGAAACAAAAAAAAAACCCAAATACAAATCGATTTTAGAAACAAATTTTTGCGTTGTTACCCAGGCCTAATATATATATATAAGATGTTTTAGGGGATGAAACAAAGGAGCTCAAATGGCAAGTGTAACAGAAATTTACATTACTTCAGGTTGTTGATTTTTGCCCTTCATGAGCTTCTGAGTTTTCTATATGCTCAACACAATGGACTTACAAAACAGTGTTGGCATATCATTCATTTTCCTGTGTTAATCACTGATAACAGGTCAATAGCACCAAGACCATTTGTGTTTCCTTGAAAATAAAGAGAGTGCCATCCTTATGTAAAATGCGAGTCCTAGAGAAAATGAATCAATCAAAACCTCAACATTTTCAATGTGCAATTTCACTGAGCTTTGTCATGGCAAACCATGGCATAGTAAAACCTCCTCTCCACCCTGTATTAATCTTCCTCAGTAGCATAATAAACATCCTTGAGCTACAACAGATGGAATTGGGACATCTGGAGATTTACTGACGGTATTTGGTTGGCTGCAACACTTACTAGAAATGTCAACATTTTGTGATATTTCCTTGTAGACCTTATCAAAATATTTATGACTTATTTTGGGAAATGTCAACATTCACCACTTTCTAGTCATTTATTGCAGTTTATAGATCTCAATTCTTCTGCAGTAGTCGTCTAGATATTTATTAGAAAAAAATACATCCCGACCTGTATCTAAGAATATCAGATGGTATACAATAAAAGTAATCTAATGAATTTACAACAGTGTATATAAGACAAATATTTTGTAAAAGCTAAAATCATGTTAAACAATTAAGTCAAAAAGACAGATGAAAACAAATAGTTTACAAACATGCCTGGGATTGTGTTAAACCAAGCAGTCTCCAAACAGCTTTGTTGTTGTTGTTGTTGTTGTTGTTGTTGTTGTTGTTGTTGTTGTTTGGTCTTGTCACCTGAATGATAGAAATGTTGATGCGCATTTTTTTTGAAGGGGAGGGTATTCCATAACTGGAGTACCATAGAAGACCTCATGTTCCCACTGTGTACTTCCCTGATTGATGGGGCATAGAAAACCCGTCCCTCAAACAGACCTCAAGCCTTTAAATTGATCCAGGGATGTGTCTAGAAAACTGATTCTGAAACTTTTATATGAGTAGTGTTACCCTCTATCCCTTTTGAATCTATAATAATGAGCCTTCACATTCACAAGCACTGGATTTATGATCATAGCTGGACAAAAAGAAATTGAGGTAGTACCTCTTGAAATATTCAATTTTACTTCTGCCCCAGCCTTTTTCACCCAATGAGGCAACAGCCCTATACATTCCCTCTTGGGGCAGAACTTTGGTTAGCATTCTCTTGTGGGACTAAGTAGGAATTAGGGCTGGGGGTGGGGTGGGAGTGAGCCATCACATCTCACTCTTGAGGTTCATCATAAAATGTCCCATAGACAGCCAATATATTGTAGTGGTTTCTGTGTTGTTCTGTGACTCTGGATTACATTCAAAGTCTTGGTTAGACATAGAAATCACACTCTCTTAGTGCAAGAGAAGAGTGTGAAGTTAAGCTAGACAAAGCAGCCAGTCCCATCTTGTGGAATTCTATGAAGCAGGAGGATACAGGGGAGATGTTATAATCTAGACCAAAACTCTGCTCTTTCCAATCCTTTGGACTTTGTTTCCCACAATTCCTGACATGTTGGCCATGCTGGCTAAAGCCTCTCGGGGATTTGAAGTCCAAAACCACCGGAGAACCATATTTGGAAACCACAGATCTAGAGGCATGTCTGCAAAAGAGTTAGTTAGGATAGTCAGAGACAAAATGAAAGCCAGTTAGGAAGAGAGGAATGATGAAATCTAGATAGGGTTTGTGAACTATGAAGGTAGATCAGGAAGTTTATGCTTAGCTTGATTATTATAGAACAGATCTTCATTACATTTATTTTCTAGAACTTTGTCTGGCTGTTTTCATTGACAACTTAGGGCCCATCCAGACAGCCCCTTTATTGCAGAAACTTCCACAATAAAAAAGGGGGCTGTCCAGACAACGTTCTGAGCAGTTCCACATTAATTTGCTAGAAATCAGGAAAACCCTGGTTTGTAGAGAATTAATTTGTTAGTGCATTTATTCCATGCCTTCCAAGAAGGCATGGGATAAATGCGCTATTTCTGCTGTGATGGCGTGTCAGGCCCCACTTGTATATGAATGTATAGTTGAATTGTTTGGCTATCTACTGCTTTCTATCAATGTTGTTTGCATCTGTTGAATTGCCTTCCCTGCTTAATTGTTGGCTCCTCCCCTTCCTGGGGAAGATGGCAGGGCTTTCTTTTCATTCTACCATCAGACAGCTTTATAGACAGATGTGAAAAAGATTTGGCTCTAAAGCCCTTGTTTAAGCTATCTTTCATAACTAATTCTCAGATTTTTACCCTTGAGACTCACACTTCATGCCCAGATCTTCCTGGATGACGTTGAGGAGTCTCAAGTGCCTTCAAACCAGTCCTTTGGCACCAGAGGAAGACTTTGTGCCTTCAAATATAGGCCATTTGGATTGGAGTTGTGGATGCTCAGGCATTCACTGCCATTGAGAAAAGAGGGAACTTGGAAAGCTTCTCAGCTGCACACTCCTTGGACCCAAGACTTCAGAGACTGTAAAGTATATATTCTTTATCCCTGTTGAATCATCAAGTTTATGCCTAAGAAAGATAACTCATTGTGAACAATAAAGACCATTTCGAGTTATCTGTTGTGTCTTGGTCCTTGAGAGTTACAGTTTCCTAAAAGAGGACAAAAAGCAATCCCCTGGGGAGAGATATCACGTCCCTGTATCTTTCACTAAGACCTATAGCGCGACGGCACATCTGGTGTCTATGCTACAGTCCAGACATCATTCCCACAGTTTACCGGGCTAAGTAAGCCCGGTAAACTGTGGAAATATCCACCTCCCTCCCCACAAGCCCCTGGATCCCTTAGAAAACTAAGAAATACTTACGTGATCTCCATTAGAATCCCAGAGAGCTCTCTCAGTACATAGAAATGATGCGCCAGGAGGAGGGAGGAAAATCGCTCCCCCCCCCCTCCCCGCTCTCCTGGCACGTCATTTCTATGTGCCGGGAGAGCTCACCGGGATTCTAATGGAGACCACGTAAGTATTTCTTAGTCTTCTAATGGATCAAGGGGCTTGGGGGGGGGGAGAGGGGGAGGGCTTCCCCATGTTCTCTCAGGCTAGTTCCAAGAGAATGTGTGGACAACCCACCCCAGAAAGCACACATTTTCTGTAGTAGGTGCAAACAGCCCTCCCAAAACATCCATGTTTTTTTTAAAAACATAGATGCTTTTGCGATAAAGGGCTGTCTAGATTCACCCTTAGCCACAGCTCAATGCAAAGAATTTGCTTGTCCAGAATAGAGCCACCTTGAAGCCCAAGTCCCATGTCTTGGAAGGGATCCTAATGGTAAAAAGGCAAGATAGGTGATTGAAGCCAGAAGTTTAGAACTGACAGATTGGAATTCCCTCCTAGAGATTCCCTCCTAGAGATCTCCTTTGAGAAAATCCTGTCAAGAAAATCCTATGATAGGGTCATCATACATTGGCGTTGACTTGAAGATATGCAGCAACAACAACTAATGTCTTTTGTTGTCATCCTGAAAATGCATCTAAAGTGAGTACAGACAAATACATTTGATATTTGCCCTAGTCCCACTCACCAACTTGTCATTCTAAAACAACACACAGGAAGAGTATTCAGCAATTCCTTGTCTCTCACCTAAGAAGGAAAATGATTTTTGACTTGATGTCAGGGTGTACAACAGGCAGGAAGAGAATGATGAGATCAGCTTGAAAGCTTTCTGCTATACAAACAAGAAGTGAAGGCATTTCTCTGTCTCACCATCAAACTCACACCCACTCCAAGGGAAGGTGACCTCTATAAAAGGAAAGCTGTTTCCCCCCTGAATGACAGAAAGAGAAGTCAAAATTGAAAGGGCTTGAAATGGCATTTCAGCCCTTTGGTCTCTAAAGTGCCTGAGAGCATGTGTAGAAACTAGAGAGGTGTTCCCATCCTACAAAACCTTGGTGATACAGCAGGGATAAGTGAATCCATTTATTTTCAGCACATTTTATAAATATTACTTTTTGGCTGGCTCTCGTAATCCACTAGGAACCATGTTTATGCTAAGTGGGGCAACCTAGGAGCTACAGCAGTAACTTTTAACAGGTTTCTGATTTTTAGTTTGACTCACATGCACTTGCATTTGTCATACATTTCATCCTTTTTTTCTCAATAATCTGCAAGAGAAATTACACAATCTGTGGCAGCATTTATATTTTAACAGGCATTTTCTGACACAATTTTGCAATTTTAGCAATATTTTAGTTCAAGTCATGCATTTAGTTGAGTTCATTGCTGCATTCCTGCTAGTGGAAGAGTTGGTTCAAGAATATGTGTGTATGTGTGTGTGTGTGTGTGTGTGTATGTGTGTGAAATGTAAGTGAAATACAAAATGATGTACAAAGCCCTACACTTCACCTCATACCCAGTGAAGGCAATGAGCTAAGAATTTGCCAGGGCTTTTGGTTTATCAGTGTTTACCAAGAACAAGTGCAACAAATCCAAATTGAAAACAACCCCTTCCTTATTTTGCAATATAGTTGCCCGACACTTTATAATGGATGCCATGCAGTGGCAAAACATATTTAGATATTGCTTCTTATGAGCTATTGCGCAATTTTGCAGTCGGGTTATCTTCAAATTATCTATCATAGAAATATATAGCCATCTCCTAATGATGTTAAACATGTCATCTCAAATAGTGCTAGAGAAATCAAATTAGTATCCAGTTTTCTAAAATATTAGGTGCAAAATGTACAATTCTTCTCTTCAAATAACACATTGAGCACAATCCCCAAATCCAGCAAAACATCACAAACCATTGTTTCCTGTCTTTGTAGTTCTCACTGGTGAAGAGACAAATAGCTTTTAGATTTTCTAAATAAGAAAATAGTTTGCACCTTCAAAAACATACATGGATGCAATAAGATATATCCAGCAAAGCTTTTACGATGGGTACATTTCACTTTTGTTTCCTGAACAATATGAAAATTTGCGAGAGTTCACATTTTGATGCTGTCAATTTTTCTTCTCTGTGGGTCCCTCCAGACTATAATCAAGTTGCACAGAGTAGTCATATGAAGAATAATCAATGTTAACGGCAAGGATAAAGCCACCAGCAGTGCCTATCAGTGACTGTGTGTTTTCTGCACATAGAGATACAAGGTAGAAAAAGAAAACTCATACACTGGAAGGAGAATCACAGCCACAGATATTACATAAAATTTGCTCATAAATTTCTGAACAACTTGGTTCCTTATCAGAATAATAATAATAATATAGAATTCACCAATGAGGGAGATGAAGGGTAGATAAAATGGCAAACAAAATGTCACTTTAGAACTAGAGGCAGCAGTTGAAAGGTTTATATTGATTTCACAGAATATTTTCTTTTAAATTGATGATTTAATTGGTCTATGTGTTACGTATTTTTAATTATGGTATATGTTGTATTTTATTTTATTTTATATTTGTTTCATTGACTTTATCTCAGAGTGGAACCTAATATGTTGCTGTTTCTGTCATTTAAAAGATAATAAAAGAAATGTTGCTATTACAAAATAAACCATTCCCTCCAAACAACAGATCAACAACAAACTTTCCCAAGCCTAATACACTGGATGACAACTGTGGAGAGACTAGTAGAATTAAAGGATGACATCTAGATTAAGATAAAGATATATTTGTCTGGGGCACTAAATGCAAGGAACTGTTTCTTCATTTTTATTTAAGTTGGATTATGTTTAATGAATTACATTAAATGGATGAATAATTTCTTCATTGTTACTGTTTGTGGAAGATGAGTGATGTATAAATATCCTCATAAGTCCTCACAAACTGTAAATTTGAAATCAAAACAGCATATAACAGAGCGGTCCTCTAAAATCTCAAGCCAGCTTAGCCAACTGTCAAGAATTCTGGAAGATGAAATCCAAAATATCTAGAAGACCACGGATGGGGCATCCAGGTACTAGGACTCTTGTTTGGAGCCTGATGTGGTGATTCAGATTCAACTCGTACCCAACCCAACCTCGTATAGTATTCTTTCCAGGAAGGTACCTAACTCTCATAGATCTTAGTTTTCTAAGATCTACAGAGACACTTGCTGGAATACCTCAGCAAGCAAGAGTCCAAAAGTGGCAGGCTCAAACCCAGAACCTCAATCAATCGCTGGTACCAAATGAGAGACTCCCTCCTTGGCACACAGAAAACTGGGCAACTTGGAAGGCAATGACTCTGGCACCACAAGATGCAGAGCCAACCTTAGGAAATGGGGTTAGCAAAGTGGAATCCACAACATGTGAGTGCGGAGAAGAGCAAACCAAAGATCACCTACTGCAATGAAACCTGAGCGCTGCCACATACACAATGGAGGACCTTCTTGCAGCAACACCAGAGGCACTCCAAGTGGCCAGCTACTGGTCAAAGGACATTTAATAAAATACCAAGTCTGCAAACTTTGAGTTATGTTTGTTTGTTTTTTAATGAAATACAACTGTTTTGGTTTGCTCCTGACACGATAAATAAATAATCTAACTCTCATATAGGTCTGTGTTTTCACCCTATCCTTTTGTACTAAAGCTTTTAAGAGCCATCCCAAGGTTCAGGGTACAGTTGCACTGAAAAGCTCAGCTAAAATCCAGAAGCAATAACCAGAAGCATTGCAGTAAGAGCCTGTATAGTGGCCACTGGATAGGAAGCAACAAGCTGCTAGAGATGGGAAGATATCTATCACTATTCAATCAATCTGACAAACAGGGCCGGTTTATCAATTACGCGAGGTAAGCGGTTGCGGTTTTTTTGGCAGGGGCGCACAGGCGCCTCTGAGATGCAGCCTTTCTCTGTCTCCCTCTCCCTCCGCCGCCTCCCTTCTTGCTCTGCGCATGCGCCCCACAGTTGAACGGCGAAGGCGGGCTCCTGTTTCCCTCCACTTGGTGCCTGCGCGAGGAAGCGAGAGCAGCTGTGTGTGAGGCGCCCACGTGGCTCCAGCTAGCTAAGAGCTGTGAGGAGCACAAGGAGGAGCTCAAGGCCAGGTCAGTTCTAGTCACCTACTTACAAGGAAAGGGCTTGAGGCGGCAAGGAATAGTGGGAGTTGGAGTCTAAATCATCCAAGGGCAGCATGGCTTTCTTCCCCTCTGCCTCCAAGAACTTCCTGGCCCCACTTGACTTACTGTTGTTGTTATATTGGTATTATTATTACTACTATTTTATTATATGGGGCAGAAAGGATGAGGGAACCTGCTATAACCTTGACTTACTGTTGCTGTTTGTTTGTTTGTTGGTTGGTTGGTTGGTTGTTGTTGTTGCTATATGGGGAAGAAAGTATGGGAGACTGCCATAACCTTGACTTGTTGTTGTTGTTCTTATTGGAAACATAACAAGATGAGTACACAGAAAACAAAATCATTCTGCTGGCTGTTGTATTGGATCACACATCAGACACTTCACAAGTGTCTAGGACCGTGTGATGTATTGGTGAATAATGCATGCAGATCCAAGTAAGGTGGCCTTCTGCAACTAACAGAGGGTAATTTTGTCAGTGCTGATTGTTTTTAAGTGCAGGCCAAGGTCTTTAGGCACTGCACCCAGTGTGCCGATCACCACTGGGACCACTTTGTCTGGCTTGTGCCAGAGTCTTTGCAGTTCAATCTTTAAATCCTCATATCATGTCAGCTTTTCCTGTTGTTTCTCATTAGTCCTGCTATCACCTGGGATTGCAACAGCCACAATCCGTACTTTGTTTTTTAACACGATCGTGAGGTCAGGAGTATTGTGCTCCAGAACTCTGTTGTTGTTGTTGTTGTTGTTGTTGTTGTTGTTGTTGTTATATGGGACAGAAAGGATGGGAGAACCTGCCATAAGCTTGACTTGTTGTTGTTGTTGTTGTTATATGGGGCAGAAAGGAGAACCTGCCATAAGCTTTACTTATTATTATTTGAAACACAACCATATTAGTACATAGCAAACAAGATCACTATGCTGGCTGTTGTATTGGATCACATGTCAGACACTTCCCAAGTGTCAATAATAATAATAATTACTATTATCATTATTTGGAGCAGAAAGAATGGGAGAACCTATCATAAGCTTTACTTACTGTTGTTGTTGTTGTTGTTGTTGTTATTATTATTATTATTATTATTATTATTATTATTATTATCATTATCATTATTGTTGTTGCTCCTGCAGTAATTCTATCTCTCTGTTTGGTGGAAAGATGGGGGCTGGACAGGCCCTATATTCCAAGATCTGATCCCATGTTTTCCATTTATCCCAGATTATCTGGCAGTGCAGACATATAATCCAGTTTAAAGCAGATAACCTGGGGTTCCAATTGCTCTCACTTTCCCCTCTTCAGGAATTCATCCAGTTAGAAGGGATCCCAAGGGCCAGCCATTCTCTATTCCTGCTTTAAGGAATACCCAATCCAAATACTCCAGACAGATCATAAAATCATCGAGTTGGAAGAGACCTTGTGGACCGTCCTGTCGAACCCTTTGCCAAAAAGCAGGAAAATTGCATTCAAAGCACTCCTGATAGATGGCCATCCAGCCTCTGCTTAAAAGCCTCCAAACAAGGAGCATCCACCACACTCCAGAGTAGAGAGTCCCACTACTGAACAGCTCTCACAGTTAGGAAATTCTTCCTGATATTCAGGTGGTTTCCTTTAGTTAGAAGACATTGTTCCATGTCCTCGTTTCCAGGGCAGCAGAAAACAAGCTTGCTCCTTCCTCCCTATGGCTTCCACTCACATGGCCCTCATCATGTCTCCCTTCAGCTTTCTCTTCTGCAGGCTAAACATACCCAGCTCTTTAAGCCACTGCTCATAGGGCTTGTTCTCTAGACCCTTAATCATTTCCGTCGCCCTCCTCTGGACACATTCCAGCTTACTCAGAATTGGACACAGTGTGATTCCAGGTGTGGTCTGACCAAGGCAGAATATAATTGAAGGGGTAGCATGACTTCCCTGGATCTAGAAGACCATTCAGTTCCTGTTTCATATCCTCCACCACACTCTGAGGCAAGGGTCCTCAAACCAAGGCCCGAGGGCCGGATGCGGCCCTCCAAGGTCATTTACCCGGCCCTCGCTCAGGATCAACCTAAGTCTGAAACTACTTGAAAGCACATAACAACAACAATCCTATCTCATCAGCCAAAAGCAGGCCCACACTTCCCATTGAAATACTAATAAGTTTATATTCCTTAAAATTGTTCATCATTTTAACTATTGTATTGCTTTTAAGTGTTTTTTGCACTACAAATAAGATATGTGCAGTGTGCATAGGAATTCATTCATATATTTTTTTTCAAATTATAATCCGGCCCTCCAACAGTTTGAGGGACTGTCACCTGGCCCTCTGTTTAAAAAGTTTGAGGACCCCTGCTCTGAGGGATCATATTCCACTGTCAACCAAGAAGTTCTTCCTAATATTTTTTTGTATTGACTCTTGTTTTCTAAAGTTTTAATTTGTATTTATTTTATTCTTGGTAACTGAGGGTGATATATACATTTTAGGATCTAAAAGTACCAACTCCCATCTGATTTTGGAAGCTAAGCATAGTCAGCCATAGTTAGTACTTGGATAACAGAAAATGTACAGCAAAAAAAAAAAAAAAAAGCCATCAGGAGCATTTCATCGTAAAAGGAAGTTGCAGCATTCCAAAGAAGATGAGAATCAAGCTAAAACATTTCAAAGGTTTTTAATGACTTCTCCATCATGTGCTGCAAGAAACATAGAGACAACTAAATCGACTGAATCAGTTCACAACGATGATGACAAGATACCAATATCTGATCTTCTACCTGGACCATCAACAAGTCAATACCATCTGACAGTGACTACAGCAACACCATTAGCACCTTCAATTATTGGTTGTGACATAACTGGGACCCAGGGGCGGCTCAACCCATTACACAAAGTAAGCATTTGCAGTATAGTTGATTTTGCCCAGGGGCACTCTTGAGGCACTCTTGGGGGAAAATAGACCTTGACATATGCAAGTTGTAGTTCCTGGGATGTATAGTTCACCTACAATCAAAGAGCATTCTGAACTTCACCAATGATGGAATTGAACCAAATATGGCACACAGAACTCCCACGATGAACAGAAAATATATCTCAGTGATTGGATTGGGGGGGGGGGGGGCACCAAAATACTGTTTGCTTACCATTGAAAATTACCTAGGGCCGCCTCTGCTGACAAAACAGTACAGCACTGCAGGGAGAAAAGCCCCTATATATGCACAGTTCAGTGGTCTCACACCATGCCTTACTGCACTTTGATTGGAGAATCTTAGTATGAATCTTGCCCTGAAGAAATAATGACACTGAACAAATCCAGTTCCTCTCTTACTTGCTGTCACTCCACCACAGCATTTTCCTTGTATGGTAATGTTAGATATAATACCAATATATTTCCCACCACCAATCAGTCTGAATTGATGTGAATTGCTTTGGCCCAGGTTTATCTGATGTGGATCTATATCAGGCTTTCATTATCAAATTTGAACTTAATTCTTATAGTTCTTAATCTGATTTCTTTTAGGATTGGTTCCAAGTATAGCCCTGAAAAATGCAATGTATTTTTGAAACAGCAATAAAACAAGAACTGAAGCTTTACAAAATAAACCAGTTTGACATTCTAAAATAGGACAAGGATTTGATTTTTTAAAAACCATGTTTAAAGATAAGGCTGCTCCATTTAAATTTCTACAAGTAGATTTCTATAAGTAGAAAAAAGACTGCCTCTTTTATGAATGTGGACCTTTTTAGAAAAATAGCTTAAGCACTTTTGTTCTGTGTTTTAAATTATTCAGATTTGATAGCTTAAGATTTGATACGGCACATAAGATGCTTTGAATGTAAATACTGAATTTAATTCCGGTCTTTAATGCAGATGTATCTGTGCAATGAACTTCTCCTGAGATCGGAGAATTTCTAAACAACTGTTTGTTCACTGATGGGTCTATGGATCATAATAAATATTGTTATTGTTGTCAGAGGCGGACCTAGGTAATTTTCAATGATAAGCAAACAGTATCCCCCCCCCCCAAACCAATCACTAATATATATTTTCTGTTCATCGTGGGAGTTCTATGTGCCATATTGGTTCAATTCCATCATTGGTGGAGTTCAGAATGCTCTTTGATTGTAGGTGAACTATAAATCTCAGTAACTACAACTTGCATATGTCAAGGTCTATTTTCCCCCAAGAGCGCCCCTGGGCAAAATCAACTATACTGCAAATGCTTACTTTGCGTAATGGTTGAGCCACCCCTGAATGTCGTGTGAATCTAATTGGGGTTTCATACAAAGACCAGTTATATTACAACAGAGTTCAAAAATCGACTAGACCAGTGGTACTCAAATTCTGGTCTTCCAGGTGTTTAGGATTTTTTAAAAACCATGTTTTAGATGACACATCTAAAATCACCTCCTAAAATTCCTGAGCATTAGCATTAGGACTTCTGAGATGTGTCATCTAAAACATCTGGAAGACAAAAGATAGGGAAGCATTGCATTAGACCAGGGGTCCTCAAACTAAGGCCCGAGGACCGGATACTGCCCTCCAAGGTCATTTACCCAGCCCTCACTCAGGGTCAACCTAAGTCTGAAATGACTTGAAAGCACACAACAACTACAATCCTATTCATCAGCCAAAAGCAGGCCCACACTTCCCATTGAAACACAAATAAGTTTATATTTGTTAAAATGTTATTTTAATTATTGTATTGTTTTTAAGTGGTGGGATTTTTTTGCACTATAAATAAGGTATGTGCAGTGTGCATAGGAAGTCATTAGACAATTGCACAGTTCACAAAGACATGCTTCAGGGCTTTCTGAGTTAATGGTGAATGGAAAAATGCATATACTTCCATCAGTGACTCTGGCATCATGAGTGTCCCTAATGCAGGAGTAGAAACCATATGTCTTGCTAGAATCCACAGTTGACCCAAGCAACATAACCAGTGTTGAGGAGCATTGAGAGCTGTGGGTTCAACAATTTCTGGAAGACCATATGATTATAGATGACAATGAAATCTGGCACACAATTTGCTGATACTAGATTATTTCATGTTCTGAAGGAGTGGCATTCTCAGGTCATGATTCCTTTTCTCAAACAGAGATGGTCCTCTTGAAATTTACAGATATATTTTACATGTGTGGTTTTAGAGGACATTTTGCATATACAAATAACATGCTTTTGTATTAGAGTGTGTTGTAGAAGAATGTGTATTATTTTGCCTGTTATTTCTTTCACAAAATCTACTATTATATATTAAAAAATCTGTTATGTGCTGTGATCAAGTAAAACACATGTGGGTTGAATTATATTCAATTTATGTAACACTACATATAGGACTCCCTCCTCTGCTCTAGCAGTTTGGAAGGTGAGATAGAAATATTTACATAGATACATAACACATGTATACATTAGGGGATAATACTATTTAAAGTAAAATATTTAATGACAGAACAGGGGAAAATGAAACTTTGGGCAACAGCTATTTTTATAACAATTGTAATAGAAGTTGCAGTGGGAAGTAAAATGACTTGTTCCAGTTTTATGCATCATTTCCCTATGCACAAGGAATATTAATAAACAGTGCCTTGCAACTTGCTATTGAGAGAAACTGTTTCAGCATGCTACATCAAGCCTAATCTTAACCAGAATATATGTTCACAATTCATGGTTTCCTTCATTGGTGAAAAAAGGACCCCTGGGGACATCAAAGTTTATTCAATATTCAAACAAACAAACCAATATTACAAATAGGTAAACAGTAATGAATATATAAAAACTGGAACAGCTTTGAAAGACTGTTGCTCTATTTTTGCTCCCCAGTCTCTAATGTGAAATTTGAGGAAGTAGCACCACACTATTACTGCTATGAGATCAAAATATGGAACGTTAGAGTTCAGCAGTTAAAATAGAAGTCCCAAGACTAGGCTGTGCTAGGCATTTTCTCACATACTGTTTTTTAAGCAATCTTTGAACTTACTGGAAACAATGAATATTTGGTCTGTTTCAGAATTCATTTTGTCCAACTTCTTTCTACTCTATTTTCTGAACACTAAAGAATGATGACCCCTGGGGAACTAACATCATTGTTAGAAACTAACATCATTGTCATGATACACACATGGTTTATTCTTCAGTTAAGACATTTAGGGTTTATCTACATTAATGATGATAATGATGTGCCCATCTCAGCTTCCGCACATGGGGAATTTCCAACAAATATCCCAATTTTTATTTGTTCCTTAAGTCAAGTTTGCTCAGCTTTAAGTAGATTTGAGGGATATTCCAAGGATTGTAAAATACTCCAAGATATCCTATAGCTTCACAGCTATCTGGGTAGCTGGATTTGATATATTTTGTCCTGATCCCATATCCAAATAAATACCACCGATACCAGCACCTTTCCCTGTTCTGATCACCACAAAATGTTCAAACTACAGGAGAGCATTTTTCTTCTATTGGTATCAACAACACATTTCCAATTCATATTAGAAAATCAAATTTGATTGCCACACCATAACATGTCAAAAAGAGGTTGAGGAAAACAACAGAAAATAATCTCTTCATTTAATTTGACAACAGCAATGACGAAAATAACAAGATCCACTAGGGACACTGAAGTGGTTTATAACCCACAAGCAGGCGAAAAACTGGCATGGTTCAATGCGGAAATCTGAGAAGTCTTAATAGAAAAAATTGCCTTCTGGTAAAGACTGAGATACTAGTTTTTCATCCACAACTGAGAAGTAATTCTACTTTTCTGAGTTTCATCTTCTAACCGCAGTAATACAATCTGGCTAGAATAATCTATCATGGTGTATACTGCGTAAATTTACATATACTTACATGCATAGCAGAAGTGCTAAGAAACTCTGTTAATAAAATGCAAAGATGTGTCATGAGACCCTGGGAAAAACGCCCAATGTATATTAGTACACCTTATTCAATGTTCTGTTGTACATCAATCACTTTTCTGGCTCTCCTATGTAGTAATGTCAAAAGCAGTCCTTTATTGGATATGGGCATTCTGGAACTACCCAATTCTAATTCCTGCAGACATGTCCATTTTCAAAGATATATGTCACTGATAGGACTCAGGCTTTTCCTTTTTTTTCTTCATAAAATTATACCAACCTGTATACCACAAGATCTCAAGACAATGGAAAAATAAATCAAATTAAAATGGTGTAGAATGACTTCAAACAATTTTAAACAATAAAATAGTTTTAAAAATATTAAAAATATAAATGATATCTGCAACTGTCCCCAAAAGAAATTGGAATGCATAATAGGTCTAAATTTACTTTTGCCTTTTCATCTTTGATGGCCCACCATATATCAACATGAAGATGTGGATATGCCCATTTGGCTATTGATTCAGAGAGAAATGTAGATAACATTTTAAAGATGTAATTTCCATAAATGAGCTTCTAAAATACAAAGAATTCAGTTCATATTAGAGGAAGAGGATATGATTTAGTGGAATGGCTTGTTCTGATGATGCCCATAAAGATTCTTTCTGTTGGATATGGTTTTTCATGACCATCTAATTAAATCCTTCACATTGACTTTTCTAATCTGATCAAGACACTTTGATTTATATCAGTATGCTTTCAGATTGCTTTTACATGTCTGAGAAGTTTGGCTTGACAGATGAAAATAATCACTGAGTCTTCTCATGATGATTAGAATGTAATGAGTTCAATTCCCAGTTAAGCACAAAACATCTTCATTTGACTGCAGTATCAAGCTGCCAGAACTGACTTTAAGGCACATGGTGGAGAGAAATAAAACAATTTCCCCAAACACTATGTTCTGTGATAATGTCAGAATTGACACTCACCATCAGAACATGGAAAGCTGTCAACAAACTCAAACACATCCATAAGACTCATGCAGATAAGTCTGGCCTCCCACTATTTTAACTTCAGTGAAATGTCCAGAATCATCAATTTGAAAGTCAGTTTAATATCAATTTCCCAGAAATAAATCACCATCAGCAGTAATATTTCTCACGGTTGTTTTCCTCCTCTTTCTAACAGTCTGCTAAGAACAAATGACATAGATGAAATAGAAATTGCACTCACGCTGCAGAACTGTTCATGTTATTGGAACAGAAAATGTCAGGGACTGGAAATGAAAACAGCAGCTGATTACCTGTGTAGGATTTGGTTTTTCATTGGACAACTCCCCAAATTTCCAAAATTGAGTCCATTTGTTGTTTTCTTTTCTTTTGCCTTCTTTTATTGTGTGATAGCTTTCCACATCTGATTATAAAAGGTAATTGCTTTCTCTTTTCCCCACTTTTTTCCTATGTGGACCTGATTGGGGGGAAAAGGGAAAAAAGTTTGCAATTGTAAATCTTTTCCATTCACATAACCTTCCTCTAATAAATGTACTGGTGAACTTGACAATAGATTTTATACACAAAATTGGGTTCAACATAATAAAACTTTTGGAAAACAAGAGCAGAATTACTTCATTAATTTATTTATTTGCAGTATTTATCTACTGCTTTTCTCACCCCTGGATGGGACTCAAAGCAGTTTACAAAAATAATGGCAAAATTCAATGCCTTACATATATAAACCTTGTTGGAAAGAAGGAGGATTCTTACAGTGAAAATTAAATTACAAGATCAGAAAATCTACCTAAAGATTGGATGAACATCTTTACTGCAAGAACCATTCAATAGTGTAGATTTTCCTTTAAACAGAAGTTAGATGGGCATCTCTCAAGAGTTGTGTTTTCTGCATTGGAGGTTGTTGGACTAGATGACCTTTATAGTGCTTTCCAACTTGATGATTCTATCAAAACTATGGGTACATTTTGACAAGGCAGAAATGGTGATGCTGATACAAAATGGAATACTCCACATCAGCATCACCGGCTGTACAGACAAATGACCTTATTTTACCTTACCTCTCCCCCCCCCCCAGTCATTTGTAGTACCCATAAGACAAAAAAATAACACTGGACTCTGTTCAATGCCTGGAATGAGGATGTCCAGAGCACCATGGTGGTAAAGAAGGGGAAAACAGGAAGGAGGAATTGTCTCCCCTCCTTTTCTCCCTCCCTTCTCTGATTGCCTTCTTGGGAAATTGAGGAGGCACTCTAGGTATTATGACTGGATTTCTGAAAACAACATAATTTTCCATGACAGTTCAAGACCAGAGGGAGGCATTGAGGGGTAGACAGAGATGGCACCTGGACATCTGGAAATACTTTTCATGGGAATGGGCGAACGAACATTTGGAAAGAGATTCTGGAAGAATGCCTTGAACTGAGTTGCTATGAAGATGAGGGAGGAGGGTTAGGGAAAGAAGTAGAAAACTTTCATGTGTAAACTTCATTTGCAACTTTTTGATGGCTGGAGTAACATAGGTAAATGAAAGCTATTTTTCAGGACTTCCACTTTTGAGAGACCTATCTTTACTAAAGAGGTTCTGCAGTTGCTCATAGTAGGTGCCATTCCATGCTCAGGCTGCCTAAGCCTGAGGAAGGTGGGGCAGTACTGTAACTAATAGTAGCCACTTCCAGAATAGGGAGAGACATAGTTGATTATACACATCCAAAGCTGTGGGTTACTCTAGAGTTTGGGGAAAGCTCCAGAGTCCAGAGTGTACAGCTACTACTGTCAATGAAGTTCAAGGCCACTTTTGAAGCCATGGTCCCCAATATGCTAAATTAGCTCTTGTGCATCACGTATGTCTTAACCAGCAATCTATCTGGTCTGGCCCAGCTACTGCTGGGGGCAGGTTTCCAGCAGAAGAGTACTCTTCCCAATATTTCTAGGATGCTTGGAAGGGTTAGCCAGTCTTTGTGACAAGGAAATGATCCTATGCTTAAGCAATTAGAGGTTGAGGCTGGATGAGATGAGCTTCAGCTGAGACTTCCAAAATAAAGAAGCCTCCAGGGAGCAGACACTTAGTACCCTTGTCCTGGACTTTGGCTCTGCTGCCCATTGGTTGGATTTCTGGATTCCGACCTTCATTTCTTGTAGTCTTGCTACAGACACTGTTTGTATTCTTGAATTCCTGACTTTGACTTCTGGACCATGACAACTGAATTCCTGGATTTTGATTTATGGACTTCAGTTTATATTCCTGATTACCTGGTTTGATATCTAAACTGTAGCTTTGGTTTGTATTCCTGAATTCTCGGTCTGATTTATGATCCCTGACAACTGAACTCCTGCATCTGAATAATGGACTGTGACCTTGGCTATTGTTTGTTGTTGTTCCTGACTTGACATGGTATTCTGCATCATCTCATCATTATCAGTTTGTGTTTTTGCAAATATGTTATCTTGGCTGGTCCTTGAAAGACTTAAGACTTTAATTTTCTTTATAATTGAAATATGGTCTTTGGCTTATCTTTCTTGTTCTTATGTAAACCTCAGCCCTGATACCTGGACCACAGCATACAACAATGTAGCCATCACAGAGCTGAAGTGTCCCTCCTTCAGCAGAAATTACCAGTGAATAGGCATCCTTGGTTTAGTGTATCCACTGTTGAAGTAGTTCACTCATTATGATTCTTGACAGCTCCCATAAAAGGCAAATATTGTTTATGCTCATTTATAAATATAATTTTCATTAAAAATTGATCCCAAAATCATGGGGTGACCTATTCACAGGTCAATGTAACTATTGTACTTTAAATATTATGAAAAAAAGGAACTACCTCTTCTCAGAGTAGAGTGGCAAATGGTGACAGTTCAGTCTATCCTGGAAGAACCTAAGAGAAGCACCAACACTCTCAAATTACTCTGTCAAAGTACTGCTTACAGCACTTTATGAATGGTTGGGCAAAAAATGGCTGCAACAGCATCCTGGGGCAGCAAGCCCCCTGAGGCAGCGTTAAAGCTTTTCCCTCTCCATGGAATGACCCTCATCCAGGAGTCAAATCAACATCCAAAACTTTGGCTGCAAACCACCTTTTGGTTTCACGGTTATCATTCTCTTTCTTTGATGCATAAAATGGATCTTTAATACATTACTTATGTGTATCTTTTTCTCCCCACAGAAGAAAAAACTCTCTTATCAAGACAATTTATTTCTGGTAATTAAAAATACCAACTGTCTTGGCCATTTGAATTACTTGGGGAAAAAACCCAAGATTTTGAATGGTATTAGAAAATAATTCTTAAACATACATTACGTTTAATGGAAAGTAGAAAGCCACTATGTCAAAAGAGTCCAGTTAGGTATTTTCCAATCTCTCCAGATTGTTTTATTAAATCTAAAATGAATTTCAGATCTTTTATTACTTGTACCAGCCATCACTATATTTCATTTTCAGGAAGAAGGTTACATATTGTCTCTGAAAAATGCATCCAAGGAAGGACAAGGAAGGATCCATTTCCAGGCAAGATCAAATATATCTATTCGGCAGTGAGCTATTAAAAACCACTACTCAGATGATATTTGTCCTTGTCTTTCATTTTCAAGAATGACAGGATGATAACAGAGGATGCTCTGTCACTTGGATCAAAATGCAGTGCTCCCAAATATATTCCCGAGCAATAGCCACTATAATGAAAAATTGAAAACACCTATGGTCACCCCTTTCACCAGCCTATGGAAAGAAAAGTAACCATTGTCATTACAATGACAAATATTTTTTGTCCATTGTCTCCCTTCATATGGTTTCCAACTCTTGGAAATCATTGGATTTCTTTTTAAAATGGTTCAAGGGTGGGTGGGTACCTTTGTCTTTTTTGAAGCTCAGAGAGTGTGACTGTTGCACACCAGGGCGATTATGAGCACCTTTGAACCAACAAACACACTAATGTTCTTCAAAAAGCAAGCAATTTATTGTTAAGTCAGAAAGCAATTGCCAAAAGGTAAAATGCAATCAAATACGGTTGCAAGAAATCAGGAAACTGTGCATAAAAAATATCAGCATGAACATGGATCTTGAGCAGGAAATCACATGAGTCTCAGCATGAAGTAAATACACGAAACAGGCATGAAGCTAGATGCTGGATTCACTAAAGAACAGGGTTGCAGAGTCCCTATATTTATTCACAAAAACCTAGGCAAGATCATTCCGATTCCCATGAGAATTATCTTTCAAACCCTTTCTTTCTCTTATCCTGGCAGAATGCCTAACTCCCTGGTCCAGATAGCAATCCTGACATATCTGCCCTCTAAAAGATTGCCTCCTCCTCCGGGTTGCTCATTAGCATATTCCTTTCCCTTTCCCTATCTACAGTCTCAGGCTGGTTCACATCAGACTATATCAAAACATGTCTGCTTTGGGAACTAGGCATCCCAGAATCCTTTCTTTCACTCTGGCTAGCTGTATTTTCTAGGCTATCTTCTGCATTCACAAACCCCTGAGAATCTACAGAGTCCTGTTCATTAAAATCAAACATGGAAACCTCTGCAGGGTCCTGCTCTGAAGGGTACTGAACATAATCATATTCTTGAGGCACTGAAATAATCCCAGGCTGGGCTCCTACAGTGACCCAGAGGGTTTCCATGGGCAAGCAGGGATTAAACCCTCTCTCCAGAGTCAAATACTCTAACTACTATACCACACTTAAATAAATATAAAACAATTAAAATGGTTACTATTCTTACTACTACAAAAACACACTAGTGAAATGGTTACTAAAATGGTTATAAATAATTATGCAGAAGAAAATTTGAACAATGCCATCTACTGGACTGTGTTACAAAAATACCCTCTTCTTTGTACCATCTTGTTATTGCATCAATAACCAAAAGAGAGCACAAGAAGCATAATCACAGCCCATATATTATTCCTCCTTTGCCACCTAAAGGAGCCATATTACTATAACTATGGAGGTATCTAAATGCGTTAACCTGCAAAAGCTGTTTGTTGCTACTTTCCAATCACAATTAGCTAAATGATCATTATTAGAGAACCTAGATAAGTTGTTTAGTTAATTCTAAGAGCAAATCGACACTAATACTTAGGTTGGGGTCAATATAAAAAGTGTTCCATGGGGGCTCCCTAAACTGCTGCAGAAATGGGAGTCCATGCCAACCTTCAGAACCCAATGCAGTTTGGTGCCACTGGGCGGGGGGGGGGGGGGCAAGTGCCCCCCCATATCATGGTGGTTTCTTGCTGTGACATAGAACCTTCAACCTACTTGTTTCCCATCACTTCCACTGACATCAATCAGAGTGATGGGGCACTAAGTAAGAGGGAAGGTGGATAGAAGGAAATCCCATTCCTCTCCCCTTTCCTCTAAACTGTTCCCATCACTCCAGCTGAAATCAGGGCAAGCAACAGCACACAGGAGACTGCCACAACTTGGGGATGGGGGGGGGGGGGAGGAATGGGGACTGCCATCCCACATCCCCAGGCTGCCCAAGCCTGGGGAACACAGAATTGCAGTGGGCAAGTTGTGGCCAGTTCCAGTTGGGAACCAACCCAACTGTCCCCGCTGATGCAAAATCATGGGAAAGTCCAAATTCTGAAGCAGAATTCACATTTTGCCCCAACTTTTGGAAAGGCTACCTTAATGTTTTTAATCTGTTATTATTCTATGTGTTTATTTGTATGACTGTTTTAATTGTATTAGTTGACAGGACATGTTTTATGGTTATGTATTAAATGGCATTGAATCTTGCTAGAGTTCTAAGCCACCTTGAGTCCCCCTATGGGGGTGAGAAAAGCGGGGTATAAATTAAGCAAATAAATAAATAAGGTCACATTGAGGTAGCCTTGCTTTGCATTATCACGGATCAACCATATGTGAGGTTTAGTCAATACAGGACTGATCCTAATCTACACCAACCTAAGTAATCAGCATAGATTTGACCTAAGTAATATCTCTTGGCCCATGTGCCTCCAACATTCCTTAAGATTGGGTGAAAGAATCAATTCTGCTTCCAATAACATAGCATTTTTACCCTCTTCCTACTAATGAGCAAGGCTGTAACAGGGGCCTGTGTCAGGGCTTTTATGTCACAGGCTCAGACACTGGTGGGAAGGAGTGGAAATGTCATTTTCCTTTTACCCAGATTGGAAGTGGAGTGGACCTCCTTTGCCCAATCTTGCAGCTGGCTTTTAAGGTGAATATAGCTTTCCAGTAAGGCTACATTATTTTATTAAATCCAGACCAGTTATAAATCTGTAACTGTAGGTAACAAATCTGTAATTGCAATAATGAATACAACCCAAATTATTTATTTACAAAAACAACTTATTTGTAACTAGGCACTTTCAAGCACAAAATGATTCCAGGACTTCATTATCCAGTTCAGCTACTATCTGAGTCAACACAACAGTCAGAAAATAGTATCAAGCACATTAGCTGAATAACTATAATGATGAAAATTTCCTACCCTGATCTAATAAAGCTACAATGCAGCAATGGTGGATTTTGCATGATCTGGACAATTACCACTTTTCTTCTAAAGAGTGTGAAATGAGTATTATGAAATATCCCTTATCCCCAGTGCCCCAACATAAACAAGAGACCATCTCATCTTTTCCACATTAAGATGAATCACAAATGCTTGGCTGAGATGCTATCTATTCAAAACATTCAAGAAGAAGCCAAATATGAAAAATATTTTTCAAAAATAATTAATTGCTTACTAATTGGTGCAAACACTTTATTGTAGATGAGGAGGCCCCAAAAGTTCCATCAGGCAACATGTTTTAAAGGACACAGACAGGACAAACAGGAACTAACAGAACATATTAAGCAAGTGAGGTAGCCTACATATATTTCTGCAGGGGTTGTTTTTCATTGTGTCCCTCATTTTGCGTTCCATTTCTACTTCATCCTCAATTTCAAACAAAATCTACAAGAAAACCCGAGTGCATTTTGTGCATCTTTTTCCTAGAATACATCTTTTTATATAAAATTTTCCCAAAGATATGTTTATTGCAAATACTTCTCATTAATAAGTAAGCTTGAAACAGTTCCGATTAAATAGCTTATCTTGAAAATGAGAACTCTGGATTGATTGTTGATGAGTATGACTGAGGAAGAAAACCTTGGTCAGTTGGATAATAAAAAAATATCTGTATATTTTTGTCTTGGGGCTCTTTGACACCAGGAAGAATGGCCTGGTGTAAATCTGGTTCAGAGCAGTTCTGGATCCAGCATGGACATACTGAATCTGGGATCATTGCTCAGATGGGATGGGTCTGCATCCGTCTCGTTGGGTGATCATGGAGTTATATCCAAGTGCCTGGTCACTAAGGTTGTGTCTGCTAATGTCAGAAAACGGCATCCATACCACCAGCAAGAAAGATTTTTGTTTGTGTCAAACGTGCCCTGTTCTGACATCACAGATGCCACACGTGATGCCAGGCACTTGATAACAAGGAGTAGCAGCAGTAGCTACATGGAAATGAGCTTTCCCCTGTTGCTTAATGCAGTAAAGGGTGATGTTAGTAACATCCATATAGACACGAGAGCAGGCTGAATTGGGCTACTGGGATACTCAAGCCCTGGGAAACTCCATGCTTTTGAGCAAAAGGGGGCAAAAACTTGCAATATCTGCTCTGGACAGATATTGCAAAACTGCTCATTATGAATTCTTGCAGACATAAGTCCACTTACAAAGTCATAATTTTGCAAGTGAATTCTGGTTTTTTGTTTGTGTCAAGAATGACTTGGGAAACTCCCAGTCATTTTTGGTGTGAGATAATTGGCCATCTGCAAGGATGCTTTCCATAGGATGCCAGGATGTTTTACCATTCTGCATGAGAAGCTGGAACTGACAGATGGGAGCTCACCCCACTCCCCAGATTCGAACCACTGACCTTTCAGACAGCAGTCGTGCAAGCACAAGAGTTTAACCCATTGTGCCACTGGGGGCTCCTAGTGAATTCTGGTCACAATTATTAAAATACAATTAAATTACCAATGAAAATAAAACCAGTTAAAATGGATCCAGTGAAAACTGTCGGATCCATTAAGGTCAGAAAAAATAGAATACTATTAAATGTCAGCAAAAACAGGAAATAGTGTCACTTGCTGATACAGGAACATCAAGAAGAAAGTCATCCCTGGGATGAGAATTCTAAACTCTGGACATAGCCATGCTATCTTCAAATGTGTTTGGAAAAGTGTATGTGTGTGTGAGGGTACTCTAACAAGTTACAGAAGCAGTTCTCTAACAAGGTATTTCTCTGAAAATCTAAATGTCAAGGATAGACTCACATTGCAATATACTTCCATGTCCCCAGATTCCCATGAACATCTTCATCAATTGTTTAATGGCTAGCTCTCATTGTTTTGGAATGAAAACAGAGACATATGCATGGAGAAGAATAAACATTTTCTTTTATTTATTATTCATACTTATTTTGAGTGGAAGGCATAGTTATAAACTAAAGTTCCATTTGGCATCATCATTATTTGTGTCATTAACATAATTCTCTTCTTTGCCTATAAATAGATCTTGTCAGTAAGAGTGTGTTAGATAAACTAAACTTAGCTGGTATATTTCTCTGAACATAAGGCAAGTGTCTATTGATGCTTCAACCAGATGTTGTTATGCTGCCTATATAACATTCCGAACAAATTGCTACATAAGAAGTAGAAATTGATTTGGCCACAACCCAGAGATCCTTGTTCCTGACTGTAGGCTGTGAGCATGTTGCTTCACCCCTGAAATACATACTTTTGGGGGGGGGGAGTGCTTCATTACCATGCTTTAATCACATGTGACACCACCTTACTCAGAAGCACCTATCTTTCTGCTGCAAGGAATGAATTTATTTCCAGCACTGAAAATAGCAAGCGTGGTGGGTGTGATCCAAAATTTGGCAGAAAAGTATTGTGAAACAGGTGTGGTTTCTCTTGCCTATCAAGTTAGACTGAGGGATTGAGGGGCATAGGGCTCCATTTGTTCATTTAATCTGAATCCATTTGGACATCCCTTTTATCACTTCTGGTTGCCTGGGCATCCAACTTGTCACCAGTGGTAATATCCAGACAGTTAAAGTTCGCAATAGCATTCTGTTTAAGCAGTCTTTAAATATTGGTATCTTAAGATTTTTATATAGGAGAAGAAGTGGACTAGCTGTTTGTCTTTTTGGTTAATTATATGTGATCATAGATATGCAAAACCATTACTGTATTTACTTGAATCTAATGCTTGCATTTTTGAGCTTGTAGGGCTGTGCATGGATTCGTTGTTCAAAACGAGCTCCGTCTCTTTCATCCAGCCATAACAGCACAGGCGCTGTCACTATTTCTTTTTCAGGCACAACAGACCACGTGGCTGGCGAAAATGTCTGTTTTCCCTTTATTTCAGCTACACATGGAGCATACAGAAGCAGCTATACAGGTTTCCCTGTGAGGCTGTGAGCTTTGCTGCCTGTGTGAGCCAGTCAGAAGAAGAAAGCTGCTCACATGCTCCATGTTCTATCTCAGTGCCTTTGCTGCTCTTAGGATCACTTTGCTTGCTTTTGGTGCACCTCTTTTGGACTCAATTCCAATATTTCCCTTTGGCAGTTTCATTTATTTTCCTTATCTTTCATTCCTTCTTTTTTACTATTTTGCTAGGGTAGTGCAGATGGGTGTGTGTTGGGAGGGGAGGCTGTGAAAGGGCATTGGGGGTGTGTGTTTAAATACTGGAGTGGTTTACAGTATGATAGCCTGGCTCTTTTGAGTCTTTGTGGGGAGAATTTAAGTCCTCCCCAGGTCTAGTTGAAGGATACTAGGGGAAGGGACCCCAGAAAAAGTGGTTTCTTAAGTCTGATGCCTTAACCCAGGTCTAGTTGAAGGATATTAGGGAAAACAACCCCATAAAAGGTGGTTTCTTAAGACTGATGCCCTAAAATTGTTGGAAAGGGGAGCCTCAGAAGTTGGTGTTCCAACTCTATTGTTTTTAAAGAAGGAATTGTAAGCAGGCAGCAACTGCAATGGGCATATTACAAAGATTGTACCTTTTGCATTACATTTTGTCAGCAAATACTATTTTTGGTTTTGAGATTTTGAGGTGTGCAATAGATTTGATGGCACATTAGACTCGAGTAAATACGGTACTTTCATTACATATTATTTCATGCAATGTATCATTCATTATATTACATTACATTGCAGGTAGTAATGCTTTCACAAGATTGACCCTTTATATATTATATATTTCTGTAGCAGGGTTCTCTTTACTTAACACACAAAGGAACTTAAGCTTCACATTTGTGACTACATCTTTGGGCATTGCTATATATAACACTGTTTGTAATATATTTATAAATAGCCAGAATGGATATCCATTATTCATACTGGGATTATATCTAACAGAAAGCATACCAAACCTAACAGAGCACAATCTCTTTCTTATCAACATGATTTATCTTCATCATAGCTATTTATTTTATTATGGTAGAGAAAGAGAGGCTCAGTGGCCTCTTACCTATTTTATATCTTTCTAGTTTAAATCAGCTAACAGATCTTGTCCAATAAGATAAAATATATCCCCTATACTTCCTAGAGGTGAGGAAACATCATGTACACTTCACTTTGGGCTACCTTTCAACAGATTGTATCAGTCATTTTATTGCAATAGACTTTATTATTTAATATAGCGCCAGCCCCTGGTTCATTGGTAAATACACCCTTTTATACTAGCATTTATAGTTATATTGGTCTCACGCCTGGAATTGACCTTTGTAACACACACAAACTCACTCCACAATACACAGAACTTTCTTTTTTTTATAGTGTGTGCTTCATAAACCCACTATTTACATTTCTGGGTTTTAAATTTCACAACTATAATCCCAATCACCGCATACCCTGTTTCAAATTGATGGTTAAATTTTGGAAGATAAATTCTTAACACATGTTTCCTTCTTAGCTTATACTGGAAATAATGTTTATTATTATTAATGGCCCAGGATTTGCTAGTCATTTTACAAGGCTTCTGGGAAGAATAATGACAGGTGCAAGACTCCTGCTCTTTTCATTCTTGCATAAAGAACAGCTTGTTTTGGACAGAAAACTTTGATCCCTGCATAGAGAACACATGCTCTGTATTGTGTTCTCTGTATACAAAATCCACAAATATTTCTGTGCAAAATAAGACCATCTAAGGATCTAACATCTACCAGGAAATGTGCAGTCAATTTTTGTGTTTTCATTCAGTGGATTGAATACCGGAGAAATGATTCATTTTCTCTGCAAGTATGAAGAACCTGAAGATTTGCATTGCTATATTTTACATAGGTGGCGGGAAATATTCCAGATTGACAACTAAATGTGTTAACAAAATACATACACTGGGGAAATCATACCACTTTAAAAGTATTCCTGTGGAGGAAGTGGGGGATCAAAGTGGAAGCAGTAGATATTACTCGCATATCAACTTCTTCATCATTCCTTCCTTTCAGTTACATGTTCCCCTTACAATAGTACAGGCAACTTCTCCTGGCTCCCAATGCAATTTAAATTTAAACATTTAAGAGAGAGGGAAGGAGGGTGAGAGAAGAGAGAGAGAAGGAGAAATGGCAGAGATTAAGCAGCATCATTTGCTGATTCAATAAGAAAAAAATCTCATAGACACCGAGATTTTTTTAATCATCTCCTTTGTCCTTGAGGTGAATTATTATTTTGGCAGTTGAAAACCACATAATCAGGACGTTTGCATGATTCAGATGAACAGAGGTTCAGACATTAACGTCTCTAGGAAAATGAACTTGAGGAAAAGATCAGCATACAATGCATTGATTCCCTAGGCAGTCAGTAGAAAATGAACGCATATTGACCAATGAGTGGAATAATAGCTTTGTTGACAAGCTCACAGGAGACATTCAATCTCTCCACCAAGTGGACAGAGTAATAGAGTCACTGGGCAAATGAGTCAGCCACTCTCTTCCCTTCACCATGACCACCATCCTTTGAATGTTATATCATATTTGTTCTGTATATCTGCAGTCTAAAATAGTACTAGTGTTTACCCACTGGACCTTTCAGCCACATTTGCCTTCCTTAACTCACTTCAATAAATATATATATATAAAAGAAGTAGATTTATTTAAGACTTCTCAGCATCTATTTGCAGATAGTTGTTTTTTTTTCAGGTGTCTAAGGACTTTTTTTCACAAGGCCCATGAGGAGTGTGCCATTATGCTGGCAATTTTTGGTGAAAGAGACGGTGTGCATGATGCCTTGTGGCAGACAGCACACTCTCCCTCCTTTTCCCATCACATGGTAGGCACTGCAATACAAGGAAAAGGGGAGGAAAGTGCAGGTAGCTCTGTTGAAGCAAAAACAAAAACCACTTTCTTCCCAGTGGTGAAGGAGGAAGCACTTTCTGATGCTCCCCCTCCACCTTGGTAGGGATGTCAAAGCCCCGGCCAAAAGTGCCAAAAGGGACTATTTAGCTTAGTGTGAAGAGGTCATAAATCTGAATTCAGTTGCTCTTAGTAAATAATCTTAATTGCTGTAAAATATGTTTGTGATAGTAATTTCACTTTCTAGGGTGCCAACAGCATTTCACAAGCTGAGGAAATCTGTGCACCTTATTCAGATCTGACTTATATTGATGATCAAAGTAGCATTTGAAGGGAATAATAGGTGGGAAGGGATTTCTTTAAAACCCTACTCTTAGCATATATTTCCACAAATTACAAGGGAGGAGGATGTTGGCATTGCAGCTGTTGGTCAAGATCCTGCATTGTGAGGTGTGATGTATCTCTTTGGCTATATCTCACAATGCTACCACCTCAAAATCCATCTATTAAGTAACACAGACCCTCCCTTAACATAACCCATTTCCATGTTATCAGAAAATAGCAAGATTGATAGGGATGCATCCAGCATTGTTTAACTATTTATTTATTACAGCTGGTTGGATTGGGAAAAGTATTTTTCAGGGACCTCAGAGATCATTGGGAGGCCTCTTTGTAGTGCACCCAGTTACATCTTTATAGTGCACCCAGTTACAGAAAACCAGCTGGTCACATCTCCACTGATCCACCTTCTCTCCAACAAGGGAGGTTCAAAGCACATCTTGCCTTGGAGGTCAAGAGACAATACAAACCTTGACTCAGAAATCCACATCCGGTATTTGCCAAAGTTGCCTATCATCTGCATTTCTAAAATGTGTACAGTTGAACCATGATTAATTTAGTGAGAAAATGTGTTAACAAAATGCATATACTAGAAATGCATTTGGAAAATGTGTGCAAATTTCCACGTGCAAAGAAAAAAATAAGACTTACAGCCCTTAAACCAGAGCCCTGCAGCATTTAATACAAAGGGTGGGAATAAACAACCTGGATAAGTGTTTCTCAAGATTTCCATGTTTGTAGGAGTAATTCTTGGATGTGTGTGTGTGCACATGCATTTTGAAAACCAGATTATATGTCAGCAATTCCAGACAGTTTTTCTTTCTTCCTCCTCCTGAATATGCAGAGATCAAAAAAGTCCCAGGGGTTATCTACATATCTATTGATGTGATGCTGGAGGAGGGTTTGAACACCCCCCTCCCCCAGTGATGCGTCTTATAACATATGCTGTTTTTAGCTTCCCACAAAAGGAATACTCATTTAGAGCACTAGCTAACTATTCCACTTCCACTACCCTTAAGAAGAATATATACTAGGGCTAGGTTTGAACAACTCGGTATTATGGTGCAAACTGGGCGCTACTGTAACATCCCAAGAAGTGAGAGATTCTGCGTATGGGGAGAACAAACTGTGGAAGACATTGAAAATTTCTTAATTGACTGTCCAGCATATACTGAACTGCGAGACAGATATTTACATATTATCCAACTGCAGGTCCCCCAACAGAAATGATATTCTGACATCCCTCTTACAAGGGCAGGAAAGATCCAGCATAATCAGAGTAAGCCTTTTTATTCTGAAAGCTATTAAGAAAAGAGCAGATTTCCCGAAAGAAGAACCAGGAAAATAAAATTCTGACTATAAATAGAAGCTGCTGTCCTCACCTTTTTGTCTTGTTTTTTTTACTCATGTTCTATTTTGAAATGGTCATATGACTGATCAAATAAATAAATATTATTATTATTATCATATGCTGTATCTTTTCAAGGTGAATATTGGGAAAAGTAAAGACATTTTTTCATATCCCCCCCCTTTTTTTTTAAAAAAAAAAGGTGTTGTGACATATCAGTAAAATAGTGAAATTGTACTTTTGCCCTGTAATCATGTCTCACTGTCTCACTAATACTTTACATGGGGCTTCTTAAACTTTTCCACTTGGGACCCCTTTTGACCAGAGAAATGTCTACGTGATCCTGGGTATATAAAGGTATAGGTGTAAAAATCAAACATTTACTGATAATGAATCAACATTTATAAGGCTTTCTCAAAAGACCAATTTCCCTTTTTTATGAAGTAGATCTGAAGAATCTTCTGCAGAGTTCACGGAAAACACTGCACAACAGATTCATGTAAATGTCTAAAACATCCAGATAACTTTTACTATTGCCAAATTTTGTCGGACCCCAGCATTGAGCTAAGGGGACACCATTTGGGGTTGGGATCCACAGTTTGAGAAGCAGTGCAATAGTGGACTACAAGTCTAAGGAGAAAAAAAAATTAAAAATTCAAAAACATAGTTGGACATCCCAACTATCATCAACAGAATCAAAGATATCACTATAACTAACTTCATCTCCCATTTTATTTATGTATTTATTTCTTACAGAAAAGAACTCATTGATAGGAAATAAGTACAGCATACAACAACCAGAAACAGCCAGCAAAACCTAAGGCACTATATTGCAACAGTTCTCACTTCTTAAGATCAGGCCTCTTCTACACTGTCATATAAAATAGAGATTATCTGCATTGAACTGGGTTATATGGTAGTGTAGATGCCTCTAATCCAGTTCAAAGTAGATAATGTGGATTATCAACTTTGATAATCTGGATTATATGTCAGTGTAGAATCTTAGAGGTGGAAGAGATTCTTGTGTACAACCAGGCCAACTCGACTAAGTACAGAATTTGCAACTAGAGCATACATTTAAGGTGTAAAGCAATAGTTCTTTAATCTGGGATAATATTTTATGGAACTGAAATTTAACAGATATTTCATGTACCACAATTTTTTTTCTAAGGCGGGACCAGAATCTTCATTATTTTAACATAGTGAAACAGTGCAACCTGGTCATATTTGTGATCTACCACACAGTTGGTCATATTTGTTATATGCAAAGCAGCCAACAAAAAGATGTTGGCAACATATGACAAACTTCTCATTTTGAACTCCACAGGCGCCTGCATTATTGAAAAATAATGAAGGCAAGAACCACATCAGAATAGATTTATTTGAGAATTTCTGGGAAAGAAGAAACCAGAGAATTATGTTGGGAGATTCATATTCCAAGCACATTAAAAAGTAAGTTCTTGAAGTCTTGAAATAGATGCAAAGATGGAACCTTGCTATTATTCCAGCTACTGCTTTTATTTACTTGAATAACTCCCACAGCCAATCGTTCTTCATCACCCTGAGTTTTACTAATGGTAGCTGTTATAGATATGCTGGAATATGCACACTGTGTGGGTGTTGTTAAACTTTGTGCATTTTTTCCTTGTCACCGACTGCATGACAAACTGCTAAAATGGAATTTAAAGCCACATGCCTGCACTGTGTTTGTATCAGGGATGTGAAGAAAAGGGGGAAATGTAAATATATGTGACTTTTCTCAGTAGAGAAATTCCAACCCCCTTTCATTAGGACATGTTGACTGACCTGGAAGAACATCTGGGGACCCTCTGCCCTCCCCCAAAGCCCCCAAACCACTTTTAAAAAGTGAAATAAACTGACCCAGCTTTCATTGGAGTCTCGCTGGAGCTCTCCCAGATTTGCCAGGAGAGCAAGGGAGGGAGGAGTGATTTCCCTCCCTCCCCCCCCCCCCCCCACTCTCCTGGTGTGTCATTTTTTACCTGCCGGGAGAGCTCCAGCAAGACTCTAATAAAAGCTGGGTAAGTTTATTTCACTTTTTAAAAGTGGTTTGAGGACTTTGGGGGAGGGGGTGGGATTCCCACAGTTTACCTGGCTTATTTAGCCCATTAAACTGTGGGAAATAATGGATTTATCCTGCACCTTCCAAGAAAGCATGAAATCAATCAACTATCTAATTAATTTAGCACAAACCAGGGTTTTCCTGGATTGTGCCGAATTAATTGCGGGTTGGCCAGAATGCAATAAAGGGTCTGTCTGGGCAGGCCCTCGGTTTAAATCAGTTTTAATTCACCAAGCAATGTGTTTGGTCCCCGGTTTGATCTCCATGTGACCCAGGGCCTTCCACACAGCCCTATATACCAGAATATTAAGGTAGAAAATCCCAGAATATCTGTTTTGAGCTGGGTTATATGAATCCACACTCAGATAATGTGGGATTTTCTGCTTTGATATTCTGAGATATAGAGCTGTGTGGAAGGGCCCCCATGACATAGAAAAAAGAGTATATAAAAGTTAGGTTATTTATTGGCCTATAAAGCCCTAAACGGTTCCGGCCCAAAATACCTAACTGACCGCCTCTCAGCCTATGAGCCCACGAGGACTTTGAGATCTTCCGGGGAGGCCCTGCTCTCGATTCCACCTGCCTCACAGGCACGGCTGGTGGGGACGAGAGATAGGGTCTTCTCGGTGGTGGCTCCTCGGCTGTGGAACACCCTTCCTGTGGACATCAGGCTAGCCCCCTCCCTGCTAATATTCCGCAGGAAGTTAAAGACCTGGCTATTTAAGAAGGCATTTGATCAATAGTGCAATGACTGACAATTGACCATAGGAATGGAACACCGGAAATGAGATCGGATTGTGGCTTGACGATGAGACGATTCAGAATGTAGTAGTAAATTTGTAGTAATGTTGTTGTCTGTTAAGATGTTTTTATGATTATGATGAACTGTACACTGTTTTGCACTATGCTTTGTAGATTGCACTTGTTTTCTTCATGTTGTACACCGCAATGAGTCGCCCTTGGGGCTGAGAATTGCAGTATATAAGCGCAGTAAATAAATAAATAAATAAATAAATAAATTAGGTTAGTTTATAAATCCATATTAGTTAGGATCACTCTGGAAGAATTGTGAAAATAGGCAGGCATTATGTGCCCATCCCATGTGTTAGATTTATCATTATTGGTGTATGCCTTCAAATCAACTTTGACTTATGGTGACTATATCTGATATTTGATATAGGGATCTATATTATTTAGAATCCTCATAGGATAAGCACTGTAAAGTCCAATGAATACAAGATCTTTGAATTTACTATAAAAAATGAATAACATAGAATAAGTGGGGAAAGAAAAATGTTGGATATTTTAGTCTAAGAATAACTATTGGAACTCTGTTCATTCTGCTACTCCATAGCTACATATTTGTGGACACCAGAGATCCTATAATGTCTTCTTTATTACATGCCTTCAAGTCAACTCCCACTCATGAGGACCCTATCCTAGGGCATTTGGAAAAGATTTGTCCAGAAGTGGTTAGCCATTGCCTTTCTCTTAGGCCAGTGGTTCTCAACCTGGGGTCCCCAGATGTTTTTGGCCTTCAATTCTCAGAAATTCTAAGAGCTGGTAAACTGGCTGGGATTTTTGGGAGTCTTGGGCTGTTTTAGGCTGAGTGAGTATGACATGTACATGGTCACCCAATTGACATTTAATGTTGAGAGGAGAATCCTGGGGTCCTGAGTCCTCAACCAATACTCAAACCATTACATTGCACTAGATCTCATATTAGAAATTTTTGGCTTCTCCCTACAGAAAGCTGTGCTCACTATTAGGGCTGGGCAATTCGTTTCGTTAATTCGTAATTCGTTAAAAAATTCGTTAATTTTTGAATTACGAAACGATTACAAAACTTTTTTTTTAACCTGGAAGTGTTTTTAAATATCGAAACGGCAGGCGCCAAAAAAATTTTGTATTTCCGTCCATTTCGGAAATACGTAAGATGGCCGCCTGCCGATGCTTGCTGAGAGGGCGAGCTTTTACTTGGAAGGGAGAGGGGCGAACTTGGGGATATGATTGGGAATATGGGTTATGCAGCTTTATGTAAATGTTCTAATGTGTTCCAATTGTGAAGAGGGTTCTTAATACATTTAGCTGATTTGTTAAATCTCCCTTCAAATCTTTATGTCCAAAAGCCAGGAAATCATGGTAGCTAGTGAGAGGAAGCCACAGGGAGGAGGGAGCAAGCTTGTTTTCTGCGAGCGGCGAGCGAGAGGGACGAGCGAGCGGTGAGCGAGAGGGGCGAGCGAGCGGCGAGCGAAAGGGTCCGCCAGAGTGAGTGCCTGCCTTCCCTCCTTAATAATAATTTTAATTTCTCCTCCCTATTCTACTAAATTAATAATTAAATTTAAAAAATATTGAAAAAATATTGAAAAAAAAAAGGGCGCCATCTTTACAAAATGTTTTGTAAATATTTACGAAATTTCGTAAATACCGAACCTTTTTTTTGGAAAATTTTGTAATTATTTTAAATATCAAAACAAAAAAAAACTCCAATTACAAATCGATTTTAGAAACAAATTTTTGCGTTGTTACCCAGGCCTACTCACTATATAACTATTGCCCCTTCACGAGGTTAATCTGCAGATGAGGACATTATTGTGGGATCTGCCACCAGCCTGATGTCCTAATGTTTATTTGGTTGCTGTTGTAATATACCTTCAAATAATTCCCAACCTATGGTGACCCTAAGGTGAACCTATTATGAAATTTTCTTTGTAAGATTTGTTCAGAGGGGGGTTGCCTTTGTCTTTCTATGAGGCTGAGTGTGACATGCCCAAGTCCATCCAATAGGTTTCCAGCTGAGCAGGGATTCAAATCCAGGTCTCCAATTCAACTCTCAAACTACCACACCACACCACGCTGATCCTGACTCTTCTACTTGTTTATGTAACTTTTGAAAGGATAATAACATGGGCTTCTTTTGAGCATTCTGAGGAAAATGTTCCATATATGTTGAAGAACTCAGTATTTTCATGCTATTTGGTTTGTGAATAGCTAATTGAATCAGCTATTGATTTAACAGGCTTAACAGTCTGGCAGTTTACCTTTAACTAAAAGATAGATTGCAAATGTAGACCACATTTGGAAGCCTGATAAGATGAAGCAAAACTGTTTCAGTTACCAGTGAACTATTTGCCTTGAGGGGTTTACATTATGTCACTTGCTTGTATACTGGACAGTATAATCAAAAAAGAAGGCAAAGGCCAGTCAGTAAAGGTCCATTAAGAAACATTTCATCTTTACTCATTGATCCTTACAAGCCAATGAGCTGTCAGACTGCCAAAGAGCAATCTTGATTGGTTGTAAGTTTCTGGTCAAACAGAATACAAGAGTGGGGACCTTCATAGAGGAATTGGAGGAATTTGAGTTTGTTAGTATAAGGTCCATAACCTGGAGCATATCACACTATGTAATTTTAGTGCTAAGATTCCACTTTTACTGCTTTATCTATATCCTATAGAATCCTGAGATTTGTCATCTGGCAAGGAACGGTGTGTTCTGGCTGAGAATTAGAAATTGCTTGCTTGCTCTGGGCTGTTGAGAAAACTCTGACTTATCATAGGACTTTCTTGGCATGATTTATTCAGAAGAGGTTTGCCATTGCTTTCCTCTTCGAATGAAGGTGCACCTACAATGTAGAATTACTGCAGTTTGACATAACTTTAACTGTTGTGGTTCAATGTTATGGAATCCTGAGAGTTGTAGTTCAGTCAGGCACCAGAACTCTTTGAGAAGATCTTGATAAAATACAACTCTTGTGATGCATAGCTTTTAGCCCCAGGAGTTAAAAGTATTGTCAAACTGCATGAAATCTATAGCTTAGTTACACTCTGGGAGAGTGAGACTTGCCCAAAACCAATCTGTGAATTTTCCTGGTTCTGCAGGGATTGGAACCTAATTTCTCAGGGTCTTAATTCAACACTCAAACCATTTTACCACAGTACCCATTCATAAACTACATATTCAAGGATTCTATAGGACACAACCATGGTAGGTAAAGTGAAATGTTTGTTCTATAATTGTGTTCTGTGAAAAGGGTTGTGGTAGCTTTTTAACATTCTGCTAACTAGGTTTTCAGTTTATTCCAGATTATCTGGCAGTGCAGACTCATATAATCCAGTTTAAAGCAGAAAACCTGGGATCAGATCCTGTGATACAGGGCCTGTCTGGAATGGCCTTTAGATAGGAGTTAATGTGTTGTATGTGAATTTGGATATTGGGCCTGTCTGGAAGGGCCCTATGATATCAGATAATTTCCTCGTAACTAATCCCCAGATGTACCTTGCAATCATTTCAAAGTCTTTCTGGTTGCTTTTCAGCCCAGAGTTGGGTATAGAGTTAGCTTCATTCCTTTCTTAAATTGTGGGTTTCCTCTTGAGATGCTTCCAGAATAAAATAAATTATCTTCTAAGAAAAACAAGGCACAAAAAAGTAAACAATGGATGATGTGTTCATATATCTGCTCTCCCTCTTGGCATTCTGTACATGGTTTGTGCACTTACTTTCTTTATTAAATATATCAACTCGATTGCTGTGATGATGTTTCAAGAAACAGTTGTGCAACAGACTATTAAATCAACCCTCTGGGGACAAAAAAATAAAAATAAAATATGAGGAATGAAATCATGAAAGAGTTATTCCAGTGCTTACTCCCAAGATATTTTTAGTCAGTTACTGAATTTCAACACTGTATGTCAAGAGGGAGGGAGAGGTGAAGAGCAATTTCTCTGGGTCAAGGGAGGAAAGGGGAGAAAATGAGAAGGTGAAACAGAATGACAGGATGACAGACTCTGCATTCTGCTATGGGAAAAGTGAGATGTTTGTGCCAAAAAGCCCACTGTGACATGACTGGTTAGGTGATTACATTCTATAGTTTGTGCCAACATAGCAATTCCAGACACTTTGACCCTCTTCCAGATCTGTACTGTGTTGAGTAAATGGCTGATATCTACTCATTTCATGACTGGAAAAAAAAGTAACAATGATTTAAAATGCACACACAAACACATGTACTAGTTAAATGAAGTCTCTCCAATGTAGCTACCTGGCATATCATCAACTTTCTGGTAAAAAGATTCAGTTCCATTCAATATTCAATGAAATCTTGCATTGTTCAGGTATACTGGCTCACCAAACAGAGACTTAAGACAGGTAAATCTTAAAAAACCAGTGGGTTTAGGCAAATCCACCTTTATGTTGGATTGAAGAAAGGGGATATTCAACCAAATTTGACCACAGCTAGGAAATGTTCTACATCTCATACAAAATTATGTAGTTTTATTGGGACTGTTCCACTGAAGAGCTTGTAGGGGAGTTTATAGCTTGTAAACTCTGGACTTTATCACAAAAGGGAGGAAAGCAGCCAATGAAACATAAATGACACCAAGCACACAATGCTATGTGCATTCTGCTGCTGGTCTGGCTCCTCCCCATGGTTAACTGGTCACCCACTATTGATTACCACACTCACCAGTAGTTGTAATCCCATAATGTTCCCATCCGCTACCTTGTGTAATGAGGGCCTATCCAGACATGGTTAACTGGTCACCCACTATTGATTACCACACTCACCAGTAGTTGTAATCCCATAATGTTCCCATCCGCTACCTTGTGTAATGAGGGCCTATCCTATCCATATCCCAGGCCATCTTGCACTTTTACTGGAGGTTTCCAAGTGACATTTCCAGTAAAAAGATGATTAATTCAAGACAAAGCAGGAAAACTCTGCTTTATTTCAAATTAATTAGATAGCCCATTAGACCCTGGCCTTCCTGAAAGGCCCAGGTCTAATGGGCTATGGACCCTGTGAGACAGGCCCATGGGTAGTCCCAGAACTACCCTGGGGCCTGTCCATACACCCATCTCAAACCTTTTGAGCTCCTGGAGTCCAGAGATGCAAAATGGCACTCAACCCCTTTCCAACCCCTCCCCCACAAAACCCTTAAAAATAAAAATAAAGTTTACTAGGAGCTATTTGGCCTATTTTTCAAGCCTGATAGAACATGTCAAAGATATGTGAGAAGACGGGGCAAATTGCTCCTGCCTCCCATATCTTAGCACTGCATTGCTACATTCCATTGTTTGAAGTGACATCAGGGAGTGGGATTGTCCTCTCCCATTCATCCCTTCACTATTCCCAAGCTGTTATTTCTTATTTTTTAAATCAATAGAATTTGGCTTTTAATTTGCATACTTGGAAATGCATTATTATTTTTAAAAATTACAGAGAGTGGGAGTGCAGGAGGGTGTGGTTATGATGGTATGCAGAAATACAGGTGCAGGACGATGAATCAGTGAAGTAGCACAGTTGCATAAACTGAGAGGCGTGAAAAGGAGGTTGCTTATGTAGCTGCTACTGATGACTAGTACTACACAACTGCTTTATGTCATGAAGTCCTAACACAAAGAGGTTAGTAGCATACTCCTTTGTAGACTGAGTATGCATGTATTCTCCAGACTGGCCCTGGAGACAGATAGATACACATGGTCAAATATGTTTCGATGACATATTGGTATCCAGAAAATCCAGTGAGTTGCTCGGAGGCCCCTTCTGCACTACCATATAATCCAGATTTTCAAAGCAGATAATCCACATTATTTTCTTTTAACTGGATTACTTAAATCTTCACTGTCATATAATCCAGGGGATTGGAGGAATTTGGAAAAAATAGAATAGGGGTGGGAAATGATTGGAGGGAAGGACAATGGCATGTGGAAATACTAACAAACCAAACAACCAGGAGGGAATCATGGGTTGACGCTATGAAAGTTGAGTGCGACATGGAGGAGGGGGGAAGTTCCGTCAGCCGAGGGGCCCCCATAGAAACTATAACGGGGAGGGGGAGATGCAGGAAAGGGAGACCTTTAATTCAGCCTAGGGATCATGGAAATTTAGTAACTCTAAATCGGTCTCCTGACGTGGTAAGTTGGTGTACCCAGGATGGCGGTCCCTCTGGATTGAAGGTGGTGCTGTTGAATGCAAGATCTGTCAACAGTAAAACAACTTTCATCCAGGATTTAATCCTGGATGAGCGGGCAGATCTGGCGTGCATTACGGAGACCTGGTTAGATGAAGTGGGAGGTGTGAATTTGACTCAGCTCTGTCCACCAGGTTTCTCCGTGCAGCACCAACCGAGATCCGGAGGGCGGGGAGGCGGGGTTGCGGTGGTCTACAGAAATAGCATTCCTATGACCAGGGGCCCCATCCCGCAGTCAACAAATGTTGAATGTGTCCATCTGAGGGTGGGTGACCGGGACAAAATAGGGATTCTGTTAGTGTACCGCCCACCTTGCTACACTACGGTATCCCTACCTGAGCTAGCAGGGGTGGTCTCGAGCTTGGCATTGGAGTCCCAACGGCTCCTAGTGCTGGGGGACTTCAATGTACATGCCGAGGCTACCCTAGTAGGAGCGGCTCAGGACTTTATGTCCTCCATGGCAACCATGGGGCTGTCCCAACGGGTATCTGGCCCCACTCACAGTGCTGGACACACTTTGGATTTGGTTTTCTGCCAGGGATGGTGGCGGGGTTGAGGAGTTGTCCATCTCTCCATTGCCATGGACCAACCACTACCTGGTCAGATTTAGACTCACTGCACCTCCTAATGTCCGCAGAGGTGGGGGACCCATTAAGTTGGTCCGCCTCAAGAGGCTTATGGATCTGGATGGATTCCTGATGGCTCTTGGGGAGTTTCCCGCCTCCTCGGTAGGTGATCCTGTTGATGCCTTGGTCACTCTCTGGAACGGGGAGATAACTAGGGCAATAGACACGATTGCTCCAGAACATCCCCTCTCAAGTAGCTGAGCTAAACCAGCTCCTTGGTTCAACGAGGAGTTGGCAGCAATGAAGCAAAGGAAGAGAGAACTAGAGAGCGTGTGGCGTTCGGATCCGAGCGAGCCAAATCAAAAATGGTTTGTGTCCTTTTTAAGGGCATATGCCGCGGCAATAAAGGCTGCAAAGAAATCTTTCTTTGCGGCCACTATTGCGTCTGCAAAGAACCATCCGGCTGAGCTGTTTCAAGTTGTCAGAGGCCTTTTAAATCCCACCGCTCAGGATGGGAGCCCTGACAACTCGGCAGCCCGCTGTGAAGCTTTTGCTCAGTTCTTTGCAGACAAAGTCGCTTTGATCTGTTCTGGTCTGGATATCATATTAACGGCAGTCTCTGAGGATGTAGCTGGAACATCTGCTTGTCCGCTTTTAATGGATTCATTTCAATTGGTGAAACCCGAGGATGTGGACAAGATACTTGGAGGAATGAGGCCTACCACATGTATCCTAGACCCCTGCCCATCCTGGCTTTGGAAGGAAGCCAGAGGGGGATTGGCTGAGTGGGTAAAGGTGGTGGTTAATGCCTCCCTTCGGGAAGGCAGCATTCCAGCGAGCTTAAAACAAGCTATAATAAAACCGCTGTTGAAAAAGCCATCATTGGACCCCACTCAATTCGTCAACTATCGGCCAGTTTCCAATCTCCCCTTCTTGGGCAAAGTCGTGGAACGTGTGGTGGCTTCACAACTCCAGGTATTCTTGGAAGACACAGATTATCTGGATTCAGCACAGTCTGGCTTTAGGCCGGGACATGGAACTGAAACAGTCTTGGTCGCCTTAGTGGATGATCTACGCCAGGAGCTAGACCGGGGGAGTGTGTCCCTGTTAGTTCTGCTAGACCTCTCAGCGGCCTTCGATACCGTCGACCACGGTATCCTTCTGGGACGCCTCGCGGGAATGGGCCTTGGAGGTACTGTCCTGCAGTGGCTCCGGTCCTTCCTAGAGGGTCGATCTCAGAAGGTGTTGTTAGGGGACACCTGTTCTGCCCCACAACCATTGTCTTGTGGGGTACCACAGGGATCAATACTGTCTCCTGTGTTGTTTAACGTCTACATGAAGCCGCTGGGGGAGATCATCTGGAGTTTTGGGGTACGATGTCATCTGTATGCGGATGATGTCCAACTCTGTCACTCCTTCCCACCTTCTACTAAGGAGGCTGTTGAGGTCCTGAACCGGTGCTTGGCCGCTGTAATGGTCTGGATGAGGGCAAACAAATTGAAATTGAATCCAGACAAGACAGAGGTACTCCTGGTCAGTCATAAGGCCGAACAGGGCATAGGGTTACAGCCTGTGTTGGATGGGGTCGCACTCCCCCTGAAGATGCAGGTTCGCAGCTTGGATGTGATCTTGCAGTCATCGCTGAGCCTGGAACCTCAGGTCTCAGCGGTGACCAGGGGAGCATTTGCACAGTTAAAGCTTGTGCGCCAGCTGCGCCCGTACCTTGGGAAGTCTGACTTGGCCACGGTGGTCCACGCTCTGGTTACATCCCACTTAGACTACTGCAATTCTCTCTACATGGGGTTGCCTTTGAAGACTGCTCGGAAGCTTCAAATGGTCCAGCGCTCGGCAGCCAGGTTGCTAACAGGAGCGGCCCTCAGGGAGCATACAACTCCTCTGTTGCGCCAACTCCACTGGCTGCCAGTTTGCTACCGGGCACAATTCAAAGTGCTGGCGTTAGCCTATAAAGCCCTAAACGGTTCTGGCCCTACTTACCTCTCCGAACGCATCTCCTCCTATGAACTAACCAGGACACTAAGATCGTCTGGGGAGGCCCTGCTCTCGTTCCTGCCTGGCGGGGATGAGAGACAGGGCCTTCTCAGTGGTGGCCCCTCGGCTGTGGAATGCCCTACCTGCAGACATCAGATCGGCCCCCTTGCTGTTGGCGTTTCGGAGGAAGGTGAAGACCTGGCTATTCGAACAAGCGTTTGACTAAACAGTGAAATTGAACATAGGAATACGGAACAATGGATAATGAGAATGGATTCTGATTTTATTGTTGAGGCGTTATGATTGTTATACTGTTGTTAATTGTTGATGTTATAATCTGTTTTAATCGCATTATACTGTTTTGTGATATTCTGCATTGTTGTGTAAACCGCTTTGAGTCACCCAAGGGCTGAGAAAAGCGGTATAGAAATCAAGTAAATAAATAAATAAAATAAATAAAGAAAAAAAAACAATCTGGCTTTTATATGGGAGTGTAGAAGGGACCTCAGTTGCAGCTTCACTCAATGCACCTGAAGAAATAGACCTGGGCTGTGTTCACACTGCAAAATGAAAGCAGTTTGATATCAGGTTGACTGCCATGACACAATGCTATGGATTTCTGAAATCTGTAGCTTTGCAAGGTATTTTCCCTGAAAGAGAGCTCTGGTATCACAACAAACTCCAAATCTCAGGATTCTATATGGCTAAAGCATTGTGGATGGTCTGTTAGTCACTACAACAGTTACCTATTAATGTAGGGTAAACCCTAGAGGTGGAGGTGTCCCGATGCAACTTGGGAGTATTCCCAGAGCCTGAGCCTTTCTAGCAACATCGTGGTTACTTAAGCTGCCATATAATGTCATCTGGAACTGCAATATATAGGTCTACACTGACCATATAATGCAATTCCAAACTACAGTATATGGCAGTGAGGATCCAGCCTTAGCTGAGCAACCTGGTATGACCTCACTAGAAGTGACATTGCCAGCAAACCTCTGTGGCAGGGAGCTATTCAGCCTGTAATGCAGCGATGGATCCATTAGAGGTGTGGACAGTAGATTAGGACAAATCCAGCCAGATCTAGCTGTATATATCTCGGAGATGCAGTGTTTTGCAAATCTGTCTGTGGACTACCTGCAGCTGTTTGAGGTGACTCAATTTTATTTGGACCATGTAGACATGGTCTATGAAATTTATGCTACCAGCTTCCTTCTCTCATTCATCTGTGAAGGTTCTGTAAGATCCCTTTGCACAGTGATATTTCAGAGTAACATGGCTGTCTTTGAATACTATTGAAAACTTTATTGTTGAAGGCTGACAGCAAGGCTACTGGGCATTAATTCATACATGTCTAGAGTACATATTCTGTAAGGTAACTTATGACCTTGGCAGTAGGATGTCTTAAACAATCACTCACATTCACACAGAAATATGAAGGGGATTTTATTGAATGCATAAGAATCAAAATACTGTACATACCTACATTTCATTAGCAAATAGCAAATACGGTACTATTGCAGAGCCTTTAAAATGGCAATATGCAAAACATACATACTGTAGCTATCTAATCTTGAACATAGGATCTTCCTCTTAAAGTACCTAACTCCAATGAGAAAATTTGCAGGGCTGAGAAGATTTGGGATTTAGGCAATCTAGGGGTTGCTAAGAGAAGAGGGAGATGAGAGAAAGAAAGAAGTTCAAAAGTTTTTTTCCCATTGATACATAATAGAAAATGGGGGAGGACAGATTTGGAGAGCTGCTGCTCGCTAGGAAATTACTCTCCAAAAATAGCTTTTAGGAATGGCAATAGTTACTTTTACCTAGTCCCATCAGGCCTTTCTAGGGAGGTAAGCAAAATTACATGCCAGCTTGGAAAAGTGCAAAGAAAATGAGGATAAGCTAGTTATGGTCCTCTTTGACAGAAAAAGGACTAATGGAAAAAATAAAGAGCTTAAAAGGCTCTTTGATCAAAATCCTAGGTTCTTAGGGGCAGGGTCTGAAAGAGTGATTTCAGATTGAAAAGAGTGAGGTTTAGTCAGTGATTCCATAGACACCCAGAAGACTCCTGTTAAATCTACTGATAGAAGTTTCAAGTGGACCTCTACTAGCCTTTGAACTTGGTATTCTTTTATGGAATCTCAGGCAGAAAAAGAAACTTGAGGTCAGGAAGTTCCTCATAAACAAAAGGGTTTTTTCCCATTTGGGCTGCTTGTCAAATATTATTGTTATTGTTGCGAATCTTCAAGTCATTTCCAACTATGGTTACTAGGGCTGGGCAATTCGTTTCGTTAATTCATAATTCGTTAAAAATTTCGTTAATTTTTGAATTACGAAACGATTACAAAACTTATTTTTAAACCTGGAAGTGTTTTTAAATATCGAAACGGCAGGTGCCAAAAATTTTTGTATTTCCGTCCATTTCGGAAATACGTAAGATGGCCGCCTGGCGATGCTTGCTGGGAGCTCTCCTCTCTCGGTGCCGGCTGAGCAAGCGAGCGAGAGGGCGAGCGAGAGGGCGAGCGGCGAGCGAGAGGGCGAGCGAGAGGGGGAGCGGCGAGCGAGAGGGCGTTTCGTTATTATTTCCGTATGTCTGGTGCAAGTTTTATAGTTGTTTCCCTCTCCCTGGTTGCAAGCTGCATTTACCCCACTTCCGGGTCCCTGGCCTCTGCTTAAGTGGATCAAATTCTCCTCTCCTCCTGTCGTCACCTCACCTCGTTCCTCACTCTGGCCTGCGTGCATTGGGCAAAGAGACACAGCAGTGCAGCACTCAGAGACCTGCCTGTTGCCTGCCTAACCTCTTTCCTTCTCCAGGTTAAAACGATTATATTAATTATATATTATTATTATTATTATTATTATTATTAAGAAGGGATGGCCATCTTTCAGTACTGCTTTGACTGTCCCATACATTCACGAAGGCAGAAAGTGGTTTGTTATTATTATTATTATTATTATTATTATTGAGAAGAAGCACTGTCAAACCAGAATAGAGATGTCACTCACCCACCCTCCTCTCTCTCTCCTTCCCCCCCCCTTTCCTTCTCCAGGTTAAAACTATTATATTAATTATATTTATTATTATTATTATTATTATTATTAAGAATGGATGGCCATCTTTCAGTACTGCTTTGACTGTCCCATACATTCACGAAGGCAGAAAGTGGTTTGTTATTATTATTATTATTATTATTATTATTGAGAAGAAGCATTGTCAAACCAGAATAGAGATGTCACTCACCCACCCTCCTCTCTCTCTCCTTCCCCCCCTTTCCTTCTCCAGGTTAAAACTATTATATTAATTATATTTATTATTATTATTATTATTATTATTATTATTATTATTAATATTATTAAGAATGGATGGCCATCTTTCAGTACTGCTTTGACTGTCCCATACATTAACGAAGGCAGAAAGTGGTTTGTTATTATTATTATTATTATTATTATTATTATTGAGAAGAAGTACTGTCAAACCAGAATAGAGATGTCACTCACCCACCCTCCTCTCTCTCTCCTTCCCCCCCTTTCCTTCTCCAGGTTAAAACTATTATATTAATTATATTTATTATTATTATTATTATTATTATTATTATTATTAAGAATGGATGGCCATCTTTCAGTACTGCTTTGACTGTCCCATACATTCACGAAGGCAGAAAGTGGTTTGTTATTATTATTATTATTATTATTATTATTGAGAAGAAGCACTGTCAAACCAGAATAGAGATGTCACTCACCCACCCTCCTCTCTCTCTCCTTCCCCCCCTTTCCTTCTCCAGGTTAAAACTATTATATTAATTATATTTATTATTATTATTATTATTATTAAGAATGGATGGCCATCTTTTAGTACTGCTTTGACTGTCAAATACATTCACGAAGGCAGAAAGTGGTTTGTTATTATTATTATTATTATTATTATTATTATTGAGAAGAAGCACTGTCAAACCAGAATAGAGATGTCACTCACCCACCCTCCTCTCTCTCTCCTTCCCCCCCTTTCCTTCTCCAGGTTAAAACTATTATATTAATTATATTTATTATTATTATTATTATTATTATTATTATTAATATTATTAAGAATGGATGGCCATCTTTCAGTACTGCTTTGACTGTCCCATACATTCACGAAGGCAGAAAGTGATTTGTTATTATTATTATTATTATTATTATTATTATTGAGAAGAAGCACTGTCAAACCAGAATAGAGATGTCACTCACCCACCCTCCTCTCTCTCTCCTTCCCCCCCTTTCCTTCTCCAGGTTAAAACTATTATATTAATTATATTTATTATTATTATTATTATTATTATTATTATTATTAAGAATGGATGGCCATCTTTCAGTACTGCTTTGACTGTCCCATACATTCACGAAGGCAGAAAGTGGTTTGTTATTATTATTATTATTATTATTATTGAGAAGAAGCACTGTCAAACCAGAATAGAGATGTCACTCACCCACCCTCCTCTCTCTCTCCTTCCCCCCCTTTCCTTCTCCAGGTTAAAACTATTATATTAATTATATTTATTATATTTATTATTATTATTATTATTATTATTATTATTATTATTATTATTAAGAATGGATGGCCATCTTTCAGTACTGCTTTGACTGTCCCATACATTCACGAAGGCAGAAAGTGGTTTGTTTCACCCCTCCTCTCTCTCTCTTTCCCCCCTCTTTCCTTCTCCGAGGTTAAAACTATTATTTTCACGTCGCGCAACCGCCATTTTAACGAATTGATTCGTTAATATTAACGAAATTTCGTAAATACCGAACTTTTTTAAGGGAAAATTTTGTAATTATTTTAAATATCGAAACAAAAAAAAAACCCCAAATACAAATCGATTTTAGAAACAAATTTTTCCGTTGTTACCCAGGCCTAATGGTTACTCTAAGGAGAACCTATCATGGGATTTTCTTGGCCAGATTTGTTCAAAGGAGTTTTTACTTTGTCTTCCTCTGAGGGTGAAAGAGTATGAATTACCCAAGGTCATCCAGGGCATTTCCAAGTCTGAATGGGGATTTGAACCCTAGTCTCCAGAGCCAAAAATCAATGCTCAAACCACTGCAGCATGCTAGCTCTATGTGAGACATGGCTCAGTACTTTACACTCATTTCAAAGAAGTGAACATTATCAGATCTAGTATCTACATCATGCGAGCAAATGGAAAAAGAAATAGAAGAGCCCATTTCCATGGTAAAAGGATATTTAAGATTTAGAGACCTAAAGCATGCCTAAGGCATTTAGAAGCTGTGCAAGCAAGTGAACAAGAGCAGCTGTTGCAAACATCAGTTTCAGAGCATGGAAGCTTTCCAGATGTACATGCTTCATGCACACACAGAAGGTAGGAGCAGATCAACCAAGAAAGATTTGCAAAAACACTTTTGAAGTTAGTAAAGAAATAAACAATACCTCCTGTCCCCACCATACACACACACATAGAATCTGAATTCTGTACAGAAGTATAGAATCTAAAATTATCCAACAGGACCTATAAAAATAATTATTCTGACATGATCCAGGTTTGGGAGTCCTATAAAGATTGTGGCTATAGTGATGGAAAATGGCATTGAATGCTGTAAAAACACACAAACTTTCAGAATGCTGATTATTATTATTATAAGAATTTCATTTTCAACAGAGATCAGAAGATGTTCTTAAAGCACCTGTGCTAGCACTTGTGTTGAATTTTCATGGATCTTCAAAGGCTTCCTCATTAGTGGAAATTAAAAAAAATCATCTTAAATTTATTAGGAAAATAACTTGAAGCAGAAATGCTGGAATGATTGCATCTTTATTGTTCCTGATGAGTCAAAAGATCCTTCCTTATAAGCTTGCTTGAGTCACTTTTGGATTTTTCCATACATTTAGTTTTGCCTCTTTGTCTTTTCCCCCCACAATCCTGACAACTCCAATCCAGCATAATGTAAAATTACACCATCATAATTGCATATGTTTTCACACTGCTGTAGAACAAAACAGCAGATACATTTAGGCTGTGCCCAGTTCTGACTTGCTTAGTTATAGCATAAATCCTAAGAAGTGAAACTGTTCAATCACTCATGAGGCAATATTTTGTTACTATATATTCAATAAGTAAGCCACTGTAATAAGAGTCATACAGTCCTGAGTAGGATATTAACCTTTCCCCTGGCCCTAAAAATTACAACTGCTTTGTTCTTTGTCTTGCAACTCTTCTGATGTTGTGGTGGAGCATCCATTGGCCTGTAGAGCCCAGTTTAGGTGGTTCAGTTCGCCTTGGAGGAGGTGGGGTTTCCAGATTCTTTTTGCATGGTCTACCAGGGCTTTAATTGTGCTTCTTTTTTTTTACTTGGGTGATGGTAAAAACTCCAAAGACCCACCCAGAGGAAAAGTTCCTTACCATACATTAAGAGAACCACTGACCACCTAGGGAAACTGATGAAGAAATGCAACCTACAAACTATCTACAGACCTACTAAAAAATCCAACAAATGCTACATACAGCAAAGGACAAGAGGGATCCTCTCACCTCTGCAGGAGTCTACCGTATATCATGCAGCTGTGGACAAGTCTACATAGGGACCACCAAACACAGTTGCCAAACATCACTGTCCCCATTGCAAAAGAACATGCAGATCAAGAATAGGTATATCTACAGTCACCTACAGACCCACAGCCAAGACCCTACACTTGGAAAGCAATCATACTCGGCCACGAGTGATAGCCTATGATGATGATTATGATGGGTGATGAATTTGTAGAACAGCCACCAACTGCATACCTATATCAAAAATGAGGTATTCTTAATTACTCTTCTAATGTTTAGTTGCATCCTTTTAAAAAACATGACTAGAGGATTGTTTTTTTTTAACACTGATGAATTATATCTATTTTAAAAATAAGAACCTTGACAAGAGATCCATGGTCTGATACAGCAAAATTACACCATAGAAAGTGTCAAGTGATTCATTGTTCTAATAAAGCCTTCATCTTAATTTATTCCTTTCAGGCTTCAGAAATCAGGTGAATGTCTGATTGATGGCCTTAAAGTGTGGTGTTCTGGCATGGAGCTTAGTCTTTTTTAAAAATATATATATATAATTTTTATTTAGGGTTTTAAAGGGTACATTTGGGGGGTGGTTAATCACCAGCATGTTATATTTGTAAAAATATGTGGGGATTTGGGGTGGGGAGAAAAGAGAAGAGAAGAAAAGAAGAGAGAGAAAAAGAAGAAAAAAGTGTATGGAGGTATTGGGTTTTGAGTGTGGGAAAGATTAGTAGTTTAGTTAATGATTTTTCCCATATAGCTCTGTTAGTAGTGGTAAATTCATCAAGGCTTTCCTCTCTCTGACCAAAATCTAATTGATGTTAAAGTAGTTTTTGATTGGAGACCAATCCGTGTTGGCTGATCCGATATTCTGTTTGGTTTTCAAGTATTGAGTTAAATTGTCTATGTTCATTATATCCAGTAACTTGAGTGTCCATTCTTCTATAGTTGGCATCTCTTTAGCCTTCCATTTTCTAGCAATGACCATTCTTGCCGCCGTAGCCATGTGGAAGAGTAGCTTGTCTTTGTTATTTTCTATTTCGAAGTCCAGTATCCCTAGGAGATAATATTCCAGTTTAATTTCAATTCTTAAGTCTAATATCTTTTTGAAATTTCATGAATCTTCTTCCAATTTTTTTTTGACTTCTCACACGTCCACCATAGATGGAAAAAAGTTCCTTTCTTACTTTGACATTTCCAGCAGGAGTCGGATACATTTTTATAACATTTCGCCAATTTACTGGGTGTGATGTACCATTGGTACATCATCTTGGTCCAATGCTCCCACACGTCATAAGAATTTATCCATTTTAGTTTGGTGTTCCATATCTTTTCCCAATCGGAGATTCTGATTGGGTGCCCAATGTTTGCTGTCCATTTTAACATACAGGCTTTTGTTTGGACTTTCTCTGTTGCCCAGTTTAGTAAGACTCTATATAGTAATCACCTTTCTTTCAGAAACCATTATCTTATCCCATATTTTGTCTCCTGATTCAAATCCCAATTTTTTTGTCTTTATTGAAGGCCTCCTTGAGCTGTCTGTACTGGAACCACAATAGATCCCCATATGTTATTCTGATTTCTTCCAGTGTCTTAATTGTATAGTTGTCCATATTTTTCCTTATAATTTCTTTATATCTGGGCCACTTCTCCTATCCTAACTCTCTTCATTGGGCTGATTCTAAGGAGGATATCCACAGTGATGTTTTCTTACAAAATTTGAATTTATATTTCTCCCAGATTTTAATCAGAGAGGATCTAACAAAATGGTTGCCAAAATTTTTCTAGATCTTTCTTTTTGCATACCACATATATGTGTGCCAGCCACTTCAAAGATTGTGTCCTTCCAGCGCTAAGTCTTTTACTCTGTTGAGGTTGACCCATTGTGTGTGTGTGTGTGGGGGGGGGGGGGTGAGAACCACACCATTAGAGGATGTGACACCAAAATTATGGTCTACAAAAATGTTGTGCATGGCTTTAGCAGAATTCTTTTTAATTTTAAACATAAAAAATCCCTGTTGTAAGATACAATGACAAAATAGTTTTCACACACTCAGCTTACAGGTACTCTGTCTATCTATCTATCTATCTATCTATCTATCTATCTATCTATCAGGCTGTCTCCTTATTTTAAAAGTGTAAGGTATCAGCAGAATTGTACTAATTTTTGTATAAAAATCCATATAGTAGTTAGGACTGACAACAGCAACATTTTTCATAAGCCCAATTTACATGTACTGTATCAATATACTTACATAGATAAAATGCTATGCTAATTTACTTTTTGAACCTTTAATATCTATGCATTCCAGTACAGCTGTCATTATGACCCAATTACAGGAACATTTCAAATCACAAACTGTTGTTTTTTCATTGCTATTATTTTTTAAAAAATGGTGATTTTGTCAAATTTTCTGGTATTCTAGCTATAATATGTATTCTGATCTGGTTGATCTAGGAGAAGGGCTATGAATTACTGTGTTGGGTGACACCAGCCCTAGTGATGGCAACAACTGAGCTTATGCACCTGAACAAGAACCAGGGTCTTGGCTGAAGGTCCTCAGACACAGAGACAAATGACATGTCTGAAATAATATCACCTTTCAATGCAAGTGTCTAATTAATTAAGTTTCAGCTTGCCCCTGTGATAAATTGGAAATGATTTAATTATAATCAGAATGATCTAAATTGAATAGCTTATGTTTCAAAGAGTCACTTGTGTAGTGCTAAGAAGCTCATTAAAATCAATTTGCAGAATGCACGGCTGTCATGTTTCTTTCCTGAACCACAGTAATATTAACACTATTTGATTATTTCCCTGTAGGACAGCATTGATACAGCATTCTATTTTTAAAAAGACAAAGGAAAACTCATAAGACACATTGAGAGCTATTTATTTTTCTCTATACGTTTAGACGCACAGAATGGAAGATATTCATGAAAGAAAGTGTTGTGACATGTCCTTTATGACAAGAAAAAAATAGGGCAATAACAGGGGTAATAATAGATTGCAATGTCATAACATTCATGTTACATAGCTTTCCCCACAAAGATGGCTTTCAGATCATGTAAAGTTCCTATTTTGTTTACTTACCATATTTCATTGTATCTAGTACACCATCTAAGGTGCCCTCTTTTTGGAGCCTAGATTCAGTGTAACATTATTAGAATGTAATTGTAGAATAAAGATACAGCATGCCTAGACATGCAAACATTAATTGTACTGAGTGACAGACCAGTCATTATGATTTCAGCTTAGTACTAGCACCCTTAATGTACTGTCAAAGGCTTTCATGGCTGGAATCACTGGGTTGTTGTAGGTTTTTTTTCGGGCTATATGGCTATGTTCTAGAGGCATTTTCTCCTGACGTTTCGCCTGCATCTATGGCAAGCAACCTACAACAACCCACTAGCACCCTTAGCTTACAATAGGCATATCTCCAGGCCATTTTGGTTTTGTAATAACCATTTAACAGACAATGCTAGATGTGTTGAAGGTTCTGTGGCCTATAAACAGTTCATTACATCCAACATTGCCCAGATGTACTTCTGCTCATGCAGTGGCAGCTTCTTTTCCCACTTCACTTCCTTGGTGCTACACATAGTAGAGAAAGGGTTGTGGAGATAGGAAATAATTAGATTGATCAATAGAGTCCATTCCACTAGTGAAAGATACTGTTAGTTATCACTCAGTGAACAGCAACAAGAAATTACAACTGGAATTCCTTATCAGGAATTGCACAAGTATTCGGCAGCTCTGTGTCTATAACCACATTTCCCACTCCATAACCCACTTTATAAACCATCATCATGGCCATTACTGAGTTTTGTGATAAGCAGATTTATGTCCAGTGATATTCCTGTAGCTGTTAAGCTGTGACAAACTTTGGCAGAGACTCCCAGAAATCCTCAGGAGATCCCTGCAGATAGCACTGACCCCCTTACTCCCAAACACCATGAAAATTACTATGCTGGGAAGGAAGTATTGCTAGAAAATCATATTTGGAGTAATTTTGGTTGTTACACAATCTGAACAAAATTCTGACCTTTGCAACAAGCAATGTGAGCTGTGAAATCCCTATTTGTTTTTTGACTTAAAGGGCATGTCACAACCTTTTTTTTTTTTGCATCAATACTTTCTTTTCAGTGTACATGTCTAAAACTATAAAAGGCAAAGGTTTCCCCTTGACATTAAGTCTAGTCGACTCTGACTCTGGGGCGGGGGGTCTCATCTTCATTTCTAATCCGGAGAGCTGGTGTTGTCCATAGACATCTCCTACATCATATGGCCGACATGACTGCATTATCTTCCCACCAAAGTGGTACCTATTGATCTACTCACATTTGCATGTTTTAGAACTGATAGGTTGGCAGAAGCTGGGGCTAAAAATGGGAGCTCACCCCGTCCTGTGGATTTCAACTGCTGACCTTCCAGTCAGCAAGTTCTGATGCATAGCAATTTAACCTGCTGCACCACCACGGCCCTGTCTACAACTATAGGAAAAGATAAATAATATGCAATGACTCTTATGAGTTCCTTTTTCTTTCCATATCATGCTGTATTAATTTCCCTCAAGGAAATTAATCAAGGACTGATTTATGCCATCATCATTCACCACCAAGAGGATTCTGGCCTACACTTTCTTATATTTCCTTCAATGTTTTTGAAAGGACACCAATTTTGATGATTTGGTAACAAGCAGATTAATTAAACTTCCCACTGCAGAGCTCTTTTTACTTTAAATTCAGATACATGTACCAGAGAATTTCCTAGCAAACTTAAGTCCAAGTAGACATCTAAATACATAACACTAAGCAGCAGCATTTTAACAATGCATAATACCAGTTGAAATATAACTTGTCCATTATTCCTTGACTACAGAACACTAACATACTATTTCAGCACATAGTTCAGAGCATGATTACCTGTACTACTTTGCTATAACCTGAAAAACTTGAAGCTTCTTAAATGAAATCAAGTGTTGTCCTCATCTTCAAAATCCTTCTCCATTCTACTCGATTCAATTCAATTTGATCTGCTGTGACAGACAGCATAGAGAAGTAGCCTGTTAGACAGGCAGAAATATAATCAAAAATCTAATAAGCCACTTCTATGAAAGATGACTTCTTTAGAAAAATGACCACTACACCCAGAAAACTATGTACATTAAAACGTTTGTGTGAATAATAGGTAAAACATAAAAGGAAAAATAAATTAAAATATCTTATTTTTTCTTTTTATTTTATCCTGAAGCATGTTAGACACTCAGGTAGAAACAATTTCCCACAACTCACTGCTGTCTCAACAAACTCAAATGTGGTGGAGGAAGCCTTTAGCAAGCCACAAGAACATGAACAGGACTGTGTGAAATTGCTTCTGTGTCCTCAGTCATTATGACTGCAATTTCCCAGTAGGAATTTGTGCAGAGCATTTTCCTTTTCAGAGCAGTTAAAATGTTTTTTTTTAAAAGAAGTCATATTTTTAAGCGTCTGGAACTTTTTGGTTACCATGGATTACCTCTGTCCCCAAGGAATATGTTAGCACTGCTAGCATGGTACAGAAGCAAAATGCAGAGGTGCAAGACACAATGGAGCCTACCAAGACTGTATATATCACAGTATGACCTCCGTACCCACAGGGGATATGTTTCTAGATGTTGCATGTGGATGTTGCAGCAAGCCCTATTGAAATAAATAACCCCTGGTGAAAAAAAAATTCCAGAGTTGTGCTGGAGGACCGATAATATGCCTAAAGATGAAATATTTGTTAGGTATTTATATAAATGAATCCGTAAATACTGGACTTGCAAGGTTGTACTATACTTGTGGAATGTTCAATTTAAGTAGCTTTCAATATAGCCATCCCTTCATAGCCATGCTTCCCTCAACATTTTCTTTCTTTGGCTGAGTTCTGGGAAAGCAAGGGAGGCAGAGAGGGAAGTACCCCTCACCCTGGTCCCTCTTCCACTGGTGATACTGGAAGAGCAGAGACCCAGAAACGAGTTTTGAGACCTTACATAGTTGCCCCAGTGCCTGGTGCTGGGTGCTGCCCACCTATCTCCTTGGAGGCGAGGTAAACAGAAAAGTGTCTTTGTGGGGGCCTCACAATTTGGGGGGGGGGGCACACACAGTCTGCAGCCATATATGTTGTGCACCATAGCTTTAGGAGATACTGTCTGGGTATAAACAATATAAAATCTAATCCAGTTGAGAATTTTAAAATTATTCAGTTGTCTTCGAAGCAGATATTCCAAGTCAGCAAAGTTCATATCCTGAGAAAAGTAATCATGAACGTCTGTGATATCTCTGCTTTCATGTACAAAGAGATGAAAATGTACTGCGGTCATATGGCCTTCTTAGCATTGAACACTATTCTACCCATTCATCATTGGTGCCTTGGTTAATTTGCACCAGAGTGCTGCACGGTTTTTGTGAGGAGCTTTGAAAATAAGACCTATAGGTTAATTTATTTTCAAAAGGTGACTTTCTTTTCAAAAGGTAACATTAAGCAGATAAGAACAATTTTTGAAAATGGATTTGTCATGGGGACAAAGACCATGCTTTGGCTTTCAGATATAAGTACTGTTGAATTTTTAAAAGAACATAAGAGGTTAAGAGAAGTGCTTTATGAAGCCTCTAGAGTGACAGGAAGATTTCATTCCACAGGATACAGAAGAATATATAAAAAAGCCTAGATATATTGTTAAATAACAAGAAATCAGAGAAAAGCATGCCACCTAGTGAATTGTAAAGGGCATCTTACAGCAATGTTTTTCTTCACTTAACACTAACTTGTTTTATTTCACTAAAAGGCCATGGTTACACCCTTGGATTTCCACCTTCGAACATTATTTAGCCCTTTCAAGTAATAAAAGCTATTCTGAGTCAATCAAACAATGGGATGAACAAGGTTTGAGTTTGTGGAGTTAGTCTTAAAGCAGGCAGGGAGGAGAATATGTGACTGATGATCAAAAGTGTGTAGAGTTTTTTCCCCCCTAATCCAGACTTCTTGAAAAAAAATCATAGAAATGTCACTCCATAGGTTAAAGAAGGTACCCTTCCACTACTAAGGTCCCCAGTGAATACGGATATATTGATCTTTGTATTGAAACCTGTATTATATTTTTTGAAAAATTCACTTCAGTTCAGAATAATTGCTCCCAATCATATGAGTTAGTCAGAAGAAAGATGCTGGGTGAGGAGGTGATATGGGAAAGGGTTTTATGTCCCACATAACCTTCCAAGTGTCCTTTAATCTGCTTTGTTGCATGAAAGATTTGTGATGTTCCTATCACCAATGTTGAAAGAAGATTGATTATCAGTCTGGTCAGGTTCTGCACATAGAAGGGCAGTGGGTAGACTTAAGCCCGGATCCATTTTTAGCCATTCGCTTTGCCAAATCCGGCTTCTTTGGTTTGATCTGGTATCTCTAACACCAAGGGCCCAGCCATTACAGATTAGCATCTGAAAAGGGACTACATGGCAGTCAATTATGACTCCTCCTCCCCTATTTGGCATCACAGTTTAATCTTTTTTATTTTCCTTTATTTTCCACATTCTTTTTATTTAGTGGGACTGACTGGAAGTTGGGGGACTGAGAGACTCTATCTGCATAAGCGTGTATGTTGTATGTGTGCATACGCGTGTGTTGAGGCCAAGCAGGGCACAGCCACAAGAAGCCTGATTTGTTACTGTTTTCCTTGTTTACCTGTGTCATATTAATTATTTAGTTTATCTGTTATCTACGCATGCATTTGGGGCTTGGAGAGTCACCCTTTTAGCTTCTTTTTCTCCTTCCCCTCCTCTCCTTCAGAAAATACTTGTAAAAGATAATAATTATCATTATTTTAATAGTAATCCCAGCAAACAAAAAGAGAAGCTACCTCTCCTCTAGAGTAGAAAAATAGAAAGAACTTGAAGGAAGCAAAAGCCCAAGCAGAAAGGAGATTGCAGGCAGTAGAGAAAAGATGGGGATTTTTAAGGTAGTCCAGGGAGGATAGTTCCACTGAGCTCCAGGCCATTGGCCTTCTTTCCCTGGCCCTCCTTAAAATGTCTTGGAAAGCTGTGTGGTGTGCTGCTGGTGCTAAGAGAGGAAGTGTGTGTGTCTGCCACTCCTCTAGAGTAGAAACAGCTTTAAGAAGCATTAACCCAATCTCCCCCTCCACAAACAGAAGGAAAAGGACCCACAAGAATGGTATCTTAACTTTGGTCCTTTTAAAATCTAGATCTTAATGAAGGATATGGAAGGGGAGCCTGTGGGAAGCCCCCCCCCCCAATAATGGTCTGGATATGGTGCTTCCTTAACCCCGTTGCTGAAGCCCAGGCTTCCTTGAAGGGAAGAAAAGAAAGGCTCCTAGGGGAATGGGGAGCTTTGTAAGTTCTCCATTGTCGCCAACTGGCTAAAAATATACACTTTTTTTTTTGATGCGGAATGAAAATGCCCATTCAGCAGTGTGCCTTTTTTTTGGGAGGTGCAAAAACAGATATGGGAGGCTTCTGGTATCCAGCAAGCAGAAACAGATAGCGATTCACCAGAAATGCACTAGCCTAGCAGTGGGGCTCCACGTTGCACTTTGTTAGTCTGCTGCTTGAAGCTATTGCGAAAGAATGTGTCTTGTGACCAATGTTGATTTAACTGTAAAGGGAACTGACAGATTTGTCAATCTCTACTGACAACAATGAATATCTCACTGCTCTCATATTTTGGAAGAAACACTATAAAATATTCTTGAGGTGGAGGAACATGCAAGGAAAAACAATATCATTTTCTTTCTTTTTGGCAAAGAGAGGATAGGAAGAAAAGAGAAGATAGGAAGCAATATTTAAAATGAGTTATATGGTAGCTGGGAATACTAAGAACTCGCACAATTAGAAAGGATTTTCTAAAATTGTAATGAGCAATGCAACAGTATTCTAATCTGTCAATGTGTTATTTCCAATATGAATGAAAATATGTGAAATGCTATCATTTGATTCTCCTAAAAGTATTAAAGTAATAAAACAATGGTCTGTGGGGTAAGTAAAGAAAGAAAAATGTATTTGATGAAACCTTTATTTCTTCCAAGCAAACACCTCAAAACTCAAAGAGCACATTAGGGGAAAATTAGTTGACTACTGCTATTTTACTTATTTGTTCTTGCATTTGTGTGTTTGCATGTGTGTGTGTAGGGGGGCGGGGAGCAGACAAAACAGTCTGAATATGAAGTATGAAATTATTGATTTGGATAAAATTGAGCCCTTTTCATTAGGCAATAATTCCTTTCTGTTGTCAAAAGAGAAAAGATTACCATTTTCACTGAAATGTATACAGCACCTTCTAAATTGTGAACATATTCACTTTTTTAAAAAAGTTGAGGTCAGACCATCTAAAGTAAAACATATTATTTCAAGCCAAAATGTCTGTAATATTAATCACCTGGGGAGCAAAGATGAAGGCCAGTTGTTTCATATTTTGCTCCCAGAATTTTTTTTATGCAAAATGTTTCTATTAGGCATGGGCAATTCATGGTTATAAATGATTCTAAAGAACTTAGAAAACTAACGTTCTGCTGGTGAAAAGTTCTGCTTTGCTTCTACAGTGTTGCTAAAGTTCTGGTAGTGAAAATCTCAGAACTCTAAGAAAACTTTCAAAATTACATTGTTATTTCATTTTTGGCTATTTTTATGACAGAACCAATTAGGAACTGCCATTTATAATGAAAATTTGAAAGTTTTGTTAGAGTTCTGAAATTTTCATCACCAGAACTTTACTAACACTGTAGACTCAAAGCACCAGCACCCCACTAGTTTTCACCACCAGAACTTTCATTTTGTAAGTATTTTAGAACCATTTAGAACCATGGATTGCCCATGCCTAGTTTAGTTTCTATAAAGAATCGTTTTCAATTTTTTTTCTAATTTCACCAAAAAGTTCTCAACGTCCATGAAAGGTCTCAGTCCTGATGTGTGTGTGCCTTCAAGTCCATCAATGTATGGTGACATCATGAATTTCACAAGGTTTTCTTGGGAAATGTATATTCAGAGGTGGGTTTGCTAGTTTCTTCTTCTGAAATATAGCCAGTAGCAGCCAATATTCATTTGTAGTCTCCTACACAAGTACTAACTAGGGATGAACATATTTAGCTTCTGAACCAGTGGTTCTCAACCTGTAGGTTCCCAGATGTTTTGGCCTTCAACTCTCAGAAATCCTAACATCTGGTAAACTGACTGGGATTTTTAGGAGTTGTCAGCCAAAATACCTGGGGATGCATAGGTTGAGAACTACTGTAATTGCCTTGGCCAATTTTTGGTAAAAGCAATTTTTTAAAACTGCTTCCCCTCCATTAAAAAATCAGGTTTTTGGCACACTCCATGTCTTTCGTTCAAAAACCAGTGATTAGTAACCCCCACAACCCCCCCCCCCAATGTTTAAGGATTTCTCACAAAAAGACCATATTTATTAAAAAAAATCAATGAAAGCACATGAAAAACCCCTCTTGTAATATTGTCTTATGGGGTGTCAGCAGTTAAACTGTAAGAACTGTTAAACTGTTGAGTTATTCACTGGGTAAGCTTACTTGGAATTACCATCTGGCACAGCAGACCTTCTCCATATTGAATGGGATTAGATATACACTTTGGTTTTATCGACAGTCTCATCTGACACAGAAATATTTGGTCCAATCTCATACCAATGTCTTCCTAACTGAAAAATGGCAATGCCACATCAGGGCGGGGAGTTGTCCTTGGCCCAGGTACTCCAAAAAGCCAGAAGCAGTGCCATGGTGAAGACTGCAGAGGGGATACATATTTTAGGTTTTCCCAAGATGGGATAAGCTTTTGACTTTCACCAAAAGAAGGGGATAGTTCTCTTTTTTGAGTTAAGGTACAGTATTCATATTGATCCATGGATAAGCAGACCCCTCCTCCCATTTTCTTTTCTCAAATAGTCCATTAGAGGGCAGTTAAATGCATTAATGAGTTATTATTGGGTAAATGTAAAGTTGCTAATACTCAATTGACAAGATAATTTAAGATGGCTACACTATTATTGTATTTTTTTTTAAAAAAATTCTTTTGAGCATTTATATCCTGTCCTTCTCACCCCCGAAGGGGGACTCAGGATGGCTTACAACAGGCAGCCATTAAATGCCAACACAATATATTAAAATAATAATTACAATCAACACAGTTAAAACAGTTATAAATATTCACTCAAATAGAGCCCTTTGTAGCTATTATGGGAATTCTGACTTGTCATAAGGTTCCATAATATAGAAACCTCAGAGTCTACCTGAATCATTGCAGAATGAGTGCCAGATCAAGTCAGAGATATTTTTCTACAAAGAATACCAAAGATATTTGGAAGTAAGTGTGTGTATCTATCTCTATCATTTATCATCTTTCTGGAGTTAAAAAAGGAAAGATTGATTTATATTAGCTTTGAAGAATCTCAAAACAGACAAAAGTGCATTATTCTGCACTATAGAATCAAAATAATTTGACACCACTTTAAACTGCCATGCTTCAATGCTATGGAATCATAGGAGTTCTAGTTTGATGAGACACCAGCAATATTTGAGAGAAAAGATTAAAGACCTTGTAACTGCTAGAATTCCATAGCACTGAGCTATGGCAGTTAAAGCGATGTCAGTCTCCATTAATACTATATTTTAAATGCACCCCACCCCACCAAAAAAAACCCCATTATTTTCTAAGAGGCTCATCTCTGAAGGGAAAAAAATCAAACATAGAAAGCTTCATCTACTTACTTACCAAGGGGTAAGCCAGCTGAACTCAAAACAACTTGATTATCAGCAGACATGTAGAGAATTGCACTGTAAGACATTAGAATAATGGTATGAATTTTACTCAGAAGACTTTCCTTTTAAACCCCAATGTGTATTCTTGCTTGCTTGTTTATTTCTTCCTACATAGGGAGAAAATCCTCAAGGCATCCTCAAAGACAAAATCTATTATTTTCTTACAAATTTGAGAAATGACTCTTAGCACTGAAAATGTGTTCCAGAGCTGAACTACACATTATATTTAGCAGTCTAACAGAACGATATTTCATTTCAAGCACTGATAAAGGAGAAACAGAACCAAATACAAATTTATTTTCTTATACAATTCTGATCTGCATTTTTATTGTTCTCTGCTGTGTTTTGTGCAATTGACCTTCCTAATAACAAAATAGTGATAATGGCAAACTATGCTGCATGTAGTTTGCTGAATTTCTGCTTTGTTTTCTCACATTATCTTTTCCAACTACAGGTAGTCCCCAAGTTGCAAACAAAATAGGTTCTTTCACTATATTCTTGAGGTGAATTTGTAAGTTGGATTTGTAAGTTGGAACAGGTATATTTTTAAGTGCAACTCCAGCCAAATATATATATTTGGATATTTAGCTTTGGGTAGCTTAGGATTAACATCCCATATGTTGTTTGTTTTGCTGCCTGTGCCCCTGTTCAGATGATTTCACCTCATTTTCTGTGCCTGTGAGAAATGAATTTTGAAAAAAAAATGCTTTCTCTCTCACTTCCTGTTGTCTCACCCCTGTTTGTAACTATGAGTCATTCGATTTTTTCATATTCTTCTTTTCAAATGTGGGATATGTATGTATGTCATGTAGAAAGGGCAACAAATATATTTGAGTCTGGGTCAAGCTTACAACATTCCAGTAGCTTTAAAGCTTTGGCAAAACAAGTTGTCTCTTTATTACAGAAAACCTACTGGTTGTGATCAAAATTGCTTTTCATTCTTAATGATCCTTTCAGCACAAAAGGATCATGAGGAGAAAGGAGGAAAACAGAAAATGAAATCAATGTGGGTCATAAACAGCAAGAATACTAGCAAAAAAATGAAGTCTCCATAAAGTGTTATGCTTAACTAAAATAACTGGTTTCTTTCTTATTCTTTTTTTTTAAACTAAAGACTCACATTACTTTTTGAAAGACCCTTTCTATTACAAATCACATCATGCCATTAATATTGTTAGTTGTTTTTCAGTGTTTTTATGCAACCATCTTTTGAAATCAGTCAAGCACCTTGCAAACATATGCTTTCCATGAAAAGTAGATTAAAATGGCCAACAAAATTATCAGTAATGAGAGGACAAATTACTAGTGCAGCTATCTAAAATAAAGAGTTGAGGAATCATCTCCTGACAGCAAATTCCAAGCAGAGAAATTTGGAAAGCCACAGTGCTTGATAATGGCTGATGCAACCAGTCTGAAATGAAACTCTTCGCTCTCAATTGTTTATTATATTTTTTCTGGTTGGTTGGTTGGTTTTATGTTTTTGGCAAAAGAGCAAAAACATATCCATGAACTGTTAACATAATCTGCTTTGAAAAAAATGTAAGTGATTGAGTGAAAGAGCTACAGACTAAAGTAGCACACAATCCGATGATTAGATTAGAAGGCCTGCCAAAACCTAAAATGCCGTTGGTCTCAGCTTCCAGAAGAAATGCACATGTGACTCATCTCCATTTCCTATCACAGAATTTTTTTAAAGAGAATTGAAATATTGTGCTTCCACAGTGTATAGACCTAACATTACCAGTAGTGAATCATTTTCAGCTATGACAATGATCAAAGAACACTGAATTCGGGGGATGATCTGAGCCAGCTATACCATTAGGCAGGATGAAGCATTCATCCCATGCAGCAAGATGTTATAGGACAAAGACAGAAGAGTAGCTACTGTGGAAGGCCCATTGAAGTAATTGCCCCTGCTCTACAATGATTTTTAATTCACTTGCCAATTTCTAGCTCTGCAGAGAGTGAGACACTGAAAAGGATATACATTTAGAACTCAGGTACTTACTTTGCATTCTCTTTGCTTTCTCTTTGGATATGTAAACCATTTCTTTAAAATTTTATACTCCCATTGTGACAAAATATGTCAACATGATGAGATTGGTCACTAAAAATTTGCTACTCCTAGAAAAAAAATCCAAGACAATGGGATTTTTCAATGAGTTTACAACATTTTGGACAAAATTTAAAAACAACCACATCTTTCTGTTCCAAGTTGTTATATTTTTCTCTTATGAAAGTTAAGTATACAGGCACATGCAGGCACACACACACATACAGAGCAACGCCGTACTTGCTGAGTGAACAAAAAAGGTGAACAACATATTCCATCCCAATTTTAATTTCCATATAGCAAAGCAGAAGCCATCAAAGTTGCATGCAATTTGTGAAAAGAGCAGTTTTGCAAATGTGCAAATTATCATCAAGTAATGATCAACAATAGCAAAAATTCATCATGTCACTAGTGAAAAGAAATCTTTTTAAAGGGCCTGATATTGGTACTTTTGTGAAATGTTCATAATATTTACATTATTTGTGGGTTATGCTTTTAACGAAGATTGGAATCCTGTTGGTGACATACATCAGTATTTTGCATTGTTTATGTCCTTCTACAGCTGGACATAAACTGTAGATTATCTGCTTTGAACTGGATTATATGAGTCTACACTGCCAAATAATTTGGGATAAGCAAATAATCTGGGATCAGATCCTGGGATACAGGACAGTGTAGATCCAGCCTAAGTCATTTAGCACCTGCAACAAACTCCCATCTGCCTCATCTAGTTTTCTGATGTCTGAGTGCTCCTCCATAGCCACTGCGAGACCAAGAGATAGTAGGAAATTGGCCAGGTTGTTGTGTTTTGGTAACAAGCACATAAAGTAACAGGCGTGTATTCCTGGACCTCCTGGGATTCCTCTGAAGATCCTGTGTGTGTGTGTTATTCCCAGAATTGCCTAGTTGATCTCTTCTGCCCACTGGGCAGCAGGAAATTTAGATGATTTGATGACTTTCCCAGTCTCAGGCCCCAGAACCTAAAGAGTCTTCACAAATGGTGCTAAGGTATATACTGCCTTCTGGAATTTGCCCTTAAAAACTTACCAATGAAGCCTAGTCAAATACACCACCCCGAGGCCAATTCCTCAGTCCTACAGAAACATATGGAACTGATGAAGCCCCCATTCTTCCTCAAAGGGGGAAGGCCTACCAAGCTCTTTTAACAACCAGAAAAAACTCACACTGCACTGAGGGCAGGAGGATGAGTAATCCAAAATCAAAGAGGCCAGCCAGGTTTTAAATACTGCTAGCTTCTACTCCTGATCTTCACATGTGTCCAGCCTTGGTGAACCCATGCTGAACTAGTTTTAATAGGTTTCCATCCAGGGATGCCAGCAAAACATCCCCTTACTCACAGTACCTCTCCAGCTTTGCAATCTTGTGTTCAAAATATGTGGGGAAAAGGGGAAGGGATAGAACTAAACTTGGTAGAACCAATAGAGGATTTTGGCCTAGGACTAACATTAACTGGACTTATTTCTCAATAGGTGTTTCTAGGATCTTCTTAATCATCTTAATCAGTTTCTATATTGTACAGTGATCTGGATAATGCACTGAAATAAGGTGCACATTCAGTAGACACCAGAAGAAAGAAACTTGGCAACTGGAACTCTCATCACTCAAATAACACTTTAGATTCCAGAGTATAGAATGAGAAACTGTCCATGCTTCTTCTGCACTACTATGAAAGTTGTTGGATGCCCTGCATCCCAATGCATCTGATAACCTTCAGATATAAGTCTCTAATCAAAGGAATTCTTATTACATATATTCCACCTTTTTTCTACAGGCCCATATTCACATACATATAAAGCACCTTCTTTGATTTTAGGCAAGCTTGTTTTCAGAGCCTCGGGAATCAATCACTGGTGTTGAAAATTTAATAATTGAATCACTGAAGTGACTTTCAGTAATGAGTTCTCACTTGCACACTCCTGAAAGGCAAGTCTAATAAAGTCACAGATCAAAGCAGTGGTCAAGTCAGTTCAGCACAGAAGGCAAATGGCAGTTCTTCAATACTGTAATTAACAGAGCCATCACTTAAAGGTTTGCACTGGAATCCACAAATGTCATTTATAATTTAAAGTAAAGATCTATTATCTTAGCCTCACAACATTCAGTTCTAAGCTGATTCTGATCAAAATGCAAATAAGAGCAAAAGTAATTCGACATGACCAAGGGGCTTTGGAGCTTCTGTCACTTCTTTCTCTCCCTGACATTCTACAACATAGCATTCTGATCTTGGATTAGAGTCACATATGAAATCTTTGGGTCCAGCAAAAAGTGTAGGAAATTCATTACAAGTTACTTGGAGAGACAAGGCCAACCACTTTTCTGTTAGACCCATGTCCATCCTGACTACTTAAAGCTGCCAGAAGGAGACTGGACAGTGAATGGTAGAGGTTGTAAATGCTTATTAGAAATAGACCTTTGTTCCAACCTCCCTAAAAGAAGCAATCATAAAACATTTATTGAATAAACATTCATTAGATGACCCCCTTCCCTGATAACTAGATACTTATTGCCAGCCTCTAATCTCCCTTTTATGAGTAAGTCCTTAAAAGTGAGTGGTGGTAATACTACTCCAGACTTTTCTGCATGAAACGGATGACTGGGAAAAATGTCAGACTGCATTTGGATCTACTTTTGGGATATAAACAGCTTTGACTACCTTGGTGGATGACCTGTCCTGGAAATTGGACAAGGAACATTGTTAGTCACCCAGGACCTTTGAGCAGCATTTGATACCTTTTGCATCAACTGGCTGATATAGACCTTGGAGACATTGCTCTGTCATGGTTCCAGTCTCTCTTGACTAGATGTTACCAGACTATGGTACTGGGGGGACGGGGCTGTTGTTCAGTCTTTTGGCCATTAACCTGTGAATCTACATGAGTTAAAATTGTTCCATGGAGCTACTAGGAGATTAGAAGAGACTGCTTTGAGACTGGGTTGATGGCACATGTAATGGACAGAATATGGATTGACATCTGTTTTAGTAAATCCACTGTGAACCTGTCTATGGGAAGCTTATTGTCACTAATGGGAGTTGTTGAAAAGCTTGTGCTTTGGCTTGAGGCACCTGCCCAGAGACAGATTTCACAAACATCAAATAAATGGCTTTTTGTTTGATTCATTTTAACTATATTTTGTTTTAATTTGCACTATGCATCACCTTGGTTATTTATTTATTTATTTATTTATTTACTTTATTTGTATACCACACTCTCTCAGCCCGTAGGCAACTCAGTGCGGTTTACAACGAGGTCAATATACAAAGTGCACAACAATAGTATTAGCATTTAAAAAAACAGTAACTAAAGCAACTAAATCACATAGTAATACATCAGTATAACAATATAACAACAATACATCCATATAACTAATCCATCACGTCTCATCAATAAAGTCATAATCCGATCTCCTCGTCTATTATTCCAAGTTCCAATCTCCATCAATTGATTGCACTGCTTAATTAAACACCTTTTCAAAGAGCCAGGTCTTCACTCTTCTCCTGAACGCCAGCAAGGCGGGGGCCGATCTGATGTCTGCGGGAAGGGCGTTCCACAGCCGAGGGGCCACCACTGAGAAGGCCCTGTCTCTCGTCCACGCCAGTCGTGCCTGCGAGGCTGGCGGGATCGAGAGCAGGGCCTCCCCGGACGATCTTAATGTCCTAACTGGTTCATAGGGGGTGATGCGTTCGGACAGATAGGTCGGGCCAGAACCGTTTAGGGCTTTAAAGGCTAAAACCAGCACTTTGAATTGTGCCCGGTAGCAAACTGGCAGCCAGTGGAGCTGGTGCAACGGAGGAGTGGTATGCTCCCTGAGTGCCGCTCCCGTTAGCAACCTGGCTGCCGCACGCTGGACCATCTGAAGCTTCCGAGCAGTCTTCAAAGGCCACCCCACGTAGAGAGCGTTGCAGTAGTCTATACGGAATGTAACCAGTGCGTGGACTACCGTGGCCAAGTCAGACTTCCCAAGGTACGGGCGCAACTGGCGCACAAGTTTTAATTGTGCAAATGCTCCCCTGGTCACCGCCGAAACCTGGGGTTCCAGGCTCAGCGATGAATCCAGGATCACACCCAAGCTGTGAACCTGCGTCTTCAGGGGGAGTGCCATATTGTGGTTGCCATATTGTGGTTGCCATATTGTGGGGAAAAAAGTTAATTAATTAATTAACTTCCAATACTTATTGAAAATGTTGTCAAATAGTGTTATTGCACAATACATTTTCCCTCATCTCTCAAGATTTTGGTTAATACGTATTTTCAATCAGTTTATGTTTTGACATATCCAATTGGATTCTCATTTCACTGCACTACAATTTACTTTACAATGTCCAGAGCATTTTATTATTTGTGTTTTATTATCATTTGCTGCGATACAGCTTTCCATTATCACAATTATGTGTCCTGCTTTATAGAGCATAGATCACTCTGGAGGATTATTCAGTCCAAGTCCAGCAGCGATGGAAATAATATTTTAAAATCTTGATGAAGAGAATCTTGAATTGAGAAGAACTTTCACAGGCTATGAATAGCTTGCACATGGGTTTCACTTGGAAATATCATTTATTTCTATATTCTGCATAGAGAATGCTGTTTTCTTTGCCTTTAAGGGTGAATTTTATGCAGAATAATCCTGAGCTATAGATAATCTTCAAAAACTACACGACTTTTTTTCTTGCAGTGGTATTTCTTGCAATGGGGAAAAAATAATAGTATTATTGACTGTTTCTTTCAAAAAAAATAGTTGAAGAATTACATCTTTAAATTGCAGTTGAAAAATAAAGAAATGTAACAGGATCCTTAATGTAGCCTGCCAACAGTCAGCATCTAGACAGTGGAATGAGCAGGCATTTTTCTTTTACTTAGATATTCCTGATAAAAGACAATATATAAATGTCCCAATTTTCTCTGTGAATATATTGAAAATAATGCATACTTTTGTATATGTATAGCAAGGAATTACTTTTGAATTGTTGCTAGCACTTTCTATGTGCTCCTTCCTCTGGCTCTGCCATTCATTTATGGTGAAATCATCATATGACATGACATTTTTAAAACCCCAATGCAATTCCAGGTTGCATTAGTATTTATTTATTTATTTATTTACTTCATTTCTATACCGCTCTTCTCCCCCCTCAGGGGACTCAGAGCGGTATACAACATACATCTAAGCAAAAATTCAATGCCTCATTATACAAATCATATAAAACATAACATAAAACCACTAGAAACAATAAGCATATACATAACATTTAAAACCATTAAACATAATAACCCCATACACAAATAAAACATTGGACCAATTCTTTAAGCACTCTACCAGGACCTCCCCCTTCCCCTCTCATGGTCCTAAGGCAGTGCCTCTCTGCTGGGCCTTGCCTCAGCCAGGCAGTCAGGGCCTGAGTCTGCAAGGAGCCAGTCACCAGGGGCTGAGGTCAAAGGCAACCTGCAATGGACAAACATTGCCTTCTCCTCCAAGCTCCCTGCTGCTGATGTTCTTTGGCTGTCTTGGATGCTGCTGTATGACTGGTCCTCCTCTGGCATTCTCCTTTTATGGCCCAGCCTCAGGAGGCAGCAGGTGTTTCTGCTGGGCCTTGCCTCAGCCAGGCAGTCAGGGCCCGAGTCTGCAAGGGGCCAGTCACCAGGGACTGAGATCAAAGGCAGCCTGCAATGAACAAACACTGCCTTCTCCTCCAAGCTCCCTGCTGCCAATGTTCTTTGGCTGTCTTGGATGGTGCTGTAGAAGTGTAGTGTCTAGATCGAGGGAAATAATATGCTCACTTAATTTTGCTTTGGTCAAATCTCAGCTAGAATACTGTGTCTGGTTCTGGGAATAACAATTCAAGAAGAATATTGAAAAGCTAGAATGTGCTCATGGAGGATGACCACAATGGTAAAGGGTCTCAAAGCCAAGCCCTATGAGAGGAAGCTAGAATTAGCTTGGAGAAAAGAGGGCTGAGGGGGGACATGATAGCCATGTGTTAATACTTGAAAGGATGTCATATTGAGGAGGGGGCAAGCTTGTTTTCTGCTGCTCTGGAGACTACGGCATGGAGCAATGAAATCAAATCGCAGAAAAAAGGTATTCTACTTACACATTAAGAAGGACTTCCTGATTGTAAGAGCTGTTCAGAAGTTTAATATGCTGCCTTGCAGTATGGTTGACTCTCCTTCTCTGGAGCTTTAAAGCAGAAGCTGGATGGACATCTGTCAGGTGTGCTTTGATTGTGTGTTTCTGTATGACAGGGGGTTGGAATGGATAGCCCTTGTGGTCTCTTCCAACTTCATGATTCTATGATATTGCATCACTCATTAGAATTTGCAATGCTGATTCTATAAAGTTCCTATATAGTGTACATCTCTATCTCCTTGGGTATTCTGCAAAAGTCAGTCAGTTGTGGACAAGTTTCAGAAACACTGTTTGTAGTATTGCTAGTTATCTATTCCTCCCCTTTCCCCCTATTAACCACAAATGTAAGTGCATCCCTCCCCGCCTGCAATTAAATACAGCTCCATCCATCAACTAGCTCAGCAGGACACTGATCATAGTCCAAGGCCCCAGGCATAAGACTAACATGACAAGCCTTCATCATAATACAGTTTTGGACTTTTAAACTCTTAGCTTTACAGCTATTTGACATGTTAATTGGAACCATCATAAAGTATAATTATATTTAAATTTTGCTTTAAGTGTCATCATTACAAGAAATTATTGCAGCTCTTATTGTGTCAAAGAAATAATAGCATTTTGACATAATGTATAGATATTAGACTTCATATTTCCATAATGGAAGAAGAACATAAGGGGAAAGCAAGAGACATATTTGCTTTTCCAAAGTTTTAAAATAACCCTGAAAGCTTTTAGAAATGTAAGACTTGTAATTCATTCACTGCACTCTAAAGTAACTCACATAATTTTTGAACGGGTTCACGTATCCAGAATGATTCAATCTCTTCTACCAAATTACCTCTCTTTATTTCTCCATAATGTCTCATTGGTGTGATCCCTGTTTTCTCCCAGAAAGTAAATATCTATTAATTAAAGTGCATTTTTAAGATGACATTTTGAAATGGGCTCCAATGCTTTGTTTTATTTCATCTGAATAAACTACAGCCCAAATATGGAGAAGGACACAGAGCATTCCTAGAGGAAAGTCTAAATATTCTTTGGCTAGACTGCTACAGGAGTCCTTTCTAGGAGCATGACAGAATGGCAGAAGTCGTAATATTTTTCACTCCTTTCCTTTCAATGTTGCTCCGAAAACCCACTTTCTTCTCACTGGGTTGTTGTAGGCTTTTTCGGGGTATATGGCTATGTTCTAGAGGCATTCTCTCTTGACGTTTCACCTGCATCTATGGCAAGTATCCTCAGAGGTAGTGAGGTCTGTTGGAACTAGGAAAATGGGTTTATATATCTGTGGAATGATTAGGGTAGGACAAAGAACTCTTACACAGAGAAGGAAAGATTTAACTGTCTAACGTTGCTTCCTGTGCCACAGGAAGATTGATGGTATGGAATAGGACTAAGAGAACTTTAGCTACTATGGATCCAGGACTTGTGATTCCACTTGCTGCATGTAACCAACCTGCCTTCTTTTTATCTTGATATCACAAGGAGACAGAGAGGGAATACTTGCCAAAACAGCCTTCTGCTATTTCCAGTCATTTTCATCTCCTTTGGGATGCTGTTTCAGAACAATAGGATTGTAGTTTTACTAACCCAAGATTTATTGCATTTTAAGCATTTGCATAAAATCTAAAATTATTGTAATGTGTTTCCTCTGAAATTTCTCCAAGTTGCTAGAGTAACATTGGAAACATAGAACACAGAGTTTAAATTATTTACCTGAATGACAATAATAACACCCTTCTATTCCAAAGAATGATTTTGAGTATTCAAAACAATTCCCTTGGCTATACAATTTTTATAATTTCACAGTCATTGTTTTGCATCATTGTTACATACTGCATATGCATAATATGCTTAGTTTTGTTTCATTCCCTATGTAGAAAAGTGGCCAGGTTCGAATCCGGGGAGAGGCAGATGAGCTTCCTCTATCAGCTCCAGCTCCCCATGCGGGGACATGAGAGAAGCCTCCCACAAGGATGATAAAACATCAAAACCATCCAGGCATCCCCTGGGCAACGTCCTTGCAGATGGCCAATTCTCTCACAACAGGACACTCCTGACACGACAAAAAAAATCTGGTTTAAATGCTGGTCAACACTGTTTACATTCAAAGCAAAGAGTGGCCATCTATAGCACCTTTTGCCAATTATTTTGAATGTATTTATTTATAATAAAATCACAGTCACATCTATATAATACATGGACACCATTCCACACTATTGATCAATATGTGGTGCTTTGAAATGCATATATTATTTGTGAGCCTGTTGCTTGTTTGTGATAAATGTTATAAAATATACATATGGGACACTTGGTTTTGCAACAAAGATTTTAAAAAGTAAAAGAAAATTCCAGATAAAAATAGAGTGCAGACTCTGAGGCTGGAGCACAGAGCATATCTACACTACATTGCTATCATAGTTCGATACCAATTTAGCTGCCACGGAATCTCAGGATAAATTTTGCTGGTATTTTAAATCATCTGTTTGATGTTTGTCTAGTGCTGTTGCTTAGCACTAGAACTCCTTACGACTAAGATGGCAACCTCTTTCAGTCTTGCCTATCTGTATGTCATCATTGTTACTCTGGATGAAAGCAGTTGTGCAATCGATTCTGAATGGGTACCACATTGTTCAGCAAACTCAGCACTCTAAATACCTTGCCAACCACAAGTTGCATGATCTCATAGGGTGGACTCATGATAGTCAAAATGGTATCAAATTGTTCTGTATATTGTAGATAACTTATCGTTTTTTGATCCTATATTGTAAGTAAGTAAGTATGTAAGTAAGTAAGTACTACAACATTGACTGTCCCATCGGATATGTTCAAGCCATTAAAGCACTGTATCACAACCAAACTGTCCAGTGGATCACTTTTCAGCTTTGAATATTCAGCATGAGAGTGAGCAATACCCACTGCATACTTAAAGGTGAGGTTGTAAGGGTCTCCGTTTTTTGTATATATTATCCAGTTATATTTCAGCATACTCAGCAAAACTGTCAAATGGCCCATGAGGGAGCTTCTGCAACTGAAATGCAGAGAACGAGCAAGCAGAATCATCGTCTATATACATATATTTGAACACAATGTAACACATTTTGCCACAGTGTTTCTGCCAGATTCCATCTTACTGCATCACAGATGGAATGTGTAGATTAAGTTATTAATTACAGCCAATTTTCAAGTCCCATTACACTCAGCAGTGGGATTGGATTTCTGTCAGTTTCACAGGCTGTGCTTGTAGCTCATATTTTTCGATGTCAGCACAGGGACAGCATTTTAATTCACTTGTAATGAAGTCCTTGTCAATACCTGAATATTTTAGTAAAACAATCTCAGTTGCACAACTTCATTGTTTTAAAAATGCAGCTGAAGAGTGTAGCCTAGCTGGTGATTGTCAAATTCAGAGAAGGTGGCTGCTTATATAGAATTACACATAACTCCCCCCGCCCCGAATATTGAATGTAGCATTGAATGAAACATGGCAAAACTAACCTGTACTGTACCCCACCTCAAGCAAAAAAAGGTATGAGAGATAAGGCAAACATAAATCCAACAATGAAAAGTAAAGTGACATTGTGATAAAACATCTTATTCCTCTGCAAGTATCTTTATGTTGAAAGCAGACCAAAGTGTGGTTGCCACAAGAATAAAATGCTTGAAGCATGGAAGAGACTTTGCTTTTGCCCATACCTGACCTAAATCCATCACTCATGTCTTGTTTTTATTCCAACTATTGCAAGTTTTTTGGCACTGTCCACCTTGAAAATCTAACATATTTTAGCAGTTTACATCATCATTATCATAGACATTTGAAGCCCTCAAGTTATGTCTCCCTACAAAATCTTGATTAAGGCTTGATTTTATAACTGGAATTCTTCTATTCCAGTTATTCAAAGATTAGGCTAATTTTGAACTGATTTGCTGTCAACTGAAATGATTGGCTGGGGAGGCCCTACTCTCTGCCCCAACCTCTTTGCAATTGGTTGGGATGAGAGACAGGGCCTTCTCAGTGGTGGCTCCTTAGCTGTGGAACTCTCTCCCCAGTTGCATCAGGCAGGCCCCATCCCTCCTGTTTTGTTTTGAAAGAAACTTAAGGCCTGGTTCTTTATGCAGGCTTTTGGTTAACAGGAAACTACAGAATGAGAATTTAACAGCTTGAATAATGGACTACAGATTTTGGAAAACGATTTGGACATGATATCATGACTCAGAGTTTTATATGTGATTTTAATCTTTTTGATAGATTAGTATGAGTTTTAATTGCATATATGCTTAGATTGTTTATACTTTTATGATATGTGTTTTATTGTTTACTTGTGCAGCATTGAATTTTTGCTGGGTTTGTAAGCTGCCTTGAGTCTCTTCTTGGGTCAAAAAATGGCTGGGTAGAAATGAATAAATAAAAATAAAACAATAATCCCTTTCTATGATAGCTGTTCTATAGGCAAGCTAGTTAAGTACACTTGATTCCATCTAATTCAGACAATACTCTCAACATGTAGTGACTCAAAAACCACTACTTATCTTAAATCAAAATATCTAAAAATCTGAGAAGAAAAAAGAATTCACGATGGACTCACTATACACTATTTTGTCATCCTTGAGAAAAAGCTCAAGATTCCTGACTGTTGCTTCTCATAACCTTTAAATCATAGAATCATAGAATCAAAGAGTTGGAAGAGACCTCATGGGCCATCCAGTCCAACCCCCTGCCAAGAAGCAGGAATATTGCATTCAAATGATCTACATTAGACTGCCAGAGAGGTGCTGACAGATGCAAGATCACCCACTGAGGTTTCTGGCTGAAAATTTCACAATATATTTCCCAAGTCCTAGTCTGACACTTAGTTCACTGCAATTCATCCTCCATCAGTAGGTAGGTTTCGGTTCTTGCTATGTACTGATTTGATATTTAAAATAGTTATTTTTCTGTGGCAGCTGATTGATGGCCAAATGAGATCTCTTTAATGACCCAAGACACTGAACAGTAAATATGAAGTGACAGAAGGAAAACATCTGCTGTGAAGAATAATTGAAAAAGATCTACTGGCAAGAACATTGTCCCCATGCATATTTGCTTAGATCACCATCGCTAATGCTTCCAATAAATATATAACTTGCTACATTACATGGATTGAAGTAATTCTTGTCTGATATACAATGCCTGCAAATTTTTAGCCCCATGAAAACATTTTAGTTACATCTTGTTTGTATTACTGCAGCGCTCTCTACATAGGGCTGCCTTTGAAAATAGTTTGGAAGCTTCAACTGGTTTAAAGATCAGCAGCCAGATTACTAAACAGAGCTCTGTACAGGGAGAGAACCACTGCCATGTTGTGGAAGCTCCACTGGTGGCTAGTCTGCTTTCAGGCTAAATGCAAAGTGCTAGCCATTACCTATAAAGCCCTAAATGGCTCTGGCCCAGGCTATTTGACTAATCACATGTCCTCTTATAGATCAAACCAGACACTGTGTTCAGTGGAGGAGGCCCTGCTCTTGGTTGTTTCGCTTAAATCCTATTATTATTATTATTATTATTATTATTATTATTATTATTATGACTCAGACTCTTCTTATAAAAATATTCTAGATTCTGTTCTTTTTAAAAAAACCGAAATATTTTTATGACTTTAAGGTTGGGAATAAGACACCACTATACCAAGAGTACAAGATGTGTTTTCCATGTGGAGTATTATGTGGTTTCTGGGCTGTATGTCTATGGTCGAGCTGACAATTTGCCTGCATTCTCTGAAGATGTCAGCTATAATTGCAGGTGAAATGTCAGGAGAAAATACTTCTAGAATATGGCCATACAGCCCAGAAGCCACACAACATTCCAGTGATTTTGGCTGTTAAAACCTTTGACAATACATGTTTACCACAGGTTTCATTGACTGCTTCTAATACAGTATAGAGGAGCAGTGGAAGTAGGCTGACTATTGAAATACTGGTCCATGGCACTGTCTGGCCAGAGGAAACTACCCATTTAACATTTTGGGCAACTTTCCAAGAATGCAGAAGATGGAAAAAATGGAAAAACAAGAACGAATTTTGGGCAGTGGATCTGAAGAAATATAGTAGCAGGTGCATAGGATTAAAAACCTGTTTTGGAGAAAACAAATTACCCTTACATTTGAGTTTGAAACAATTAAAATGCCAAATTTGTGATTTGCTGATGACAAAGGAGCAAGATTGATTAAAGAACTTTGGAACTACTGCAAATATGGGACATCAGACAAATCTTGGTCATACACACATATTTCAGTAAGCCAGGTATTGCATTGTATATTGTACCATGACCATTTAAGAGAGTTTAGACAACTGGAAAATGTTGGTTGCTAGCTTCTTCTTCTTTTTTTGAAATATGTAAAACATTCAGTTTACCTAGCTCCATTAAGCAAAGGATGCACGTAATATCAAAACAGTATATAACACTTTCTACCATGAAAATTACTGTGTAGTGCTCAAAATCATCTTTCTTCTTTCCGGAAGATTATGCACTTGTAGTTGAAAGAAAAACTGCAGATTGGCTTTGCTTTTCTAGATCAACCTCTGACTAATTTCGCAGCTAGAAGCTTCAAACAATTACAACACCAGCTTTGGTTGTCAAGATCTTACTTGTTCAATTTTCTAGATATCAGCAAAGAAACATGATTGATACATGGAGTGTCAGATTTGCCTGTTAGGAAATCCATTTTCCCCTTCTGTTTTATTACATGACAATTCTGTTATTTTTATGCCTATCAAACATCTTTTGCAATGTCTTGGCAGGAATATGTTTTTATTCCTGGAGTAAATTTACCACTGTTGGACAGTAAATTTTAAAAAGCCCCCACAAGGTGATTTAGCGCAAATTGGTTTCCGCTTAATTTAGCAACTGTTTTGTCCACAAACTCATTTTGTTTAAATGCAATAAAATGATAGATTCTCTCCAAATAGCAACAGTGATCACAAAAGTTATTAGGCTATCACAAACCTGTTTTATTCTGTGTTAATAACAATCATTGTTAGGACTATTACATATGTGATGACATGTCCAAACAATTTCAGCATTAAAAGGGAGTTTCAAGGACCTGAAAAAAATCTGAAATGATTTAGCTCTGCTTCTTTCAGCAGCTCCTTTGGGATAGTTGTTGCTGCTAAGTGATCAAGCCAATCAAAATAGTGTGACATCATAGAGCTATTTATCTACTTGGAGAAGGTTCAAAGACTGTAGTCTTCCTAACCATGGAAAATCCTTTAAGTAGAGAAACAATAATAGTGGCACAGTTCTTTGTGGCCTTTTAAGGCAATCCCTTTTGTCCTTACTTTGAAACTGTGTGTGTGTGTGTGTGTGTGTGTGTGAAAGAGAGAGAGAGAGAGAGAGAAAGAGAGAGTAAGAGAGAGGGGGGGATGGTGAGAGGGAAATCTCAGAATATTGGTTGAAGTAGTAGGTCATTTTGTGACCTTGTCACGACCACCTTCTACCTGGAAATGTATGTCTTCATTGTGAAAGACCACGCGGAACTAGAATAGGTCTCCACAGTCACTGATTGTTGTGACTCAGCTGGAATCACATACTGTCTCTGATGAGGATGATGGGACTCAGGTTCACAGTTTGGTTCAAGATATCCCTGTTATAGACATCCCTGTTATAGACAATGAAGAAGCGCAGTTTCCCACAGCAAGGCATGAGAGTGTTGATTCTGAAAATAGCCAGGTGCAGGTGCAGACCGACTCAGAGATGGAGGATAGTTCTCAGCCTGATAATGAGCTAGCAAGGAAACAGGCTGACACTAACGAACAGACTGACCTTGACAAAATGGGAACCTTAGATTGGGCTGACCATTTGGAATTCCGAGTTCAAAGGAGTGAAGGGATAGCTAATAAGAGGGATGCTAGAGGCCAAAGAAACACCTTCATGTTTTGCAAAGGGTATTGAGCTATGTGTGTGAGACCAAACTTTTGTCAAAGCAACTTTGCATTCAACTAAGATGCTTGCCTTTGCTTGTCTGGATTTATCTTGCAATCATGGTGTTTATGGTTTCAGGACCTTGTCATGTTCTCTTGGGTATTTGCTTTGCTGATGCCTTTTTGGATTAAGCTTCAAGTGCTATATGATCTTGATCTGTTGGAACATTTACTTTTTCCTTTAAAAACTTTTTACCTTTTATTTTCAATAAACTGTAAAGACTTCTGGCTGTGTACAGTTTGGTGTCTTCAGCAAGGTGAATCTACTCTGAGGTGCAACACTGATGGATCCACCACCAAGACTCTACTCTTGGGAAAAAAATCATACTTAAACATTATTGATCATTACTTCAGTAATAGTAAATTATTTATACAAAGGGTTAATCAACACTGGAGAATTAACGCTGTTTGGCATGATGGTTACTCCTCAATGTTATGGAATCCGAGAACTTGTTGTTCAGTGAAGCACCAGAGTTCTTTGACCAGGAATGATAAAGATCTTGCAAAGCTACTGTCTCCATGATTCCGTAGCATTGAGCTATGGCACAGTGCTTCCAGACAGCACCAAAAGTTGGGACAAGGAAGTGGGTTTTTATGCGGTACCTGAAATGGAGTTCAAACATAGACCTCTCAGTCACACTGCATAGGCCCCCACCCCCTCACAGTTTTTAAAAAAGCAGATTAAGGTGGAGGGCAGACAGGGGAAATCTGGTGGAAGTTTCTTAAAAGAATTCACTCCAGAGATGTGCATAGGAGAACCAGCACATAACAGAGCATTTTATTTACTTCCCTCAGATATTTGTCTTCCCCCAATTGTTAGTTCAAGCTCTGTTTGACATTACAAAGTGTAAAAGACAAATTTTGAGAGTCTTGTATTTGCTTTACACTTGTGTTTCCCTGAGGAACCCATGCCTCTATTTGACAGCTGATCAGCTGTTTCAGGCTTTCCAGAAACACACAAGGAGTTCACACACGGGAGGGAAGGAAAGCACATGATTTCCATGACTGCTGGGATACACAGACATGGAAAGGTGCAGGTTTCTTGGGAAGAATTAGGTTTAAAGGGCACCTTTTAAACATGTGTTTTCCAGCCCTTAACCCAATTCCTTTTCATTACTCCTGCACTTTGGCTAAATGTTGTTTAGCCACCCACACCCCCTTTTAGCACTATGTCCCATAAAGCATTTTATATGGATCTAGGACTGATTGTATTTCTCCATCAATGCCCCATCTCCTGCATCTTGTCCATGCCTAGCATTATTTTTAAACTTTAATTACATTTGGCCCAGCCATAGTTTTAATTGTGCACTGTATTTGTTTAATTGTTTATGCTATTTGTGTATGTGTTTTATTTTTAATTGCTTTGTATTGTACCTGTTATTGCTTGTATTGTTTGTATTGCAGGCTCGGCCTCATGTAAGCTACACCAAGTCCCTTGGGGAGATGATAGCGGGGCATAAATAAAGAATTATTATTATTATTATTATTATTATTATTATTATTATTATTATTAACCCACTTCCTCTTAGGTTTTAATGCATGTGTAGAAGGACCCACTGTTAAAGTGGTGTCAAACTGCCTTAATTCTGCAATGTAGGTTCACCCAAAGCATTTTTTTTCTTTTTGTTTTCCACAGGCTCTAAACATTCATTTTGTCTCAGACAAAGTAAATAATGAGTCAATACAATGTCCAGTACCTTGAAATAGAAGGATGCCCAGTACTTTGAGTCCCCTTCGGGGTGAGAAGGGCGGGGTAAAAGTAAACCAAATAAATAAAATAAATACTTTGAAATAGGAGGAAATTGTTCTCACTCTTAACCTGCTATAAAGCATACTAGTTAATCAGAACCAGTGACATGTAGAGATTTAATTATGACAAATCAGAGCTTAGAAAATATTATTTTTCACTATTATTTTAAACTCTCCACAATCAGACATGTTAATGAATGGTAGTCCAAAGGGGATGCTTTCCAAGGTCTGCTAAGAACATGAGGGGATTCTTGGGGGGGGGGGGGGGTTGGGCTATAGGGCCATGTTCTAGAGGCATTTCTCCTGACGTTTCGCCTGCATCTATGGCAAGCATCCTCAGAGGTAGTGAGGTCTGTTGGAATTGGGACAATGGGTTTATATATCTGTGGAATGGCTGGGGTGGGGCAAGGAGCTCTTCCCTGCTGGAGCTAGGTGTGAATGTTTCAACTGACCACCTTCATTAGCATTTGAAGGACTGGCTGAGCCTGGGAAAATCCCCTGTTGAGAGGTGTTAAGATGTGCCTGGTTGTTTCCTCTCTGCTGTTTTGCTGTTGTAATTTTAGAGTTTTTTAATACTGGTAGCCAGATTTTGTTCATTTTCATGGTCTCTTTCTTTCTGTTGAAATTGTCCACATGCTTGTGGATTTCAATGGCTTCTCTGTGTAGTCTGACATGGTGGTTGTTGGTGTGGTCCAGTATTTCTGTGTTCTCAAATAATATGCTGTGTCCAGGCTGGTTCATCAGGTGCTCTGCTATGGCTGACTTCTCTGGTTGAAGTAGTCTGCAGTGCCTTTCATGTTCCTTGATTCGTGTTTGGGCGCTGCATTTGGTGGTCCCTATGTAGACTTGTCCACAGCTGCATGGTATATGGTAGACTCCTGCAGAGGTAAGAGGATCCCTCTTGTCCTTTGCTGAACGTAGCATTTGTTGGATTTTCTTGGTGGGTTTGTAGATTGTATGTTCTGTTTCCTCATCAGCTTCCCTATGCGGTCAGTGGTTCCCTTGATGTATGGCAGGAACACTTTTCCTCTGGGTGGATCTTCGTCTTTACTCTCGTGGCTTGTTCTTGGTCTTGCAGCTCTTCTGATGTCTGAGGTGGAGTATCCATTGGCCTGGAGAGCCCAGTTGAGATGGTTCAGTTCATCTTGGAGGAGGTGGGGTTCGCAGATTCTTTTTGCACGGTCTGCCAAGGCTTTAATGGTGCTTCTTTTTTGGCTTGGGTGATGGTTGGAGTTTTGATGTAGATATCTATCTCTGTGTGTGGGTTTTCTGTAGACGGTGTGACCCAATTGTTGATCTGGTTTGCGGATAACTAGGACATCTAGAAAAGGCAGTCTTCCTTCATTTTCTTTTTCCATTGTGAATTGGATTTTTGGGTGGATGCTGTTAAGATGGTCCAGGAACCTGTTGAGTTCTTCTTCTCCATGGCTCCAAATGGTGAAGGTGTCATCCACATATATGAACCATATTGTGGGCTTTTTGGTTGCTGTCTCCAGGGCTTGTTTTTCAAAGTGTTCCATGTAGAAGTTAGCTATGACCGGGCTGAGAGGGCTCCCCATAGCTACTCCATCTTTCTGTTCATAGAATTCATTGTCCCACTGAAAGTAACTGGTGGTGAGGCAATGGTGATGTCTTCTGGGAACCTCTGGTTGATGAGTGCCATGGTGTCTGCTACCGGGACCATGGTAAATAGAGATACCACATCGAAGCTGATCAGTTTGTTGTTGGTATTTAGCTTGAGATTGCTGATTTTTTCTATGAAGTGGGCTGAGTCCTTGATGTAGTGTGTAGGGAGCCCAATATGGCTTTGTAACTGTGCAGCAAGAAATTTTGCTAGGTCGTATGTGGGGGATCCAATGGCACTCACGATGGGTCTGAGTGGGGTGGAGTCCTTATGGATTTTTGGGAGTCCATAAAGCCTGGGTGGAAGGGCTTCCGATTTACATAGCTGTTGTCGTATGTCAAAGTTGATTGAGGAGTTCTTAATCAGAGTGTTGGTTTTCCTGGTTATTTTGGAAGTTGAGTCTTGCTTGAGTTTTTTGTATATAGTAGGGTCCAGGAGTTTTCTGATCTTCTCCTTGTATTGTTCTGTATGCATGATTACTGTGGCATTCCCCTTGTCTGCTGGTATAATGAGGATATCAGGATCTGAATTGAGGTCTCTGATGGCTTGTCTTTCCTTCCTTGTAATATTACTGGAGGGAAGTTTTGTCATTATCAGGATCCTTGCTGTTTCCGCTCTTACTTCTTTTGCTTCTTCCTCGGGGAGGCGATAAATTGCTGATTTATTTATTTATTTATTTATTTCTTGCATTTATTGACCGCCCCTCTCAGCCCGGGGGCGACTCGGGGCGGTGAACAACAACAAAGAAGACAGTGTACAGTGAATCAAGACGATACAAACCAGACAGATACAACATAACATATACTTATACTAAAAAATCCGCTTCGTCAAGTCCTGGGGTCATAGCCAAAGTTCGTAGTCCTAGTTCATTCCAGTGTCAATTTAACTACACTCAATTGAAGGCCTGCTCGAAGAGCCATGTTTTTAGGCCCCTACGGAAGGCCATCAGGGAGGGCGCCTGTCTAACTTCAGCAGGGAGAGTGTTCCACAGCCGGGGGGCCACCACCGAGAAGGCCCGCTCCCTCGTCCCCGCCAGACGTGCCTGTGAGGCAGGCGGGACCGAGAGAAGGGCCTCCCCGGATGATCTCAAGGTCCTCGTGGGCTCGTAGGCCGAGATGCAGTCTGCAAGGTATTTTGGGCCGGAACCGTTTAGGGCTTTGTAGGATAACACCAGCACCTTAAATTGGGCCCGGTAGCAGATCGGCAGCCAGTGGAGCTGGGACAGCAGAGGCGTTGTATGCTCTCTGCGTCCAGCTCCCGTTAACAACATGGCTGCCGCGCGCTGGACTAGCTGAAGCTTCCGGGCCGTCTTTAAGGGCAGCCCCACGTAGAGAGCGTTGCAGTAGTCGAGGCGGGATGTGACCAAAGCGTGTACCACCGTGGCCAAGTCAGACTTCCCAAGATACGGGCGCAGCTGGCGCACAAGCCTAAGCTGTGCAAATGCTCCCCTGGTCACCGCTGAAACCTGAGGCTCCAGGCTCAGCGATGAGTCCAGGGTCACACCCAAGCTGCGAACCTGCGCCTTCAAGGGGAGTGCGACCCCGTCCAGCACAGGCTGTAACCCTATACCCTGTTCGGCCTTGCGACTGACCAGGAGTACCTCTGTCTTGTCTGGATTTAATTTCAGTTTGTTCGCCCTCATCCAGACCATTACAGCGGCCAGGCACCGGTTCAGGACTTCGACGGCCTCCTTAGTAGCAGGTGGGAAGGAGTGACAGAGTTGGACGTCATCTGCGTACAGGTGACACCGCACCCCGAAACTCCGGATGATCTCACCCAGCGGCTTCATGTAGATGTTAAACAGCAAGGGGGACAAGATGGAACCCTGAGGAACGCCACAGGTCAACGGCTGCGGCGTTGAACAGGAGTCCCCCAATAACACCTTCTGAGTACGACCCTCCAGGAATGACCGGAGCCACTGCAAAGCAGTGCCCCCAAGACCCATCCCTGCAAGGCGCCCCAGAAGAATACCGTGGTCGACGGTATCGAAGGCCGCTGAGAGGTCCAGGAGCACCAACAGGGACACACTCCCCCTGTCTAGCTCCCGGCGCAGATCATCCACTAAGGCGACCAAGACCGTCTCGGTACCATGTCCCGGTCTGAAACCAGACTGTGCCGGATCCAGATAATCCATGTCTCTCAAGAATACCTGGAGTTGTGAGGCCACCACGCTTTCCATGACTTTGCCCAAAAAGGGGAGATTGGAAACAGGCCGAAAGTTGTCCAATTTAGTGGGGTCAAGTGATGGTTTCTTCAACAGCGGCTTTATAACAGCCTGTTTTAGGCTCGCTGGAATCTTGCCCTCCCGAAGGGAGGCATTAACCACCACCGTTACCCACTCGGCCAATCCCCCTCTGGCCTCCTTAAGAAGCCAGGATAGGCAGGGGTCTAGGATGGACGTGGTGGGTCTCATTCCTCCAAGTATCTTGTCCACATCCTCGGGTTTCACAAACTGAAAAGAATCCAACAAAAACTGACAAGCAGGTGCTTGTGTCACATCCACGGAGACTGCATCTAAAGTGGCGTCCAGCCCAGAGCGGATCAAAGCGACTTTGTCTGCAAAGAACCGAGCAAATGCTTCACAGCGCGCTGCCGAGTTGTCAGGGCTCCCACCCGTGGGGGAAGTTAAAAGACCTCTGACAACCCGGAACAACTCCGCCGGACGGTTTTTTGCAGACGCAATAGTGGCCGCAAAGAAAGTTTTCTTTGCGGCTTTTATTGCCGCGGCATATGCCCTCAGAAAGGACACAAACCGTGTTCGGTTTGACTCGCTTGGGTCCGATCGCCACACGCTCTCTAGAACCCTCTTCCTTCGCTTCATCGCTGCCAGCTCCTCAGTGAAGCAAGGGGCTGGTTTAGCTCGGTTACTTGAGAGGGGACGTTCCGGAGCGATCTTGTCAATAGCCCTGGTCATCTCCCCATTCCAGAGAGCGACCAAGGCCTTGACATTATCACCTACCGCGGTGGCGGGCAACTCCCCAAGAGCCGTCAGGAATCCGTCCGGATCCATAAGCCTCCTGGGGCGGACCATCTTAATGGGTCCTCCACCCTTGCGGAGGTTAGGGGGCGCAGTGAGCCTAAATCTAATCAGGAAGTGGTCGGTCCATGGCAACGGAGAGATGGACAACTCCTCCACACCGCCACCCTGCTCCCATCCCTGGCAGAAAACCAAGTCCAATGTGTGTCCAGCACAGTGGGTGGGGCCAGTTATTTGTTGGGACAGCCCCATGGTTGCCATGGCAGACATGAAGTCCTGAGCCGCACCTGTGAGGGTTGCCTCGGCATGGATGTTGAAGTCCCCCAGCACAAGGAGCCGTTGGGACTCCACCGCCAGGCTCGAGACCACCCCTGCTAGCTCAGGTAGGGAGACTGTAGTGCAGCGAGGTGGACGGTACACTAGCAGAATCCCTATTCTGTCCCGGTCACCCACCCTCAGGTGGACACATTCGAAATTTGTGGTCTGCGGGATGGGGCTCCTGGTTAGATGGATGGAATCTCTATAGACTACTGCGACCCCGCCTCCCCGTCCTCCGGCTCTAGGTTGGTGTTGCACGGAGAAACCTGGAGGACAAAGCTGGGAGAGATTTACGCCCCCCGCTTCATCCAGCCAGGTCTCCGTGATGCACGCCAGATCTGCCCGCTCCTCCAGGATTAAGTCCTGAATCCAAGTTGTTTTTCCGTTGACAGACCTGGCGTTCAACAACACCACCTTCAAGCCAGAGGGCCCGCTCACCTGGTTACACCAAATTACCTTAGGAGACCTATTGGGAATAGTTAATTTGGGAAAGCGGTCCGAATTAGGCCGAATTCTTGGTCTCCTTCTCCCGCATCTCCTCCTTCCCACCACGACCTCTATGGGGGCCCCTCGGCTAGTGGAACATCTCCCTCCCTCCATGCCGCAGTTATGAGCCATAGGAGTATTTCCTCCTATGCTTGTTGTTAAGCTTATTAGTTCTTGCCAGCATCCCCCCTCCCCCTCCTCCCCCCTCCCCACCACACTCTCAATCCCAGGCTCCGGGCCACCTTTTCTTCCGTCCCCTCCACCACACCAGAGCAACGTAAACAGTATCCAAAGGGGGGCATGTGGCCACATGGGTAGCGGCGATTCGGATGGTGGTATCGATATAGTCAGTTCTTAGAGTGCAAAATATCGCCAGGTCCTAAGGTGCCCAATTCTTAAAGTTCTTAAAGTGCAAGAATTTCGGGAACAGTCCGTCAATAATCGAGGATGATCGTAAATTACTTAGCAGCAACACACATTCAACATTCGACCCACATTGATGAGTGCTAGGTCTAAAGTGCTCTACTTAACGGTAAAGTGCGGCACAGAGGGACAGGGAAGGGGTGAAAGTGCTGATGCAATTTAGCAGCAAATAGCAGGCGCCTGGGTGTTCTAAATCGTTCTTATTACAATGGTAGCAATGACAACAGGACTACCGGACAGTGCTAGTTGATATTGTACGACTACCCGTATGCGATGATGGTGGTGGTTAACTAATATTGCTATGACCCCGATAGGACTTAGACGGCTGGTAAACCAGCGGATAGGCTTCCGGAGTTGATATCTCGGGGGTGGGGCAGCATAGGTGGTTATTCGCTCTTGCTTAGTAGATCACAGAGAGGGAGCTAGCTTAAAGATCTTCACACAAAAACCACACCTAATACCGGCCAAAGGACCATACAGCTGTCTACGTAAGAGTAGCGCTCAATAAAGCGGACTCGCCCAGAGGTGGAACGGCTCGGTGGCCCAACAGCGGCCCAGCAACCCAGCAGGGCCTAGCACGATGACTTTGCAGCTGGCAGCACCCGGTCTTTTTTCCGGCCAGTTAGTTGGTACTAATGCCGAAGAGGCCGGCCCAGAGGCCTACGTAGGGCCGGCACGAGGTCTGCACAATATTAGGTCTACACAATATTAGTACCAAGGTCCACACAGTATTAGGCCAGCGCCAGGTGTTGCACAGGTCTACACAATATTAGGGCTACACAATATTAGCACAAAGGTCTACACAATATTAGGCCAGCGCCGGATGTTTACACCGTGTTGGGGTCGGCTAAAAGGTCTACTCACTAATTGAGGACAGCACAAGAGATCAATACAAAACAGGCATATACAGAGTTCTACACAGAGTTGGTCAGCACGATAACGCAGACGCTGTTAGCTGGTAGACGGACTCCGATAGCTGTGGCAAGGTGGCAAGTCAGTTGGCAACAGCCACGATGGAAGGCGGCCGCAATGGCGAGGTCACCCGGTCGCTGCAGCGATAACAGAGGGACGACAATCGCGATGGAGAGGCGAGGCGTCCAAGGCGGCTGCAGCAGGTGGCTCGGCCCAGCAGCTCCGCGATGGTCCGGCTGCGGGAGGGCAATGGCGAAAGAGAGACGAGCGCCCCAAGAAGCCCGACAGCGGCCCAAGAGGCCCGGCAGCAGCGGCAGCCGCAACGGGCCACGCCCAGGCCGCAGCGTCGACCCGGCCAAGCAAGGCCACAGCAGCGGGCCGGTCAAGCCGGACGCCAGGCAACGCCCGCCCCCGGCCCGGCAGTTCAGCCGCGATTCAGCGCTTCGGCGGCGACAGCCGCAGCGGCCGCAGACGGTCAGGCAGCCCGGCGACTCACCAGCTCTCCGAAGCCAAACGGCGATCGCCACAGCCGCGGCGGCGGCAGCAGCGGCGGCGACAATGGTGGTGGGCGGTGGGCCGACAGACAGCCCGGAGATCCTCCACTAGTAGCCGCCGCGGTGGTACGAAGCCAAACGGCCGCGGCGGCGGCAGCAGTGGCGGCGACGATGGCGGTGGGCCGACAAACAGCCCGGAAATCCACCCGCAGTCTAGCGGCCTCCGTAGAGGCAGCGAGTAGGCAGCGAGTAGCCTGATGGTGGGCGCCAAGATGGCGGTTCCAGCAGCAAGGTGGCAGGGCGGCAAAGCGGCAGCCCAGCCCAGGGGCAGCCCGGCAGGGTCATCCAGCAAGAGCAACAATATTCGCCGCCCCTTGGTGGCCAAGCTCCCCAGCCAGTAGAAAGTTTCCGCGGCTCCGCGTCTCCGCGCTGCAATGGTGTTGCAATGGCGGCGGCGGCGTTCACAGCGCTCGCCCGCCTCCGCCTCCTGGTCTGCACTCCCTTGTGCTCCGGTCCTCCGGTCCTCCGGTCTTCTTGGCCCAATGGTGTACTGGCCTTCACGTCCCCCCTATTCTGGTGGTCGTAGGGGGTGAGTACTCCAGGGAAATTCCCCTGGATTGCCTTTCTTTAGCGGCGCAGCTCCGTGTTGTTGCTGCTGCCCGCCATAGCCGGAACCAGCAATGATGTTTTCTACTGGGATCCTGGTGGCAGTTACAGCAAAGTTTCCTCCTTTCGCTAGTATGGATACTTGGTCTTAGAATCATAGAATCATAGAATCAAAGAGTTGGAAGAGACCTCATGGGCCATCCAGTCCAACCCCCTGCCAAGAAGCAGGAATATTGCATTCAAATCACCCCTGACAACTCTTCAGAGAGTTGTCTGTCTGTCAGGTTGATGATGGTCCGTGATGTATCCAGTTCTGGTTTCGGCTGTTGCTTTTGGCATTTGTGGAATTTTTTTTTTGTCTGTTGGTGTGGACAGCCATGTTTTTCTCCATTTTCCTGTAAGTGAGGTTGTCTATTTTGTCCCAGTCCTGGGAATTCATCTTCTGGATGATGTTGATATGGAGGTGCAGCAATTCCTTGAGGGGATTTTGTCTGTGTCAGGAAAAGAGTTGATCTAATCTAACGTCCTTTTACTAACAGTGGCCAGCCAGGTTCCCCTATGAAAACCAAAAGTAGTTGAACATCACATCCCTTGCCTTTTCCATGTAGGCACTATTTAGGCATGAGTGAGAACTGACCTAGGAAAAACCTCAAAATCCATCTTCTCAAGACCTCAACTGATAGCCATGACTGTTTGAGATTCTAGGAGTTTTAATCCCCAAAAGTAATAATCCCAACATCTGTTTGGCAATATCTAATGGATTAATTTGTCTAACATCATTACTTAATCAAGTAAAGGTAAATAAACTGCTTTATGTTATTATTATTTCGGTTACTTCTACCCTGCCCGTCTCACCCCAAAGGGAACTCAGGGCAGCTTACAAAGGCACAATTCGATGCCAGCATCACATAACAGTAGTAAAACAATATAGCAGCAATTAAGTTAAACAACAGTTCCTGCATTACAACAATAAAACCAATAAAACCAATACAAACCCAATTACTCCTCATTAACGGTCAGCATTCGCTATCTCACAGTCCAATTTCCAATTCCACTTTGTCAGTCCTGTCAGTCCTAGTCGCCTGATTGTCTTTATCTAGTTGTCAGATTGCCCAAAGGCCTGGTCCCACAACCACGTCTTTACTTTCCTCCTGAAGGAGAGGAGGGATGTTGATGACCTAATTTCCCCCGGGAGTGAGTTCCACAGGTGAGGGGCCAACACTGAGAAGGCCCTGCTCTTCGTCCCCTAAATGTTAGTGCATTTAGCCATTGCCTGTTTATTTTTGGTGAGATATTTTCTTTCAATGTATTTTTTCCTTGGTTCCTCAGGCTCCATGAAATTGAGGGGTTGTTTTCTTTTGAGGGGGAGAGGGGGCTACATGGGACTTTTGAGTGCAATGTTATCACCTTTGATTGACTGATTAAATAATTAATTGTTTACCTCATCTTTCTCCTACCACAAGACCAAAGGTGTCTTCCAACAGATTAAAACAAAGCACAGTTAACATAATTAAGTAAACAGAACAGTGCAGGATCTCTCTGGCTAAAAATTCCAAATACTCTTTCCTAAACTGCAAATTCCATAACTTCATAGGACAGTCCCATTGCAATTAAATTGGAATCACAATATAGAGAGAGACAGAAGAGAGAGAAAGAGAAAGAGTTTTAAAGGGCTTTAGAAGATTGTCATCAATGTACTTGCATTCTACCTCTGCAATCTTAATGGAGTTTGTATAGCAGAAAACAACCTAGACAACGTCCTGGAATAAAAAGGTATAAATTCCTTGGGCAACAAATGCTGAGGCTTAGCTCAGTATAGTACATTGGATCTAGACACTGGTGAACCCATGTGACAACAAATGGCAGTCTCCTTTTCCTCCCAGCCTTTTGAAGAGGAACCAAACCATGGCAGTAAACTGATTATCCTGTATGGGTGCAAGACAGTGAAGTGAAGCAAGTCCAACACCCCTCTGTCCACCTCAAATTAAGGGTTATGCCCAGAATGAAGATGACTACATTAGTTCTGTCTCCTCTGAACTGTATCTAGTTCCAAAACTGTGACAATAAATGAATACATTTGGAAGCAAGCAAAACTACAGGTTTATTGTATATTACCAGAGAAGCCAAAAAAGGGAGGATCAAGAAACTAGCAGAAGCAAGAGTGGTCCTTATTGTACAGGAAGAAAATCTTTCAACTGGTTTATCTAGAGAGTAATGATCTTCTCTGATGTTCAACTTAAGCTCTTGGTTGGACATTGTCCAAATAAGAGACCATGAATGTTACATGAGAGGGGGAAGGTAAGGTCAGGACCAAGAAATAACATTGAGATCAATACTTTTGACAATGACAAGGAAGAAGCAAGGTTAAGGACCTCCTTCCCCTCCATGATATTGTGGGATGGGACAAGGCATGTCAGCACCCGGTCCCCATCAAATGGGGTAAAGGGTGGCGGCGTGCATTGCCCCATCACCCTTTTCCCCATTACATGGAGGAAAGGGGAGAAAACGTGGGTAGCTCTGTTGGAGCTACCAAACAACACTTTCCTCTCCATGGTGGAGGAATGTGGGCAGGGCCTGCCTAGTGTGGTCTGATGATGCTTGTCAGGCCCTGTCCAGGCCCCATCGACAACAAGAAAAAATTGGGTTGTTGAAGCCCCACGTGAAGAGGTCCTAAGAGAGTCAGATGGCAGATAAAATGGATACATATGGGAATTGTGACAATTCCAGATTGCCTTAGTTCTAATAAATGTTCCGATTGGCAGTGTAGAGAGTAGATCTTGCCACTTGTCCCCAGCCCTATTCCAATGTTCACAAAAGGATTTTTTTTTTCTCATATAAAAGATCTATCAAGACTTTTAAACCAAGCAAGAACACAAAAATATCACTGGTAAACTGGAGAAAACATACAAAGAAATTGCAGGCTCAAAGTAAGGGGGAATTGTGATATTTTAAAAGCAATATGAGAATCTGCTTTTGGTTAGATTTGAACAGAGCAGGAATAATTTACAGGCTTTGAAAAATGTGTTTCTGACTCTTTCTGTCAGATGGAGGGGAAAATGTACAGAACAGCTTTTGACATATTGGTGCCAAGGCAAAAGAAGGCAGTTTTTCTACTGCGAAGGGTCATATTTTTATCAGTTTATAGGAACTGAACTTTTTTAAAAGAGAAGAAATCCCTTATATCTGTATAATATAATGCAGTTTAGGACTGCCTATGAATTATTGCCAAATAGTAGCTGGAAGCTCAAAGAAGGAAAACTGTGAAGGGGTAATATGTCCTATATCCCTCTATGCTACCTGAAAACCCGTTCTGGCTGATTTTTCATTCTTCTAGAACATTCTTTATAGATGTAAGTGAGCTGCAGAAAGGAAGGGAAATCATTTATTCCTTGTCCAACTGATAAAAGCAGTCTCATTAATGGTATGACCCCTAGTGTCCTGTGCAAAGAGAGAGAGAAGCATTTGAACTTTGCATTATTCCATTATGTATGAAGCATCCTTATTTTTCTTACACATACATGCATCTTCTACGAGGACTGTAGCCACAGGAAGGTTCCTTACCCATTTCCTCATCTAAATGAGAAATCTGCCACAAAATGATTTTTCCTTTAGTCTCCGAATTTCTTTCATTACAGAAAGTGAGACATTAAATATTATTGAAACCTACAGCTCTGTTTATATTTCTTTTTTAACTTTGCCTGGTCCTTTTCTTTAGAAGCCCAGATTTTATTTCAAACAACCAAATGACATTTTAGGGAGCAATTGAAAATTTATTTGGTGGTGGTGGTGGGGGGGTTATTGGAGTGTAATAACTCCAGTACCCCCAGATTACATCCCTGTCTTTTGCAATTGATTTAAGTCTTATGACTAATACTGAAGTCTGTTTAAGCATAAACCTTATCAACATTTTAAATCAGATGAAATCAGCCCAAACTATTGGACGTTCTGGAAATATTTGCTCATTATAGAGCTATTAACTGCTGTGTATGGAATGACATAGGCAATGAAGAAAAGTGTGCAAACATTGTCTTTTTCCCCACTACAAAAGTAATATTTGTTTTTGAAGTCATGATGGAGAGTAGCCTCATCATGGGAGAAAAGAAAACTCCCAATCCTTTTCAGTGTTTTCCTTTTTAATCCTATTGAACAGGGAGAACTATCAGACTCAGACAAAAAAATGTATGTTTCCTTTTGTCCCCTGTGAATAGTTAAGTCCACTACAGAGGAAGAAAATCCAGATCAGAGTTTCTTGAAAGATGCTGACAAATCTGGACAAAGTTCCATACACTGTACAGAGTTAAATTTACTCTGTGATTTTAGTATCTTGGGGACTGATTCAATTTTTGTCAGTTGGTAAACACATAAAGAGAAAACTGTTCAGACAAGAAATGCCACTTTTTAAGAAGTGGAGACATGACAATATTTTAGACTAGTGATTCTGGAAGTCTTAAACAGACTGACTACAAGTTACAAGTTGTAGACTCAAGGCAGTATTGAATTAACAGGATTCAAGTGTTTCGGATTTACTTGGAAAGGAAAGTAAAATGCTAAGTTAATTTCAGGTCTTTTTCACACAGAGGTGGGGACAAATATTCCTAAGCCATATTTTTGTCTTCACCGTACAACATGGACAGTTCCCTCCCCCCACATTACCCTCAGAAATCATAACTCATGTTTCACACCACTAGAGACATAAAAAACAATCAGATATATATTTAACCCTGTAAGGAAATGTGTCTTCATATTTGCTTTGCCAGGCTATGACTTTATAAACTTAGTTATTCACCTGCTTGTCCTGAGACTGACACCTTTTCTTAACTATCTAGCACACACATTATACTCTACTCTTCACCATCTGCAAAAATAATTGGAAAGAAAACACCCTGCAATAGAAAAAAACCACAGCCAAATAAAATTGTGACAAAATGTAAACTGGAATACAGGACAATGCCTTTATTCACTGATTACGCATCCATGGTTTCATTGACTCATATTTAAAAAAAATCCCTCCAGATATATAATCAAAATATAGGGTCCAGTATTATGCACATTTTCATGTATTTGCAAATACTTTTGGGATGTATCCCCCATCAATATGGGAGTTGTGCTGTATACTCAGGAATACTGGGTTCTCTATTTGAGTCTGCAATATAAATTGTTCATCTTACAGATGTATGCAAAAAAGGCAATAAACAGATAATGTGTGTTTAAGGTTATGACTAATTCAATATGAAATGTGTGAAATAAAATGAAATTCAGAGCCTAACTCTTATCTGTAGTAATTCAGATTTCAATTTTGTCCTGGCTCCTCTGTTTGCACAGTTGCATAAAGGCATATAAGCCTGATTCTGAAAACATCTGTGTTTTTTCTTTCCAAAGAAAGTAAGTCTCAAAGGGGACCAAGTAAGGAACAGTATAATTGGGAAAGAAAATAAACTTCTATCACCAGTAAAATTCAGACTTGTACTTGATATGGCTCCATATTGGGGGGAAAAGGCTCTGATGGCAAACATCCCAGCACACAATTTAATTTTCTCTCATCATAAAAGCAACTTCTGTGAATAATGGAAAATCATAATTGCAGACATTAGAATAATTAAAGATGTAAGGAACTAAAGGGCACTGGGAGATTTCAATTACCTTATTTGTTTTGCAGAACATCTACAGATCCCCTTCTGTATATAAAGACTCCCTGATGAAAGAACCCACATGAAAGGAAGAGAAGGAACAGAAAAAAAGAAGAATCTTCTCAGCAAGGGAGGGGGAAGAAAGAGCCCCAGATCTCATAAATATAGCAGTATTCAAGTGCTCATTTTTAATTACATGTATCACAATTGAATCCTTTCTTTCAGCATTCAAAAATGGCAGATTTTCAGAAGGTAATGTCTATTACACTCTCTACTGATGAGGTCATTGTTGTCAAACACTGGTACTTATCCAGGTTTTTCAGATGTCAGCTACTGCTAAGTCACCATTCAGCCAATTTTGATTACATTATTACTTATTGAAACAACAAACAACTCTGTTTTTAATCATATTTCAATCCCTTTTTGAAAATTTCAATGTTCTTCTCCATCCCCACTGCCACTGGACTTTGAATCTTGAATATACAAGCCATTCTAGATGAGAGGGATGTTTTGTTTACTCTAGCATATCTTAAAACAAAATCTAAAATCCAAACATACATACAGCATTCCTCAAATAATTTGTGCATTGTGAATTTTGTTTCATTTGGCTACATGGTCAATATAGCGAACCCTGAATATGTTTTCTATTGTATATCTTTTCCAATGGGGATCATAATATTTCTGGGGTCTTTTTGGGACAACAAGTTACACTTTGAGCAGAACTTTCCATGTTTTGTGCAATCTTCATATCAATAGTAAAAGCCATTTCTTGAAAAGAAAAGAGATGGTCAATATAATGTGAAAAATCATAAGTTGCTTAAACAGCCCAAATGATTAATTAGTTTAGGGATGTAAAAAACTCAAATATACCTCATTTTTAAAAACCCATCCTCATCCTGTGCCACTAAGCCCCTTAAGAATATCTTGATGGAAGTATGAATCCCTGATTTGTGGCATGCACTAGCTCATGATTGGTCTTTGGACTACAGAATTATGTCTATTAAACCATGAAAACATTATAGAAAATCTTGAGGCCATCTAGAGTCATGAAAAATGTATCTTCTATTAGTTTCTCTTCATCTTACTCAGGGCCTGTCTACACATCCTGTAAAACCTGGAAGTAAGCGGGTTAATAGGCAGTGTGGTTAAACAATGTTTAGCCAAAGTGCAGGAGGGATTGGGTTAAGAGGTTAAAAACTCTTGTTAAAAAAGGTGTGCTCATAACCAGATTCTTGCTTGAAAATGTGCACCTTTGCATGACTGTATATCCCTACAATTACCCCCTGTGTAGACTGCTCCAGTACACATGCACATTAAAAAAGCTCCAAACAGCTGATCAGCTGATTGGGCAATCAAACAGACACACAGGTGGTTCAAAGGTATCACAAAATGAAGAGGAATTAGAACTCTATGAAACGCTTTATTTACACTTTATGGTTTTAAACAGAGGTTGAATTAAGAATTGGGGGAAGAGAGAGATCAAATGGAAGGGTTTTTTAAAAAGATTTCCTCAGTTATGCGCTGGACCTCATATGTGCACTTGTAAATCTGCTTGTGTGTATATTAAAATATGTATGCATATACAGTAAAGCACATAACCGATTTTTTTAAAAAAATATATTTTCCGCTGAATGTCCTTTGTCTGCCTTCCATCTTGATCTGCTTCAAAAGAAGATTGTGAGGATGGCAAGGGACATATCCCATGACTGACAGGTCTGTGTGTCGACCTGCTGCCATGTCCCAGGATTTTTAAACCCACTTTTAAAACATAGTTTTTGTGGTGTCTTAAAAGCACACATAGACAGACATCTCTCCATATTGTGAAGAATTTGTCCTGCGTTTTATAAATAAAATTCCTTGGATTTACCCTGTCTTAGAGGTTATAGCTGATACACTCTTGTCCCTGTTTATTCAGTGGTAATGGATGCATTTCAACTTGTTCAGTCCAAGGATGTGAACAGAATCCTCAGTGAAAAGAGAACCACAAATGTATACACTTGCCTCTCCCAGCTTATTAAACAAGTTAAGGGAGACAGGGTTCAATGGTTATTTATGGAAAGGCAGGGTCTCAACATGCCATTTCCATATGATATTGGATACTTACTGTCCAGTCTCCAAAGTAAATCATCACTTTGGGATGATTAACTGGAGCAAATGATGTCCACTTAGTTCCAAGGGTTCCTGAATGAGAAAGATTATCTAGATCTATTTCAGTTTCAGGCCTAGCTATGCAATGGAGATGATTTTGGTGACTGGTAAATGACCAACATGAAAAATTGTACATTCTTCTAGTAGAATTCCATTGATTGTGGCATCATTCTGGGTCAGCTTGATGGAATAGAACTTGGAGACTGATTTGCAGTTGTTCTATTCCTTCTTAGAGGGGCACACACAGAAAACGGTGCTGGTGGGGTGTTACTGTTCATGGCCATTCATCTGCACAGTCCCCCAGGGGCTGTCCATATTTTGGGGATCAGATAATTACCAAAATTTGCCAGCTCTATTGCTCCTTTTCACCCAATAACATTTTTTCTGTGCTTAACTGGTGTCTGAAATGGGATGGATCAGGCCCGTAGCCAGGATTTCGTTTCGGGGGGGGGGGGGGGGCTAAAAATTTTTTGGGGGAGTTTCGGGGGGGGGGGGCTGAGTTTCGGGGGGGGGGCTGAGTCTGAGTGAAAGAGGGTCTAGCCTAGCAAACCTTTTGTATTATTACCCCAATACCCCCATGCATATGGGATATATTGATTATGGTGATCAGATCATGATATGAATAAACATAACAGTTTAAATAATGCACCAGTAAGGCCTTTTCGCGAACCACCATCAGAATTTCGGGGGGAGCTGAAGCCCCCCAAGCCCCCCCCCCCCCCCCCCGGCTACATGCCTGGGATGGATTAAGGAAGGCTTAATCCAAACAAGAGTGTTACTGGTAATTTGATCTGGAAGTAAGGACCAGCATGTGATGGATCCCTATTCCCAGTGTTTTTGGGAAAGTGTAACTTCTGGGGGGGGGGGGGTTACACTCTCCCAAATGTTGAAGATTTGTAGTTTGATAGATTCAGACCTCAATCTGAATGATCAAGTTGTGGCAATTACTCAATTAAAGCTAATGCAGCAATTTTACCTGTTCTGGAGATTTCTGATTTGGCCTTGATAACTTTGTTTACATCTCATTTAGTATACAGTAATGTGCTCTACATGAAGCTGGTTTTGAAAAAATCACAGAAATTTTGGTTGACCTGAAGAGGTGCAAGCAGATTGTTAACAGGGCCTGGTTACATGGAACACCATATTCCCTTGTTGCCAGGGCTCTACTGGACACAATTCAAACTCATTATGATTTGCAAAGTTCTGGTTAGTATGGTCCATGATCTTTGAAGGACTGTTTTTTCCCTATATGACCTTGCAAAAATGATCTTTCAGCACCTTTGAAACTGAGAGAACAAAGTTGGTAGCATATGCTTTTATAGGTTAAGTGTACTTCCTAATATGCATGGAGAGAAACACATAGAGTCAGGTTTTGTATGATAATGGGTTATCATACAGGTTTTGTATGATAATGGGTTATCATAATGCAGTGTAATGTAAAGTTTATGGGTATGGTGATAAAGTGACATGTTTAGCTTTAAAAATGATGTTGAGGAGAAAAAGGTGGAGGGAAATATTGCCTAAAGCAAAGATGTGTCGATATTTAGCTATATGAATGATGGAGGCAGTTAGGAACAATGACAAAGTGGGAACCTTTTTTCATATATGGAGGAATTGTGATAGAATAAAGAAATGTTGATGTGAGATACAATGTATAGTGGGGAGGTGGACAGAATCTCAAGATTCAGATCAAGTCATAGTTTTATTTTGTTTTATGAAAAAATGGAAGAATCCTGCAGAATAAACTTACAACTGCCAGATTACTTTATGTACAAAAGTAGAAAGCTACAGCAATTCTGTCAACTGAAAACTGGCTGATGAAAATGTACAAAAGGAAAAGAGACAAACTGACAATTATGATTAAGAGAAATACAACAAAAATGTAAACAAGTTTGGCATCTTTTTGTTGCACATCGAAGAAATCATTGGGGAGGGTCATTGGGGAATGTGTCTGAAGATTAGTAAATTATATAAGAAACAGAAGTAAGTATGTATAAAAATCTACATATGTAAAAAAGGAATGAATGAAATAAAACAAGTCATGACTTCCAATCAACTATATGATGACAATATCTGCTACGATACTCCACTAACATTATTATACGCATTATTGTCATTGTATTTATCCTTCAAACTTAGTTAGCATGCAGAATATTTGTATCTTATGTGTGTGTTTAATACATTTTGTGTGTGTGTGGGCTTAATAAATATTTTACAGAAAATAAAAAGACAAGCAGGAACAGTGCCTTTATTTTCCAACAGTGAAACAGGCAAAAGTGAGAGAGAAAGGCATATTTATGCCTTCAAAATCACTTGGACCAAATCTCAAGGCTCCATGCTCTCAAGAAGATCCCAACTTTCAAGTAGTCTTTATTGTGCTGGCAAACCTGCTATATTTCACAGGGTAATTTATTGTGGAAATTTGCAAACTTGTTTGCATTGTTTGCACTTAATTAATCAATCAATTAATTTTGCCTTTTTAAAATGAAAGAACCCAGAGAGGAACACTAGCAAAGAAACCTTAGCATCCATGCTAGCTTCCAGAAGTTTAGGTTTGGTGGTCTGGCATCCAAGGTAGATACAAATAAGCAGACTACATGGTTTAATGTGGATAGTCTAGATAGATCATAGTCCTCACCTTATCCACAGAGGTCAAGTTTGTGAATTTTAAATTTATACCTCTAAAAATTGAGCTGATATCAGTGCAAAATGTCCTTCTGTCTTCTACTATTCATTCTGAAAACTCTGTGGTTGTCCCCAGTAGGAGATCATCTTATTTTGTCAGCCAAATATGCTTTAGTTCCTCTGTGATCCCTTTATATGTCTTTTCTCTTATGATGCTAATTTGTGGCTTTTATGCCTCCCTGAAGGCACCAGTCTCATTAAATGTGGCTCCCGTGGCTTTATCGGCACCCAACTTCAATGTGAAAAACATCCCTAGCTGATGCCTACATCTTATTCCTTATATCCAGCTGAATCAGATCATAGAGATACTGAATATATATTTAATATATTTAATATAGGGCACTTTGATCTCAAAGGAAAAAGAGACAAACACATTATTTTAAGCTAATGTGAAACTGTAATTATAACTTTTCATCAATAAATATAATAATTTAAAACTACTGATTAGAACACAGCATTAGCCAACTAGATTAAGTTGGAACGCACATCCACAAAGATAATTGAATGTAAGTAGGTGTGACTTCAATGAAAACATATCTGTTTTCAATATGGCTATATCAATTTTTAAAACAGAATTTTGTGTTTGCATTCCACTTCTGAGACATTTTTATAAAGCTGATCTTTTGCCAAACACCACCCTTTAAAGAATGACCAGAATTGTTCTATTCTATACTGGGATGGCAAGTATGGCAGGCAGGTGGGCCAATTTTTGACATCTTCAGCAGAGAACATCATGAGGTATTGTTTGGAAAGTGAATCCAGAAGTGACCAGTAGTCTACATTTTCTTATCATGGGGTTTGAGAGGTCTTGAGTGCTAACATTAAATTGATACTCTTAGAATAGTAGCAATTTACAATTTGGGCCACTTAGAGCACTGGAATAAACCCAGGAAACACATGGTCCATTGGTTGCCTCTTTGCAAGCCCATATATTCTTCCATGATATGTTGAGTGGTATGTAATGATGATGCAGTATTTTCTAGTGAAACAAATCCAAATAGTGGGGGAGGGGGAGCATGTTCTTAGCTATTATAAATTACATCTTCAAACTGCAACTCAGTTAAACAACAAACCTGAAAAAATCCCTTTCCTTCTTGAGCTTCAGTGATCAGGAGAACTATATAAAGGCCAATTAGTTTGATGTATTTTCTAAGTAAGTTGTTGCCAAAGAAGAACCAACATACAAAGACAGTATTTTGGAAGAACCAATGTGATGTAGTGGTGATGGACCAGGACTTGAATTTTCACTTGGCCATTGAAACCCCCTGGATGACCTTGGAGAAATCCACTATTTTACCACCTCGTCACATTGAGAGGGGAAGGCATGGGTGGCCATTTCCTTAAGGAAGAGAATCGTCCCTTTAAGGGAGAAATTCGCCCCATTTGGAGTTCTGCCTCCCCATCAGACTCACATGTGGAAACTTAAAAGTTGGCAATACATTCATCTTACATTCATCACAAGATCAGTATTACTTTAAAAAAAACAGGAGAAACAAAAGTATCCAAAAACCAAGAGATCCTTTGCCCTGCCCAAACCTTACATTAAAGGAGACCGACATCAGTTTAAAACCAGTTATTTCCATAGAAGTCTATTGTTCTGCACCAAACCCCATAGGATACAAGAGACTGTGATCCAAGTTAAAACCATTCATTTGCATGGGATCCTATGGTTCTGCATCAAAGCCCATAGGATACAACAGACTGCTGATGGTTGGGTAATGAAACAGGAAATGAGACTTTTAATGGTTTCCATCACACCTGTTTTTCAGTTGTAAGTACGAATAAAGTTGTAAGTACGAATAAAGTACGATTAGAGGTAGGAGCTCTGAACATAATTGCTTGACCATGTTCAGAGTTCCCTCCTTTCAGGACATTTCTATGGAGCCCCGAGTGGCACAGTGGGTTAAACTCTTGTGCCAGCAGGACTGAAGATTGACAGGTCACAGATTCGAATCTGGGGAGAGCGCGGATGAGCTCCCTCTGTCAGCTCCAGCTCCCCATGCAGCGACATGAGAGAAGCCTTCCACAGGGATGGTAAAACATCAAAACATCTGGGCATCCCCTTGCAGACAGCTAATTCTCTCACTATAACAACAATGGTTTCAATCGCAAAAAACAATATAAAAAAACAAATAATTCCACAATTATTTTAGTATTGCTTCACAAACCAAACTGGGTTCTAATTGTGACTATACTGTAACTCTAAGCAAGGTCTACATGAATGTTCAAAAGAAAATAGTTCACAAGTCTACTAATAGTAAACACAACAACAAGAATCCCGGGTACACTATTCTTGTTTCGGGAATCCTTCTTCAGGTTGTGAGTAGTCTTTTGGCATACATTTTCTTCATATATTCCATGGACGCAATGTCTCATTTATTTATTTATTTATTTAAAAGTTTTGTATACTGACCTTCTCACCTCTCTTGAGGGACTCAGACCGGTTTCCAACCATAAAATCACATACAGTCAGTAAAACATTATAATTCATATTACAATAAAACATTAAAACAGCAATTACATTGAATAACTACAATGGTCAGTTGTCCTACTAAAAGCATTGTTCATCATCCTCCATCCATATCTCAGGGTGTTGGCTCACTCATCGAATGCCTGTCTCCATAACCACGTCTTCACCTGTTTCCTGAATGTCAGGATAGAAGGGGCGGTTCTGATCTCCAGTGGGAGAGAGTTCCAGAGTCGCGGGGCCACCACCGAGAAGGCCCTGTCCCTCGTCCCCACCAGACGCGCTTGCGAGGCTGGTGGGACCAAGAGCAGGGCCTCTCCAGATGATCTTAATAATCTTGATGGTTCATAGGGGAGAATATGTTCGGAGAGGTAAACAGGGCCGGAGTCGTTTAGGGCTTTATAGGTTAACCCCAGCACTTTGAATTGTGCTCGGAAGCTAATTGGCAGCCAGTGGAGCTGGTGTAACAGCGGAGTGGTGTGCTCCCTGTACCCAGCACCCGTTAGTAGTCTGGCTGCCGAGCGTTGAACTAGCTGCAGCTTCCGGGCAGTCTTCAGAGGCAACCCCACATAGAGAGCGTTGCAGTAATCTAAATGGGATGTAACCAAAGCGTGGACCACCGTGGCCAAGTCAGACTTCCCAAGGTATGGGAAAAAGCTCCCCTGACCACCGCTGAGACCTGGGGTTCCAGGCTCAACTATGAATCTTGGAGAAGGTTGGATCATAGAATCATAGAATCAGAGAGTTGGAAGAGATCTCATGGGCCATCAAGTCCAACCCCCTGCCAAGAAGCAGGAATATTGCATTCAAATCACCGCTGACAGATGGCCATCCAGCCTCTGTTTAAAAGCTTCCAAAGAAGTAGCCTCCACCACACTCCGGGACAGAGAGTTCCACTGCTGAACGGCTCTCACAGTCAGGAAGTTCTTCCTCATATTCAGATGGAATCTCATTTCTTGTAGTTTGAAGCCCTTGTTTCGTGTCCTAGTCTCAAGGGAAGCAGAAAACAAGCTTGCTCCCTCCTCCCTGTGACTTTCTCTCACATATTTATACATGGCTATCATATCTCCTCTCAGCCTTCTCTTCTTCAGGCTAAACATGCCCAGCTCCTTAAGCCACTCCTCATAGGGCTTGTTCTCCAGACCATTGATCATTTTAGTCGCCCTCCTCTGGAAAAATTCCAGCTTGTCAATATCTGTCTTCAATTGTGGTGCCCAGAATTGGACACAATATTCCAGGTTTGGTCTAACCAAAGCAGAATAGAGGGGTAGCATTACCTCCCTAGATCTAGACACTATGCTCCTATTGATGCAGGCCAAAATCCCATTGGCTTTTTTTGCCGCCACATCACATTATGATCAGATTAACCTATGGTCCATCCAGCAGTCATTAGTGCCTTTTGTGGCTCTTATGAGGAGTACATCACGGTGGTCTCTGGCACATATAGTTTCATAGCCTAAGAGGTGCCAATGCTTTGATGGGGATGCTTGCATATGTATTAAGCTTCAGGCCTGTAGCGAGGGGGTGGTTTTAGGGGTTCAAACCCCCCCCCCCGAAATGTTTCAGATTTTTTTTAAAAAAACCTGGTTTACTCATGAATTTTAACTGGTTAACCAAATCCCCATGCTGCTAAGTCTATGAGATGCAAAAAATTAAGAGTCCCTCCAGAACTGTAAGCACTATCTCAAGCAAATATTGACAATTTATTCACACTGTCATTACTTGCAGCAATAGCCGATGTAGTGAAGCAACCAAGTTGGGGGTTTGTGTGTTGAATGCTCTCATTAAGGAGGCCAGACTTGGTGGAGGTGGTTGACAGGGGCAGAGCTGCAGGCTATTGAAGGCTGCTCTGCCCCCTGCTGTGCTCTTTGCTTCATCGTGAGCTAGGAGGCAGGTTTCAACCCCCCCCCCCGAAAATTTCAACCCTCCCCGAAATTTTCAACCCCCCCCCCCCAAATTTTCAACCCTCCTCCCCCCCCCCGCCAAAATTGTCAACCCTCCCCGAAATTTTTTTCTGGCTACGGCCCTGTTAAGCTTGGTTTTTTTTTTCTGGTGGAAGAGTGTGTTTGTGATGACAACGTTGTGTTCTGCACATATGGAGAGAAGCAGGATACCATCTGGGTTGTTGTTTCCAACCCTATCTTTTCCTATGGTCCCTGGCCACAGGTCGAATTCTCATCCAACTCTCACATTAAAATCACCAGGATAATGATTTTGTCCTCCTTAGGTATCTCCGACAGCATGGTATCCAGCTGACAGTAATTCTTTTCCTTGATGTCTTCATCGGCATCTAGTGTTAGTGCCGATTGGTTTCTGGCAAGGTTAATTCGGAGGGTTGAGAGTCATTCATTAATGCCAATGGGTGCTTTAGACAACGTGTATTCATTGTTCTTCTTCAATCAGTCCCTCCAGAAGAAGGTGTTGCCTCCTTTTTCTTCCTTCAACTGTCCCTCTCCTGCTCTCCAGGTCACTTGAAATGCTGCTATGTTGATGTTAGTGTCCCAGCTCCCTTTCAATAATAGCAGCCCTGCGTTTGGGGTGTTCAATGTCTGTGTTGTCCATCAGTGTCTGTACATTCCATGTTCCAAAGTTCATTTTTCTTTTTTGGCTGCTAGGTGGTGACCTCTCTAAATGTGGCAGTCCAGTCTGGGATAAGAGAGGCATACTATGTTTAGGGCACCTTTTCTAGCCCCCTCCTCATTATGGGGTGAGCAGAATGGATCCTAAAATAGTCTGCTTAGTACAGCTGCTGGACTACTCAAATGTCTTGGACCGTGAAGTAAAATGACTGAATCCATATCCACCACCCATGTATCTATCTATGACTAGGGGCTTCCAAATTTCACAGTCCTGCCCCATCACTCGCTGATCACTATGGGACTTTTGTTGGTTTTGTTTTATTTTTCTTGGAAGATGCCTGTGCGGTTTTTTTTTACTGTGTGGAGATCAGTGCATACCCAACCAATACGGAGTCTTCAGAGAATGAGGTGCACATCCAGTGGCATGGTTAACAGGACAACATGGCTCTTCATCTGTTGTAGCCTTCTTCCATCTTCACAGCCATTGCAACATGTACCACCTGCTCCACCGCTGAGGTCTTCAGATTGACATATTTGCATCTATGGAATAGTTCAGGTTTGACCAGATGTATGACCCATTCATTTGTCTTTTTATCTGTCCATTTCATGCATAGCACTAAATTTTAAATGGCTACATATTTATGCTTGATGTATTTATCTGATTAACAAATCAAAATGTTGCATTCATGTGTAGCAGAACATATATATATTGGTTGCAGATCCTCCACTTCAGTTGCTAAATTTCACTGAAGAGCAATATTTCACATCCGTCTCTTCATATCTAAATAAGCAGCATGTGCCCTGAAGGGAAACCTCCTGTGGTTTAGTGTATGGATTGTGCCACTGACGCCATAGCATGCCACAGAAAAGAGCAATACTAATGCTTAATATTCTCTTCCATCTGTCATTACCTTTCCAGCCAGAAATAACTTGGTTCTTATGATGACAAACTAAAAGAGGTGAAAAGGCCAATAGAATTTCAAAGTAAGATGTGGCCTTTCCACATCTGTTCACAGCACAATGCAAAAGTTGCATTGATGGAGTGAATCCAACCGCAAAAGACAAGAACATGTTACAATATGCCCATAGGCAGGAAGGCAAATCAAAAACAGCTGCTTTATCAGAATACTAGCAGCAGATTCTCAAAACACTTGCATATAGAGCGACATTGTGTGAAGCTATTTTAATGGAATAGATGAGGTCAAATTTCCTTGCAGGTCACCACTAATTGAATACACAGACAAAAAGGAAAGATTTGTTTGAAGTGTATTCACTGTATATGGAGTGAGATGCAGTATTGTCCTGCTCATTTGGCAGCCTCTAAAGCCCTGATTCTCAATGTGGGGCACATGCCCCATAGGGGGGAAAATGAATTTTAAGGGGGGACAATTTAGCAATGGGTTATTTCTTAACAATTTCTTAGTGATTTCTTCCTAAGTGTTTCAACTGTCCCTTCATTCTTTTATTTTTCTCTTTCATAGATGCTACATTATTTGAAAGTTTGTTTAGACCAAGTTAATGGCCTTTTAGGCTTCTTCCATATGAATAGGAGTTCAATTTTGGAATAAGAATTATATGTCATTGAAATTTTTTTGAATATCTCCCTCAAAGTTTCTTAGATGGATTACATGACTTTCTCAGCAGTGTGATATTGGAATAGGTCAGAGAAATGAGAATTATCCTAAAATAGATAGGCTTGAATTGTAAAATGTTGAGGAATTACTTCATGTAAGATCTAGTAAAGAGGCTTGCTAGAGGCTTCAGGGGTAAGAAGGTAACAAGCAATTCCTGTCTTCTCAACTTTCATAATTTAATTTAGGATCTGAATCAGTTTTCATTATATATATGTGTGTGCGTGTGCACACGTGCTTTGTGTCACAAAACACTAAGTGATATGAAATCAATGACCAATGACTAAAAAGCTCTTCTAGTTTTTGCAATAGTTGTTTCAGGAAGCCAGTGTGGTGATGCGATTTGAGCATTGGACCATATCTCTGCAGACCAGGATTGAAGTCTCACTTATCTATAGAAATGCACAATTTGATCTTGGGCAAGGCCCACTTCTCAGTCTCAGAGTAAGAAGGCAAACTCCTTCTGAACAAATCTTGGCAGCAAAACCTTGTGATATTTATTTAAGTATTGCCAGGAGTGTTAAAATCAGATCATTTGAGATGTGGTGCTGAAGATGTTTTCTATGTATATCTTAGACTGCTAAAGAAATGGGTTCTAGAATAAAATCAAGCTTGAGGTCTGATTAGAAGACATGATCACTAAACTGAGGCTGTCATGGGTTGGCTATATCATGAGAAGACACACCTCACTAGAAAATACAGTAATGTAAGGTAGAAGGCAGCAGGAAAAGAGATGGATAGATTCAATCAAGGAAGTAATGGCTCTGAATCTGAAAGACTTGAGAAGGGCAGTTGATAACCGAGTGACTTTGAGATCTATCATTCATGGGGTTAACATAAGTCAAAGTCAATCTGATGACACAATAACAAGGAAGTCAAGTTGGTAACAGTATCTTAGAGAAGCCTAGGCTTGATTTCAGCCGGGATCAGAGACCAAATGTGAAGAAACACGGGCTAATTGTATGGCTGTGTCAGCAAATGATTTGAAACTGAGTCTTCCACAAACCCAATCAACAATTGGGCCACACAGTTTACAGAAAATCTACACACATGGATATATATCTACATAAAAACTCCAACCATCACGCAAATGAAAAAGAAGCATAATTAAAGCCCTGGCAGTCCGTGCAAAAAGAATCTGTGAACCCCACCTTCACCAATTAAAGTACCTAAACTGGGCTCTATAGGCCAATGGAGACTCCACCACAAATATCAGAAGAGCTGCAGCACCAAGAACAAGCCATGAGAGAAAAGACAAAGATACATCCAGAGGAAAAGTGTTCTTACCATACATCAAGGGAACTGACCACTAGGCTTGATTGGTTTTAAAAAATGGTTCAAAACTCATTTGGGATTTAGGGGGCCTGGTGGTTTAATTCTAAAGTCACTTACATTTTTTTTTTCAAAAAACAAAGTTAGCACTTTGCAAAACTTCTGAATTGATTAGTTAATCGTGGACATTTTTACACCAATATTGATGAAACTTGACATACTGCTACAACACATCCTCTGTTAGCATACCAAATTTCAACATGTACAAACCACTGATTTTTAAAGAATTTTTAAAAAGAAATTTTAGAAATAATTTATTAATAAAAGAGCTACCTCTTTGAATTTTTAAGGAAATTACAAAAGGTTATAGGGGATCACTCCCCTCAACTTTCAGACACATTCATACTGTTGGAAGTCACTATCTGTGCAGCTGAGGGCCATCAAGGTTGGGAAATGTAGCGTCAAGTCCCCAAACACACCCCAGAAAAAAAGGAGAGACCCTAATAAAAATAGCAAAACTTTAGTGGTGAGCAAAAAAGAAGTTTCCAGAAATGACTTTATTAATTTCACCTTCTCCCCACCACCCAAACAAACTTTTCCTTCTTTCTCTCTCTTCTCTGGATCCAAACCCTTCCTCTCTCAAAATTTTTCCTTCTCCATTGCCTTCCTCTGTTTGCCAAAACTCCTTTCTTCTGGCTCCAAACCCTTTCTTCCACCCCACACCCAACAGCAACAAGCAGCAACAATGGTGCAACCTCCCCTCTCCCTTCCCTGGCTGCCAATGAGCCTTCCAGCCATGTGCTTGGGTTTATATACAACAATGGCTGCTGGACACTGCAAACCCCTCCCCTCCCCAAAACATAACCCCTGATTGGCTGGGAGGCAAGCATCTTAGGCTTTGCCTCTCAACAGGCTTAGTTGGATTAAAAATGCTTCATCATAGTTCCGACTCACTTCCACATCCCTGAAATCAATTGCGCAAGGGGACTACTACTATCATAAACTATAGGGGACTACAGCCTCGAGGAAATGTGCCGAAGTCCCTTTGGAAGGCAAGAACATCCATTTTTTTTCTGAATTATGCCACATCCAAGCGAACCTACCCAACCCTACTGAGCACACAGGGAAGCTGATGAAGAAACACAACCTACAAACTATTTACAGACCCACTAAGAAAATCCAACAAATACTACATTCAGCAAAGGACAAAAGGGATCTTCTAATCTCTGCAGCAATCTACCATATAACATGCAGCTATGGACAAATCTACATAGGGACCACCTAATGCAGTGTCCAAACACGAATCAAGGAACATGAAAGGCACTGCTAATTTATTTGTGTTTGTGTCAGAAGTGGCTTGAGAAACTGCAAGTCACCTCTGGTGTGAGAGAATTGACCATCTTTAGGTCAGCAATTCAGCCAGCACAAGGGTTTAAGCCATTGCGCCCATTTAAGCCATTGCACCACTGTGGCAGTTTAATTCAACCAGAAAAGTCATCTATAGTAGAGCACCTGATGAACCAACCTGGATTTGAGAACACAGAAATGTTGGACGACTCTAATAACCATCATGTCAGATCACACAGAGAAGTCACTAAAATCCACAAGCATGTGGACAATTGCAACGGAAAGGAGGAAACCATGAAAATGAACAAAATCTGGCTACTAATATTCAAAAACTCAAAAATCAGACAGTAAATAAAGAGCAACACTCAAAAACAGGGGAATTCCAGACAGGAAACAATCAGGGCCCACTAACACCTTCCAACAACAGATTCCCCCAGGCAGGAAACAGCCAGGCTTTGAAGCTGCAAGGCCATTAATTGCTAATCAAGGTGGCCAATTGCAACATTCACACTTGCCTCAAGCAGACAAGAGTTCTTTCTACCACCCTGGACATTGCACAGATATATAAACCTCACTTGTCCTAGTTTCCAACAGATCTCACAACCTCTGAGGATGCCTGCCATAGATGTGGGTGAAACATTAGGAGAGAATGCTTTGGGAACACGGTCATTAAAAGGGGAACAACAACATAGAGTTGAGAAGAATTGAGGCAGATGGTCTTTACTCTTTCTCCACATCTTTCTCTACCAGACCTCCAGGGAAAACCTGGACGTTGGGATCATAAAGTAATCGATTTCTTGTAGCATAAGATTTTAACCATCTGATGATTTGTTTCTATGGAAGCTTATGTCATAATGCATTATTACTTTGTAAGGCACCATGAGAGTTTACTGAGGAGCTGGCAGTGATGAAGCGAATGAAGAGGGAACTAGAGAGCGTGTGGCGTTCGGATCCGAGCGAGTCAAATCGAACACGGTTTGTGTCCTTTCTAAGGTCATATGCCGCGGCAATAAAAGCCACAAAGAAAACTTTCTTTGCGGCTACTATTGCATCTGCAAGGAACCGTCCGGCGGAGTTGTTCCGGATTGTCAGAGGTCTTTTAACTCCCGCCATCCCAGGTGGGAGCCCTGACAATTCGGCCACGCACTGCGAAGCATTTGCTCGGTTCTTTGCAGACAAAGTCGCTTTGATCCATTCTGGTCTGGACACCATGTTAAATGCAGTCTCTGAGGATGTGACACGAGCACCTGCTTGTCCTATTTTGATGGATTCTTTTCAATTTGTGAAGCCCGAGGATGTGGACAAGATACTTGGAGGAATGAGGCCCACTACGTCCATCCTAGACCCCTGTCCATCCTGGCTTCTGAAGGAGGCCAGAGGGGAATTGGCTGAGTGGGTAACGGTGGTGATTAACGCCTCCCTTCGGGAAGGTGAAATTCCAGCGAGCTTAAAACAAGCTATTATAAAACCGCTGTTGAAAAAACCATCACTGGACCCCACTAAATTTGACAACTTTCGGCCTGTTTCCAATCTCCCTTTTTTGGGCAAAGTCATGGAAAGCGTGGTGGCCTCACAACTCCAGGTATTCTTGAGAGACACGGATTATCTGGATTCGGCACAGTCTGGTTTCAGACTGGGACATGGAACTGAGATGGTCTTGGTTGCCTTAGTGGATGATCTGCGCCAGGAGCTAGACAGGGGGAGTGTGTCCCTGTTGGTGCTCCTGGACCTCTCAGCGGCCTTCGATACCGTCGACCACAGTATCCTTCTAAAGGCGTCTTGCGGAAATGGGCCTCGGGGGCACTGTTCTGCAGTGGCTCCGGTCATTTCTGGAGGGCCGCACCCAGAAGGTGTTATTGGGGAACACCTGTTCAACGCCACAGCCTTTGACTTGTGGGGTTCCTCAGGGTTCTATACTGTCCCCCATGCTGTTTAATATCTACATGAAGCCGCTGGGTGAGATCATCCGGAGTTTTGGGGTGCGGTGTCATCTGTACGCAGATGATGTCCAACTCTGTCACTCCTTTCCACCTGCTACTAAGGAGGCTGTCGAGGTCCTGAACCGGTGCCTGGCCGCTGTAATGGTCTGGATGAGGGCGAACAAATTGAAATTAAATCCAGACAAGACAGAGGTACTCCTGGTCAGTCGCAAGGCCGAACAGGGTATAGGGTTACAGCCTGTGCTGGATGGGGTTGCACTCCCCTTGAAGGCGCAGGTTCACAGCTTGGGTGTGATCCTGGATTCATCGTTGAGCCTGGATCCCCAGGTTTCAGCGGTGACCAGGGGAGCATTTGCACAGCTCAGGCTCGTGCGCCAGCTGCGCCCGTACCTTGGGAAGTCTGACTTGGCCACGGTAGTACACGCTCTGGTCACATCCCGTCTTGACTACTGCAACGCTCTCTGCGTGGGGCTGCCCTTGAAGACAGCCCGGAAGCTCCAGCTAGTCCAGCGCGCGGCAGCCATGTTACTAACAGGAGTGGGACGCAGGGAGCACACAACGCCCTTGTTGTCCCAGCTCCACTGGCTGCCGATCTGCTACCGGGCCCAATTCAAGGTGCTGGTGTTGGCCTACAAAGCCCTAAACGGTTCCGGCCCAAAATACCTGTCTGACCGCATCTCGGCCTACGAGCCCACGAGGACCTTGAGATCGTCTGGGGAGGCCCTCCTCTCAATCCCGCCCGCCTCACAGGCACGCCTGGTGGGGACGAGGGATAGGGCCTTCTCAGTGGTGGCCCCCCGGCTGTGGAACACCCTCCCTGTAGACATCAGACAGGCGCCCTCCCTTATGACTTTCCGCAAGAGACTAAAGACGAGGTTGTTTGAGAAGGCGTTTGACTAAGTGCTACAACAAATTGGCAATGATGATTGGAACGGAATATGGATAACGAGATTGGATTGTGATTCTATGATGAGACGTCGCGAATGACTTAGTGTAATTGTATTATTGATAGTGATGTTGTTATTGTTGTTTATGATATTGCTTTTATTGTAAATTGTTTTTTATATGTTGTACACCGCCGTGAGTCGCCCTAGGGCTGAGAACGGCGGTCTACAAATGCAGTAAATAAATAAATAAATAAATAAATAAATAAATAAATTTATACTTATAATAATAAAAATAATAATAAAACGTTATTTATATACAACTCCCTCTCCTCGAGGGGACTCAGAGCGGTTCCCAGGTAGCATCACAAAACATACAAAGTAAAAACAACATAACCATAAGATTAACAAAACAAAATATAGCATAAAAACTGTCGCCATATTTTTATTCTTTAAAAAATATTAATGGTAGTATTGCTAATGGCTAAAGGAGCACAAGGAATAATTTCAGTTTTTTTTTTAAAAAATGAGAATATATTTCTTTTCTGTAAAGTATGTTCATATTGCCTATGTTGTTTGTATGTCATATTCACAAAAATGTCCAGAGATCTATTTTCACAGCAGGATCACATTCAAAAGTGCCATCAGAGAATAAAATAAAGTTTAATTGCCTTGCTTAGCAATCCAGTCTTTCTGGTGTAAGCACAGTGCTTCCACATGGCATTTAGATGAAGAAATGGGAAATTTATTGTCTTCTAACATCCCACCCCCTATAGATTTGGTTTTCTTGGTAAATGTTGTCAGATGTGCAGAGTATTGCAGACTTCAAATTAATGACCCGGAGACCTATGATACATAGCATAGGAGACAGGACAGCCCACTTACATACCTGTGCAGTGAACAAATAAATATTTACTTCAACTCAACCTGTTAATTAAAGAAAACCCCCACATACAGCCAGAAAATAAAATGGAAACAAGGTCTAACTGGATACCCTGTTCCTCAGTGGATCTCCTATTCCTCACTTCTCAAAGAAAAGAAAGTGATTTACTGATTTCTGCATTGGAACAATAAAGTTCTGAACAGGAATTTGATTTCTCAATTTTAAAAAGGTCAAAATGTAAGCAATGTCCACAGTAGAAGCAATTCTATTATGTTTTATGTAAATAGCGACTATTGTCCAAAGCTTAATATCTTTTATGTAACATCTGATGTAGTTTTAAATCTATGGGTGCAACTATTTCCTTATTTTGCTCTTATATGGAAGAATGAATAATTTCTCCCTTGTGGGCTATACTATGAGTGAATCCAAACTTAGTAAAAAGACAAGACATCCCCAGATTTCATTCCTGTCCTTTCTGATTTTGCTTAGGAGATCCACACTTTCTTTCTTTTCTTTTTGCTTATCCCAAAATATTTAAGTATGATCAGAGATTTTTTATATCAGTTGTTTAGGTCATTTTATTTTACTCCAATATAAAATCAGAAAGAACAAGGTTAAAATCTGAGACTTTTCATTCATTCTGGATGTGCCTATGCACCGGGCTTTTGCACAGCAGACAAACTGCCAGGTGCAGTAAATCTTGCCAATTAAAAGGTTGGCAGTTCAAGCCCAGATCCGAGTGAGCTCCTGGCTGTCAGCCCAGCTTCTGCCCACCTAGAAGCTCAAAAACAGTTATTTATTTATTTATTTATTTATTTATTTAAAACATTTATATTCCATCCTTCTCACCCCGAAGGAGACTCAGGGCAGAGCACAGCATATACACGGCAAACATTCAATGCCGGGACACAAATCCACATACAATACATAAACACTAAAAAACATTTATCAAAATATTAAAATACACCATTCAAAGCCATCCCAGTCATCCGCATTGAATCTAATATTTTGGCCTAGTCATCTTTCCTATTGCCGCTTTATTGCCCTGTCCTGAAAGCTTGGTCCCACAGCCAAGTTTTTACCATCCTTCTAAAGGACAGGAGGGAGGGGGCCGACCTGATCTCACCAGGAAGGGAGTTCCATGGCTGGGGAGCAATCACTGAGAAGGTCCTGTTTCTCGTCCCCACCAATCGTGCCTGGGACAATGGCGGGATGGAAAGCAGGGCCTCCAGGAGGATCTTAATCTCTGTGATGGTTCATAGGGGGAGATGCGTTCGGACAGGTAATTTGGGCCGGGGCTGTTTAGGGCTTTATATACCAAAGCCAACACTTTGAATTGTGCCTGGTAGCAAACTGGCGTGGAGCTGGCATAACATGGGAGTTGTATGCTCCCTGTATGGCACTCCTGTAATTAACCTGGCTGCCTCTCGTTGCAGTAGTCTATCCTTGATGTAATGAGAGCATGGACCATCGTAGCCAAGTCTGACTTCCCAAGGGGAGTGTAACCCCATCCAGCACAGGTTGCGACCCTATACCCTGTTCGGCCTTGCGACTGACCAGTAGGACCTCTGTCTTGTCTGGATTCAACTTCAATTTGCTTGCCCTCATCAGCCAGGCACTGGTTCAGGACTTGGACAGCCTCCTTAGCATCTGGTGGAAATGAGTGATAGAGTTGAACATCATCTGCGTACAGATTGCATCGAACTCCAAAATTCCAGATGATCTCACCCAGTGGCTTCATGTAGATGTTAAACAACATGGGAGACAATACTGATCCCTGCGGGACCCCACAGGACAATGGTTGTGGGGTCGAGCAGGAACCCCCCAGCAACACCTTCTGGGTACGACCCTCCAGGAAGGACTGGAGCCACTGCAGAACAGTACCTCCAAGACCCATCCCCGCGAGGCGCCCCAGAAGGATACTCTGGTCTACAGTATTGAAGGCTGCTGAGAGGTCCAGGAGAACCAACAGGGACACACTCCCCCTGTCGAGCTCTCTGTGGAGATAATCTACTAAGGCGACCATGGCTGTCTCAGTTCCATGTCCCGGTTTGAAACCCGGGACATGGATTCAGATATTCAGTTTCGTCCAAGAACCCCTGGAGCTGCGAGGCAACCACCCGTTTCAAGACTTTACCCAAAAAGGGGAGATTGGAAAGTTGTTTCCCAAGAGCTGTCAGGAATCCTTCTGGATCCATAAGCCTCCTGGGACGGACCATCTTAATGGGCCCTCCACCTTTGCAGAGGTTAGGGAGTGCAGTAAGTCTAAACTTGACCAAGTGGTGGTCGGTACATGGCAGTAGGACTAAAGAGAATTCCTTCACTCCATCACCTTCCTCCCATCCCTGACAGAACACCAAGTCCAATGTATGCCCAGCACTGTGAATAGGGCCAGAAACCACTTGGACAGCCCCACGGTAGTCATGGTTACCGTGAAGTCCTGAGCTGCTCCTGACAGGGAGGTCTCTGCATGAACATTGAAGTCCCCCAGCACTATAAGCCATTGGGACTCCAATGCAAGGCCCGAGATCACCCCGGCTAGCTCAGGCAGGGAGGTTGTAGTGTTGCAAGGTGGTCGGTACACTACAAGTATCCTTATTCTGTCCCAGTCTCCTACTCTCAGGTGGATGCATTCAAATGAGGGTGTCTGTGGGATGGGGCATCTGGTCAAGGAGATGGAATCCCTATAGACCACTGCAACCCCACCTCCCCACCCTCCAGATCTCAGCTGATGCTGCACAGAGTAGCCTGGTGGACAAAGCTGGGTGAGATTAACACCCCCAGCCTCATCCAACCAGGTCTCTGTTATGCATGCCCTCGTCCAGAATCAAGTCTTGGATGATTACAGTTTTTTTCATTTACTGATCTGATGTTCAACAGCACCATCTTTAACCCGGAGGGATCACCATCTTGGTTACCCAAATTCATCATGTCAGGAGACCGTTTTGGTAGTCGTTTTGGCACTACCAATTCTCTCACACATTCCCTATGCTGATTTAAGACATTTGGTCTCCTTTTCCCGCATCTCCCTCTTCCCATTATTGTTTCCACAGCCCCCCCCCCCCCAACCACTGGAACTCCACTCACTCCCTAACTGATCTCTCTTCCTGTCCTTAGGCTGTGGTCCAGCGTTGCTGTTGGACTGAGGTATGGGGGAACAAAGGCTGTTGGTCTGGGGAATAGGAAATGGGAGGCTTTTAGACTGAGATGTAAATGGTAGGGGGCTATTAGTCTGGGGGATTACGAGAGAGGGTGAGGGGCTATTGGGCTGTAGGGTAGGGGGAAGAATATTGGCCTGGGGGATAGGAGGGGGAGGGCTGTTGGACTCAGGGAGATAAGGGGGGGAGCTATTTGGCTGGGGTGTGAGAAGTAGGGCACTATAGGATTGGGAGGTAAGGAGCTATTTGACTGGAGGGAGGGGTGGAAGGTGATATTTATTTCGGGAAAAAGGGGAAAGGGGCCATTAGGCTGGGAGGTAGGGGGTGGGGGTGGGGCTAAAAGGCAGAGAGCAGGAGGCTTTTTGTTTACAGGTTGGGGGATTGGGGGCTATTGGGCCGAGGGATAAGAAATAGGGGGATCTTACTCTGAGGTTCTTGCTGAGGTAGTCAATATTGTATTGCTTGGCTCCCATCAAGTTCTTCTGATGATTCTCTTAAGTGTAATAGGACAGAATCATGAATGTCATGGGAGAAGAGCTCTAATGATTGTTCCATTAAGTTCAGAAGCTGTGGGGCTGTTTGCTCATATCTACCTAGTGGGACCATTGAGTAAGGTTGGAGGAAGTTGGGCTCTGGTGTCAGTTGTGAGGCATTTTCCCTAGGGCTTGAGTGGCTGGGGGAATGTTCCTTGTTGTCTAGTCTCTGGAGAGTAGTGGGTACCATTTTCTGGATTGAATCCTTATTTTGATTCTGAGTGGCAACTTCTAAGATACTCTCTGGCTATTTAAAGTTTGATTTTCCTGGGGAATTGCCAGAGACCTATTCCAGAGGGGACGCACTTTGGTTTTGAAACACCTTCCTTACTTTAACTCCCCATTCTTGTAGGGAGGGCCTAAGTGCATATAACTCTTTGGGTGTATCAATGTCTCCAAAAGTTATCAAAAAAACGAAGGAAGTTGATGTTGTACGCTCTTTGAAGCCATTTAATGGCTGTGATCTTAAAATTCCTTAGAGTTCTTCCTAAGAATCTGACTTAGGGACACCTTGATAGCTTTAGATGAACACCATCTTCCTCTGTTCAAATGAGTATCTAAGATATCAAAAGCCAGCTCATTTGGTTGGAAGATTATTTGTTGCAAGTCGCTTTCTGGCTTGCAGGGTGATTCATTTTCCCTCCTAGTGGTAGTGAGATGATTCTCCCCACTCAAATCCTCCCCTCCCCCTTCCCTTACCATATCCTCCCCTCCGCCCTCTCTGTAGTTCCATCTTTAGCATGACAGGAGGTCACCCCTTCCTCTCCCTTCCACACACAAAATAGGTCTATTGGTAATAAGTTCCTCAATATGTTGGAGAAAGAGGCACACTGTTCGACCCATCAAGTCACCAATGTGTGGGAATTCAGCATTCAGCAGTGTCCCAAGGTCAGCCATTATCCTCGGTAAAATGAGATCTCCGATAGAAGCATGCTGATAAGATGGAAGTGACCGGCTTCATGGGGCCCAGTGGGTGGTGTTACGAGGCTCCCCGGGTTCGTTGTGGCCAGTGGTAATGTGAGTTGATAAATAGGTACTGTTTCAAAAAAGCAGGGAAGTAATAAAGGCGACCATAAAGGACATGCTGACAATTTGATCAGGAGGTGTCTATGGACAACAAAAAAGTTCCTTGGCATGGAAGATGGAACGTCAACACACCCTCCACCCTTGTGGTTAGAGTCAAGCACAGCTTTCAGTTGTCAGAGATGGAAAAAAGCCTATACCTCTGTTTATGTATTGTATGTTCTGTCAATGATATAATAATAATAATAATAATAATAATAATAATAATATAATTATAAATATATAATATAAAAATATAAGGGCAGTGCTCTGAGTCCTCTGCAGGTTGAGAAGAGTGGGAATGAAATGATATAAATAAATATAATAAATATGAAAGTATTTGTACATTCTTCAGCAATTTGTCAGTTTTTGCACAAAGAGTTTACTACAGAACATATTTTGGTTTTGTGTAAAGACCCCACTTCCTCAAATTTTGTGTGCATGTTTTTTTTTACTATTAGGTAGTACTATATTACAAAAAGATTGATGGAGGTTGGCCATTTTCCCAATGAGGTGTTCAATATATTGATCAATGAAGAAACAGTAGAGAAAGGATCAACAATCAAATAAAATAGTTTATATAATAATAAAGGATATCATAAAAACATACGAAACACAGAACTAATCACAATCAGTTCCACAAAGGTAGCTGCATAGCACACATTGGCTTTGTCATCTACTATATTACAAGGGCAGCTAAATAGTTTAAATCCCAATGTGAAAGCCCATGAGAAACATTACAGTTTATATTATGCTTGTCAACAGAAAGGTCAACCATATACAATCTACAAATCTTATATCACTGGTGGGATATAGTGGAGAGTTGAACAGATTTTGTGGCATATGACTACATCCATAAATGTGAAATTATTTCAATCAATCTTCATCACCAGTAACATTTTTCATGGAGGGAAGTATTCCAGACTCCAAAAATGTAGAGCAATGCAGAAATTAATCATGGTAAACAAAATATAATGAAAACTAAATGTAAGTTATAACAGAAACTAATTACACAACATAGATGTACTGCACTTACTTCTTCAAAGATGAATCAGGCAGTATTTGCATTTGTAAAGTTGCATATTCAAGTATGAAAGATGCCCAGTTTTATACAACTTAACTCACGTTAATGAGTATAACTCACAGGTGCTTGATAACAAAGCTGCCAAGCTTTTAGAAAACTAATTAAAGGCACAAGTCAGATAAAGTAACATATGCCATCATGAACAAAGCCAAAAAACCATGTAGAAACATTCATCTTGAAAATTAATTAGGAAACCCTGTGGACATGGTAAGACATATGGTTTTATAAATAAAATGAAAACTCTTAAGTGATCATTTAAACCAATTGTGTGATAGATTCAAATATATGTATCTAAAAGGCATCACTTTGAAAGACATTATTCTGCAGAGATCTGTAAAAATGATAAGTCAGAACACAATCAATAAAGCATGCACACAAATGTTCATCACAGGAAAGAATTTAAATTTTGAGCTAAATCTAAAAAAATAACTTTGAAATGAGGACTCAAGAAATACATTTCACTAGTCTAATCTTTTTAAAATGCAAGTCCAGATTTGAAAGGACTTAAGAGTAAGAAGTCAGGAGGAACAAACAAAAGTCCTTGATTTAAAAATGAATGTTCATCAGACAGTATTAAATAAATATAGAGAAGAAATATCCAGTAAGTCCCTACTCTCTTTTAATCAAATTTAAACTATATACTCACTTTCAGATGTAATTGGACCATCATGGTAGAAACTAGAGCAAAAAATAGTATCTTTATTACTCAAGCCTCTTCTACAGCCCTTTCTACACTGCCATATAATCCAGTTCAAAGCAGATAATGTGGATTATCTGCTTTGATAATCTGAATTATAAGGCAGACCTTAGGGCTCTTCTAAAAAAACTGGAAGAAACTGAGATAAAGGGGAAGGGGTGGCTAGATGTCATTTCGGGAAACTGCAGGCAGAATCATGTTAACAGCTGAAAATGTGTGCTTAAAACCCAATTCCTCCCAAAAACTGCACACCTTCACATGACTATATCCCTGCAGTTCTAGAAAACACATTGCTTCCTTCTGAGCCACCTGGTTGGACTGCTCCAGTGCACGTGCACATTTTAAAAGCCCTAAAGTAGCTGATGAGGGCTGTAAACAAATGGAGCCATGGACACACAGGTGGCTTAAGCTAAGCACAGTTAGAAAGCAATTAGAACTCCCAGCACCCATTCCTTTGTTCTAATGTTTGTAATATTAAACAGAACTTGAATTTAGAACTGAGTGAAGAGAGAGAATAAAAAACCTGCTTGTGTGTACATTAGCATCTCCACATGACCACATATGACGTCCAGCACATCTTGGAGAGAATTAAGACTGAACTGTTTTGTATGACCCTCGGTCTTTAAACTCTCTCTCTCTCTCTCTCTCTCTCTCTCTCTCACACACACACACACACACACACACACATTTAAAGAATGTGACAGTGTTGCACACTGAAGAGTGCCCTGCCCTAGTTGGCTGAGAAATTATACACAAATATTTTAATGAGTAGCCTTCAAAAATTCAGGCCCTTATTTTGTAAATTCTCATTACAGGTGTCACCAGTTTCTCCCTTTTTCTCATCCAACTTCTCCCCTGCCCCACTCCATCTCCCTTATTCTGCATTTCCCCCATATATTTGTACAATCAAGTGTTGAAGAGAAATTGCTTTTGATAACGCTTCAATAGTTTCTTCAGAAGATTTATATGCAGCTTTATTTATTATGAGCATGTTACATACTTTGTCTGTGCTAATAATCTCAGTACATGAATGCATATGTGCTGCTAGGAAACCAACACATAACAGCTGATGCTTTCCACACAAACTGGTTGCTTACACTTTAATTGCTGGGTGTAGAGAAGGGATTAGTGAAAGGCACTTACGAATCTGCCAGTCCAAACTCAGAATAAGCCTATTCTTTAAAAATCCATAGTCTTTCCACATCTGAACACAGGTGAATCACAACTTTTGAGTAGTCTTTATATTGTAATACTTTGTCCACGAATGTCTCCAAAGCTTTGCAATCTGGGCAGTCAGTAAATTCTTTTGCACACCATGTTTTGAAGTGGAACTCCTGTTGCTACTTTAATAAAGGTCTGCAATATTATTTTTGAATGGTAAAAGGGGAAAGGGAGGGGAACAGAACCTTTTAAAGGCAAAAAAACCCCCCAAAAAACAAAAACAAAACCCTGCTGGGTGAAAGGCATTTGCACTGTGATTTTTAACATTTCATTTTTCATTGTGTTCAGATTATTAAACTGAGTGGCTAAAGGCTGAGTGCATTTTGTTTAGAGGGAGCTAGGTCATTAGCATATCATCACACATTTTTGCTGAATGGCAGCTTTCCATTGCACTAACAAGAGGCAATTGTTCAACTGCACTTTCTTATTGAGGCCCCAGTAGGTAAAAATGTTTGAAATTCCATAATAAAAGCCACCTTTATAATGTCTAAGTTTATAATAATAAAAACACGTACATTCAGCAGGCTTGTTAACCTATGGGAGGGCAGAAGCAAGCCAAGAATAACCAGGGATGTCTTCTATATATAATGTCTTTTGTGTCTAGGTCGATTTACTGATTAATTGATCCAGCAGGTATTTTATGACAAAGAACACCCAATCATTTCCTTAATATCTATGTATATGACTTCACTGGGTTTTCATAGGCAAGGCTTACCCAGAGGTGGTGTTGCTAGTTGTCCTCTAAAATGAAGCGTACAGCATTTGGTCTTCATTGTTGGTCTCCCATCCAAATACTAATGAGACCTAACCTTGCTTAGCTTCCAAGATTAGGCAGGATCTTGTGTCTTTAGGGTAGTCCTAATTTTCCCTATACAGAAGATTTGATCCATGAAAACAAGTTTTTTTTTCATGACCATTATGCTCACAGATACGTGAATAAGGTTTATGCATCCCTAGATCTTGGATAAGGCCTAAGTTGTGATGAACAGAAACAGTAATAAAGGAAAATATCATATGTAAAAATAGCTACAAAAGTGTTCCTTTTGAGTAGGCCAAGAGGAGTAAGAGGACAAGGGTCACTAACTTCTCAAGAAAAAATGTGATCTCATCCCTTTATATAATGTTCAGATCTGCTTGGCTGACTTTCTTTTAAGTCAACCAGAGTTTCATTTAAGCTCTTTTCCTATTGTGCCATAAATTTGGTAAATTTTAGGTAGGTGATGATTGTCACAATTTTAGGAACATAGGTCGCAACAGACACGTCCTGAATGTCCCAGCATCTAGCACTATGGGACAAATATTTCTGATTTTTGAGACCATCATGAGTAGTAGGCAACAAGAGTCTTATCATGTATGTATGTATATATATATATATATATATATATATATATATATATAAGAAAACTGACCCAGGAGGATTTTTCTGAAAATGAATTCAGCCACTGGGCTGCAAAACACTATGTTGTTGTTGTTGTTATTTCTAGCCCATTGTTTAAACTGTTAATTAAAACATACACAAATAAACATAACATGCATACACGCAGACATCTCAACTCAACAATTATCAAGGTCCAGTATGAAGTTATGATGTTTAGGTGAGTTGGGCCCTATACAGTTATTCATCAAACATTTGTTGTAATACAAAAGTAGGAAAGGGACCAGTAGAGCTTCTCTGGGAAGTGAGTTCCAAAGCGTGTGGGCAAGGAAAAAGAAAATGCCCTCTTTTAAGGAAAGACTTCCCACCCTTGTAGCTGTTATGTGGCTTCAAGTCATTCCCTACTTTTGGCACCATTAGGGCACCTTCTAAACTGCCATATAAAGTTCAGATTATCCACTTTGAACTGGATTGTATGGCAGTGTATACTCATATAATCCAGTTCAAAGCAGATAATGTGGATTACCTGATTTCATAAACTGGATTATATGGCAGTGTAGAAGGGGCCTAAGACAAACCTATCATTTTTTTTAAAGAATGTGGAGTAAAATTTGTTCAGTGGGAGGTTGTGCTTTGCTCTCAGGCTGAGAGAGTATGATTTGCCCAAGTTCACCTACTGGGTTTTGCAAGGCTGATTGGAAATTCAGCCCTAGTCTCTATTGTTGTACTCTAGTACTCAAACCATTATACCATGTTGGCTCTAGTCTTACTTTAGAAATGAAAGGAAAATAATTGCCATCAAAAATAAAAAATAAAATGCTGTTCTCAGAAAATTATATGTCTTGTCATGCATTTAAAATGTATGTGACCTACCTACATTCCCTGTGGGGAAGAACAAAGTACCACTTTCCTGCACCAAGATAGCTATCACATATAAATAATGACTGGAACTATAAAGGGAAGTTCCTACATTTTTATCTAGAGTAAATGTGGGTCAGATTTTGAATCTTCCATTTCATCCTTCAACGTACCTGGCAAAATGAGCCAAAGAATAATGCTTTGCATTGAAAGCCTCAAAGGCCGTGACAGCAGCATTATGCATTTTTAATATTGTTTAGTTCCTGTGCTTCATGCTGGCTTACTTATAAAATGCTTAAGTCAAGACAATTGATTTAACAGTATTCAAGTTCAGTGATGTCTGTTTAGGATTTAGGATCTCAGAGGACACACGTCCATAAGCGGGGGGACAGCGGGGGAATCTGTGTGGCAGCGGGGAAATCTTGGGGCAGTGCATCGCTGTGTCCCCGTACCTTCACATGATGTTTTCTGACTGACTCCCAGCTTTCTCCTGCACTGAGGCTGCCTCTGACCATGATGCTGAGATGGAGCTGGGACAGAGTCCCACTGGAAGTAGCCCTGCATCATGTGGTGGGCTCTGTCAGGCTCCATCCTGGCTACTAATCAGGCCTACCCCTGCTTCTTTTCCAAGACAAAACAGGATGTGGAGTCTTGAAAAAAATGAGATTTTTGAAGAAATGACATCTCATATTCTATATTTTTGCACTAAAAAATAGGTGTCAGGATCAACTTCCGATGGGGAAGATGGCGGTGAGACAGCTTCATTGAGGAGCTCCTCAAAGGGGATACCACATAGAGGAGTCTGGTAGAGTGATAGCTCCCCACCCCCCGACTGATCGAGATCAGGGGGTGTGCAAAACCCGATTGCTAGCTCCGAAGGTCCCAAAAAAAACCCTCTCCCCCCTCAAGGGAGAAGGGTTGGGTGGACCTGGATGATGCGAGGGTAAGTAGACTCCTCCGTGGTAAGCAAGCCTAAGAAAGGTTTGCAATAACTGCCAGCCTCCCCATTTTTAAAATTTTAAGAAGAAAAGAAAGAAAAGAAATCTCCGACTGTGGAGGAGGAAAGGGGGAGTAAGTTTCCTGACAAATTAATTCTGGGTCAAAGCCAAAAAATCAAGGATCCCCTCCCCCTATTAGGGGAAAGGGATTGAGAGACAAAGAACTGAAGAAAAGAATTTAAATAATAATTTTAATAATAAATGACCAAATGGTTAATGAACAAATGAATTAAATTAGATGAATTATATGGACTCCTGGGAAATGTTAAACGACTGAAGATCGAAAGAAGGAATTTATTAAATGAAATCATGATCTATGAACCCACAACTTTTATAAAAATTCAAGAGGAAAATTAATCAGAGACATTTTAAAGGGTTGAACCTACTCTTGTATGAATTTATTCTATATTAAAATACATTAAAATATAAATGCTTAAATAATTAATTAAAGAGGATAAGAACTACTGACCTTGACACCACATTGTTTGGTCTAGAGAAGCTTCTTCATAAACAAGTTGGTTGGAGAGGCGGGGCAATAGAAAACCCCACAAAGAAAGCAAGCAAGCAGGAAGCAGGAGGAGCTGCTTGGCTTGTTCCTCTATTTCTATATTGTTTCTTTTCTGGTGCAGTATTTGAATTTCTTTTACCAAAACTTTATTACCAGGATTTTTCTTTAGTTCAAATTCTTTTTAATTTTAAACAATTTTAAATTTCATTTATAGTCTTCCATTTATTCTTGTTCTTCCTCACACTGTGCTGTATTAAATGTCCTCTCAGTACCACTTTTGAGGCATCCCAGATCAAATTTTGATTTATATCTGGAGTGTCGTTGATTTCTATATAATTTTAATCAATTCTTTATACCTTATAATGTCCTCTTCTTTTTTTATTAAATCCTCATTCAATCTCCACCTGCCCCAGGGTTTCTTTGGTGCAGAAAAAGCTTTTGATAATTTGAATTGGGACTTTCTCAAAACTTTAATTCAAGAATTAGATATGGGCTTTGGATTTAGCAATGCCATTAATTCGATATATGAGAACCAAAAGGCAAAAATCTTAATTAACGGCCAACTGGGAGAGGAATTCAGAATAAGTAAGGGTACCCATCAAGGTTGCCCTCTCTCACCTTTGATTTTTAATTTTGAACAATTTTTAATTTGTTTAAAAGAAATAAATGTAGCAAAAATTGGAAAGCATGAATTTAAAGTGAGAGCTTTTGCAGATGATGTGATTGGTATAGTCGGGGAGCCATATGAGATTCTTGAAATTTGGCTAAGAAAGATTGATGAATTTGGTAAGATATTGGGCTTTAAATTAAACAAAACAAAGACGATGGTATTGACAAAAATATGGATAAAAAGAAGCAAGAGGAAATCCAAAAATGAACAGGATTACAAATAACAACAGAAATGAAGTATCTAGGAATCTGGATTACAGCAAAAAATAGCCAACTCCTGAAAAATAATTATGAGAAAACATGGAAAGAAATTAAAAATGGCCTAGAGAGATGGAAGTATCTAAACCTTTCCCTTCTAGGCCATATCTCATTGTTGAAAGTGAACATTCTGCCTAAATTGCTTTTCTTATTCCAGAATATTCCAATTATAAGAAATGTGAAAAAAAATCAAAGAATGGTATAAGGACTTATTGAAATTCATTTGGGGATGTAAAAGACCAAGAATTAAATACACTGTACTGATAGATAAGAAAACAAGGGGAGGCTTTGGCTTCCCAAATATGAAGTTATATCACAAAGCTAGTGCCCTAGTTTGGGCTTCTGGCTGGATGAAATTAAAAAAACGAGATGTTGCTCTCCCTAGAAGGTTTTGATTTACGGGCGGGATGGCATGCTTATGTTTGGTATGACCGAGAGAAGAAGGAGAAAGGATTTGGCAACCATTTTGTAAGATCAGCTCTATTAAGGACCTGGCTAAAATACAAAAGAAACTTTTATTCAGAAACTCCACTGTGGATTTCCCCCATGGGAAGTGGAAGTGAATCAGAGGAGGTTGCTGGGATGGACGAAATGGTCTACATATAAGGACCTACTAATTAAAAATACAATAATCTTAAAATCCCATGAAAACATTAAAAAAGACTTTGATAATATCTCTTGGTTATATTACATGCAGATTAGGGACTGTTATACTCAAGACAAGAAGATTGGTTTTAGTTTTTAAAAAATCAACCTGGGACAAAATTCTTCAAACACAGAGAAAACTAATAACCAAAATTTATGATAAACTATTGGAATGGTCTACTGAAACTGAAGTTATAAAAAATGTATGATCAGTGGGGCAGAAAATTTAAGGAGACCTAGTCACCTAAGAGAATGGGAATTAATCTGGAATAAGAAAATAAAATATACATATGCGATGGATCTAAGAGAAAATTGGCTCAAAATGTTTCATAGATGGTATACTACACCAAAAAAAGTTAGGTTTAATGTATACAAATATGGACAAAAATGTTGGAAGTGTCATGAGGTTGATGGTAGTTTTTTCCATATGTGGTGGACATGTAAGAAAGCCCAAGAATATTGGAAGAATATTCATGAAGAAACAAAAAATATTGGGAATTTCATTCCCAAGAAAACCGGAGTATTACTTACTAAATATTACTGATTTAGATATTACCCTGGACCTAAACAAAGACATTTTAATTACTTATATAGCAACCGTTGCAAGGATAGTATATGCGAAAATTTGGAAAACGGATAGAAAACGGATAGAATACTGGATAGAGGACTGGATAAATAAAATTCAAGAAATTAAAGATATGGACAAGTTAACTTTTTTTTTTGAAGAAAAGTTCAGGAAACCCAATAAGAGAGATAGATTGGTCATTTTTTGAACAATATTTAAAAGAAAAGAGGCAGGAAAATAATAACTGATAAATGTTTCCTTGTAGGAGGTTTATGACATGAGTAATTGAAATACTTGAAAATGCCTCTTTTCGGTTGTGTGAAATAAAAAGATTCCCTAGAAGGGAATAGAAAGAGATAAAAATAATTGAACAAGAAATAACATATTATATGTGAAGACTCAGAACAAAAGCAACAAGATTTTTTTAATTTTTTTCTCTATCTTCTTATTTTCTTTTTTCTTTCAATTTTCCTACTATCCTATAATCCAATGTTCTCCCACTTTCCTTGTAAATTTTTACTACTTGCTCTACTTGTTTTCATATGTGAATAATCTAATAAAATTATTTTAAAAAATAGGTGTCAGGATCAAAAACAGGTGTCAGGATTGGATCCTCATGATTTAACAAAAAACCAATACGGTTTAGAGCAGGGGTCCTCAAACTTTTTTAAACAGAGGGCCAGGTTACAGTCCCTCAAACAGTTGGAGGGCTGGATTATGTCTTGAAAAAACATGAATTCATTCCTAAGAACACTGCACATATCTTATTTGTAGTACAAAAACACTTAAAAATGATACAATAATTAAAATGAAGAACAATTTTAACAAATATACTCTTATTAATATTTCAATGCGAAGTGTGGGCCTGCTTTTGGCTGATGAGATAGGATTGTTGTTGTTGTTGTTGTTGTTGTTGTGTGCTTTCAATTCGTTTCAGACCCTGAGCAAGGGCCGGGTAAATGACCTTGGAGGGCTGGAGATATTGTACTTATGAGAGTCATTATGTAATGATTCTAAGGCCTTGGGTACCACATGAAATATTTCAGACTGGGTTCTTCATGGAGATCTTTCTGAACAGAGGCATGGAAGTTAGCCAAGAAGGTAAAGCATGATGGAAAACCTAAAGTATTACAAGCAGGTCAGAGGGGAAAATATCAGTAGGTGTACCCTGGATGAGAAAATACAAATATAAGATCTCCTTCTGCTGTCATCAACTTTTTTCAGGGGCTGACAGAATTTGAAAAAATACTGTATTATTTATTTATTCAAACTACACTATTCCGTGCTTCCAAAATGGGAGTCAAGACAGCTTACAATAAAATGACAAGGAAATATTGATCTTGGCGTATGTCATGATGAAACAGGCCTGAACTCTAAGAAGGCTTGCCTCAGCTCATAAGAACTCATTTTCCAGACCAGGCCAATACATTTCTGTCTCTTGTTGCCAATCTACACTTTGTTGTCATCACTACTGTTCCCCCAGAGTGACCGAAAATGAGGTTTTCAGATGTGACACTCTGAAATGAGTGTTGAACATTTGCTTGTCATTTGACTCGATCCAATATTTGCAACCTTGATGAAAATGTTTCCCTGCTTAGACTTTCTCCACCGAGACCCAGATCATGACAAATTTATATTCCCTGTTGAGTTCAATATTCGGAAATGATAACACCTGGATTCTATTTATTCGAGCACACCTGTGCTTCCTCCCTTTTTAGACCCTAGAACAACTTATCCTTGCCACAAACATGAATCATAATTTCTAATTCAGCTGTGCAAAATTAGGGCTTTTAATGCTTCTTTTGCTTCTTTGCCAAGGTGCCACATCATTTTATTACACAATGTGGAATACAATGATATATTTGGAGGTTTAAAGAAAGAGCAAAGCTAAGAAGTAGTGTCTCCCTATCACAGCATGAGTGAAATATTGGGCATCATTCAGTATAGACAGTCAAGTGACCAAAAGTATCTAACAACAGGACATAACTACTTTTTCAGGTTATTTTCCACTCTTCCCATTCACAAACTTTTTATTATATGTTTTTTGACTTTGATGTATTCAAAACTCTGTACTCTTATTGCTTTGTACTTCTGAACTTCCAAATATACGAAGCATATCTAAAGTATAAGTTAAAATACTTGTCTCTGTTGCACTATACAAAAGTACATGAATGATCACAATCTCACCAGAGACATTTCACACTTGGTATGTTATATAGTGAGACTGCAAAGTTTTAGATCAATCTAGCAGCTATTTCAGATACATATTGAGCCTATTTCACATTCCAATTCTCTTACTCTGAAATACACACCCATGAAACAATTTGAACTGACTTTATATTTACATTTAAACTGAAATACACAATTACAAATTGTATGAGTTTGTGATTGCATGGGACTCAGAATCCAACAAATTCTGGATTTATTTTATTCAAACCACATACAAAATAATATATTTCAAATCCAGGTAATGATAGAAAAAGGTCGTAGTTTATTCATTTATTTCATATGTTTCTATCCCACCCTTCTCCCCACAAGGGGGACTCAGGGCGGCCTCACATAGGCATCAGTGATGTTTACAACATATACATCATAATAACATTAAAAACAGTAAAAACATTTTAAAACATTGTACAAATCAACCAATAAATTCACTTAACAATAATGTTAGAATGCCAGTAAAACCAAAAATCAAGCCAGGGAATCCAATATCGCAAACCTAAAGTTCCTTTTCCTATTGTCACTAGCATCTAGTCAAAGCCTGGCCCTAGAGTCAGTTCTTCAGTTGTCTTCTAAAGGACAGGAGGGAGGTGGTCAATGTGATTTCCTTAGGGAAAGAGTTCCACAGATTGGGGGGGGGGGGCATTGCTGAGAAGGCCCTGTTTCTCATCCCCACCAACCACATTTGCAATACTGTTGGGATCAAGAGCAGGGCCTCTCCTGACAATCTTAAGCTTTGTGATGGTTCATAGCAGGAGATGGATTCAGACAAGTAATCTGGGCCAGAACCATTCAGGGCTTTAAATGTTAAAACCAGCACTTTGAATTGTGCCCGGAAGCTAATCAGCAGCCAGTGGAGCTGGTGCAACAAAGGAGTAGTAAGCTCCCTGTACGCAGCTCCAGTTAACAATCTGGCTCCTGACCATTTGACTAATTGAAGCTTCTGAGAAGTTTTCAAAGGCAGCCCCATGTAGAGAGCATTGCAGTAGTATATTTGGGATGTAACCAGAGTGTGGACCATCATGGTCAAGTCAGACTTCCCAAGGAACGGGCACAGCTGGTGCACAAGTTTTAATTGTGCAAAAGCTCTCCCTGCCATTGCCGAGACCTGGCGTTCCAGGCTCAGCGGTGAGCCCAGAATCATTCTGCAAATCTGTTTTTTCAGGGGGAGTGTTTAACTCTGGCATAAGTTGCCTTAGCTGCATTTTCTATCACTAGTGTGATTCATGTGTGCATAATCCAGCAAAAAAGATCACAGCCACTTTATTAACACAGGCACAAGTTGCCTTAGACGTTTTTTCTATCACTAGTGTGATCCCTGTGTACATAATACAACAAAAAAGAACACAATATTTGTTTAAATCAGACACAAGTTGCCTTAGCTGCTTTTTCTAGAGCTAGTGTGATGTCTGTGTGCATAATATAGTAAAAAGATCACAACTTTGTTTATCTTGACATCCTGTTCCTCCTTCTCCAGGCAGGCCAGACACACAATCAAAGTGCCCTGGCTTTCTTCCCTTTTTATCAAACAAGGGTGTTTGTTTGGGAAGAGAAAACTGCTATCGAAGTTCAGAAATGGAAGACTCCATCAGTTTAACAATTTTAACTTATTTCCTGGCATTGACAATGTTTGGGCAGGCTGGGAATAATCATTCAAACCATAAGAAGATTTGGAATTTTGGCTGCCTGCCCACTTTTTCTGCTCCTGACCTCAAGATGGACTGAAGCACACTCTGCCAGCAAAGGATGTGGAGGAAGAGAGGGCAAGGGCAGGAGCCGGATCCCATCCAGAGCCTAATTTAGTTTGACAGACATTCTGAAACTTGATGGGCTTGCTTGCAGTGCTAAATGTGTCTTGTCCTCCAAGTGTGTCCACAACCCCACCCCACTTCACCCCACTGCACTCCAGCCAGCCATAGCAGCTAAACATGATTTTTTTCCTTGACAATTTTTTTTAAATTACCCCAAAATTAGGAGATTTGCTACTATTTCTGAAATTTGGGGGTAATGATGCCCTGGTTATGTTGTGTAATTGTAGAGAAATTCCAGATCATGGTTCTTGTACTTTATATTTAAATAATGTTTTTTGGTAAAAACCAAACAAATTTCCCAAAAATCAATAGATGAGTGGGTCAATCGCTATAAAAATGAGGGAGAAAGGAGCCATGAAAAATTACTTCAATTAAATACTAACAAAATTGTGTTACTATTGTAATAGTATCAATATTTTTACTAACTATACTTTAGAAAAACTTTAGAAACAAAATGGTGGCACCCACTAATTTTGTAATAATTTTTGAATCATTTTTATTGATCGCACAGTCCTATTATCTAGATATCTAATTTGTAGGGCTGGGCGGTTTCGTTTCGTTAATTCGTAATTCGTTAAAAAATTCGTTAATTTTTCAATTACAAAACGATAACGAACCAGTCTGGAGCAATTTTTTTAAAAAAAGAATTTTTAAATCGTTTCGTAAATGTTTTGTATTTTGTTATTGTATTCGTTTCGTTATCGTTTTGAGGTCGTTTCGTTATTATTTCCGCATGTCTGGGGCAAGTTTTATAGTTGTTTTTGGTTTTCTAAGGGTTTTTATAGTTGTTTTTGGTTTAATTAAGCTTCAGAAGTTCCCCCTGTCCCTTTTGGAAGTTTTTTAGCATATTGCGCGGTTGCGTCCGCCATTAACGAATCGATTCGTTATTGTTTCGGAAATCGATTCGTTATTGTTTTGTAATTTTTTTCACATTTACGAAATTTCATAAATATCGAACTTTTTTAAAGGAAAATTTTGTAATTATTTTAAATAACGAAACGCAAAAAAACCCAAAAAACGAATCGATTTTAGAAACAAATTTTTCCGTTGTTACCCAGGCCTACTAATTTGGTATCTAGGGGCATACATTTGCTACAGCAACAGTAGCTAGGACAATGCCAAGTCCAAAAAGAATAAACTGGAAGTTACAACTTAAAAAATGTATCATTTACCTCTTTCCATTCCATATATAACTAAGTTCAGGTCAAACTAGACCCATTGTTTGTAATTTGAAGTTAACCCATTATCCTTTGACTGTAGAATTTTCTCAGTGAAAACTCATTCAGCAAAACAAATTGACACTGTCTTTACTGTCTAATGACAAATGACAAAACAAACTATGCACATAGATGAGTAGTTGAGGTAAATTGTGTGTGTGTGTGTGTGTATCACCACTTGAGGGAGCACCTCTACAAAAACTATGCTGAAGGTTTTTGTTTAATTTGATCCCATATGTCACCCGAGGCAAGTTCCACCTGTGACCTTGAGCACTGGGTTTGGGATTCTCACCACTGAACTGCAGAGGTACCATTTTCTTGCACTTATTTGACTTGATGTGGTGATTGCCCTTGCTGAACTGATGTAGCTCCTGTTTTTATTTATTTATTTTCCTTGTCCTGTTTCAGTATATTATTTCCCCCCCCCCCCCCCTGTCACATTGTCAACAGCTTCAAAGTAACCAATAGCAAAGCACTGGCTCCCTGCCAAGTTTGTAAAGAACACTGCTACTCTCGACTAAACAAACTATGTCAATGATTCAAAGAGAATGTCTGGCTTCAACAGTGAAAATTTGCAGACACAAGGAGGGTGACAAAACCACAACCATGATGAGCCACTAATAGCAAAAGTTGGTTTCTTTGCAGCTCATTGCTCTGTTCAATGTAGTTATTCAAATATGCATACAATGCCTTGGGCAGATTAGGTGCAAGATCTACAGGATTTATACTTGGTACAGCAGGCAACAACAAAAAACCCCCACAATATTTAGGTGATGATGCAATATTCCAATTAGCTGTCCTTGAAGTTACTTGGGGATTCACTGTCCTCACTGAAGTTTCTTTATGAATGACTAGCAAAAGGATTCAGTTTTGCTGAGGTTAGCCCTGCCTTCACTTTCCCTTAGGGATAGAGAGAATATGCGTAACTACTAATTCACAGGTAGAAAAGGAAGTTTCTTGACAGTCAAGAAATTTTATTAAACAGAGATATAGATCAGTAAAGATTTCTCCCTGTATTCAAATGTCCCAAAATGTTGCAGAGGAATTATCAATGGAGAAAGGTACCTTTAAAATGCACAAAACCTCTTGATGTCTGTGCTGAAAATGGATTTCAACTCTTTCTGCATAGGTGGCCCCCTGGCTCTGGAATTCACTCCCCAGAGATATTAAGCAAGCCCCCACGCTGGCAATCTTCAGGAGGAACTTGAAAACCTGGTGCCTTCAATGACTGAACGTAAGATACGCCCTGACCAAATTTTACATAAATGTCCTCAGAAGCACTTTATCTTATGGTTTGTGCAATTAATTCCCTCCTCAACCTGCATCTCCCTCCCCAATAATTTTTCTATTGTCCAATCTCCCAGTGTTTTAAATTTTAAAAAAAAATTCCTTAAATTTGGCCCTGCCCCATGTAATCCTGTGTGTTTAATGTCTGATTATATATTGCTGTGTCGCTATTATATATTGGTTTTGCATTTTTTTGTTTTATTTTTGAGTTCTGTTATGCTTTGATGTTATATTGTGTTATGTTTTTGCGTAATATTGTGTTTTCTGTATTGATGGGTGTGGCCTCAAGTAAGCCGCCCTGAGTCCCCCTGGGGGAGATGGAGCGGGGTATAAATAAAGTATTATTATTATTATTATTATTGATAGTTTTAGTTAGAACACTCACATTTCCCTCAAAAATTATTACTCTGCAACATTTTGGGTTTATGAATTTAAGAATGCATAAACTAAGGACATTTGCCGATGACTGGGTGAACCCTTTGATATGTAGACAATGGCTAGATATGTCTATAAGTTTTGATTTTCATTATTAGTAACAGATTTTGTAGAGGGGAATAGTTGCTACTACATAACAAAAGAATAAATTAATTATATGCTCAAATAACTACTGAAAAGAATATGGGGATTCTTTTATTTTTCTACCTTTATTCCTTCATTCTTACCTATGAGTTGTTTGTAAGTCAGATATTTGTAACTTGAGGACTGACTTTATAGACATTGTTTTGGGCAAAAGACCACAAATTGACTGGATGCAGCTCAAACTAATTTTTTGGCATCCAATGAAGGCATGGACCAAAATCTATCTCAAACCATCTACTACAAAAATATAGGGAAGTGCTGGAATATGCATTTGAGAGCAGCATAAATTGCTGTGTGGCTTCCCAAGAAGTGAGGCTGACACACCAGCACTTGGCATATCAGCACTTTTGTGAACTTCACCTCCCTGCACAAATATGGAATTGAATTAGGTATTTGGATCATGAAGTTCCACGGTCAGAGAATCTGAGACTTTGCATGTGGTGCAGTCGCTTGAATGGATCACATTATGAAAATTAAGGACCTCATCACATTAAGCAACTCAAGCCAGGGAAAAATGGGGGCATCCATGGGACAGTGGGTCAAATCCAGCAGGCAGCAAGGGAAACTGTCAACCCTGCACCCTGCATTCCACAGGGGGAAGCATTCCACAGGGGGAAGCATCATTGCCCGGCTTCCCCCCATGATTTCCCTGGCTTTTCTTATGAGAACATAGGAAGTTTCCCATGTTCTCTTGGCTCTGTCCTATGATATCTTCAGGATGGAGCCAAGATGTCTGCTGGAAGTAGCCCTGTGCCATGTCCATTGGGCTCCATCATGGCTCCATCATGCAAGTATCCTAAGACAGAGCTAAAGATCAATGTGATGAGGTCCTTAGTAGAGAAGTATTTAAGAATGAAATGGCCCCTCATGTGTCTCTTTGATTAATTCTTTGGGTCTGGTGTTTTTATGCCATGGTTGGTAATCAAAAATAAACCCACTTTCTTAGAACTAGAGCAGTGGCCGCCATAGGTCTGCCAAGGCGATGCATTTCTCTATAAGAATACAATCAACTGAAAACACATTGTTGTCAAGGAGGTGAAAATCCAATAGACAGAAGCCAGCTGACCTATGGCTAAAATTTCAATACAGTCCCATTAACTAGTTATTTCAGAATTAGTCTGAAATAACTATCCACAAAGCTATATCCCTCCCTAGTTCCAACTTGGTCCAAATTTTAACACAAAATAACTCTAAGGGTATATATTTTTTTCCAATTTCCACATGGATTTTATTCAGTTTTTTATTTATGGAATTAAATACCCAGTATAATTAAAATTCTTGAAAGATAGAAAATAGCCTTTCTGAGAGTGTATAAAGTGGGGTTTTAAAAATTACTACTACTAAGTTTCCTAAAGGGAAGAAATATGTGGTGGTTCACTGAGGAATGGAGACCCAGTCTCATATACACTGCAATATAATGCAGTTTCATAAAGAAGTTTAACTAGATTGAATTGCATTATATGGCAGTGTAGACTCACAAAATGCAGTTCAATTGAGTTAAACCCACACGATCTCTTCGTTCATCTGGAGAGGCCCTGCTCACGATCCCACCTGCATCGCAAGCACGATTGGTGGGGACGAGGGATAGGGCTTTCTCAGTGGTGGCCCCTCAACTCTGGAACTCTTTCCCTAAGGACATCAGGCAGGCCCCATCACTAGCAATCTCTAGGAGGAGCTTGAAAACGTGGTTGTTCCAGTGTGCCTTTCCAGAATAAGGAAACTCCTAGCATTATGTCCCAATGCACTTTATCAGAGATCCAGGATATCTGCATGCCTATCCCCCTCCAACACCCCACCTTGTTATGCCCAGCACATTTTTAATTTGAATTATTACATTTGGCCTGGCCATTGTTTTTAATTGTGTCATTAGATGTTGTTAATGTTATTGCTTTGTTTTTTTGTTTTTTGAGTTATTGTGTTGTTGTTGTTGCTGCTGTTTTTATTGTTGTATTTGGGCTCGGCCTCTTGTAAGCCGCACCCAGTCCTTCGGGAGATGGTAGCGGGGTACAAATAAAGGTTTATTATTATTATTACATGACAGTGTAAATGGGGTCCAAATTGACTCAAAGCATCAAATGGAAGTGACAATAAAATAAAATGTTAGCAAAATGGCAATATAGTGCTGTTGAGATAATGGTTGTTACCATTTTAAAATATTTTGTTTGAAAAAAAATATTTCATAAGCACTGTCACACTTGAGTGACATGGTAAGAAAATCCCTTATAGCCATATTGTTTCTTGAGGGATAGAGAAGGCACTAGAGAACAAACCTGAGGAGGCACAGGAAGCTCACTTGCACAGTGGCAGCAAACAAAAGGCACAATCACAATGTTACTTCCCTAAATCTGATTATTTTTTTCTTCTAAGAAATTGTTTAACGAGGCAGAGTGGGATTTGAGGATGATTGCAACTTTTCTGGGGAAGACTTAAGCTTCCAAAGACTTGAACACAGGAAAGATAAGAACTACTCAGAAGCAGTGTGTTTGTTTATGTATGTGTGTGAGAGAGAGGGGGGAGGAGAGAAAGAGAGACCTTTTTAAAAAAATTATTCATTCCTAGAAGGGTCAATGAATATTTTAGCAATTTTCTCCCCTTTTTTGAAAGCTGTGTTTGAAGACATTCTACCATGGGGGAGGATGGAAGCATCTCCCAACTGACCTTTTCCCCACCTCCATTCTGACATGGAACAAAGGAGACAGATGGGAGCACCTGAGCAAGAATTTCTGCATCCTATGTTCCTGTGATAGAAGTTCTTTTAATTCAGCTTTCCCTTTATGCCAACACTCCATTAACATGACCATAGTAGTGGTTGGGCAGAGGGGGGCAGAGAAAATTCAGTGAGGAGTAAGGCACACAGACACAGATGAAATAAATAATCCTCACTTGGTTCCTCCTTATCCCTTTTTGCTGATGTGGGCATGCAGTAGCTGGTAGGAAGGAATGGAGAGGCAGTTAAATGGAAGAGAACTGCTTCAATTGGCTACATAGAATCATAGAATCATAGAATCAAAGAGTTGGAAGAGACCTCATGGGCCATCCAGTCCAACCCCCTGCCAAGAAGCAGGAATATTGCATTCAAATCACCCCTGACAGATGGCCATCCAGCCTCTGTTTAAAAGCTTCCAAAGAAGGAGCCTCCACCACACTCCGGGGCAGAGAGTTCCACTGCTGAACGGCTCTCACAGTCAGGAAGTTCTTCCTAATGTTCAGATGGAATCTCCTTTCTTGTAGTTTGAAGCCATTGTTCCGTGTCCTAGTCTCCAAGGAAGCAGAAAACAAGCTAGCTCCCTCCTCCCTGTGGCTTCCTCTCACATATTTATACATGGCTATCATATCTCCTCTCAGCCTTCTCTTCTTCAGGCTAAACATGCCCAGTTCCCTAAGCCGCTCCTCATAGGGCTTGTTCTCCAGACCCTTGATCATTTTAGTCGCCCTCCTCTGGAGGCACCACATATGGCACCACAATATGGCACCACATATTTGCAACTGGCTGCTCTGTGCCAGGCTGATGAATGGGGTGCTGTCAGGAGTGGATTGTTGTTGGCTATGTTCTGATATCCAGCACAAAATGATTCAGGGGACATCTGGGACCTACAGAGGGATCCTCAGTTGTCACAGCTGGCACAGTATTCCACACACAGCTGCCATGTGCCCTTCTGTTGGTCACTAGATGACCATGATATGCGAGAAGGAAAAAAATCATTATGAGTTGTCATTTGGTTTGTTTGATAATTCTGACATCATAAACTAAGATTCCAGAGAAATAACTTTGTCAAGGTTTTCCAACACTCAAAATGCCCCCCCCCCCCCATATATTCATTCCCCCTAATCTGCCAGTTTCAGGATTACATGGGACTGAACCATGGCAATTAATGTAAACTGCATAATGTGAGCAGGCCTTGAGGGACAGTTGGACAGAGAGGATGTGGAAAGTTGGCAAGCATATTTTACTTATTTTACTTATACTGTATTTTTACTTATTCTGTTTATTTCGATAAATCTAAAACATAGGAGGGACCTGAGACAAAAGCAAATCTGGCCCAAAATCTACAATAGAACATTGGCAATTCCAAAAATTATCGATTCTACAACTCAAAAAACAATTTGGCCTAAAAATAATAAGAATGCATTGGCTACCCCAAAAAACTCTCCCGACAAGATACAGCTGAGATGCCAGGAAGGTGGTCCCTCTGGGTTAAGGATGGTGCTGTTCAATGCCAGGTCGGTCAATGGAAAGACCTCCACTATTCGAGATCTAATTCAGGAAGAACAAGCGGATCTAGCATGTATAACAGAGACCTGGCTAGATGAGGGGGGAGGGGTGAATCTCACCCAACTATGCCCACCTGGCTATTCTGTGCAGCACCAGCCAAGACCCGGAGGGCGGGGAGGAGGAGTTGCAGTGGTCTATAAGGATTTTATCCCCTTGATCAGGCGCCCCATCCCACAATCATCATCATTTGAATGTGCCGGCTTTAGGTTAGGTGACCGGGACAGGATAGGGATTCTGTTAGTGTACCGACCACCCCGCTGCACGACAGTCTCCCTACCTGAGCTAGCAAATGTGGTCTCGGATATGGCGTTGGACTCCCAGCGACTTTTAGTCCTGGGGGATTTCAACGTCCATGCCGAGACCACCCTTTCAGGTGCAGCTCAGGACTTTATGGCCGCCATGGCAACCATGGGCCTGTCCCAATTAATATCTGGTCCCACCCATACGGCCGGTCACACATTGGATTTGGTTTTTACTCAGGGATGGGGTGATAGTGCTGGGGTGGAGGAGCTAACCATCGCTCCGTTGCCATGGACTGATCACTACCTGATCAGGTTTAGACCTACTGTACCTCCCAACCTCCGCAGGGGTGGTGGACCCATTAAAATGGTCCGCCCCAGGAGACTTATGGATCCAAATGGATTCCTGACGGCTCTTGGGGATTTTCCCACCTTCCTGACTGGTGATTCTATCGACGCCTTGGTCTCTCACTGGAATTCTGAGATGACCAGGGCAATCGATGTAATCGCTCCGGAACACCCCCTCTCGAGTAGCCGGGCTAACCATACCCCTTGGTTCACTGAGGAGCTGGCAGCAATGAAGCGAAAGAAGAGGTGGTTAGAGCGCGTGTGGCGCCAGAATCCCACTAAATCAGCCCAAACACATCTGAATGCCTTCACAAGGTCCTATGGTGTGGCAATAGTGGCAGCACAAAAAACATCCTATGCGGCCAGTATTGCATCGGCGAAGAATCGTCCAGCTGAGCTCTTTCGAGTTGTCAGGAGTCTATTAAATCCGCCGGAAAGCGAGATCCCTGACAGCTCGGGAGCTCGCTGTGAAGCATTTGCTTGATTCTTCACAGATAAAATTGCGCTGATTCGGTCGGGATTCGACGCCACTTTAAATGCAGTCTCTGAGGATGTGACGAGAGCATCTGCTTGTCCGGTTTTATTGGATTCATTTCAATTGGTTCAGCTTGAGGATGTGGACAGGATCCTTGGGGAGGTGCGACCCACCACATGCATCCTAGACCCCTGTCCATCCTGGCTGATTAAGGAAGCCAGAGGGGGTTTGGCAGAGTGGGTGAAAGTGGTGGTTAATGCCTCCCTTCAGGAGGGCATAATTCCAGCGAGCCTAAAACAGGCTGTTATAAAACCGCTGTTGAAAAAACCATCACTGGACCCCACTCAATTAGACAACTATCGGCCAGTTTCCAATCTCCCCTATTTGGGCAAAGTCATGGAACGTGTGGTGGCAACACAACTCCAGGGATTTCTGGTAGACACTGATTATCTAGATCCGGCACAGTCTGGCTTTAGACCGGGACATGGAACGGAAACAGCCTTGGTCGCCTTGGTAGATGATCTGCGCAGGGAGCTAGACAGGGGGAGTGTGTCCCTGTTAGTTCTGCTGGACCTCTCAGCGGCCTTCGATACCGTCGATCACGGTATTCTTCTGGGACACCTCACAGAGATGGGACTTGGGGGTACTGCTTTGCAGTGGCTCCGGTCCTTTCTTGAGGAATGGTCCCAAAAGGTGTTGCTGGGTGACACCTGTTCGGCTCCACAGCCGTTGTCATGTGGAGTCCCTCAGGGATCAATTCTGTCCCCAATGTTGTTTAACATCTACATGAAGCCGCTGGGGGAGATCATTCGGAGTTTCGGACTGAAATGTTATCTCTACGCGGATGATGTTCAGATCTGTCACTCCTTTCCACCTGTCACCAAGGAGGCTGTCCAGACCTTGAATCGGTGTTTAGCTGCTGTGTCGGACTGGATGAGAGCTAACAAATTGAAATTGAATCCAGACAAGACAGAGGTCCTACTGGTCAGTCGTAAGGCCGAACAGGGTATAGGGTTACAGCCTGTACTGGATGGGGTTACACTCCCCCTGAAGTCGCAGGTTCGCAGCTTGGGAGTGATCCTGGACTCATCGCTGAGCCTGGAACCCCAGGTCTCAGCGGTGGCCGGGAGAGCTTTTGCGCAATTAAAACTTGTGCACCAGTTGCGCCCGTACCTCGGGAAGTCTGATCTGGCCACAGTGGTCCACGCTCTTGTCACATCCCGTATAGACTACTGCAACGCACTCTACGTGGGGTTGCCTTTGAAGACTGTTCGGAAACTCCAACTAGTCCAATGAGCGGCAGCTAGACTGCTTACTGGAGCGACATACAGGGAACACACCACCCCCCTGTTATGTCAGCTCCACTGGCTGCCGATTCAGTTCCGAGCACAATTCAAGGTGCTGGTTTTGACCTACAAAACCCTTTACGGTTCCGGTCCAGCGTATCTGTCCGAACGCATCTCCCTCTACGTCCCATCTCGGAATCTGAGATCATCTGGGGAGGCCCTGCTCACGACCCCACCGCTATCACAAGTGAGGCTGGTGGGGACGAGGAGCAGGGCCTTCTCAGTGGTGGCCCCTCATCTGTGGAACTCACTCCCGGGGGAAATCAGGGCTTCAACTTCCCTCCTTGCCTTCAGGAGGAAGGTAAAAACGTGGCTCTGGGACCAGGCCTTTGGGCACCCTGACAATTAGACATGGAACCAGAATGATAGGACCAACAATGTGTGGAAGGTAGAACCTAACTATGAGTCGGTTAAACGCTGACCAGCAATGAGGTTTGTATTGCTTTTATTGTTTTAATTGTTTTTACGGGTTCATGGCTATTCCTGCCGATAATATTGATTGTTTACGTTAATTGTTATCAGTGTTATAATTATTGTTTTTATTGATGTTATGTTTTTGATGTTATGTTTTTGTAATACAGGCATCGAATTGTGCCTTGTTTGTGTAAGCCGCCCTGAGTCCCCCCGGGTGAGAAGGGCGGGGTATAAGCAACCGTAATAAATAATAAATAAATAAATTTAAGATCATTCAGTTTGTCCTGGCTGCTTTCTTGCCAAAGATTGAGAGAGGTGCCTGTGGCATTTCTGTTCAACTCATATGTAAACTTAACTTGCTTGGTTTTTTGGATTAACTTCTTAGATTTGACTGAATGATGGAGACTGAATGGCCTTATTTGCTGTTTGGCCACGCACAAGAAAATATCTTGAACTATCAATTATTCTTGACGATCTGTCAAAGCATCTCTGAGGGTTAGTAACCCAAGGAGTAGATACTCATCTACTCCTTGGGTTACCATAGTCTGGGACGGGAATTACATGATCTTCCAGAAATTATTTGACTGCAGATTGTAAGTACCCTAAGTACCAATAAGAAGTACTTGGATTTGCAGTTTAAAAAGATCTAAAGATCCATGCAATTCTTACTTGTGCTTTAGGCTGATGCTCTAGAAAATCATATCAAATAGTGAAGGCATATCTAATTCCCAGCAAAGCTTGTACAGTAAGTGCTATCACAAACTTATAGAAGAAGAGTACATATCTTTTTAACTAGACTTTTTTTGGAGTTTTACAGAAAGGTTTGCTGGCAAACATTCCGTTCTTTTGCCCTTTCTGATCAAATCAAAGTTTCCACTGTCAAGTGTCATCTAGAGTGATATTCAAGTTGTTTGCTCAGGGAAAACATCAATGGTGATGTTAAGAGAGGTCAAAGTAATTTGGATAAGATTTGCAAAGATTTCTGAAAAATTCTTTTTTTCTTAAAAACAAACAAACATTCATGACGTTCGGAGCATCTGAGAGAGTAAAAAGAGGAGAGGAAAAGATGGAAGAAATTACATTTCTGTAATAAGATATTGATTGCATCATCATTTCTAGGAAGGTTGTGAGTAGGTTAAAAGCTTGGACAGTACTTCTGAAAAGTCTGCAAAACAACAAACCTTGTTACGTGTCTGGCGGAGACATATCTCCTTGGAATCTAGGTACATTTGGGCACAATGCAAACATCCCAATTTCACTGCCAAGTGCACAGTTGCCATCACAATGAATATGTATTGGCCCTCCTCTACAAAAGACTTCATTCCAATGCAGTAAGGTTACTATCATATATCAGTTTTCTTTATATGTCAAGCACAACTGAATAAATATTTAATATTTATAAAGTATTGTCAAAGACAGAAACACAAGGTCCTGTACAAGGGTAAACTATTTACTCAGACAAACAAGGTCTTTAAATAAATAAAGTAAGGTGAACAATATTTCTGAAAATAAGCATGTTGATGTTTGTATAATTCATCTTCTGTCTTTGAATAATAGACTCTGTCTCTGTGAGTACTATCAAAGACAAACATCATCTTTTTAGAGACAGCACTTTAAATTATAATTATTTCTGCATATAACAACAATGTATCTCAGCAAAATATAGTTGCTTCTTGGGGGAAATGGTTTAACCTACAACTGCAAATAATTGAATATAGTTACTACTCGATCTCATCACTAAGATAACTGGAAATGACTATAATATCAAATAATGTACCTAGTCTAAGAATGGAACATGTTAACCCACAAACTAATAGCAAATATAGTGAAACAGCCATCACTAAACTGTATCCAAGCATATAATGTATAGCTATTCCACTGAGAAAATAAGACTGTCCTCATAGATGTCATGATCTCTAGCTCATGCCATACAACTGACACAAACCACATGGCCATGGGACATTGGGTCAAAAGGAAATGTAGGACAAATGGACCAGCCATAAAACTCAATTGCCCAAAGGTGAGGGGAGAACTGGGCTTTGATATGGGAGGGCTTTGAAATGGTAAAGGCACCAAGATACCTGAATGTGTGATTTATGGTATGGCAGTTAGTACTTTATAGGAGGCCAGTAGTTGAAGTTCTTGTATTCCAAACAATAAATGCGTTGATGTCTACTCCACTTGTGATTCTCTGCATGATCCTTCATAGGAGATTTCTCCAGAGCTACACAGCTTGGAACTGAGATATCTGACAATATTGAACAATGCAGAAATGATAGTGTGCATGCATTAAAAATCACCTCAAATATATTCTGAATATGTCTGCAGGAGCACTTCTTATCCACACCCTGAGATTTCACAGAGGAGGCATTCTTTTTTGTGTGCCCATTTTGGTATGAATGATTAATAAGGAAAAGAGAAAAAGGCTAAAATCTCCTAGGAGTCCAAAAGGATAATGTCATCACTGTGTATCTTGCTATGGGGACATTAGGGCTGGGCGGTTTCGTTCGTTAATTTCGTAATTCGTTATTGATTCGTATTTAAATTAGCTTACGATCCGATATTGAGCCATGCAGGAGCAACTAAAAATCGAAATGAATTTTTCAATTTATTTCGTAATTCTTTCGTAATTGGTTCGAAATCGTTTCGAAATCGTTTCGAAATTGTTTCGTTATTATTTCCGTATGTCTGGTGCAAGTTTTATAGTTGTTGTTTGTTTTATCAGTGATAAAAGAATAAATTATCACACCAACAGTCAACAACAGAGGGAGAGGGAAGCTTCAGAAGTTCCCCCTGTCCCATTTGGAGGTTTTTTTAAGCGTATTGCGCAATCACGTCCGCCATTAATGAATCAATTCGAAATTTACGAAATTTCGTAAATAACGAAATTTTTTAAAAGAAAAATTCAGAATTCTTTTTAAAAACGAAACGCAATGGGCCCCCTAAAAATGAAACGAGTTTAGAAACAAATTTTTCCATTTGTTTCCAGGCCTAGGGGACATAGCTGTATGCTCCATAGCCACCCAGTAGTCTTCACCACACTTTTTCTTCTTCCTTTCCTCTCATTCAGAAAATACTACTAAAAGATAAAAATTATTATTAATAATAGTACTTACTTACTTAGGCGATCCCTTGTTGTCCGAGTAGAATAATCCTCCAGGGTGGGTCCGTAGGTGACTATGGAGCCCTATTCTTGATCTGCATAGTCTCCCACAATGAGGGCATTGGTTTCCAGGTGGAAGGCGGTTCCAGTCGGGGTTGGCTTGATGCGCCTTCCTCTTGGCACGTTTCTCTCTTTCGCCCTCCATTTGTGACTCCTGAAATTCTGCAGCACTGTTGGTCACAGCTGACCTCCAGATGGAGTGCTCCCAGGCCAGGGCTTCCCAGTTCTCAGTGTCTATGCCAGAGCTTTTGAGGTTGGCTTTGAGCCCATCTTTAACTCTCTTTTTCTGCCCATCAACATTCCGTTTTCCATTCTTGAGTTCAGAGTAGAGCAACTGCTTTGGTAGACAATGGTCAGGCATCCGGATAACGTGGCCGGTCCAGCAGAGTTGATGGCGGAGGACCATTCCTGTAATGCTGGTGGTTTTTGCTTCTTCCAGCACGCTGACATTTGTCCGCTTGTCTTCCCAAGAGATTTGCAGGATTTTCCAGAGGCAGCGCTGATGGAATTGTTCTAGGATTTGCATGTGACGTCTGTAGATAGTCCACGTTTTGCAGGCATATAGCACAGTTGGGAGGACAATTGCTTTATAAACAAGCACCTTGGTATCCCCACTTCATTCTCTGCTTCATCTCTGCTTCATTCGGAAAAATGCTGCACTCACGGAGCTCAGTCAGTGTTGTATTTCGGTGTCGATGTTGACTTTGGTGGAGAGGTGGCTGCCAAGATAGTGGAAATGGTCAACATTTTCTAGTGTTACACCATTAAGCTGTATTTCTGGCATTGGAGAGGGGTTGGCTGGTGACTGCTGGAACAGAACTTTGGTTTTCTCAATGTTCAATGAGAGCTTCTCATATGCTTCTGCGAAGGTGTTTAGAGTGGCTTGTAGATCCTCTTCTGAATATGCACAGATGACAATGTCATCAGCATACTGGAGTTCTATAACAGATGTTGTTGTAACTTTGGTTTTGACTTTCAGTCTGCTGAGGTTAGATAGCTTGCCATCTGTCCGATAGATGATTTCCACTCCGGTGGGAAGCTTCCCATCAACAAGATGAAGTATCATAGCGATGAAGATGGAGAATAAAGTTGGGGCAATAACACATCCCTGTTTAACACCTGATTCCATCTTAAATGGGTCACTTTGGGAGCCACTGCTGTCCAAGACTGTTGCCATCATGACATCATGGAGGAGCCAAAGGATGTTCACAAACTTGTTAGGGCACCCGATTTTCTGGAGGATGGTCCAGAGAACGCTGCGATTCACTGTGTCGAATGCCTTTGCAAGGTCAATGAATGCCATAGTGGTTGATTTTGTTCCCTGCATTTTTTTTTTAGAGCTGTCGTGCAGTGAAGATCATTTCCACTGTTTTTCTGGAGGGGTGGAAGCCATTTTGGGATTCTGGGTGGTTGTCTTCTGAGAGGGGTAGAAGGCAGTTTGCAAGGATTCTTGAAAGGATTTTCCCAGCGGAGGTTAGAAGGGAGATACCTTGATAGTTTCCGCAGTCTGCTCTTTCCCCTTTTTTGAAGAGGGTGATGATGGTGGCATCCTTCAAATCTGCTGGGATTTTCTCGGTCACCCACACTTTTTCTATAAGATGGTGGAGTTGTTGTGTCAGCAGAGATTTCAGCAGAGATCCCATCAGGTCCGCTGGCTTTGTTATTTTTTGTTGGCTGATGGCATTGCTGACTTCTTTCAAACTAGGCAGTGCTGCACGCTCATCCCTGGTTTGTTGTTGTGGGATTTGTGAGAGAACCTCTTCAGCCACATTGGAGCTGCGATGCAGGAGGCTTTGGTAGTGTTCTTTCCAACGTAGTGCAATTGATTTTTTGTCCTTCAGAAGTTTGGTCCCATCTGATGAGCATAGAGGCTGTATGCCATGGTTTCTTGGTCCATAGATGACCTTTGTGGCTTTGAAAAATCCCTGAACGTTATGGGTATTTGCCAGGTGTTGTATTTCTTCAGCCTTCTTTGTCCACCAGATGTTCTTGACTTCTCTTGTCCTTCTTTGGACCTCAGCTTTTGCACTGGAGTAGATCTTTTTCTTAGCAGCACAGTTGATGTCTCTCTGCCATGTTTGGAAGGCTTTCCTTTTCATGTCAATTAGCTGCTGGATCTTGTTTTCATTTTTTCAAACCAATCTTGATGTCTCTTGGTTTGGTATCCAATAGTTTCTTCACAGGCTAATATATTATTAATAATAGTAGTCCCAGCAAACAAAAGGAGAAGCCTACCTCTACTCTACAGTAGAAAGTAGAAACAGCTTTAAGAAAGCAAAACCCCAAGCAGAGAGGAGATTGCAGGCAAGAGAGGGAATTTTTAAGGTAGTCCAGAGAGGATAGCTCAATTGAGCTCCAGGTCATCACTCTTTCTTTCCTGGGCCTCTTTAAAATGCCTTGGAAAGCTGCATGGCATGCTGCTGGTGCTGGGAGAGAAAGTGTGTGTGCCTGCAACTCCTCTAGAGTAGAAACAGCTTTAAGAAGCACTAAACCTGGTCTCCTCCTCTACAAAAAGAAGGGAAAGGATCCAGAAAGAGTGGTATTTTAACTTTGGTGCTTTTTAAATCCAGGTCTTAATGAAGAATATGGAAGGACAGCCTGTGGGAAGTCCCCTTCCCCATAATGGGCTTTCTTAACCCTGGTGCTGACACCCAAGCTCCCTTGAAGGGAAGAAAGGGGAAAGGGGAGCCTCGTGAGTTCTCCACTGCTGCCAATGGGTCAAAAAGAGCTGCTTTTTTGAGATGAAGAATGAAAATGTCCATTCAGCATTGCACCTGTTTTTGAAAAACACCCAAAAAATGGATTAGGGGGCCTTCTGGTATCAAACAAGCAGAAACAGTTCACCCGAAATGAACAAGCCTAGAACACAACATAATTAAAATTCATAGAAAAAATAAAGAACCATAACGTACATATATTAAAAAGCATAGTATAAAGAATAAAACTCCAACACTAATAAAATGTAAATTTAAAATTCTTAGTTTAAAATTAAATAGGTAGGCCTGCAGGAAGAGATAAGTCTTCAGTTGTGTATTTAATTCTGACAGCTCATGCAGTTGTCAGAGCTCTTTTGGCAGATCATTCCACATTCTTGGGGCAACTGACGGAAAACTCTTCTGGGTGATAGTTGCCAGTTGGGTTTTGACTGGTTGGCGTAAATGTCTCCCAGAGATCCTAAGTGTCCAGAGCAGGTTTTACAGGGGAAGGGAATCTTGTACCCAAACTATGTGCGGGTTTATACTTGTACTTTGCCCAAAAACTAATTAGCAATCAATGGAGTGATTTTAGTATAGGTATAATATGCTCACTCCTAGATGTTCCTATAACCAATTTGGCCCCCATGTTTTGAAACAGCTGGAGTTCCCAAAGTTGGTACAGAAGAAATCCAGTGTAAAGTGCATTGCAGACTTCCAGCCTTGAGGTTACCAGCACGTACATTTTTAGGCCTTAAAATTTGAGAAAGGGGCACTGCTGGCAAATAACCAGAGAGAAGAAACACAAAAGTCTGTTACAGCATATGATTACTGTGGTAAGACTGTTATATGTGAAGAAAAGGAAGACTACAGATGTACAATCTCAGAAAGATTAGGTGATGAAATTGTAGGAATTGATGGAAAGAGACAAAGTATTGACTTTAATGAAAGAAAAATTACTGAACAGTTGTAAGCAACAGTGAGAACCTTTTGTGTGTGTTTTTTTACAAGAAGGAAGTGAGCAGATCTTAATTATTGGGTTTCAGTATTAATAGTTCAGTTTCACTAATAGTAGGTAAGATCTATTTTGAATATAGGGGAATTAGAATGTTTTGACATCTATACCAAGGGAGAAATGTTGAAAGTCAACTTTTAGCTTCTTTCTTTCTTTTTTATAATTTGTATTTTTACACTAGCACTTTTAGCAGGTTGTAATGTATGGTAGTAGTAGGAGTTAGGGTGTTTTTATTGTACTGTGTTATTTTTTAAATTATTGTATGTAAAATTTAGTTAATAAAAATAAGATTAAAAGGGATGTAGAAGAATCAAGGGTGCCTCCTTTATTTTCAAAGTAACAGCAAATCAGAAAGGAATGTTGAGATAGAAAAGGTGTCAAATTAGGGGTTAGATGCTAAACAATTAGCCACCTGATGTATTTAGGTCAAGCAGTTACAAATCTTCCAGTGGCTTGTGAAGTACTTTTTGCTAACAACCATTCATCAAGCTGGTATCTACTCTTAGCGATTTTTGGATTATTTAAATACCTGACCTTTTGGTTGTGTATGTTTTGCCCCCGGTGGCACAGCGGATTAAACCACCGAGCTGATGACCTTGCTGACCGAAAGGTCAGTGGTTCAAATCCAGGGAGTGAGGTGAGCTCCCACTGTTAGCCCCAGCTTCTGCCAACCTAGCAGTTCAAAAACATGCAAATGTGAGTCGATCAATAGGTACTGCTCTGGTGTGAAAGGGTGCTCCATGCAATCATACTGGCATCTACAGACAACACTGGCTCTTCAGCTTAGAAATGGAGATGAGCATCACCACCAAGAGTCAGACACAACTAGACTTAGTGTCAAAGACAAACCTTTATCTTTACTTTATGTTTTGCAATTTGTAGCTTTGAACTCCCATGCTATCAATCACAAAAACTCCCAACACTGCAATATATTTATGACTAAGGAACACATCTCATGGATGAGGAGGAGATTCTATCTGAACATGAGGAAGAACTTCCTGAATGTGAGAGCCATTCAGCAGTGGAACTCTCTGCCCCGGAGTGTGGTGGAGGCTCCTTCTTTGGAAGCTTTTAAACAGAGTCTGGATGGCCATCTGTCAGGGGTGATTTGAATGCAATATTCCTGCTTCTTGGCAGGGGGTTGGACTGGATGGCCCGTGAGGTCTCTTCTAACTCTTTGATTCTATGATTCTATGATATCCAGGATTGTGATTTGCCAGCCTCTGTGGTGAATTGGAGCAGCAGAGGGGCAATCCCAGTGCTCCAGCTGGCAGTTGACACTTCCCCATGGTACATGGGGTAGCATCATCTTGCGACTTAATCCCGCGGTAGCCCCGTTATTCCTAATGGAACATGGGGAGACTATCATGTTGGTGGCACAGATACCACCTACCATGCTGCTACTCCAGTTCACCCACAGATCCCTGCCGAATGTCAGATCATACGTTTGATGGACAGCATGGGGTTCCATGAGTGAACTGGGGCAGAAGAGTCCTAGGATGTTTATTTTTTCATATGTAATGTGGTTGTTAGAGACTGACTGCACTAACAGTTATGAACAAAACAGAGGGCTACAAACTACAGCCTATTAAAAGAGTTATGTCATATTTAATAGATGAGCTCAGTTCACATTCTCATCTAATTAGATGTGGGTGTTGTGAATAGCAGGCTAAGCTGCACCCCTACCATGTTGCAGTACCTGAATATACTATCTATTAATGAATGAGAAAGAATAAATTTTACACCAGACATCAGTAGGTAGAAAATGTCAAATTAATACTATTTAAACATTATTTCTTTAAAGCAGTGATTCTCAAAGTATGCTCTGCTGAGCCTTCAAAGCTCTGCAAAGCACACTGAGGGGCTCCACAGTTTTCTTCTCCTGCTTTGTCCTTCTCCCCCTCCAAGCTTTCCCTCCTCTTTCCTGTTCTTCTCCCTTCCCCATCTCCCTTGCCCCCAAAAAGTGTTTTTCGCTTGCTTCCCTTGCTGCTAAAAGACTTTTATCCTCACCTTCTTTGCCTTCCAGATCCTTTTCCCTTCACCTTGATTGCTTCCAAAACCCTATTTCCCTCCAATCACTGGGGGTGCTTTGATTGTGCTTTTCCTGCATGGCAGAAGGGGATTGGACTGGATGACCTCTGGGGTTTCTATTGTTGTTGCTATTGTTGTTGTTGTTGTTACAACAACAAAGGCTAGGTGGACATCTGTTGGGGGTGCTTTATTTGTGTTTTTCCTTTTATTTCCTATTTATACAGGATTTTGGCTGTTGTTTTTAAATGCCAGAATTGCACAATTGTGCCAAAAATTAAAAGTTATGGAATAACAGTAATGCAGGAAGGTGGGGTTACGGGACTGTATGAGGTGTGATTGTAAAATCACAAATTTGTGAAGTTGTGCTAATTAAGAGAAGTGAAATATCACAGATGTTCAGTGCAGTGTGTTTCTTCTTTCACCAATGACACAACTATAGTGGACTTGTGCAATGAAGTCCTTAGAAGCCTAAGGGTTTAATATGAGTTGACAATCTCCCAGAAATCAAAGCCTGCCAGTACAATTAACACCACCACACAACACAATAAATGCAGTATAGGAAATAAACGAAGGACAATATTAATTCCAAGTCTGGATAATTCTCTTAGCTGTTATAAAAGGCACATAAATAATATGGGGCTGTAGAGACACTATACATTAGCGGAGTTAGAAACCAAATCTATCTCTTTCTCTCTCCAACTCTGCCCAGCTAACATTAGATTCATTACAGATTCTGGGAAGCCTAGCTTCTTTGAACTTCAACTGAAGGCCCTTCCCAAAAGACAAGATTCCATATTTATAACAGCCTTCCTTTAGATTAATACAGTTGTCTGACCTGCTAAATGGAGGTGAAACAAAGATCAACCATTGGCACATTTCCCCTTCAGAATAAGTCATGATTAGGTATGAAACTAAAATCAGATACAAGCTTATAGAAGGTTTACTAATTCCGCAGTTTAACTACTTACATTTCTAACTTTTCCTGTAAGCATGTTTTCCCTGTCCATTTTAAAAGATGAACTCATCCAGATAGGCATAGATACAGGGCTGCCTTAGGAGAACAACTTGAAACACACACAAACAGAAATATAGTATGTGTGCATGTGTGCACATACATTTGTGTATGTGATAGATACCCACTCCAGATGTGCCTTCCACACAGCTGAATAAAATCCCATATTATCTGCTTTGAACTGGAATATATGACAGTGTGGATTCAGATAACCCAGTTCCAAGTAAATATTGTATGAAGACATGTCAAGAATCCACTGGTTTTAAGACATTTTTAAAGTTTTTACCATTACTTTTAAAAAAAGCCACAAGTTAGGGTTCTGGGAATTGAAGTCCCAACCAGTGTGTGCCACAAGAGGGAAAGAGAATCCGATTGGCTGAGAAAAAAAATGCAAGAAATGGAGAGAAAAACCTCAATTCCATCATGCCCTGGGATGGAATGCAAAGGTTCTTTCAATGTTTGTGCCACGCAAAGTGCTGCCAGTGAGGCCCTCTCTGGAGGAGAGGCCCAGGGAAGCCTTTCTCACTATTTTATCCCTTTTTATCTCTCTTTTTCTGGCCTTATTTACCTCAAGTGGGCACTCTGTTGGCTGGGGGGGGGGGGGGAGAAGACCTTCAGGAAGAGATGGAGGAGGCTCCTGGGGAAGAAGGAAGAGAAGGAGCTGTCACTGCTAGGTACTCACACTTCTTTGATTTGCGAGGCTGCCCACACACTGCAGCCTCTACCTTAGAGTGCCATGCACTTAGCCCCATCACCCCCATTAGCTGAAAGATCTGGCTGCTCATGATCCATTCCAGTTAAGACTTTGGCTGGGTCATGCCCAGTCTGGTTTTGGCAATGCAGCTTCCAGATCACCAAATTTTCCTGAATCCCAAATCACCAAACAGAATTCTGCACATCCCTAATAGCTGATGCTAATGACTGACACAGGCACTGCCCCAGCCATTGTAGAAGCAGCTAAAATATTCCTACTGCCATCCCTTGTTTTCCAGACCCAGGACAGCCTGGGGACACAGGATGGCAGTCACCATCCCATTTCTGCCCTACATATTGTGGTCATTTCTGGTCTTGACATAGGTCCTACCTATTGGCTGTTGCCTGGCAGTGGAGTTAGGTGGGATGTGATGGTACACCTCCTTTTCAAAGCAACCCATCATCTTGGCTAATATCATTGCATGTGACAGACAACAGATGGACAACAGGCAGGACCCATGTTGTAACCAGTGACTGCTGTGATAAAGAGGACTGCCATCCATTACCCTTTGGATGGATGGTGGCTGCCATCCATTACCATTTAGCCACATGGAATGGCAGTGGGAACATTTGCAGCCAGTTTCATTTTTGAACTGGTTCAACTGTTATGAGAGACCCAAAACCAGTGGACTGTCTTAATTCTGGGTAAGTATCTGGTCTCTCTCCCAATTTTGACTAATGCGGGGCAAAGCCACATTAATGTGGTTTTGTACTGCAATTTCCCAGATCAGCTTCCTGTAGTGTCTGGTAACCATGGGGCTGATTTGGCCCTATACCAACCTAGGTGGTCAATGTAGATGTGCTGTAATTTTAAGGAGTGGTAACATAATATAAGGCCCAGGGGTATGGCAAACCACAGAGCCTTTTTTCAACACAACCACAGCTATATGATGTGCAGCCAGTCAGAAGTACTGATGTCCTTTGTTCCTTTGACTGGAATC